>NC_142893.1:15377500-16590833 GCF_054131105.1 Drosophila navojoa
GCGATGTTTTTCATTGTTGTAAAGACATGTGAAAACAAGGGGAAATTTATTTCTCAAGGCCTGATATCTAAGCAATTTATTAATAATATATAATATTATTGAAAAATTAATAAAAATGTATATTATATTTTATTATATTTTATTACTGTATTATATTATTTTTTATTATATTATATTATATTACATTAATTAATATGATTTATTTGCTATAAAATTTATTTAATTTTTTTAGTTTTTACGCATTTTATGAACATTTGCTTTTTTTTATTTAATTTTACACATTTTTACTTTACCTTTTTTATTTAATATAATTGATAACACTTTTTGGTTGAAATGTACTCTATTATATTTAAAAAAAAAAATTTATTTGTTTTCCTTATTTTATTTTATTTTTTTTTTTATTGAAAATTATCTTGAATTTTTTTTTTAATTTTTTGGACTTTATTTTACTTTTTATTTTATTTCATTTTTCATTTCATTCTATTTTATTTCATACACATTTTTTGCAAATTATTGCCTAAAATATATTCTACATTTTAACCAATTTTTATTTGATTTTTATTTATAATTTAATATAATTTTTAAAATTGCTTTGGTTGAAATGTAGTCTGTTTTACTTTTACATATTTTTATTAGATTTGTCTTATTTTGTTTTATATACTTTTTACAAATTCATTGAAAACTATCTTTAATTTTTGTTTTACTGATTTCGTATTTTATTTGATTTTATTTTATTTTCTTTTTTTTCATTTAATTTTATTTTATTTATTTTAATTTTATTTATTTCAAATATATTCCACATTTTACACATTTTTATTTTATTTTTAAACATTTTTGGCTTAAATTTACTCTGTTTTATTTTTAAACATATTTTTTTTTTATTTTTCTTATTTTATTTTAGTTTTACAAATTTATTAAAAACTCTTTAATTTTTTTTTTTTTTTACTGATTTCGTATTTATTTCATTTTATTTGATTTCATACACATTTTTTTCCAATTTTTAACCTAAAATATATTCTAGTTAGTATATATATATTTGTTTAACTTTTTTTAAATTATTTTTATTTTTTTGCTTTATTTTTTAGTGCAAATATTTATACCCAAACTCCAGTCCAAAATTTTTTATATTTTTTCTAATTATTTTCCATATATAGATCAACTGTTAAAATTAAGATTTTCATAGTCTCAGTGCCTCTCAAACTAGTTCCATTCGATGATGTTCTTCCCTAAAACAGTTCTTGAACTATTTTCAAAATGCCGCTAAATCCAAATAGGTTTTTCGAGTGTGCACACTCGGCGCACACAGTCGGGCTGGCGCTGCAGGAGCTGCAGGTGCAGGTGCAGGTGCAGGTGCAGAGGCAGGTGCAGGTGGGTATTGAATAGTTGTTACTACATACATACATATATTGCAGCGCCCGTTTGCATTTTCACAGCCATTTGAACTTGGCAAAAACTGGCAAAATGTGCAGCACAGCGTTAAGGAATCGTGTTAAGCGCCGCCGTTAGCTCTCGCAGCGCCAGTCGCCGGAAAAACTTTGCTTCGATTTGCATAAAGACACGCGTATGTGACTATCTAGATACATATTCATATCCATTCATACAATTACAACTGCTCTGCAAATGCGTGTGTGTGTGTGTGTGTGTGTGTGTGCACTCACTCTATGCGTTGTGCAATCAGTTGCAATCGATTCACAATGATGCTCGAGTCAAATATTGTGAATACACTCTTAAGGTCTAGGAATTTAGGAAAGCCATGAAAAAATGAAACTATGAAATTAGAGGAAATATTATTAAATACTAATGCTAGTATATCTTTAACAAAAAGAAGTAATTATAGCTAGTCAGGAATATATACATCTGTATAATAGTTACCTCTATCAGTAACCCATTTAGCAGACTCATTACTGATCTGTATTATACATGATACCATTCAGGCATGAACATACAAATATAGACGCCTCCTATGCACTCAACGACTTGCGGTAGTACGCTAGAAAAAGATAAGGGCCTCATGTACGGGCTCTATAAATTGGCTGATGAAGGCTAACTCTTACAACATGAGGGATTGAAATATATAAGAGATGAACAGTGAGGGATCAATAAGGGATTTAAATATGTATAATATAGATATACAAACCAGGACAATAATACAAAACTGAACACCTTCAAGGCTAAGAGTATTCCTTTAAATAATAATATTATATATAATATAATATACTATTATTTTATATAAGTTAAATTCAATTCAATTCAATATATGTATGCTTTATTACCATGTTGCTTAAAACTAGCTTATTTTTCTTTCTTTATACAGAGTTTAGACTTAGCTGAGATATCATATTTACATAGAATTTAATTGAAACATTGTTGTATATCTTTAGATGGTAAAGGAAAATGGATGAAAAGCCTCTCGTTGTGACTTAATTGATAACTTAAAATCTTGTAACATGAGTTAATGTGATTTTGTATACCCTGAATCCATTGAAAATGGTTGTTTCATTATGAATTTGGCTTTTGAGTGAGTTTTGAGCTCAACAATCGTCTGGTTCTGTGATATCGTGGTAGATTAAGATTAGAGTTTACTACTCAATGCAAGCGAGACAGAGTCTTAAGAGTCAAAGAAACGTAGTTTGAGCTGAGTTTTCTTTAAAGCAGCTGTACTATCGATAGAAACTACACTGTCGATATAAACTCTGCTTTGGCTCTCTAGTTTTTTGCCCAGCCAATAACAGAAGTATTCATATTGATCGCCTGAAGGCCTCTGTCGCTCTGGCTTAAAACTTGTTATTTATAATTATTTTTTGTAATAATAAATAAATAAATAAATATTCATATTGAACCATCAATCGATGTTCCATGAAATTCAAAAGTTGAATCCTTGCTTGCTTCACTCACTTAGCAGCCATAACTATATATGTATGTATGTATACTATAAGCTATCAATTCGTCTTTTTCAAAGCTGCTAACCTCAGCTCTGTTCCTTAGTACTTTGACTATAATATATGGACTATCTAACAAAATTTTGCTTAATGTGCGCAGCTCAATTCAAATTCTGAAAAAGTTTCTATGCTCTATATGTATGTATATAAACTTTAGTTCTGCAAATGCATGCATAATATATATATAGCAATAGTTATATACTATATATCCACATATATATGGTATATCTCTATAACTATCAATCTCTCATCTATTGCCGTTTTGGTTCTTTTGGCAACACTCGAGTTGGGTCTTTAACCAAATCTCTCTCTATATCTGTTTCCAATTGCAACATTTTATGTTACTGACTATCCAAAAACTTTGTTAAGTGAACTCAGAGCAGAGTGTTGAACTTGTTGTTGTTGTTGTTGTTATTGTTGTCTGTTTACATTTGCATTTTTAGTGCAAATGCGAAATCGATTGCATGTTATGCCAAGTGAATCGTACGACTCGAGTTACACGCAGATACACAGTCATACACACACACACACACACACACACACACACGCACACACACACGTATTTCTATCTATTTAGAGCAGTCAACCCATAGCCAAAGCAAAAGCATATAAAAATGGCTTTGATGCGTTTTATTGGCCGTCTGCATTGTTGTGCTTCAGTGTTGACAATCTCGTTTCTCGTTTCTCGTTTCTGGCCAAGTCCCTCGTGGCGTATGCGCAACATTTACCTGGCACCCAGACTAGCCATCCATCTATCCATCCATCCATCCATAATGGCCACGGCTTCAATGTCAGCATCGTTGTCAATGTCAGTTTGTGCGCCGTTGCTCTGTTGTAAACATTTAATTCAATGTTCGATTGCTGCTGCTGTTCCTGCTACTCCTGCTGCTCCTGCTGCTGCTGCTTGTTGTTTTTGCAATGTTCACTTACGTTTCATTTCCGTCCGGTTCTGTCGAGCATATCCGTTTGATATGGCATCTGATATCCTGCGTATGCTTCAGCGAGCTGCGAACTGTCGCTGAGATTGACAGCATGTCCCATATATGTATGTATGTATATGTATGTGTGTGTTTGTATGTGTATCAGAGAAAGGGGCCGTGCGACATCTTTCGTGTCCTTCAAAGTGAAAGTTTTCCCTTTCGACTTTGAGCACAACTTTAACCCACGCCCACCGCCTACCGCCCACCCCTTGCCTCTCCGCTCGCCTCTACTTGGCAACTTTTCTTTTTCATTTGATTTGTTTTGCTCTCGACATTGAAGTCACAATCTGTACATTATTATATAGCCAGTGCTGTCCCATTGTCTCTGCCTGTGATGCATTCGCAGCGAATGCGTTTGACATTTCAATTTGCCGAAATGCAATTTAATTGAATTTTAAAATGCAGCGAACGTCTTCTTGCCTTTGATTGGGGCTAAGCATTAATTTGGTTTTCTAATTTCATTTGCTCTCCAGAAATTTGCTGTACAGAAGCTTCCATTAAATATTCACATAATGGATTATTGCTATTAAATGAATTTAATTTAATAAATAAGTTAAGCTGAGCTGGAATTAGCATGACTTAAAAAAGAGAATATAAAATGTATTAAGAATTATATATATTTATAAATATATTATATATTATATATATTATAAATATATTACATATTATTATATATATTTTTAATTATTATGATAAGTTCATTTAGCAAATTTAGTAAATTCATTTAGTTCAAATTAAAAAAAAATAAAAAATTCACATAATTGATTATTATTATATATTAAATGAATTACATTTAATAAGTAAGTTAAGCTAAGCAGGAATTGGCAGCCAAATCACTTAAAAGAAGGAATAGCAAATATATTAATAATAATTTATATACATAAAATGTGTAAATTATGTTTAATTATTAACATAAGTTCATTTAGTAAATTTAGTAAATTGATTCAGTTCAAATTTTAACTGATAATCCAAGACTTCATTTAAACATTCAGCTCAGGCAATAATTTCTAAATATTCTAAGGCTTTTAAAAATATATATTTTTAATATAATATTTATTTAAATTAAAAATAATTAACAATTTGAAATCAACATAATTTTAACTTAACTTATTAAACAGCATTTAAAATAAAAGTTAGCATCGCCCGAGCAGGGACTTGAACCCTGGACCCTTGGATTAAAAGTCCAATGCTCTACCGACTGAGCTACCCGGGCACGTATTTAATGCGCCTGAGCGTCTCATTCATCATGAGCGCCAATTTTTATTGGAATTATGCAATTTACTAAACAATATTGATACACTTATATGAATTCATTAATTATTTTTTAATATATGCAAATATTTTTTTGTCCTGGACTTTATATTAAATTAAATTTTAATGAAAGCTAAATGTCTTATAAATAAATATAAATATGTGTATAGTGACATAATCACAGTGATTACGTTCACAATATCCTAAGGCTGTTCCCATAGCCAAATTATTACTGTAAATATTCCCAAAAATAACGACATGTATGTTCAATATTCTCCTAGAGAGACTCATATAAAAAAAAAAAATAACTTTAAGCTCAGATCAAATAAATTTACAACAAATTATCAGATATTTCAGACATATTTCTCAAGGTATATAAAAACTCTCCCATATGAACAGAGCTCACTATGATAGTAAATATATACAATACAATATATAATAAATTCTTTTCTTCTTCAAACTCTGCAACCAGAGCATCCACATCGAGCCTATATTTCTGTCTTCTACTGTCTGCAGTCCGTCTCAGTCAATCTGGCCTGGCCACTCGATTTTTCTCCACTTTTTACGATGCTCATCGAATCATTTATTGTCACACACAAAAAAAGGAAGAAGAAGAAGAAGAAGCAGCAGCAACAGAGCAGATACAATAAAATAGTAGCCTTGCAATTCAGATGAGTTATGCCAACGTATTTGTACACATCATAAAATTCTTATCCAGCCATGCCCAGTGCCGTAACAGCAGAAAACAGAAAACGTAATGCGTCCAATGACCCAATCCCATTTATAGCCAGCATTTTGCCACGACCCAAATGCTAACGTTTTTAGCCATGAAGCGCCCATCGCTTGCCCCTAGCCCCTAAGTGAGTGTGAGTGTCTGTCATCCGAAATCCATTGAGCGTTACGTATGAGCAGGAAATTCTTAACATTTCATTTCAAACTCTCCTAGTCTCAGTGCATGTTCTACTCTAGGCCAATGTGTGTGTGTGTGCTTACGTGTGTGTGTGACTTTTATAGTCTATTAATTTTATTAGTGTCATTGCAGTCAGGCGTATTCGAGCTATCCATGTGTGTGCGTATGTACATATGTGTGTGTGTGTATCTGTGTCTCAGACTGCCGCATTAGCCTGATAAATAGTTTGTTTTTTTTTTTGTTTTTTTAGTGCAGCTTTTTGCTTAGAGCATCCCCAGCTGCTTGTATCTCGTCTCGTAATATGCTCAGCAGGCTGTTAAGCTAATTATCCTGGCACATATCAGGTGTTGAAGCAAAATTTAATTAACCAAGCTGCAGATACTCTGCTGCCGCGACTGCCCTAATTAACTGATATGAAAAGCAGTTTGAAGAAGCTCTGACGTGCCAAAGGAGCTTTGAGGAGGTTTCTCATAAAGCAGCCAACAGCTGCTAATGAAATGTTTAGTTCTAGTTTATGCATAACTATAACTAATTTTATGGATTCTAGATTGCTTGGGTTAAATTCATGGAGTAGTAGGCTTATAGAGTTAAGTCTTGTAGGCCAAAGTACCATTGGTTATATTAATCAATAAAATATAGTTAGTATACGACTTAGTATGCGTCGTAATATAACTTCGCCTCTTCAACTCTCTAACCAGACAACAACAACTTTTCCCTTCTGTTAAACGCAGTGTAAGCTTCATCTTTTATCCATTTCCACCTGTGTTTGGCTAATAGCTGTAAAAAAAACAAACTAAAAAAGTTAAGAAAAACCCTCGACTCGTTCTGGTTTTTTTTTTAGCTTTAGCCCAGTTGAGAGACATTTTTCATGATTTATTTGTTGCATTAGTGGACGCTAGTGGACCTACTTGGCACTAGCCGCACTTCGGGTGACTTCAGGTGAGCCCAAAGGTATGCAGCGCTCTGCAGCTGCTGCTGCCACGGCCAGACGGCATTATAAATGGCCGACTGGGTGCTCAAGCTCAAGCAAAACATTAACTATTTTAAATGCCATAAAAATGCAGAGTAGAGCAGAGCAGAGGAACGGAGCAGAGCAGAGGAGCGGAGCCGAGGAGAGCAGAGCAAAGGGCAGAGGCAATCCTCTGTACAGTAAATACTGCACATGGCGACTGCAGTCGAGCGTGTAAATTGTGTCATTCCACTGCAACATGAACAAACATGAATCGGAACAAGAGCAAGCCTCAAAAGCCAATGAGACCCCATGCGAATGTATTTACACACGGCAAATTAATGGTAGCTGGTTAAGTGAGAGGGAGAGAGAGGGAGAGATAGAGAGAGAGAGAGAGGGAGAGATAGAGAGAGAGAGAGAGGGAGAGACAGACTAAACAGAATCTTAAATCATTGCATTGAAATGGTATAATGAATTATAGACTGGAAAAGTGAATGTAATTCACTATTCATCATAAAATGTAAATATAGACTTCATTTCTCAATCATATAAATATACTTGAATATATGTATGTATGTATATGCATAATTGGAAGAATTGTATATCCTATACAATTGTTATATGTTTAGACTCAGTTGTATTACTATTTTAATGAACCGAGCCAATTTAATAATTTTTTATTTTATTTATTTATTTTTATATATATTATATATTATTTAATTTATATGTTTATATATATTATTTATATATATTATATATTATTTTATATTTTTTTTAAATTTAAATTATTAAACTGTTCATTTATTTATATATATATATTATTTTATATATTTTTTAAAATTTGAATAATTAAACTGTTCATTTAAACGATTTAACAGAGTATTATCGATTTACCTCTTCTTCTCCACTTATGTATAAGTAAATGCGAACCATAATAATACTAGAGATCATATGTGTCAAAGTAGTTTTATGATTATAATTATAATTATAATTATAATTATAATCAATTATTGGGGAGCTGAAATATGATAAATGTACCTTCACTACTAAAATTTCCGGTATGTCGATCGAAATCCAGTATAATCTATTAAAAATGCCAGAAGCATATTTTCTTCGCTATTAAGTAATTCCTCAGTCAGCCTTAAAGCACTCTACCTTATGTGATGTGATCTTCGAAAAGATCTATAAAAATATTGAATATACATATAGTTTTTTTTCGAAGAGAGAAATCAACAGCACGATCTAATATGGAATACATTATTGTACATAAATATACATATGTATGATGACATATAATTTTTGTTCAAAAAACATATGCATTAACAGCAAACAAATATGTATATTTGTATTTTTAATGAAAACCAATATATACGTATATGTGTATATATAAATACATATATTTAACAGAAAGTATTGTCCTAAGGTAAAATATGAGCAACTTTGCTTATAAATATAATATACATATATAATAAAATTTAAAATAATTCTTGTCAGAAGTGGGATTCGAACCCACGCCTACAGAGTAGACTGCGACCTGAACGCAGCGCCTTAGACCACTCGGCCATCCTGACATTTTCGACGTGCCGACTCAAAAGCCCTCACAAACAAAGAGTTAATAAAATATATACATACATACACAACTACATTTTATATGCTGAATGAGTTAGAATAGAATAAATTACATGTATGCACATTCCATAATTTGAAGAAATACAAACATATACATATATTAATAGATTTAAATATGTTTATTAATCATTCTCATAATTTATACACCCAAATATACAATAATGTAATTTGCTTAATGTACGACTTTCGTTTTGTTTTGCATGTAACTCATTCTAATAACACTAGGAAATCAAATATGCTATCTAAAATATGATGCATAATAGTATGTAAATACGAAATTAATGCCGATATTTGAAATATGCTTTACTACACTAGAATTTATCGTAATCGAAACGCAGCGTTTCGTTGTAACTTGTTTATTTATATTTTTTTATATTTTTGTGTTTACTAAAAATATGACTAACATTTATATAATCGAATTTATTTGCACTTAATCCAAGTTTGAATTTATCCTTTAGCACTAAGTCTTTCCTATGCTGATTATGAATTTCAATTGCAATTGTTGCTCTTACTACTTAGTATACCTAGAAAAAATACATACATTTACAATCGTTTCGTGTTACCTTCTGTCTGTGCACATGGAGGGTTCTTATTGGTTGGTGTTCCCAGCAAAGAGTCAAATGAAATACATTCTTGTCTTATGTAATTTGTGTTCGCATTTTGCATTTTAATTCAGACAATGTTGTTTTGTGTTTTAATATTTGCTACAATTCATTACTTCAATATTTGCCATTTATTAAACTAAATTTAAAGAAGTACGCTCTATGTGTATACTCAAATCTACGATTAGATTTCTGATATATACGCGATTGTGTGTATATGTAAATATGTACATAATTATTAGGCAACCACTTAAGCTTAGTTTCTTTTCATTTTGTGTTTCTTTTTTTATAAAAAAAAAATGTATTTATAATCATTTTTTTACGCAATTTTCCACTTGTCACATGAGTGTACTAAAAACCAAAAACTGTACATCAATCGTAACCATTTTTGATCAACTCGATTTCATTCTTCATTGTCATTCATTCGTAATCATTATCATTAGCATTAGCATTAGCATTATCATTATCATTATCATCAACATCAACAGCATGGTACAAAACAATGGTAACCAAACCAAGCTACATATTTATGTCTAAAAACTCGATACATAGTTTTATTTATATTATAATAATAGAAAAAGCAAAGAATAATAGCACATAAAATCAACCAATTTCTTAATACAAATGTTCTCTTTACAGGCGAAGCTGTTGATGTGTGCCTATTTGGTTTTTAGATCTTTTAGTACTTAAGCTAGTTTGGTTTTCAATAACGCATGTTTTCCCTTTTGAGCTAGACTAAAACAATTGTTATAATATTTAGTACACAATTAGCTTCACTGCTGCTCCAGATCCTCAATACATTGACTTTCATGAAGCGTACATGCGATTAATGTCGTGCTGATATTTGTCCTGGATGTCCTTGCGCTTCAGCTTAAAAGCAGCCGTCACTAAACCCATATCCGGCGACCAAACTTCCTTGCACAGCGTTATGGCAGCGGGCACCTCGTACTTCTGCAATTTGCCTGCAGGAAAAAAAAAAGGAATTTAAAGTTCGTTAAAATGACGCAGAAAAATCAAACATCATTTTGATATTACATTTCCGCGCATGCTCGCTGATTTCCTTGAGTATGGCCTTCTCCATGATTGGCGATGAGCACAACTCCTCGAACGTTTTGTTTTTTAGTCCATTCCGTTCGGCCAACTCTTCCAGATGTTTCTGATTCGGCACGACCAGCGCGACGGTAAATTGTTTTGTTGGATCGCCATAGACACAGATGTTCTCGATAATGCCGCAAGTCTTCAGCTCTGACTCAACTTTGCCCAGGGAGACATATTCACCAGCCTGAAGCTTAACCAAATCCTTCTTACGATCTGCAGGCAAGTAGAGGAGCAAAGTTAGCAACGATCTCAATTGTGAATCACATCTAAGGACCACTCACCAATAATCTTAAGTACGCCATCTGAGTGCACTTCGCCAATGTCGCCGGTTTTGAACCAACGCCGTCCATCCTCCTCGAAAAAGTCCTCATTGGTCTTGGCAGGCAGTTTATAGTAACCTTGCGACACACAATCGCCACCAATCACAACTTCGCCCTGTGGATAGGGTTTGTTGGTAACACGGTAATTGCCCTCCTCCCAGTTGACCAACCGAATGTCGCACACAGTCAGCGGTCCACCAGTGCGGCCATAGGTCATGTCCCGGGCTGCAAGCATTTAAATAGAACTTTAATACAACCTTCAGTATTATATAGACCATTTCACTTACCATCCATCACTGTGGCCCCCGACGTGGTCTCTGTCAGTCCGTAGCCCTGTATTAGATCAACGCACAGGCACGTCTTGATCTGCTCGTGCGTGTCGGCCGAAAGCGGCGCACCGCCGGACATAATAATGCGCACCTTGCCGCCCATCAGCTTGGCCACCTTCTCAAAGACCAGCCTAACGAAGCAAAGGAGTGTAAATGTTATAAAATTGATTATAAATCCATGCTCCATGCATACTTGTCAATTAGCGGCGTCCGATATCCGCGCTGTACCCATTTGACTTTGTACTGGTAGAGGAATTTGAAGAGCGCCTTCCTGAATGGTGAGCCCGAGTTGACCTTGTCGTTGATGCCCTTGGAGATGCGATCGAGTATCAGCGGCACTGACGTCATGCATGTGGGCTTCAACACCGAGGCGTCACCCTTGCAGCCCCGCTTAATCTTGCTGCTTGTGTCGATAAGCGTCAGCGGCGTCGAATAGCCAATGGAGATGCCCGTCATCAGGCAAACACTCTCGGCCACCAGCTCGAATACGTGCGCCAGCGGCAAAAAGCCAATCAACACGTCTTCCGGATAAATCGTAACCATGTCGCAGAAGCCCTTCATGGTGGCAATGCAATTCTTATGCGACAGCAGGACACCCTTTGGCGTGCCCGTCGAGCCGGAAGTGTACATAATGATGGCAGTGTCCTCGGCCTTTGGCGGCACATTCTCTGTAAGGGAAACAATAGATTAATTGTTGAATTGACTCATTGATTTATTGACTCATTGACTCATCATTCAGACTCACCAAATTTGCTATCGTTGCCAATTTTGACGACTTGAGCGAACGGCAGTATTTTTACGCCTTCCTTGAAGCCAGTTGTTTCGGTTTTATGCAGCTGATCCTCCATATAGATGATGGTGTTCACCTTGGGGCACTTGTCCAGCAGGGTCTTGAACTTTGGCAACAGATCGTGCGAGGTGATGACAGTTGTAACTTCAGTTTCACTTATGCCTAGCATTGAAATTGAATAAAATGAATAAACGAATCGAGTGCCGTTACTTTTCATCGACTTACAGTGGGCCACACCGTCATCGCCCAGCGTTGCATAGACGGTAACAATGGACATGGCCTGCTTGAAGCAACCATGGGCCGCTATCAGCCACTCGGCGCGCGTCTCGGCAAAGATGACAATGTTTTCCCGTGGCGCCTGGCCCAGTTCGCGTAGTCCACGTCCGAAGCTCGCCGCCATGCGCTCCGCCTCGATGAAGTTTTTCCACTTGTAGTCGCCCATGTTGTACTTCTTGAAGACGCGTCCGTTGGGCTGCATTTCGTCCTCTTCGCTGAGTATCTGACGCGTGCCCAGACAGCGTTTGGTCGAGTGCGTCTTGGCCACATAGTTGAAGACCTTCTCGAGCGTATCGATGTTCTCCTGCAGCATCTTCACATGGACCTCGCGCGGCGGCTCCGTGGTGCGGTACGTCAGCTCGGTTTCATCGCTCTTGATAATCTTTGCCTGCAACGGACGAACAGAGATGTGTAAGAAACAATGTAAAAAGTTTTGTTTACTTTCAAAAAGTTTTCTTCAAGAACAATGGCAATGGGAATACCAGGCGTGTGTATGACAAAAAAGGGTCTGGATTTGATTGGATTGGATTGGGTATTGTGTATTGAGGTAACCAATTACAACAGAACTGAAAACCATTTGAGTTGCAAGTGAAATTAGTATGGATACCAATATAACTTATGTACAACAACCCATAAACTGAACGTGTGTGTGTGTGTGTGTGTGTGTGTGTGTGTGCATTGGTGGACATGGGAGCTCGAACCGTTGATTAACAAAGACACCAAAAATTTTGTATATCAATTAGAAGAAAAGTAAAACCCATTTATCTAAGTTAAAACACATATGAATATTGAAACCTCAATGTCATCCGCGGCGTATTTGGAGGGCTCATCGAGCAACGATTTCTTGTTTATGAGCGTGGCCTGCGAGTAGTCGGAAGGAGGGTTAAAAATACCAATTAGCTAGATGGCATAACAACAGTGCAATTTTTAATTACGTATAGCCTCGATTGCATTTCGAAAGGCCTCTATTCAGTTTATAGTCTGCATCCAATTTCTTTCATTTAGCCTTATCGGCGTTCAAAAGGTCGATAACTGTTAACGCGTGTTAGTCGTACGAAGCTATCAGGGGGAGGTGACTGTATCCCTAGTTCACATGAAAACTCGCATGCTATGAATCACATATAGTATAATATAATATAATATGTTACATATTTTTAGGAATTTTGTTCTCATGCGCCATGAATTAATTAATGACATGACTAAGTAATGATTCTTAAAGGCTTTAGAGAACTTATATAGCAGATTGTATAGCAAAGCCATGTACATACATGAAAGATTATAAAGCAACTCAACTAAAGCCTATCTAAACATTATCAAGAGCAGTTACCTCAATCTGACAAACATTATCAACATAACAACAGTCAAAAAGTCGTAAGGAAATCGCATTCGAGCAGTTAAACTACATCCAAAGTCTAATCAAACATTGATAAGTTATTCTTGAATATAATATATTAGCTATTGCAAATGCTGATTAGTAGAATAAATGCTGGAATTCTTTTATAATATACTTCAAATATACTAAAAGTTGAAAGCCGTAAAGCTTCAACAACTCAAATTGTATTTTAATATTAAAGTATAGATCTGAGAAACATATCAAAATACATTGAGCAAATATTATTATTGTGACTAAACGCTTCCTTACTTCTAAGCTAACAAAATAAACTAAATAAATAAAAATAAACAATAAAAAATAAAAATTAATGAATAAAAAATAAAAATAAATAATAAAAAAATGAAAATAAAATTAGAAAAATAAAATAAAATAAATTTAAAAAATAAAATACAATAAATTAAAAAAATAATAAAATAAAATAAATAAAATAAAACAAAATAAAATAAAATATAAAAGAAACAATAAAAAAATAAAAACCTAAAAACATTACCTCAACCTTTCGATTGCCTTAAAAAATAAGTAATATTTTTTTGTATTTTTTTTTAATATTAAACAAAAAAATTTAAAATACTTTTTAATATTTTTAAAATACTTTTTAATATTTTTAAAATACTTTTTAATATTTTAAAAATACTTTTTAATATTTTTAAAATACCTGTTTATTATTTTAAATAAAAAAAATTAAACACCTTTTATTATTTTTAAAATATATAAATATATATTTTATATATAAATATATAATATATACCTAAACTAATCGACTCACTATAGCCCTACTAATATTACTAAAAACTAAAACTAATTAAATATATATACTACATATTAGCTATATATTGACAAATTCTACAATTAGTTAAACCAATTTGGGTCTGAAGCTAAAGCAAAGCAATATGAAAAGCCAAAGCTAAAATGAGTTTTGCATGACGAACAAGCTAATTGAAACACCGAGAGAGGCTGTGCAATTTGTTAAATAATAGAGCTAAAAGACTTCTACACATACATACATATACGCAATACTTAAAACTAATTGGTAGAGTTAAGCATGCGATGGAGAAACTTAAAGCTGAAACAAATAGTAATAAAAAATAAAAAATAAACTTGAGCTGGTTTTGTTGCCCCTTTCGACTGTCAGCTTTGAACTGGATTAGAGTCCAAGTATTCGTATTCGTATTCACATTCACACTCATATTCACACTCGACTTACCTTGACACGCCGCGAGTCCTGTCGACGTTTCCATGGCGCCTGCATTACCAAATAGACCGGCAGCGTTATTATATCATAGACGAACGCCAGCGCCTTGATGGCGCCCAGTGCGCTCTGCACCCAGAAGCTATCCATTCTGGGGGAACAACAAAGCAAGAACAGAACCAAGCAGAAATTAGTTATATATATATTTGAAAATATACAAAAATATATATATTTATTTACATATATATGTATGTGCGTATGTTACGAAATCTAGCTAGAGTAAATCACTTGGCTAGTTCTACTGCCGTCGCCAGTTGAACGCTAACTGATTCCAGTTGGCAAATCTTTCCGGCCTCAATACTGAAAAAAAAAGGGTTGCCAATCGCTCACTCAATTGTTGCTGTTGCTGTTGCTGCTACTTAAGCGATAAGACGCTGATAAGAGCCAAAGTTCTCGTTAACAAAGTTGGCGTGAGCGTAGCACTGCCCTTAGCATTGCAGAGCATTGGCAGAGGGCTTAAGTAGAGGTGGCATCGGAGCGTAGCTCCTACTTCTTTTTGCCTCTCTTGAGTCTATTATTAAAGTATCACTATATAAAAGATTTATTAAAGCGATACGGCTAAGTCTAATCTCACTCTAACTTTTCTATGTGAGCGCCTCTCTCTTAGTCTGCATCTAACACATTTAATCTCTTATCAATATACATACTAGTATAGCTAGCCTAAGATCAATGTTTTTAACTCCACTCGCTTCTCTCTCTCTCTCTTGCTTCTCTCTATGTTAATAATTCTCTCTCTGACTATCTCTATAGCTTTTTCTATCTACCTCAATCGCTCTATCTCTATCACTCGCTCTACCTCTATCACTCTCTCAAGCTCCAACACTCTCCCAGTCTCTATTGCTCCCTCTAACTCCGCCTCTACCCACTCTCTCTCTGTTCGTCTCTTTAATATCTTATCAAATACAAATACGGATTTCTTCAATCTATTCTCTCATTCACACTTAAAATTTCCTTCACCTAAAATCACTTGCACAATTGTCAGACGTTTCTTGCCCTAGTAAAGGTTTATATTTAGTTTCTTTAGGTCTGCGATAAATATTCGCTCGTAATCATTTATCAGTCCAATTTTAGATTAGGGCCCATTAAAAGCCTTTCAAGCTAAAGTGATTTATGATTAAGTTTTGTTACCCTAATTATTACTCTTAAATTTCAGATTAAATTAATTTGTAGCAGCCACAGATTGCATCGTATTTCGACTATTTTTTATTGTTCTATTTACAGCTATTCTTAGGTTGGCCTAATCAAATTAAGCTATAAATAGAACCAACATGAATCAGCCAAAAGGTAGAAAACTCTAATTTATCAGGGTAATTTACGGCTGGGCTGTTAGCGTAGGTCTAGAAGGAATTTCGCATGTTGTTGTTGCGTGGAAAAACTATTTTAGATATCACATGAGCAATACGAATTTAATTTGAACACCTTTTAACAATCCCTAATTTGGCAATCTAAAGCCTAAGAGAACTTAATTTTGGAGCTCTGCGTAAAGTCTCTGGCTTCTCAATCTTTTTCGATATTTAATATCGTATAAACTATTAAAATTCTTAGAGAAATGATTTCATCTTTAATTAAGTTAAGATTCGCATACAAAATGAATTAAATTTAAATAGTAGAATCTCGTCAAAAGCAATATGATATAATTGAATAATAATGTAGTAATTATATAATATTTATTATAAATTATTATTGAATGAAATAATTGAATATTGCGATTGATTATATTCATTATAATATAATATATATGATAATTAAATATAATATATATGATAATTATATTCATAAATATACCTTATTATACTTTTGACATTCATATTCAAATGATTCTTTTTTTATTAATATATAATTTTTTATTAAGCTTTTTTTTTTTTTTGGTTTATTCCATTATATGAATGGAAATCAGCGTAAAATGGTTTTATATTTAAATTTTGTTTTTAATTAATTCTATATATAAATATTTTTATAGCTCAACAAATTTAGAAAATTTGCACATAGATTATATTCCTAAGAGAACAAAATTCTATATATATATATATTTATTTAATTACCAATTCTTCTAACAGCTGAAGTCTCAACAGCCTCAAGGTTATTTATATATATATATATATATATATATATATATATATATTTTTTTTTTTTTTTTTTTTTTAAGTTTAAGCCACTATCTTTAGTGCACCTGTAGGCAATCAGCGGCCCATATATATATAGTATATATAGTGTAGATAGGTGTATTCGTATGTGTGTGTGTGAAAATAACATGCTAATCAGCAGCTGCATGTGAACTCAATTATCAGCCTTTGCACTGAGCTTCTAGTACCTTATCAATACGGTAAGCCAATAATTTAAGTTTACAGTCTCAAGTAGCGTGATTTTGTTTTTTTTTTAATATTAATACCTAAACTATTATTAATATACAGGTATAATTGATAGAAATCAAGTTAAAGATATCAGCAATATAGATATATAGCCAAGATATCAGATATCAGATAGTATTTCCTCTAAATGGAGAATAATCGAATGCTCGCTAGTTTATTGTACGCGCAATCAGTGTATTTATATTCAGAAACCTGTTGATAACGTGCGTTCCACTTGATAAGCTAAACATAGCGACGTCACGTCCCTGAACTTGAGCGTTTGACGCGACTCGATTACGGCATTGCAAGGCAGAAGATGAGAAAGAAGAAGAAGAGGCGCATCTTCATACATTTGTCGTATGACAACAGATCAGAGTTACGCATGGATTCATATAAGTAATTATAGCTGCTCTCTGTCGCTCATTTCCTGTGCCATTGCGTGAGCATCAATCAATTAAGGAATTGCATAATAATCATTTCCAGTTCCAGTTCATTTGGGTCGAGTATATCAATTATCATTTATATTCAATTATCATCTAGAGCACCTTAGATAGTAGACAATTGAATCGAAATTAGATGAAATCTGAATGCGATTCTAGGCGATAGATAGCTCGGTGATAATTGGTTAAATCTTCCAATTGTGAACAAAACTTGGAGTATTAATTAGGGATTAATGATATTAACTCTCCAAACTGATTTTCCTGTAAAAAGTTTCTCTGACTGTTTAAAGTTTCTCAAGAATAACTTATATATCTTTTTAGTCTTTTCTTCAAACTTTTATCAAGCTTTACATTCATTTGGTGAATAAGACTGAGCGATTACCAAATAGTGAAAATATCTCATTCTCATTTTATTAACTATTCAATTTTTCTTATAATTTATATTTTTTATTATATTTATAATGAGAGTTTTATGATCCCATATTTATCTCTTTCAAGTTGAAATTTCCTAAATGCATAGTATAATTATTTCTAGTTATTTAGGGAAAAGGTGATCTGTGCTAAAGAACTGGAATCATTTTAATAGATTTCTGCAAATGATATTGATGGTATTAATATTGTTAGGATAATTTATCTAAAAATGTATACGATCTGAACCCCACTGCCTATGACATATTTAAAAATTATTAATAAAAAAAAAGCATTTTCTATTACGATAGAATATATTTTGAGTACCCTTTAATAGTTAAAATATTCTTCTCTTTAAAAAAAACTCTCCAGTTCTATTTTTATATATTTCTCTATTATTCTTTTCTATATTTATATAATATTTATAAAAAAAAATATATATATAAAGTATTTTCTATTATAACCTTAAATAAATTTAAGTACCCTTCAATATTTAAAATATTCTCCCCTTTTAAGAACCACTCCAGTTCTATAAACTAAAATTAAAATAAGCACTAGGAAACAGTTAACTTAAATATATAACCTATCCCACATACATTTATCGACATTTCTTTACAACTCCTGCCCAAAGCACACATAACATAAATACTGATAGATAGTTAGATATTGTTTGAATGAAACGGTACTTACTGCGCATCATCTTCGATGAACATGTTGCCAAGCTTTACTATGGCAAGCCAAGCGGTTGAGAAACGGAGCGATACAGAGAGGTACGCACACACACGCACACCGACACCGACACCCACACCCACACCAACTCACACACACACACACTCGCACTCACACACACACAGGCAGACTAACTAAAACGCAGTTAGCGATGAGCGGGTCGGGTGAGAATATTTTTGATGTCAGTTTCTCAATTGAATATGTCCTTGTGCGGCCAATCCAAGCGGTACAGTTGCGTTCTTGATGGCAATGCTCGGGATGCGGTGATGCGTATGCGGATGCTCTACGTAGTTAGCTATAAGGAACAAACAAAGAGTTTGGGGACAAACAAATGCAACATTTAGTCGATGATCTCACAGTTCGGCAGTTGTAATCGACGGAATAGCATTTACCTACAAATGAGAGAGAGAGGGAGAAAGAGAGAGAGAGAAGAGATGTAATGATTTATGCAATGAATCAGTTGGGACAATGAGTAGGCAACATATAATCTATATCTGATAGATATATGGATAAATATAAATAAATATAACAAATTGTAGATTGTAAAACATATGTTTAGATACAAAAAAGAAATCCTTCACCAAGCGAGAAACACATCTTAATATTTAAATAATTCCATTCAGTAATAAAACATTTGAGAATTTATGCCAAAGATAAACAACGAGAAAAATTTGTATTATTTTGTTTCTTTTTTGGCGTTCATTAAACAAAAATTTGAATATGATTCAAACAGTGAAACGATTTTGGCTTGTAGAGACTTGGTCTCTAGCCAAAATGTGATAAAAGGCGCAAAGAAAGAAGCAAAGAATGACAGAAAGACTAGAGTACAAACAGAGAAACAGATACAGATACAGATACATGTATATAGCAAAAGATACATATACAAATATGCTCATTTAAATAAACGTAAAATGCGTGAGTGTATGAGTTTATACATACATATGTATATACATGTATTTATATATAGATATAGACAGCAAAGAAATTAAATTTAGACAATCGAAATACGCATTGCGTAAGAGACGAGCGAGAGAAAGAGAAGACAAATCATTTGATGCGTGTAAAATTCCCCGTTTTCTTTTTTTTTGATAGTTTGTCTAGCCGAAATATTGGCATAGGTCAAGCCCGATGCCCCGGGTTCGCTTTTTTTTTACAGAAAACACGCCAGCCGCTTTTATTTATGCTCAGACTATAAGACTAGGACAACAAAGCACACGCTATTGGCCTTTGGTCAATGGGTCTACAGGTAGTGGCCATTGTATAATTTGGTAATAAATTGATACGACTGCCCCAAATAAACAGCAAATAAACCAAGCACAGCCCAAAATAGTTCCTTGGTCGAGCAAAGTTCAGAGTTGTTGAAATGATATAATTAGAACACAAACATTAATTAATGGGGACAGTTTGGCAGTCAGATTTAAGAGCATTTTTCTGAACAATTTGTATCATCAATGAGCTATGACATCCAAGTGCCTAAAGTGCCTTTGGCAATCCAAATGCTCTACTTAAAATGAAAGAACAAGCAAGTAAATTATCTAAAAGCAGTATATACAAGTATGTATATACTTATATACATATATACATATCTCATAAATTGATTGGAATGTCAGACTTAGCACTTCTCGCAATTTTTCATATTCGACCGAGCCGCTGTGTACAAAAGCGATCGTTGAACTCTGTTGCGCACATCAAAGAAAGACACAAACAAACAAACAAAACAAAAACAAAAACAAAAACAAAGACAATAATAATAACCATAACAAGAGAAACATTTTTGAAAACGTGTTCTGTTTATAAAATCAAAAGTATTTCAGATATAACAGAATATTTACGTGAAGCCCAAAGTTGTACTTAAATATTTTACCATTGGGTTTCACAGTAAAAGCATAAATATTTAAAATTTATTAAGTAAACAAAAAATAATATTGGGAAAAATTAAAAAAAAAAATTAATATAAAGAATAAAATATGAAAATGAATTATTTTATGGTTTATATTATCTAAAAAAAAAAAAAAAAAAAATATATATATAGATAAATATATATATATATAGATATATATATATATATAGATATATATATATAGATATATATATATATATATATATATATAAATTTATTAATAATATTATATATATATAATATTAATAACATATATAATATTAATAAATATAAATTTATTTATGATTAATACCTTTAAAATCTGTTATATATGTTGTAATTCATAATTAATTAAAATAACAAAATATATAAAATTATAATACTCAATTAAAATAACACCTATTGAATTATCTGATTTTCAATTATTTCATACAAAGTTTCATATTTATCTTTGAAAACTAACATTAAGCAAATGTTAACAAAATTACAAAATAAGTAAAAATTAATGAATATGCAAATGATAAATTAATTGGCTAAATATTTGCACTGGCTAAATTGCAAATTAATCCGTGCCACAAGCCTAAACACAATAATCAATTGCAGTCAATTGCAATAATCAGATTGTTGATGTTAATGCATGAAAATTGTATTCAAACGGAAAGAGAGAGTGAATGAGTGAGTGAGAGAGAGAGAGGTAGAAGGGAAACAGCTTGTTCCATAGATAATTTTATAAACACTCACAATTGTAGCTGAGTGCGAGCTGTGAACTTTGAACGGTACTTATGAACGACAACGACGACGACGACGACGACGACGACGATCGTGACCCTGATCAAAGTTAAATTTGCAAACAGACAGCAACCGAGTGGAACCATAAGAACCAAAGGTTTCAGCTACACGTTTACATAGTGCCAAAGGGGCATATGGGTGCCACAAAATATATAAAAGTTATACAAGTCTGCTCCGATCGTACTGTAGAGCAGATCATATAAGACTAGATCTCTCAGTTTTATAAAGAGATGCAGAAAAGATCATAGGATATATCAAAATTTACTAAAACCTAAGCAAGAATAAAATTAAAAATACCTTTAGCAGGCTTACTACACCCTAGATAATCTCTTATTACTTATATGCCTCTTTAAAGATCGAAGTATAAGGCCAAGTTGACTGGGGACTAAGCTGAAGTAAAAAGGAAAAATATTTGATCTCTCACAGTTTCAGCGCTACGATCCAAAAAAAAATCTGTGTTATTGTCGACCTGCTATACGAATTGTTCTATATACTATATAGCCTCATGCAAAAAAAAAATTTCAAGTTTTGTTGAACTGCGAACAAGTATTATGCAGTCAATTGTCCCGGATTGCTAAATTCTCGCTTGCTTTTTTTTTTTTAGACGACGGCCACCACGATCATCTCGCTAAACAGCAATGCAAACACACACGCACACGCACACACACATGTATAAACACTAATCTGGATTAAGACAATCAGGAAATGAGACACACGTATCACTTGATTAGCGTCAAACATGTTATTAGAGTACCAGAACAACAACAACAACAACAACAACAACAACAACTAGCTTGAAACCGGACCCCTTATCCAAAATTATGAAACAAGTGAATAAACGTAGCTAAAACTGATTTACTCAATTCGATCTAGTTAAAAATGTTGTTCAGGCTTTCACTTCAAGTTCTCACATCATAATCATCATCATCATCAGCTCGAATGTCAATTGTCATTATGCTAATAAAAGCATTTAATTGTCATTTAACTCTAGTTAATATTCATACATTAGCTTATCACGTTCTCTACGTTCTCTATCAACTGCCACAAATATAAGTTCTCTTCTCGCTTTTCATTACAAAGTTCAGGTTTCAATTCACATGCAATTGCTTGAGTGAAACTTTTCAATTGCTTTGATTCAAAAACAATTGCAATTATACACAGTGCATATGCAACAGTTATAAATATAATATATGTATATGTATGTACGTATTCCCATCGATGCATATATAGTGCCTTTGCAGGTTATGTGAATTCTTAGCTCATGATATCATATTAAATTTCATATTCCATATTCCATATATCATATGACTATATGCTTTATAGTTAGTCTGTCTGTCCACCCATTTGTCTACTTTTTTTTATTATTTCTATCTCTATCTCTATTTCTATTATATTCCATTATATTCTATTTGAAGTACCTCGACATAAATCAAAGGTTTTTATTTATTATTTCAAATGAACTCGACATAAATTTTAAGTCGATTCTATTTTTAAAGTAAACTTTAAGATGTGAGATTCTAGAGATAGAGTAGAAATAAATGATTTGGTAATACTATACAATATAATATATTTTATTTGAAGCTATGAAAAGTTCGAATAAAATAAACTAGTTTCAAATTAAAAATGTGGAAAATATCAGACTATATTTTCCAGAGAAGAAGAGAGTAGAGCAATGTTTCACTCTCAAAAATGTGGAAAATATCAGACTATATTTTCCACATTTCTGAGAGTGAGACATTGCTCTACATTTACTACTCTTGTGGATATTTCTTATACAGCGATAGGAAAATATCTTTTATACATATTTATAAACTTTGTTTTTTTTTTTTTTTAAATTACTTTTAAGTCAAACTAATATAATATATATAATATGGAACATGTGAAATTAGCCAATTTCATTTTTATGTATTGTATTTTAGTAAATGCGCGTTTTCCACTTTTCAGTTTTCAGCACACTGCTACAACAACAACAACAACAAATAGTACAGTTTTAAAAAAAAATACAATTTGTGGAAATCATTGAGCCAAAAGGCGGGCTAAACGTCACGCTCGACTAACTGGAAATGAAACTGAGAGAAAAACAACAACATTGACAACAACGACTAAATCAACTAAAAACAACAACAACAACGACAACTGGATGAACAACCTCGAACTTGAAAGTGCATTTGTGCATATTGACGGCGTTTTCATTTCAATTTCACTGACAACGGCAAAAATAAAACAAAAACAAAAAACGAAATATATAGCATTAGTGACAGAGAGAGGGTCGGAAAGTTCTTTAAATGGCAATCGGGCAAGGTAATTGGCATGACAGCGCAAAGTCCAATTGAGGTGCAAAGTCCCAGTTAGAGGTAATCGAGTAATTGTAATAGTAGAACATAAATATTTAGATCCACGATTATGTGAACTATTCGAAGCCATATGAAGTTGCCATTGGAAACGGCCGATGAATGAATATGAATGAACTAGGCAAAAGAAATGACGTCGATTGACTGCTGAGCTGCTGATAGTCGAGTGAAATGCAATCCCTTGGGGTTTACTCATTTCGCTTGCAGCTAATTAGTGAGTGCGCTTAAATACAGTCCAGTTAGGCTCATGGGTAATAGGTAAATGCAAACATTGATTTGTTTACTAATTAAATATATAATAGTCACACCGATTTGGTTTTTTTAAAACCTGCTTAAATATATTTTTTGTTTCAATTACCTTTTTTAACTGTTTAAAAGCCGCTAAAATAAAGCAATGTTTTTTTTTTTCAATTTTTTTAAATAGTACATATTTATTTTTTAGTTTACCAACATTAAAATCGAAAATTTACTCATTACGAAATGTGTGACATTGAAAACTTAATTAATTTTCATTTACACCTTGTTCAGGCAACAGACTAATTGGCTCGCGTTGCTCCACAGTCACTTGAACTTTGAGCATTCGAATTCAAATTGGCGCATAACGGTATGTGCGTTAATCATCAGCATGTATCGATGACACGCAAGCTGCCTTGACATTGACGTGTGCAAGGCGGGAGAGGGCGCCTGTCAATGCGTCCCCTCAAGTATACACAAACAAACAAACAAACACCCGCGCGCACACACACACACACACTGGATACATGCATGCATATGCATGTATAAGCAGTTGCATTGCAAATTATAAGAGCGCATGGCGTTATTTTCGACTGACCTATGATCAACATGCATACTTGTCGATTGAGCGTGTGAGCGAGTGAGAGAGAGCGAGCACTAATTCTTCTGCCATTGTCTCTATATCTCCTTTATCTCACGCTCTCACTCGGGCGCACACACATTTCTCATTTACTTAAATGGGGTAACAAAATCATCGTATGACTGTGTCAAAGTCCAAAATAAAAATAATTTTTAGTTTTTTTTTTTATTTTTATTTTGTTGGCGCTTTTGTGTGTGCTTTGCAGCTTGTTGAGCGCGCATAAAATGAGAAAAATGCTCGGTAAGAAGATTGAAATGAAACAAACAACAACACATATTCGCACGGCGCTCTGGATAATTCATAAAATAAAAGAAAGAAGCAGAGACAGAGAAAGAGTAACAAAGCATGCAAAACAAACAAGCCGAAGACTGTGTGGGAGATCATTAAATGTATTTGATTACAGGCAACTGCAGTCAAGTGACCATAAAAACTAAAGAGCGAGAGTAGCGGAACGAAAGAGAGCAGTGAGAGCGGCAAAGCAGCAAATGCGCCGCCAACACACTCACTCGCTCTCACACTCACGCACACTAGCATAAACAGATAAGTTGCCAGACAAACGGATTTTCGCTCTTTTGCACTCGCTCATTTCGCCTGCGCCCACAAGGCAACTGCTCCCGATCTTGTGTAAGTGTGTGAGCGAGAAAGTAATTACTTACACTTAAGTGACGTTGACGTCGTGTCCACTCTCTGCTCGCACACATGCAAACATGCAGTCGACTGACCTAGACAAGCATGCGTGTAGTTATCTTTAGAGTGACCATCACTGCAGCTTTCCCAGCACAGCACGTGCAATGTAAAGTGAAAATTTTCCACAAGATAATCACTCTTTGACCATGATCATGATCATTACTGACGACTGAGCACACGTCGCAAAAGGCCGGTTTAATGATATTTCAAGCACAGAAAGAAACAAAATAAAACGGGCAATTCAATGCTCTTCGCCGTTGATAAAAACCGGTTAGAAAATCTCTTCGCATAAATTTCAACTTCGTGACTAAAGCAAACATTGTTTGCAACGAGTGTAGGTGTGCAGATGTATGTGTGTGAGTGTGTATGTGTGTGTATTTTATTCTTCCTATTGAAGCAAACGTGTTTAGTGCCGCATGCCAAACTTAGAACGCCACCCACAAAGGGAGAGGAAGAGATGGAGAGCAAGAAAGAGATAAACTTATATATTTATTTGTTTATGTGTATGTACATATGTAAACAGTAATCATAATTATCGCAATTACTACGTATGCACATATATTCCACACATGAATGTAAATGAGACCTAAAATAGATTACATCTACAGCTTCAAGGAAATCATCAGGGTCAAATTTAAGAGAAAAATATACTTCCCATGCCAAATCTGTCTGCTTGAGTGTTATAATCACTCGAATTGCTTTTCTTCAAATATTAAACGTCTTTAATACCCAATGATTATTGTCTAATAAATAAATATATATATTAAAATTACATTTTCATTTAGTTTAGTCATTAAACAGAGGATCTCGAATATGCATGCGAAATATAAATTGATAATAATTTGGAAAAACAATTTTCATACCCATCAACAAGTTCAGCATTTGCATATCATATCCATCTCATGATAACACTTTTGCCTATCTACACCTATAAAACTAAATGTAATTGCAACACTTTTCTACTTAAGTCAAATATATAATCATAAACATGGTCACCCCGAGAACAATAACCCGAACAAAGTCGAATAAACAAGCGCGAGGTGGGCTTTAGAATTGTTTTTGGTTTTTACAATCAACGTAAGATTATCAAATATAATTATATGATAAGTGTGGCTCGTCATAAAGCTTTGAATGGGCGCAAAGCACTATGGACACATGTACATGGTTGATATATGTACATATATCTGCTCTTGATGATGATGCAACTATATAGATATTAAGGCATTGATCATTAAAAAGTTCTGACAGCTGCAGTAAAGCCATATTGATAGATGGTAAAACAGATGTAATATGTACGTAGTATGCTAAAGTTGAATTGACATCTTAAACGAATATAAGATATTAATTAAACTTTAGGATGTAAACTATAAAGTTCCAATCATTTTTCCCAAAAATAAACTCACTCTTATATTATACAGATATTATCTAAATTACTTTATAAATAATTTTTAAAACGTTAAATAGCTTTACGTAATGGCTTTATCTCTATATATATTATATATGTAGACCTTTGCAATAAAGATCAACATTCCATCAAAGGGCAAAGGTATAAATCGGGCAGTACATACATATACATATATACATAAGAGAAATATAAAACCCAAGAATCGCGTGACTTTCTGGCATGGTCTCAGCTGCAACAGCGGAAAAGGAAAAGCGCCAGACATATTCACAACTGGGTGCAGGAAAATCGGTGGAGGGTTGCTGGTGCTGGTGCTGGTGCTGGTGTGGCAACATGCCGTGGCACGTTTTTTCTTTTCTGTAGTCTTCTTTGGCCTTTGGATATACCAGCTGAAAATCGTATGAGTTTCAGGGGAAATGTTGCGCAGCAACAAAGCACATCAAAAGTGCGGCGAAGAGAACAGCGAACAGGGCGAACAGGGCGAAACGGGGCGAATAGGGCGAATAACATACAAATAAATTGCATCGCGCGTGTGACGTCGGCGTCAACTGTACAAGAGCGCGGTGTGAAGGCGAAGAGAGCGCATACGCTCGCTGACGTTACCAAAGGCGCGGGGCCAAAAGGTCAAAGAGCACATTGTTTACAACGTTGAGTACTCCTCCTTGGCCCCTATGGACAGGCGGCTGCTACTGCTGCTGCGCTGTTGCTGTTGCTGCTATTAGCAATTGGGTTTGGCCATGAATGAAAGCTGCGGCCGGCATAAAATATATGTATATACACACAGGCATGCCTAAGCTATGTATGTATGCGTGTGTGTGTGTAAGCAAAAGGCATGCATATGTTACATGTATGCATGTGCGTGTGTGTAAGTAAATACATTTGTATTACTTTATTGAAAAGGAACTATAAAATATATTGAAAGATGCGGGCAGATAGAGATATTTAATATATAAATGAATAAAAATAAATCAAATGAAAAGAAAATATGAAACAAATGCAACTTTTTCTCTTGTAAATCACAAATAAACTGTATTTATAAAACTTTCATATTTTAATGTTTTTTATTTGTACTTTATTTATTTATTTATATTTTTAAATTTTTTCTTTTTGGGTTTCTCATTCTGTCGCAAAAACTTCATTTACAACTCACATTTATAGCTAACCGACAAACGGTAAAAATTGAAAATCGCAATTAATAAACGTGACTGTTGCTCAGCTGCCGCGTTTGATAAGAGACTGGAAAGGGCATTTGCTTCCGGGCCATAACATAAAGCCGCACCCGAGAAATCAGTTCGCCGTCGCTAGTTTGCATCAACAATTTCACTGGCCATCAGCGGTCGGCTCAGCTGGGCAGCCAGTGCCTTTGCCTGCTGCTGTTGATGACAACAACATAAACAGATGACACATCGCAATACACACAAACACACACACACTCAAACACACACACACTCAAACACACACACACGAACAGATGACCCCCAAGCAGACTCCCGCCTCGTGACCCTCAAAGTCCAGAAACAGCAGAGAGCTCGCATGATTTTCAGTTGGTATATTATAAAGCAAGCAGACACAGACGAGTGGGTGTAAAAGCAGAGCGACTGAGTCAGCCGAGCGCCAGAACGAGAGAGAATGACGACCCTGGAAGAGAGCGTGCGCGTATTTTTACAAGAAAGCACTTGATGCACGTGCTAAGAGGGGAAGTAGCCCAACAGCCAAAAGAGCCAGAAAGAGAGAGAGAGAGAGAGAGAGACCAAATTGTGAAATGATGAAGCACATTAATAAAACTGAATATTATTATATATTATATAAAACATTGTTAAATATATAATCAGATAATCAACAAAATTGCATCTACTAAAAAAAAAAGAAAAACAATAAACCTTTAGCACAACAAATCAATAAGCAAATAAACAAATGGTTTGTTTAATTTATTCTGGTTGCCATTGACAACATTGCATAATGCAAATATTGCGTGGCGCTCACTGCATTTGCTCTCCTGCAAATTGAAAACTAGGTCAACGCGAGCACTGTTTATACCACGATAACAAATTGTACAAAATTTCAACTTATAAAGCAAGCGAGAGGTATAAGTAGAAGTTGAAGAAACGTAGTATAAGACCAACTGCATTTGTATTTTTGACACGGACCATTGGATCAGGTGGCGTGATATTTGAGCCGCCACGCCGGCAAAGGGAAAACAAACGGGTGTAAGTGAGAGAGAGAGAGAGAGAGTAGAACAAATGCACGCCTATCTCTGTGCATTTGTATTAGTGTATGTACATATATGTACATATGTGCTTGTGACCTGCGTCAGCTGAGCGATAGACATGCAAGAGGTTCTAACTACACAATCTACTAATTATATACATAAAGAGTATAATTTATAAGAGTATCTATCATTTAAATTTACATATGTATATATTACCTGCTGTATTTGTTAAATATTGTTGCAATTTCCAGTGCATTTGTCGTTGTATTTGAAATGCCGTTATTTGTATTCACATACGATTTCATGACCGAGAGCGAGAGAGAGAGAGGCAGCGAGAGAGAGCGTAGAGCGCGCACATGTAATAAACACCAATAATAAATTTAATATTAAACATGATATATTAGTAAACAATTTAAAGACAAATGCAACATTTTATCTACAAACAAAACACACACAGATTTAACCACACTGTCAAGCATTATTCCATCACAATTATGTAGATTGGCTGAACGTTCATTGGGCTGACTGTTCTTTGAAATGAAACTTTCACCAAATTACACACTTATGCACATTTTTTCTTTGTAGCTGCGCTTTTGCCAATTTGATGGCATGTTCACACACACACAAATCATACACACACAGGCAGACACATAAGCAATCAACTCGTTCGCAACCGGACGAAAGGCGAACAACAATTTCTTACTTACACAAAGCTTTAAAGTTAACGACGTTGTGCTTTCAATTGCGTTTTAAATATTTAGTATGCGTCTTAATTTCGCGCCCGCATTTACATTCATAGGTATATGTTGGTATGTATGTACGTAAATGATCACTCAAACTTCTTATGGTTTGTATGTATGCGTATGAAGATATTTATACATATATATATGTATGTTTGCTATAGCCACAACGCGTTCAGTACAACGTTCTCAAAACACGTTGAGTTTGCTTCTGATACGTGTATAAAATGTCGCCGTCGCTTTTGCTTTTGCCACGATTATTTTCACCGTCTGATTCGGACCACTCACTCACGCACACAGGCGAAACTGTTTGCAGTTACTCTCTCACTTTTGCGGTTCAATTGCTTTATTTTTGCTTGCTTCTGCAGCGCATGCAGTTGCACTTGATTTGTTCCGTGGTTGAATATGTTAATAATATTATGTACTATCATCAATATTCGATTTAAGAGATGCAGCGGTTTTTACTGTTACTCACACGCGGCGCGCTTCCAATTGTTTTTTTTTTTAATATCTTTTTCTTGTTGATGTTGATATCGTATTAAAATATCGATAGATCGTGTACATATATTTTTTAAATTATTATGCTATCGATAGGTTAATTGTAATTAAGCCGCAGCATTTAATGCTCACAATACATGGCTTTACCAAAATAAACAAACACTAAAAATTTACAAGAAACCAATTCTTAAAAAAATTAAGTTAAAACTCAAATAATATAAAGTAGTATAATATCGATACTTCGCCACCATAAAATTCTATACGATATTTCCATAGTTATGTTATTGCTTTTGTATTTTCTTTGGACTTACCTTCGTCATTATTGACTTTGCAATGACAGAGTGCATATCACGTGTTTTTGGCGTTGCCAGGCAGTTACAAAATAGCTTAACCAGCTTTTTGACTTAACGAATCATCAAAGCCTACCACCATCAGCGTGGCCACCTATAGTAGAGACACGAACCCCTTATTCTGAGCAACCGCAACTTGACCAGCTCTAAAGTAGGCCGCTATTTATGTTTAACACCAAAAGAACGCGCGGTTTACCGTTGAAAATGGAAGACCGAATTTTGATTTTACGAAAATAAATAAATTATACATTTGTTTCATGGATAGAGTTGTGAAAGTAAAAGAATTTTAACAACACTTTGAACTATACGTCCAGTTAAGGCGGAAAATTAAAAACGGTCTTAATAATACTAAACCAGAGGTCAGTTATTTTAAAACAAGCGGAAATAAAACATGCAATGAGTGTAGAACTGTAGAAGAAGGAAATAAGAGTTTTACTGTCCAATGGAAAGAGAGCGCAATTGCAAAGAACTTAAAAATGTATGCTCTTTGCTTATGTGACTGTTGAAAATTCTTTTCTAATATAAACTTGACTAAATATTTACTGTTTATTTTATACATGTCATATATGTATTTATTTGACGAATATGCATATTTATTTTATTAATTTTAGCTTGACTAGTCTACACTTCCAGTTAGTGAGAGAGCTTTACAGAGAGCGACAAGCTTCGTTAAGTTAGTGCACGACAGAGCAGGACAAAGCATGGATTCGATGACAGTGAAAGAGTTTCGCAATGGCCATACAGCTACATGCGACAGAGCAGGACAAAGCATTGCTGCTGCTCTTTGCAAACTCTTATATTTTTACACTTAGAAGCAGGTAAGAGAAACAGATTGATATACATATGTATGTATGTATATATAATTTAAGTTAAACGAAATTCTAATATTGCAGATCAAAGAATTTATCTTTTGTTAAACTCGTGCACCACATCAAACTCAACTGCAATCGTATAGATTAAAAACAATAGATACAAAATCCATGAAAATATGCCCACAGATCGTCGCGAATGAAAATTCAGGGATAGGCACCACCATAGCTGAGTCCAAATGGCCAACATGATGAATATGTAACAGTTATCGCCGTATTCCCCATAGAGCCAGTCGGACGAACCCTTTTTGCGGACGTGCGCATTGAAGAGGAAAGGAATTCCCAAGCCAACAACAATACCTATAAGAAATATTACACTTATATATGTTTATAATAGAACCCAATAGAGTTAACTTACTGAAAAATGGACCCGCACAGATGGCGGCAAAGACCATTTTCTCGTAGCCCTGCATGGCCAGGTTGAAGTTGGCCATCAGATCGATGAGGGCATTGGTCAGGGAGCCGATCGTAATGTCCACAAAGGTTTCGCTCAGATTGCAGGCCACGCCCACTATGGAGGTGAGTATCTCAATCTCGCCCACGCACACGACGATGAGGACCACGGAGCTGCAGGCGCTGAGCATGGTAAAGAGCTGCAAGAGATATCGAGTTATCGAAGATCGAACGATTTATCGAGACTCACAAAATGATATCGAGGCGGCATATCGGTGCGGGAATGAAAGAAGACAATGAACGCCAGGGGCACAGTCAGGCAGAAGGACCAAACCGAATAATTAGTGTTCAAATCGATGTACCAGGACTTGTAGACGTTGGCAAACTTAGCTACGCAGAAGGGGGGAGGGAGTTAAGATTGAATAGATCAAAGATCGAGTAGCTCGATCCTCTCTTACAGTGAACCGCCGTTATGATGATGAACGGATTCGTGACTATTTGGGTGCAATTGAGCAACTTGCTCCAGCCGTGTTTATACTTGCCATAGTCCACAACCGGCACGAACAGCGTGATGAGCAGCAGCAGCGGCATCTTGAGTATCATCACCGTGCGCCGGAAGCAATTGCCCACCCTCCATTCGAAGACACTGTACGGATTAATGGAGTCCCACAGATCGCCGAACAACAGGCGATTCTTAGCGTTGCCGGGCGAGTAGAGAATCGTGCGATATGTACGATAATCATCGTCATCTGCGCCCTTGTCTCTCTTACGTCGCTCGTAATTGATCACATCGTTCAGCTCCAAATTTTTGAGTAGTGCCATTTTCTTTCTCTGCTTCAGATCGGCATATCGCTGATCCTTCAGCTCGGAGCGTAGCTCTGCGTGGGAGGGGCAAGCGGAAAATGGGGTTATTGCTAGATGATGATCGACTTGATAGCTACCCTGTAACTTGTATTGAAGTGCTCAATACTTGGAAAAGTTTATGGTAATATATCACTAATTTTTATCGTTAACAATCTCGATATTGAGCCTAGCTGGAATGGATAGAGTTTGTGATGTATATAGTGGATGCAGATATAAATGAAAACATATGCAGACAGATAGGTTTCTATGTATATACATATGTATATAATCGGATGATTATACGATGGATAATTATTGATTGACATATTTTCAAGTAGATATATTTATGTATGTATATACAGTTAAATAATCGGATTATATCTATCATGTCTATCTACATATACATATCAAGATATATCTGTCTACATGCAATGAAGTATATAGACAGATGTGAACAGCTATAGATAGATATATAGACATATCTTATAGCTATATCTAGCTAAAAGACCTTTCAGATCAACTTACTTTTTATGGTATACTTGATGAGTAGAAGATCCGCTATATTGACAATCAGGAAGATGACATAGAAGCACAAGAGGACTGTAATACACAAGAGAAATAAATCATAATCATATACATATATATATAATAATATATGGATATATCGATCACTTACTCGAACACTCGGCCCTACTCACTTTTTCCTCGCTGACTATCAAGAAGTGGAGCAGATCGATGGCCAGGACGAGGAAGAGCAGGTTCTGGACGGTGCTGTGTCCGTCGATCTTGAAGGGCCTCAGGAAACAGATCATGCCGCCGCAGACGAGCAACACGGCCAGGCTGTTGCCAATGACGCAGGTGAAGAGGGCGCCGCGCTTCCGGATGGGCATCAGATTGGCGACGAAATCGGGCGAGGAATTGCAAAAGGCCAGCAGAGTGACGCCGGCGAAGTACTCGTTGAGGCGCAGATTCAGGGCCAAGATCTTCACAGTGGGCGTTAGGCTAGTGGGTGGGTGAGCATAGATCACTGGCTACAGATAGACATACCCCCTCCCCTTCCGGCACTTACAAGTGATCGACGACAATCGACATGAGCAACAAATATGCCAACGAGGCAAGCAGCAGCAGGAAGAACGCAAAGGACTCCATCGCCCTGTCGTCGATGCGCAGATAGCAGTACATCAGCTCGAAGTAGTTGAAAAAGTTTATGATCTCATGGCACTCCTCCAGCTCCCTGGACATCGAGCAGCGATAGCTGTACGAGGCGTGCAACAAACTGTGGCAGCTAATCTGTGTGGCAGGCAAGACGGTTTGACTGGCTGACTGATTGATGGATTGATTGATATGGATACACATACATTTGAGCTAAAGTACTTGAAATCGTCACTCAGCATTGCCATCTTGACTCAGAGTTATGCTACGGCCTGGGCATCCTACGTATATTCCAAATAATTAGTGTTAAGAGAGATCGAATAAAGGGTTGGATTATAGTCTGAAGTATTTAGCTAAGGGATTGAGATTGAGAGGTTGAGAGGAGATGAGAGGTGAAACGAGAGAGAAATGAAAAAAAGAGAAAAGAGAATAAAGAAGGAAAGAAAACATAAGGGCAGCGATGAGGAAGACGACAGGGTAGATAAGAGAGAACGAAGAGAGGATGTTGAAAAGATGAGAGTTAAGAAAAAAAAGAGAGAAAAGTATATCAAAGAAGATAGGAGAACAGAGAAGGCAGAAGCAAGGAAGGATAGCAAAGAAAAGTGAAAAACGAAGAGAGAATAATAAAGAAAGGAGAGGAAAAGAAATGAGATCAAATAGATTTAAGCGAAGAGTGGAGTGGAAAATGACAAAGGAGAAAGAAGACTAATATAGAAGAGAAAAGGGACAAAAGAGTGAGAATAACGAGAAACTTAAGAGAGAAGAAAGATGAGAGAACAGAAGATAGCAAAAGCAAAAAGAGCAAGAGATGGTATTGGATAAAGAGACCAGAATGATGTAAAAAAGTCAAGAGATTTCAGAGAATAGAGACGAGAGAAGAGAATTCGACAACAATGCATCCAGGATCCTTTGAGTCTATAAGAACCCTACTTTCAAGGATGTTCAGGCTGGTAATCAAAGCCAGCTCAGCTATTAAATTTGTTTTGTAAATGTACCTCAGCACATATTAATAATAATATATTAATAAAACTCTTTAAATTTCGCTTTACAAATTGTTTTGATTTTATTTAAATGCTTTCACTTTTTAAGAACTGCATAATGAGTGGGTGAGTTATTTGTTTTGGATGCCAGAAATGCAGTCCATGTCGAGACATTTCATTAACATATAGCTACATGGATTTATTAATTTTGGTAAGTACCTACGGAAGGGATTCTTCTCATATATATATATATATATATATATATATATATATATATATATTTTATTATACTTTTTTTGTTGAGTAAATATCTTCGTTTCGTTTTCAGTTTCTCATACTTCTTAAATTCATTGTGTTTTTTTTTTTTTGTTTGTTTTTGTTTTTTAAGCGATACTATTTTGGTTCAAGTCCTTGTGTTTTATGTACATATTTAAACTAAATTAAATGCTATAAATTACTAGTGTGTGTGGATTGGTTATCGATATTTCAATCTCTTGGCCATGGAAGTGCCTCAAATATAAGTACATAGCTCTGTCGATGTGTGTGTGTGTGTGTGTTGGTGTGTTACAATAAATAACTCTATGTATAAGAATGCCTTAAGTGCTAAAATACATACATACAAAGCTGCTAGGCATGCGCATTTGAGGCGTAGCAGCTGCTATATATACTACACACATATATATATATATATATATATAATTATATGATCTATAGTCATATACATATATCTAACATATATATGTTCCATATGGAAATTAACTAACATGCATACACATATACAGATTACAGTTAACAGTTAACAGTTCACGGTTAACAGTTTACAGTTCACGGTTAACAGTTTACAGTTCACTGTTAACAATTTACAGTTCACGGTTAACAGTTCACGGTTAACAGTTCACGGTTAACAATCAACAGTTCACAGTTAACAGTTCACATTTAACAGTTAACAGTTTACAGTTCACGGTTAACAGTTTACAGTTCACGGTTAACAGTTCACAGTTAACAGTTCACGGTTAACAGTCAACAGTTCACAGTTTACAGTTCACAGTTAACAGTTCACGATTATCAGTTAACGGTCAACAGTTCACAGTTTACAGTCAACAGTTTACAGTTTACAGTTTACAGATAGACGTTAATGGCTACAGGAACTAGTGCCAGGGCTAACTCGTAAAGTTGTAGCTGCGCACCGCTCGCCCGGGCGTCACCAGCTCCACTTTGATGTTCGCCGTGGCCGTCACCTTGGTGGTGTTGCTGTCCGAATGCGTCGTCTCGACGGTCACCTCCGGCTGCACCACAATGCTCTGCAGCTCCGGCGGCGCATAGCCGCCCAGCATGGGCTGCGATAGCTTGTGATACGTTGGCGGCGGCGGCGCTGGCCCAGCATTACAGCTATAATTGGAGCCGTTGCCGTTGCCTTGGCCAGAGTTGGAGCTGGAGCCATGCGGTGGTTCGCGTTGCTGATAGTTGTTCATGTTGTTCATATAATGATTGTTCAGATGATTGTGGTTGTGATTGTGGTTGTGATTGTGGTTGTGGTTGCGGTTGTGCGTGGGCGTGGGCGTGGACGGGGCACTCCAATCGTTGTGCATTTGTATGGATGAATTGCTGGACTTCCACGACTGCGGCTCCTCGGTAATGGTGGTCAGCGAGGGATCATTGATGTTGACATCCTTGTGATAGTGATGCGCCTTGTGGCAGTTGTTGGAGCGCGACGAGCCGCGTGAGCCATTCACAATGAACGATTTGTTGGATCGCTTGCTGCTGCGCATCGGCACCGGCGATGGCGTCGATATGCGATCCGGATGCTCCAGCGGCACCAGCTCCGCCTCCGGGCCCAGCATGCTCAGCAGTATGGGGAACACCACCAGGCTATTGCAAGCGCCCACACAGAGCACGACAAGCAGCAGCCAGCAAAAGTGCCGGATGACGAACTCGAACGGCGACGTGGAGAGCATAAAGACAGCCATGCCGGAGGTGAGAATGCCATGGACGAGCGGCCCCAGCGACAGCTGCATGGCCAGATGGACGCGACGCTGACGATTGCCCACCGAGGTCATGAAGCCCTGAGAGAGAGAGAGAGAGAGAGAGAGAGAATTGCAATCAATAAAGTTTCTCCAGATTTGTTGGTCACACTTACCAATGAGATGTGCACATTGAAGCAGAGGATCATGCCCACGCCCAGTATGACTATCACAGCGGGTATGGCCGACAGTTTGATGCCCAGCAGGGTCATGGCGCCAAAGATTTGGGCCAGCGAGGCCAGCACCGTGACAATGACCAGAATGGCGGCCGAAACGGAGAGCAGCAGGAGCGAGACCAGCACCAAGGCGGCCAGCAGGGCGCAGGCAAGAATCAGGGCCAGCGAGGAGCGCAACGTCATGTACTGTTCCCAGAAGATGAAGGGAATGCCTAAAAGGAAAATCGAGAAATATTACAAATTTTACAATCATTCACTCTACAAAATTTGCCATTCGTAATGCCTACCAGACGGATAGTTGGGTAATCCGTAGCCCTCAAACTTGACGCTCAGATCGCGTATGTGTCCAATCAGTGTCTTGATCTCCGAGGTATCGGTGAGGCCGTGCAAATAGAAGGGCATCTGGGCGTAGACCAGGGGCAGACTTTTGGGTATCTTAACATCGTATTCGTTGGGTGCATGATAATACTGGCGCGGTTCCGGATACAGTTTGGCCTGCAAGAGTTTCAAGGATTACAAACTGCTCTCCTCTCTTCTTCTTCTTCTTTTATATAGTGAACTCACCTGTGAGGCGCCGTAGCCAAAGACATCGTTGGTGGCCCACGCTGATAGATAGTTGTAGAAGGCCTTGGGATTGATGATGCCATCCCTGTCGACTAGACGATTCGTCTCCACCAGACTCTTGTCCACCGGATTGTCCACATAGCCCGTCTGCACCATCAGCTTGTAGGCGAGAATCGCATCGCTGCTGGCATTCGGATACCATTTCTCCTTGTTCAGTCGCCCGTCGCGCAGCTCCTCGTCGAAGATGCGCTGCAGATTCTTGAGCCAGTCGCGGAACAGCAACAGCCAAAAGTCCGGCAGTCCACCATTGTCGTTCTTGATGACGTGCGGCACCCGGACGAACGCCTCGTGGTAGTCGCAGAGCAGCTTCTGCTGCGTCGGATACTCAAAGTTGCCCTGGGTAACGGCATACATGCTATAGAAGCCAAACAGACGCGTCTGGGCATCGAGAAACTTGTGCTCGTTGCTGTGCTTGGGCACCAGGTCGATGATGTCGAGGCCATCCTGCAGCGCGGTCGCCTCGTACAGGCTGAAGATCACCGCACAGAGGAAGCCCATCACGGCCAGAAACTTGACCCAGCTGCGCATGAGGAAGGGCGTATAATACTTGTAGGCAAAGCTGGCCAGCGAGAAGCTGGGCAGGGAGGTGGCTAGGCCGCCAGCCAATGGAGCTCGCGACTCTAGCAGCGGATTCTGAGCGAGCTGCTGTGGCTGCACCTGCACCTGCTGCTGCTGCTGTCCCGTTCGATTGTTGTTGCAGTTCTTGGGATGACGTCCGCCGCGCATGCTGTTGTTGTTGTTCATGGCCAGCGCTGGGGAGGCGGACTTGGGCGGCTCCTTCCAGATGGGAAAGCAGCAGCAAAAGATGTCCGCACGTCCGGCGGTGCGACGACGCAAATCCAGCGATATCATGGCCGGAAAGACGAGCAGCGCGGCGGCCAGATTGAAGCACATCACGATGGCCGACTGCAGGCAGAAGACCTTCAGGGCGGGCACCGGAATGAAGACGGCCGCAAAGAAGGAGCCCGCCGTGCTGCACGCACTGAACAGGATGCTCGGTCCGACCTTCTTCAGTATCAGTTTCGTTTGCTCCTTGCGATTGCTCTCCGCATAGGCCGCCGTCAGCATGAAGATGTGATCGACGCCCAGGCCCAAGGCGAGGAACGGCACCACCTGGGTGCTCGCCGCATTGAACACGATGCCGAGCAGGGCGCACAGGCCCAGGCCCGCGGCCGTGCTGAAGCACATCAACAGTACGCCGGCCACGCCCACACTGCTCTGGCCGCGCACCGGATCACGCCAGCGCAGAAGCGTACAGAACGCATAGAGCACCGTGGCCGCGACGCCAATGACAATGCTGACGGCACTGGGATGCGAGAACTTGGCCAGGATGTCGTCCAGGGTGGCCGAGCTGAAGACATAGATGTCATAGTTGGCCGCAATGCGGGATTGCTTGCGCAGCAGCTGCTCCACCTCGCGCGAGAAGTTCCGTTGCCAGGCGTTGAGCACCTCGGCGGCCTTCTGCTGCGTCCAGCCGAGGGTGTGCACCTTGTAGTGTCCCTGCCACTGGTCGTACATCTCCTTCTCTGTCATCAGCTGCACCACCGTCTGCAGCGCCTTGGCCGTCTTCAGGTGCCCGCTGCGATTGCGCTGCGCCCCGCCCACAATCAGCTGCTCCGGCCAGTGCATGTGCTTGGGCGCAAACCCGTAACAGCCGCCGGAGAGTATAGCGCCCACGTCCGGTGGCTGCTGGCTGTTCTTGTTGGGCGCCGTGTCCGGGCACTGCGGATGCAAGGGATTCAGGCAGGGCTTCTCCATGTACCCAGTGCCAATCGCCGCTCGCTTCATGTACTGCTCGACGGTGTCAAAGTCAAAGCTGACCTTCTGATCGGAAATCTCCTGCTTTATGAACTGCATCAGAGCCGACGGATTCAGTGTGCTCCACATCAGTCGCTGATTGAGGACACTGCAAGGGAGAGAGACAGAGAGAGAGAGAGAGAGAGAGAGATGATTAGTTTAAGATGGCAAAAGGAAGAGAAATGAATTTTTAATGGGGTTCCACCTTAAATCCCCAAGGAGCCATTAGGCTAAGGCAATTGAGTAGAGATCAGCGATCAATTGGGGTTAACTGAAGGAGCAAATTGGATTGAATAAAGCAAAATAAGACAGAGTTCAATTAGGGTGAAGAAATACGAGCATAAATGGAAAACGATTGGAGGGGTTAAGGGAAGGAAAGAGATTCGCTTAAGGGAAATTGATCTGCTCTGAAGAATCAATAGGGTTAAAGGAATTGAAGCAAAGGAATACAAACCCAAGTATGGTACAAGAATACACCTTAAAGGAAATACCTATTGGAGTTAAGCTCGAGTAAGGTTCTGGAATTTATGTTAAAGGAAAGACCTCTTGGGGTTAAGCTCAATTAGGGTTAAGGAAGTCATGTTAAGGAAGAGACCTATTGGAGTTAAGCTCAAATAGAGTTTAAGAATTCACCTTAAAGGAAAGACCTATTGGGATTAAGCTCAATTGGAGTTCAAGAATTCACCTTAAAGGAAAGTCCTATTGGGATTAAGCTCAAGTAGGGCTCAAGAATTCACGTTAAGGGAAATACCTATTGGGGTTAAGCTCAAGTAGGGCTCAGTAGTTCACGTTAAGGGAAATACTTATTGGGATTAGAGTTTAGAATTCATGTTAAAGACCTATTAGGGTTAAGCTCAAGTAGGGTTTAAGAATTCACGTTAAGGGAAATACCTATTGGGGTTAAGCTCAAGTAGGGCTCAGTAGTTCACGTTAAGGGAAATACTTATTGGGATTAGAGTTTAGAATTCATGTTAAAGACCTATTAGAGTTAAGCTCAAGTAGGGTTTAAGAATTCACGTCCCCCCATTGGGATTAAGCTCAATTAGCCTATTGGGCTTAAGTAATATTAGTTGTCTACCGACTCGGTAGGGCTTAAGCAATGCAAAACAATGCAACGAGAATCAAATAGGGTTAAGCCATGCAGTCAAGTGGGCTTAGGACATGGCCAATGGCATGCACTACTTACGGTATAAAGAGTGGGGCTTCGGGTCCCAGCAGCTGGCTGCCCTCCCAGAAGCAATCGAGCGGCGTTATGATGGAGCACGGTATCAGATGCCTCAGTATATGCTCCATATAGTAGTGCCCCTCGAAGCTGGGCGTTGTCGGCGAGTTGCATATGTCCCGCAGGCCCCATTCCGTATCGTTGATCTGCACCTTGACCGCCGTCGCCTTGACCAGCACCTCGAGATGGGAGAGCAGCGCCTGCGGATGCAGCACCGATGCGTTCGGATCGTGGGCCGTCTGGATGATTAGCTGATGCGTGGACGATTCGTCCTCGCCGATCGTCTGCTGTGTGTAGGCCAGCTCCGATTCCAGTCGGCCGCCCTCCTGTATCCACAGCTGGTGCACCTTCGTGTGTATCTGGGCGCTCTTGAGGCCCACACAGAACGTGCTCAGCACCAGGATGGCCACAAAGAGCACCTTGCCCGCATGCTTCTGCACCGAGCTGCCGAGCGTTTCGAGGTGGGATTGGAATACTGAACGCAGATAGATCGCCGTGCGGTTGCCACGCGCCTTGCCCTGTGGAAGAGAAAGAGATGGCACGAGTGTGAATGAGTGTGCTGTTATTTTGAATAGTTTTTTCTTTTTTTCATTTCTGCTTTTGGGCCTTTTTTTTATTATTTTTGAGGATTTTTTTCTGATTTTTTTTTTGTTTTTTTGTTTTATGCCATAAATAACGCATTAAAATTATAACGAAACAGCGTGTGGCCCGACCGCAAGCATATAATTTATATGTTTTTGTAGCATCTGCGACGACCACAGCGGCGCAATGAAGCCATCATCATCATCAACCCAGCCCATGCCCAACGACCATGCCCATGCCAGCAGCAGCAGCCGCAGCAGCAGCCGCAGCAGCAGCCGCAGCAGCAGCCGCAGCAGCGCCCGAATGGACCCAGCCCAGCCTACAAAACAACACAAGACGCCGACGCTGCAGCTGACGGCGACGTCGACGTCGACTAAAACACTGTGCAACAGCAATTCAATTAATAGCTGCATTTCTGTTTTATAGTTCCTTAAGGAGTTCTCCCTTAGATTTAGAGTAAGCAAGTATTACTCTTATTTATAATAATAATTTAGAGTAAGTAGAAATTGTAGTTTATAGAAAAACTTTATGTTTGATCAAAATTTACATTAAAATTTACATAAAAAATTACAGACTTAAATTGTAAACTTAGGCAGCTTTTTCTATAGATGCAGGGTATAAAATTGTTTCATATTTTATCTAATTTATAATAAATATTTTTTATTTATTACAGACTTTAATTGTAAACTTAGGCAATTTTTCTATAGATGCTAAGTATAAAATGGTTTCATATTTCATCTAATTTATAATAAATATTTTTTATTTATTTTTATAATTATTTATAATAATAATTTTAAGTCAACAAAGAGCAAAGTTAATATTGTATTCCTAATACATTTAAATTCCATTCAATAAAGTAAAATATAAAAACCATTCGCATTTTCTAGATTAGTCTGGGTATACAAAAGCTTTTCTCTACTTATTAAGATCCAAATTTAAAGCAAAACTTTACAATTCATTAAAATTTGCTTCACAGTTAAACTAAAAATTCATTTTAAATAACTAAGTTTTAAATATAACTTTTAAAAAAGTTGGCAGAATCTCCAAAGGCTTTTCTCTATTTTATAATAAAATATTAAGTTCACAGAGATCAGAGTTTAATAAACAAAAACTTCTACATCCTCGTTTATTAACACTAAAAAAAAAACTTTCATTTGATCTTTAAACTTTGGCTTATACATTAAAAACTTTTCACCTCAACTTGAACTAGTGAAACTTTACTTTTGTTAAACAGTGTAAGCGTCTGTTTGGCAATTGATCTCTCCCTCTCCCACTCCCTCTCCCTCTCTCCCGCTTTCTCGTCTTTGCTGCACGGAAATCGAGACCCAAATAATGAGCCACACGCTAACATCTCAATCGAACCTTTAACCGTCCAGTCACTGCACAGTGGGTCGCACTCGCTAATCGACTTTGATTTTGACTCTGACTTTGACTTTGATATATGGATAAAATTTAAGCATTGAGTGGGGGTAAATCTAATGATAATGATCGACCTTTTTTTGGGTAATTAATGAGAGCAACATGGGCTAATAAAGGAGTAGTAGAACTATAATTCAAATATTAAAAGTTATATAAACTTTTGCCGCTTTTAATAAAAAACTATTTAATATAAAAATATTGTTAATATTAGGTTGAAGAGAATCCACAATATTATATAATGAAAAAATATATATAAAAAAAAAAAATTTTAAAAGAGTATATAATAAAGAATATATATAATAAAAAAGATATAAAAAATTAAAAATATATATATGTAAAAAGAAAGTGTATTACAATTTATAAACAAAAATAAATAAATTTAAATTTAAAAAAAATAAATAAATGAATATAAAATGTAATACAATTTATAAATAAATATATTTATAAATAAATAAATATAATAAATATTTATAAATAAATAAATATATTTAAATTTAAAAAAAAATAAATATAAAATGTATTACAATTTATAAATAAAAATATTAAAATTTAAGAAAAGTAAATAGAAAATGCATTACAATTTATAAATAAATAAATATATTTAAATTAAAAAAAAAAAAAGAGAATATAAATATAAAATGTATTACAATTTTTAAATAAATAAATATATTTAAATTTTAAAAATTTAACAAATGTAAATAGAAAATGTATTCCAGTTTATAAATAAATAAATATATTTAAATTTTAATAAAAATGTAATTTAAAAAGTATACAATTTATCAATAAATAAATATATTTAAAATTAAAATAAAATACAAATAAAAATACAAAAGTAATTTCCAATACATAAAATATATCAAAAACATTTTTTTTTAAGTTGAAAAAATAAATGCAACCATTTTAAAGACAGTTATTAATTACTCTGTTAGTCTAACTAATTGAAACATTTTTTCCCTCAGCCTCAGTCTTAGATTTTTAAGGGTTTTTTAAAGCGTCAAGAGCGGCCTCCGGTTCAAGCCCCTTTGTTGAGCCCATGCCAAGAGTTGCTGGCAAGTCGGCCCAAGGTTCTCACCCGAAAGTTCTACAACATGCTCGTGGCTTCCAGTCGTGTCTCACTGTGCAGCAGCCGCACCCAGGCACCCAGGCACACAGGCACACACACACACAGACACACACACAGGCACACGGATAGAGACACCGACACAGGTACACAGCGCCGACATTCCGTTGTGCCTTGTGCCTGAAACGTCTCAATCTGGGAGATTGGGCACTTCTCTTCTCTGTTTTCCTTTCTTTTCTTCTTTTTTTTTTCTCTTTTGTAAATCTGTGTGGCAGACTCCTTTTGCTTTTATCGCTTTTCACAGATTTTCCGCCAGTAAAATGGCCCAGCGTTAGCTTCAAATCAAGTTTGCTTCGTTTTCGTGTTGCATTGTTGTTGCCCGACTGTTGCTTGTGACTTAAGTGGTGGCATTGACTACAAGGAAGACGTCTTTATTATTGCTGGGCAGCCGCTTTATGACTACCGTTAACAAAGCAGCAGCAGCAGCAGCAGCCATGCCAAAAGGTTAGCTCTGGCTGCGCCGTCTTTAGTTATGCGTGGCATTTCGCGGGTGCAGCCAAAAGGTGTGCCAAGAGGGAGCGGAAGAGAGGGCGAGTGAAGAGTGGGCGAGAGAGAGAGAGAGAGTGTGTCACACTTCCTGCTGTTTAGCTATGCTGTCGCTGTCGCCAAACTATTTCCGCAAAACTTGCAACACGCTGGCGGCTAATGTTAATGAAGTCATTGGCGGCGACGTCGGCGTCGGCGGCGTCTCTTTCAAGCTGCGCTGCATGGGGCGACTGCGTTTGCAATGTTCGTGGAATTTTTTCCATAATTTGTGCGTGTGCCTGTGTGTTTGTGTGTGTGTGTAAAAGAATGTTTTTCCCTGGTTAGGCGCAAAACCTAAACAAAAAGACGCACCAAATTCTGAGAAACAACGCTGGCTGCACGAACAACAACAGCAGCAACAACAACAACAACAACAAGAACAATGTTGCAATGCCGCAGGTCGCCGCACTAAAAATAAATTGTAATCTAGATTTTGGCAGTCACTGTGCGCGCGCGCAGCGCTGCTCAAACTGTGCGCAATTGAGCCATCACAGCGGCTGCTGTTAACGCTTGTCACTCCTCCACACTGCTGCTGCTGCTGCTCCTCCTTTTACTCTCACTGTCTCGCTCGCTCTCACTCTGAAGCCTCGCCAAATGTTGCCTGAGCATGTGACATATCATCAATCTTGCATGCTGTTTTTTCTACTCCTTCTTCATGTTCTGCTTCTTCTTCTTGTTCTTCTTCTTCTGCTCGTCGTCTACAACTACTACTGCTGGCTGGCTGGCTGACTGACTGCCTGCCGCCTGCCTGTGTGTGCTCAACTACAAGAGACACCCGCAGCTGCTGTCGCTGTCGCTGCCAGCGTCGGCGTCGTGAGGAAATGTCACAAATTGATTTATGGCCTCTGCGCGCTCAGTTTGCGTTGCTGTTGTTGTTGCCGTTGTTCCTTTTTACTTTGACTAAAGCGGAAAATTGTTTGTGCTGCATTTTCTTTGTAAGGCCTGGCCAACTGGGAACAGCTTCATTAGAAATGCGCACATTTTGCTGTATTAATCCACAGCGCTTGGGCTAATCCCACTGGCAATGCCAGTTCACAGTTTGAAATGCACTCAGCCGCTGTGACGTGTCGAATGCGTGTGGAGAGGGAGAGACACACATAGAGGTGTAGGGCGAGCGAGCGAGAGAGTGGGACAGGTGCAATACAAATGCCATTTTAAAAAAAAAATCGAAAATAGACTGAAGATTTTGAATAGAATAGAAAAGAAATAAAATAGAAAAAAATAAAATAAATATACCAACAAAATATAAAAATAAAATTAATAAACATACAATATATAAATAAAAAATAAATAAAATAAATTATATACATAAATGTAAATATATACATACATATTTAAAATAAATTTTAAAAATATAAAAATTAAAATATATTTTTTTAAAAATAAAAATAAATTATATTATAAAAAAAAAAATAAAAAAAAAACATAACTAAAGAAATATATAATATACAATAAAAAGAAAAACGTTTCCTAGCCAACTCCATAACTCTCTAATCAATCAAAAAGGTTCGTGGCCAGACTGGCATACGCATAATTTACAAAAGACCCAGACAAATGCCTCACGGGCTTTGACTACTTAATTACACCGAAGTATTATAAATAGACGACTCAGCTAATACAAACACACATCCACACCTACCTATGTATGTATGTATGTCTGACTGTCTATAAGAAAAGCTTCCCATATCGGGAGAGACTGTTACCTATAAGTGGAGCTCAGTTATAGTTGTGCCACAATAAAAAACGAATCTAAAATATTTGTATTCACATTTATTTCTATTTTTTTTTTTAGCATAAAACGAAATTCAATAGGCAGCAACGTGCCGGACCACCCAGTGAATGCTAATTATCATATGACGAATATCGCATATAGATGCTCATAATTATAGATATAGATATAGATATGCCAACTTTGGGTGTTCGACTCAGCGACGGGTTTGTTCCACTTGACTAATGGAAACGTCAACATACAAATTTTGTTTGTTGAATACCCTTTGCCATTGAGAGTAGCTCAAATTAGTCATGAAATTCGTAATAGGGTATATATATACATTTGGGATGGGTATTATCTGACAAGGAGTGGTTAATATTTAAAGAACTGTCATATCTTTCATATCATATCATCATAATATATGGCATACATATATCATAGTTTTATACATTTATTGTATAATAATATTAAAAGGCTTTTCCAATATTCCTTTTGGACTCATTCCATTTGGGACTCAAAAATTCTATTTTATTTTCCTATATATAAGTCTCTAAATTTAAACTTAAATTACTTCCATAAATATATGATATATTTTAATCTCCACTTTGCTCTCCCTTTGCTAGAGTATTTGACTCTCGGCTTACAGCAGTAAAACCATTAAATCTTGATGTTTTGGGAAATCTATACTCTTACTTAAATATACTGTTGAATCATGTGGGAACTCGTAATTCATTATCATATTCACATAAATTTCCAGACATGTCGACATTTAAGTCTACTTTACGGCTTTCACATTTATTTGGATACTCCAAATATTTGATAGAGAAATTTGTTATTCACTAATTTATGAGCCATAAATGTATCAAAAATACCAGGTGAGATATAAGCTTCATATTTATGTGGCGTTGTTGCTTATTTGCATCTTACTGCATAATGGTCACGCCTTTTTAGATCTTGAATGATCTTAAATTAGAATCTCAATAGAGTTTTTTTTTTACTTTTTGTTGTTGTTGTCCCTCTCTAAAACTAAATTCAGCATTTCTATGCGCCTCTCACTGCGAGCAGTGGGCGAATTCCTATTTATTCCTTGGTGAAAATATCTTCTCAATTATTAAACTCATTCTACCTACAAAATCTTCATATCTTGCAACACATATACCAATGCAGATGTATGTATATATTTCGTAAAGATCTGTAAATAGATTTGACGTTTCGCAGAAAAACTCAAATGTTTCGCACGTAAAAGTGTGCCATAAAACGTGTAGCTCCCATTAAAGTTATGTAGCTAGCGCCCAAGGGTGTTCCTGAATACAAAATTTAAATGCATAACGCTTGTCCAATTTTATCTTTATTTTGAATGAAATTTTTACTGCTCTGGCAAAAGTAAAAATGAAATAAAATTTAAAAATAAAAATAAAAACAAACAAAAATAAATAAAATAAAATAAATGAAATATATACTACTATGTATTAAAAATAAATAAATAAGTAAAAAATGTAAAGAAATCCAAGACCTTTTAAATAATATAAATAAAAAAAATGCATAAAATTCTTCACAAATCAGTAAAATTATGCAGCTTAATTAATTACTATACATATGTATGTATATAGAGTATATAACATACACGATTATCAAATATTCCATAATCAGTATATTTAAGCTAATTCGCACCACTGTGCATTCAAGCACAGTTATTAAACGCAACAGCCCGCATATGTGTCTTAATCGTGCTATGCTTGCACTCATACACACACACATATACACAGAATTTGTATTGGTGTGTATGTGTGTGTATGCCTGTTATTAGACCACACACATTGCACACATTTAGTTGCCCACGCCGCTTAAAACGAGTCAAGTTTCGCGGCTAGGCAAGCAATTAAAATAAAGTAAATGGGACGATGACGATGCATGCAAATTGTCGTTTGCCGGCAATTTATGGCGCCCCTTAAACGTGACTGGCAAGCGTTCAAGCATTTATTTACATACATACATATGCACGTATGTATTCATGTGTGTGTGTGTATTTTTGGGCACTGCGTCGCTCTTCATTCAGTGAAATCGGTTAAAATTCAACAAATAAAAGAAACACAAAAGTTTGAAGGTCATTGGAGCAGCTGCCAGCCGTGTGAGAGAGCAAAAGACAGACCTTACTTACCGTTAGCTAGCAGCCATGCAGCAGGCATCGCATAAAGAGCAAACACTCAAAGAGAGTGGGAGAGTGAGAGAGCGAGCTCAGCTTACGACTTCACTTTGTTGCTATGCTGCTCCTTTGTTTAGTTTTTTTTTCCTAACTTTAGCTTTTGAGTTATAGCCACAGATTTTTCATCTTTGTAGCGTAGGCGGGCAACAGCACAAATAAAACTCAACTGGCGGCTGTCATAAAAATGCAGCGCAATAGCTTTAAACTTAACTTCACCTGCCTGGGCAACACTCACGAAAAAAAAAAAACAAAGCTGCTTGTTGCGTTGCTTTGGTTTGCTTTTAAGCAATTTAATTTCTTTATTATTTTCATACGAAAAGGCCCAGAGATACCGACGAACACACACGCATGCACACACACACACACACACACTCTCTTAGACTCGGTCAGTCAGGTAGCCAAGGCGGCCACGTCGCTCATTCTCATTGAGTTACAGGTACACACGCACCGAGGCTGAAGCCCGAGCCCGAAATTAAGACAGCAAGGGCGAGGGCGATGGGCCTGAGCCCTACGAACTACATACATATATGCGTGTGTGTGAGTGTGTCAGTGTGTATGAGTGTGTGTGTGCATGTCCGTTGTTTGTCCATGCTGTCCGTTAACTGCTTTTTCAGTGAATTCCGTGATTATTGCTTGAATGTTTCTTTCCGGTATTCGCTTCGCTCTTTGGCCACTCTTGCCTCTGTCTCGATCTCTGAATCTCGCTCCGTTTTCGTTGTTGTTGCTGTTGCTGTTGCTGTTTTCTGTCTGTTTTGTCTTTCTGTTTCACTTGATATTGCTGTCTCGTTTGTTGCCCAATGTCACTGCGCGTCGTCTTCAGTTGCTTTTGGTACCTTTTTTCGTTGCTGTTGTTACTGTTTTTGTTGTTGTTGTTGCTGTTACTTTTATCTGCTGCTCTTGGTCGACCGAGCGACCGACCAGCCGACCGGCCGGCCCGTCCGCTTGTTGTGTGGTCAAGTTAATGTCTTCATAATTCTTTTGATTTTTTTTTACGTCTTACGTTCGTTCGTCTCTGCTGCTGCTGCTCTTGTGTTGTTGTTGTTGTTATTGTGCCCCGTTGCTGGGGCACGATGATGAAGACAATAACAGTTTTATGTGCGGCCAGAGAGAATGAGACAGAGACAGCGGCAGGGATCGACTCGCAGCCGGCCTAATGAAGCTGAGTGAAAAACACATTTCGACTTCCAGTCTCCCCCCACTCCCTCTCAAAATAAAGTTGTATTCCCGCTCTGGTCTTCGCGCTGGTGTGAGGCCTCAAAATTGAGCTGTCAATTGAGGGGAGGGCAACGTGTGTGGGTGCCTATTTGGGGCACTGACTCGTGTTGCCGTCTGTGTGTGTGTGTGTATTAGTTTTAGTTTTTCATTTCTAGACCTTTGGGAGTATTTTTAGTTTTAATTGGGGGAAACACGCTAAGAAGATTATAGAGCAAAGGCATGAAGTGAGCTGGGCGTTAATTTATGATTTAAGTGGATTGCCTTTGGGGATCAAATAGATCAAAAAGAACTCTACAACAATAAAGAAGTACATACATATGTATGTATATACATATTATACATATGCACATATCTATAGCTATTGATAAAGCTTTGGGGCGCACCTCGCCAAGTCGAAGCCGCACAAAATAAATATTATAATAAGCTGATAAGATCTAGTGATAAGATGTTGTGTGCAACACGTGCAACTCATATACATAAATCACTATCGCACATTGTACCAATATTTATTATTCCATATATACCATGGAATTCAACTCAGGACCACCAACAAACACAAAAGAGAACAACGAAAAATTTCATAAATATAGAAAGCATATTGTATATGTACACACATAAAAGTCGACTATGAAATACTCTGTAAATTGAGAGACAGAAAAGGAAGTGATTGTGAAATGTCCACAAAGCATAAAAGAAAATATAAAGCTTCAAGAGCACAACTAAAGAGAGAGTATAGAAGAGTGCGTATGTTAACAGAGTAATAATAAATCAAGCTTTTCTCGTAGCATAAGAGAGCAAAAGCTAAATTTAGAATAAACGTAACAGTGGAACAGTTAGTTGAGTGACAAATTGTTTTAAGAGCGAGCGCAAGAGAGCGAGAGTGCAGAACTGCAGCTCTGCTCAAACTCTGAAGGCTAAATTTAGCCCGACGAAGTGAACATAAGGGAAGAACAGTTAGTTGAGTGACAAATTTATTCCAAACACATACGCAGCAACGAGAAAAGTATGTGTATGCGTGTAGAGAGCGAGTATGTAAGAATAATCTCTAAGTTCGAAGTTCGAAAAAAATGAGCAAAACAAATACGAAAGAAAGGCCGAGCTGAGTGCCAAATAATCCCTAAGCTAGCATAAATCTCACTCGAGTCGAAGAGCAGCAGAGTGACTGCGTGAGTGAGTGAGATGGGAATACCTGCATAAATTGTTCGAGCTCCAAGGGCTGAAGTCGACACGAATAGTATCTTCCGAGAAGATCAAAGAACTTGCTGTTGCCCAAACAATCAAAGCAGAGGACGTGGTGATGAAGATATCTCACGCCTACAAGCATTTCCGGCTTACTTTTGACAGGGGGTAGCACGGACGGACAAAGAGAGGAAGTACTCGGGGCGTGCTAGAGATAGGCGCGGCAAAGATATAAGGCAAGCATTCCCTCCAAGTCCTTTGCACTTCCAAGAAAAGGATGCCTAAGCCTAGGCCACAGAACTGAAATTTCAACTATGCCCTGACTTTCGCTGAAGTGCCATAGAAAAAGGGGTTGGGCCGAGTGTAAACAAATACCTGGAAAATGAGTTGATTCGGAATACACAAGAATGCACTCAAGACATTTGTTGTGGGTAAACTTTGATTTAGATGGATTCTACGCAACTGTCAGAAATCAGTTCTCTGATAATATCAATATTATGATTATGATTTATTTTTGTTTGATTTTAGCTTTGTTTAGAATTGCTTGTCCAATTGAAATGAACTATTGAACTAGTTCTGAGTACATTGGAATGAATTAAAATTGATCATAAATAATTCTATTGATCAAACAATTCAATTAAGTTCCATTGATGATCCTTATACATATGTATATTTTATTATATTCCGTTCATAATTCTTTGCCGGTATTATAAAAAGCATTTCGGTCTCCAATATTGCTTTGATCTTTTCAATATTTAACTTTTCATGCATTTCATCTCAATTTCTTGGTTCTGCAATTTCTCGTACATTTGTTTGCCTATGCAAAAGAGTTGTTTGGTCTGTCCGCCCGTCCGTCCGTTTTATGTCTGTTTACGTAACTCATTAAGATACAGTTGCTTATTTACAATTTCTGGGCTGTTGCTACTGGTTTTTCTTTCGATTTTGGCCAAGTCAATTTTTTTTCTGTGGAGTTACGTCGCAGAGAGGATAAATATTTGTTTTTCATGTGCTGTTGTGAGAAGATCGGGGCGGCATGACTTAACAAATTTGTTAACCACCAGACAGCAAACGCCGCATAAACAACAACAACAACAACAACGAAAACTTCTTCAAAATGCCGGCAATGCGGCTCAACTTCCTGTGTTGAGTGGCTCTGTGTGTGCTTTACAATTGGCACAGCGCGAGAGAGGGAGAGTGAGTAACTGAGCGAGTGAGTGAGTGTAAGTGTATGTGTGTGTATTTATGTGTGAGAGAGTGGGCGAGCGAGAGGGAGCTACATGCCAAGGCGATTTCATTCATGAATTGATATGCACACACTCATACATATGCATATGTATATCTACATACATATGTACACATATGCATATCTCTCTCTTATAGATACAAATACAATGACAGTCGTCTCCAGCACCGCAACATTCGTACATGGCCTGCATCCATAGTACGGTATTGCCATTGCCATAAATAAACTTGCGGCACAAGCAAATAATATTATGTCAACTAAGTACAGTAGATAGACTAGCAGATACCCTAGCAATAGCGACTTGTCTGTTGATGATGTCTTTTAAGTTGACAAATGTCTTTGAATTATAAATTGTTAATTAATTTAAATTTATATGATTTTTTATAATTATAATATAATATAAAATATTTATATTATTTTATTTAAAATGTAATAAACTTACATTCAACCTTTTATTAAGTCGTGTATACTCAACGTAATATTTTTTACAATTAAATAAAGAATTGGCAAAGCGAAAAAAGAGAAACTATGATTAAAATATCAGCAACAAGAGACAGCGAGAACAATAACAACAACAACAAAATCAGCACCTCACATCGATTGACTCAATTTGGAATTCGCCTCATTCATAAAAACGTCAGCGACGGGACCTCACAGCGAGTGCGGCGAACTTTGCTCGTTTTTCGCTTTTTTACGGCATACGAAACATAATAAACATAATGTTGAGCACAATTTGCATATGCACGCGGCGAATAAGCCACAGAGGGAAACAAATGCAACTAGCAGTTTTGCTCTTGCTGTTGTTGTTGTTGTTGGCTTCGTTAGACAAAATTAATGTCTTAATATATTTCGTTAAATTGAGTCATTAAAATAAATCGCCCATCGTCGATGACGACGACGACGGCGATGCCGTCACGAGCAAAAGGCCAAACACAGAAAACAGAAAACACAAAACACAAACAACAAGCAACGGCAACAGCGAAAACAACAACAACAACAAGGCACGACCACACCTCAGCTGCAATCGCAGTCACATTCGCCGCCAACTGCGATGCTGCGGCAGGCAGCAAGCATCGATGCGCCGATCGCTGCCACAACTTTCGAGAAGTTCAATGCGAGGAAACGCTGTAACGTTACAACACAGCGCAGACCTTACGAGAAATAATTGAGCAGCACATACAAACAGAAACACACACACAAACAGAGCCACACACACGAAACGAAAGAGAGGCAACAAGAGAAGATGCCATAATGAAGACATCAAGTTGTAAAAAGCACCGCAAAAGGCAATGGACAAGGAGAACCGAGGCGAGCGAGCAGCGCGAAGGCGAGAAACGTTGAGGCTCACTTGCCACAGTTTGACAGCCATCGGGTTCGGTGAAAAAGCGCGTGCGTCAGTGAAATATTTGTTGTTTTTTTTTCCTTTATACCCCTACGTGGGCCACCCGCACTTTCGAAACACATACATATGTACTTATTTATAAGCTTGTGTGTGTGTGTGTGTTTCTTCTAGCTGACGTGACGCGCTGTGTGCGGTAGCTGCTTCTACAATTCCACAACACAAGCAAACAAACAGAATGCTTTTGGCAACGACAACAACAACAAAAGCCAACAACACACAAAACCAAAAACAACAGCACGAAAGCAACGATAAATACAAGGAGCGTTTTCAAACGTTAGCAACGAATTTCGAATGCTCTAAATTAAATAGAAAAAATGGTTATAATTTAATATGTATGTATGTACATAGATGTTCTTTTTAATATATGTATATATTATTAAATGTAAAAATCTCTCAATCTCATTCTCCTTATTTACTTGCTATCATCGCAAACGTAAAGACAAAGCTGCAAAACTTATTTTTATCAAAGAGTAAATCAAAAGTTTCTGTTGTTGTTTTTGGCGATATTCGTAGCTGCCTGCTTCACACACACACACACACTCACAAACATTAAAAGAGTTCCTGCAGCCGCCGCAGACAGCGCTTCACTTTTTGTGCAGTTGTTATTTTTTTTTTCGCTGCTGCTGCTGTTGCCACTGCTACTGTTGTTTTTGTTGGTGTTGTTGACTTTTTGCGGTCAGCCGACAACTTCGCCGCACAGTAGCAGCAAAATAATGAAGTTGTTTTTGTCTGCGGCTCTGGCTCTGGCTCTGGCAAGTGAGCTTCAAGAGTCGGAGGTCTTGGGCATCCGATCCTGCTGTGCGCCAAGTGAAAATAGCTTTAACTTTGATTTGCTCAACAGTTGACGTGCGCTCCTGTTGTTATTGTTGGGAAGTCAGTGAAAACTCATATACATACATATATTCCATTTATTAAATGAACATGTGTTGAGCTCACACACACAAAGAATCTTATACTAACACATACTACATACATATGTGCGCATGTTAGTCTATTTTTGTTTTTTAGCTATGCTACATAACATGACATACCGATGTTAATCAACATACAGAATTTTCGAAAAACTCGCTGCGTATGATTAACGAGCGAGATATATTTGAAATATGTATCTTATATATAATATAGGGTATTTTTATTAATGAACTACACATAAGCTCGACAATACTTTTGGTTTTTTTTCCCACAACTTAATTTTCGAGTTAAGCACAGCAATTAATTAAATGGCAGCAACAAATTGAATGTGCTTAAGAGCAGACCGCTGTCAACGATTCGCCGCTGCCCCCGCCTATAGGTCGTTAACAGCTCTATTAAAACAAATTGAGTGAAAAACCAAAAACGAAACGAAATCGAAATGGGCGAAAAAAATGCTAAAGATATCGGCAATAAATTGTATTAAAAGCTGCCCCAACGGCTTAATGACTTAATTTAACACAAAGCCAGGCCCTGGCCTACGCCTGCGCTTGGGATACAGGTTTTTTTTTTTTAACCCAGGCATTGCTTTAGCGACTCTCTCATGTATTTTCTTCACTTACCTTATCAATTTGATCGAGCGCCACTTGAGCGTCTACCCAGCTGGTGCGTATGTAAAGATCCGAGAATAATTTCTCATCGACAACATCGCCGTGTGTGTCCGGTACGCGCGGCAGGCTCTCCCTATCCATATTGGTGTGTGTTTGTGTGTGTCTGTGTGACTGTCTCGTAGATTAGCTGGTGTGTGGGAGGACAAATGACGCGCGTTCTCACAGCTGTTAACTGGGTGTTTGGCAGTCTGTGAGACTGTTCTGTTAGCTAACAGCGGCAGAAAAGTGCTACCAATCAGCTTGAAGTTCACGTTCACGCTCTTGCTGTTTGTATGGGAGTGTGTATGTGTGTGTGCGTGTATTGTTTATTTTTGTTATTGATGTTTTAAAAAAAAGCCACAACTACTTATTTTGTATTTTGCATTATGCCTGCGCTGCATTTTTCGCTGCTCAGCATAAACAACACTTCAACACACGCTCTCCGGCTATCCTTTACGCTCTCCGACTGTCGTTTACGCTCTCTCAATCGCTCTCTCTGTTTCGTTTTGTTGTGATTGCTGGTTTCGCTTTGGCTTCAGCTTCAGCTTGAACGCGATCTGGCGATCTGGTCTCGTGCTTAAGATCGCTTCACTTTGCCACTGCATTTGTGCACATTTTTCACAACAATTTCAACAATTTTCACACATAATTCACACACTTTTCGTAACGGTGCGACGCGCAGCGCGACGCGAACGCCTCAGAAGTTTTCAACACAGCGCTGCATCACGTTTTTTCTTTTTCTTTTCTTTTCTTAGCTTAGCGCTCTCTGCGCGTTTTTTTACACACACTTTGCGCACGTCGAAGTTTCGTTTGCTTTATTTCGGGTATTTGTATTGAAAATTCTTAAATTTTCTTTGAATACTATGTATGTTGTATATAATTTGACACTGTTTCAATTTTTTTTTTTTTTACAAAAACACTATCAGGCCAATTCGTCTTATACAAAATTCAGCGCGTTTCGTTCGAGCCACTCGCGCAGTAAACACAACCGTTTAGTTCGAAGATCGCAAGCAGTCTGAGAGATACAGATACATTTTGTATTATTGCCTTACATTGTTTTTGCTTCACATTGATGTTAACTCAAAATGGCACTGTTAAACTCAAGATGTGTATGTTGGATGTATTCGAGAGCGCAGGCAGAGACGCAACTCCACCAAGCCAACAACTTCATTAGCGTGCGCCGTATCTGTGTGCACAGCGAGCGCTTAGGGTCTCTAAATCTCTCTCATTCCCATTCTCATTCTCACGTTAACGCTCGCACTCAGTCTCTGCTGCGGCCATTTTGGTTTGAGCGCGGCCGCTACTCACAGCGAGGGCTGCAGTGTACTCACGGTTAACAGTTTTGTAGCTTTGAGAACAGTTCAGGAGACTGCGATCTGGCATATGCAACAGAGATTTATCGTATACCCTACATGAATAAAATGCTTGGAAAAGGTAACACAGTATATGTATGTATGTAAATACATATATGAAATTATTGATCTAGCATGTTTTCATATCATTAATAATGGTATTAAAATTGTGGATAATTATAGTGTTTACAAAATTTATATTTTTCGTTTAGAGTGGGATATCAAATATTGAATATGTAAATCTAATTTACATATGTATATAAAAATACTCTTAAAATGAATTTAAATATGTACATATATAGGGTATCTCATTTCATATTTTATTCTAGTAAATATATTTATTCTAAATGATCTAGTTCTTATATCCTGCCGAGCTACGTAATAATACTTGTGCATACACAGGATATCCGTTAACAACGTTAGGTGATTAACAATTATACACACAAACTTTTCGACCGTAGCAGCAAATTGTTTAAACAAGCTTGCGATTGCGCTGGCTAATTTTGTTGTTGTTATTGTCGTTGCTGTAGCTTAGACCACACACGAGTCGCGCCCGCAGGCGTATTCCTGTTGTTGTTGTTGCTGTTATTTTTATTGCAGCGACCACCCAAATAAAATTTGTTGTTGCTTCATTAAAAGCGGCTGCCGGCATTGTGGGTGGTCCCCGGTCCCGATGTTCCCGCAGTCAGTCCGCGCTCTCTCTCTCATCGTATCTCTCTCTGCTGCTGCTGCTGCTGCCCGCTCGCTTCTACTGGAAGGCGGCCTTCAGCTGTGCGAGCAGCGGCGCGACGCGTCGTCGCTAGTGAAGCTTTTATTATTGTATAAGTGTTTATGCCCATGGAGCGCGTGCGTGGCAGGCTTGTGTGCGTGTGTGTATGTGAGTATGCGCAGGCTGTGAATTGTTGGCAAATTTGTTAGCTCCATGTGGTTATTCTTGTTGCTGCTTTCTGTGCCTGCCACATGCGTCTGATATCTGTTTTTGCATGTTCTTAAGACTAAATTATGAAGAGGATATTTTAACTCAATGCACTTTATCGTGCGTTCTTATAAATACATACATATGTTTGTATATGTGTGTATGTGTGAGAGAGGACCACACAAGTTGTCGTTGTTTTTTGCGAAGCAAATTATATACGGTCCGTTGAAAAGTTGATTGTTTTCCTTGCGACGGCTCCAACTTGGCGAGCAGACGTTGGCCGCGACCTCTGCGCTTCTAAGAGAGCAATAAAAGGTAATATCCTTTAAGCAAAGCTAATGACCTTCATTAAATATCAAATTAGGCACATATCTGTGTTAAATTATTTGAAAATATTGTAAGCTGTATCTTAATCAATGATATTTCCCTCGTCACGTTGCATGTTTCCCATCACAATGAATATACCCTATCTGCGCTTATATCAACCAAAAAGTGATCAGAAAATTAGCGTTCGAATCGAAGTCGAAATCGAACTCACATTCAAATTCGAATGCAACGTCATTACCGAGACCCACCGCAAGCCGCTATTATAATCAAACAGCCAACAACAACAGCAGCAGCAACAAACAACTTTTGATGACGAGCAGCAAACGTAACTGCCGTCTTGTCCCTCGTCCCGTTGCCATCGCTCACCTGGCTAACGTTACATCAATATGAATGGCTGCTGTGCTTTTGCTCTGAACTGAGTGCGCCTGCACTCGAGCCGCTGTGCGAGCGCACTTTATTTTTGCGTCTCACTGCTCTCTCACTTATTTGCTCTCTTGTACGACGCTCGCTCACTGCAGCGCAAGTCAAAGGGGAGATGTTGTTGTTTTTATTATTGTGTGTGCCTGTTTCTGTTTTGGATTGCGTGTGGCGCATTTTGGCGACATGGGCGGCATTTTTGCCGCCGTCTCGCGGGTCGCATATTTTAGCTTTATCCATTTACGTCTCGCTCTCTGCAGATTGCGCCATTTTTTTGCTCAAAACATTGGAAATTAGTGATGGTAGCGTGAGCGTGTTTAGTAAATTGAGGACATCGGATTGTATATCCTCCTATTTTATATATAACCCGAGTGATATTACCTATACAATAGTTTTCATTATGTAGCAGTTGGTTTGTATTAAAATTTTATGCAACTTTAATTTAAGTTATTTGCACTTAATTGTTGCTGCACTCTGTCGATCGTGCCAGCCTGCCCATCTCTAATATTAGCGCTGCGCATGACTCTCATGTTTTTGCTCTCAATGACTTGCAGTTTGCTCTGCTCAATTCGCCTGCAGCGTAACGCAGCTCCAATGCTCCCCATAACCAACTCTCTACATAGAGAGAGATAGAGAGAGAGAGAGCGAAGCAAAGAATAAGAGAGGGAGTGAGAGCGAGAGAGTGATGGCAAGAGCGAGGGGCACACACTGACATATGTACTTGGGCATTCAAATGCTGTGCCTGTGTGGCGGCAACGGCGCAGCTGCCATTGGACCACCAACGTGGCGGCGGTTGAGAGCTTCATTTGCCGTTTCAGTTGCGGCAGCGTCGAGTTATTGTTGTATTTGTGAATGTTGCTGTTACCGCAGTGAGCTGCCTGCTTGCTTGCCTGGCTGGTTGGCTGGCTGCCTGGCTGCCTTGCTGTTTGCCTGCCTGCCTGCCCCGACAGTTTGCCTGCCTAGAGCGCGGCAACTTTTTTTCAACGCCGCCTTGTTTTCAGATATCATTCACATGCAGGCATCTGATCTAGTTTGGTATGGGGATGGGAGCAGCTGTTGAATGGAGATTGAGGGATTGTTTTACGTAGCGTATAAAGGGTATGTGGCATGTATGTAGATCAATATGTGTAGATACAATGATTGGCCAGGAAGCTGTTCAGTTGTTCAGGTAAAGCTTTGTCTTCTTGTTATTGACAGGTGCATTGATATTATCGTATATGAGCGATAACAGAGCTATGTATGTACATATTTGCATATGTATATGAATATAATTTTCTGGTTACATTTTGTTTAATATGCAATATATGTTTATTTATATTATATTTAAATTTTTGGTTATATCTATAAATATTTACATATATTAATATTATGAAAGATAGAGATAGACAATATTTATCTATTATTATTAAAAATATGTAGCAAGGCAGCAAAGCATATTGTATTACATTTAATTTAATATTTACTATTTTTATAATTTCTATTAACTTTAAATATTAATATAAATTAATATTTAAATATATGAAAATCAAGAAAGCCAGATTCCAGTATCAAGCTTTACATATAATTACTTTTATTTTATTAGTAATAAATATGCTTGATTATGAATGATCTATCATGTAATATCTAGCCGAATGCTGACTCAGCTAGCTGCTCACATTAAGCTACATATTTATTTGGCTGCAGTTAGCCAAAAATATTTCGCTCGTGCCTTTACAGTTGGCTCTCTCCCTCTCTCCCTCTCTCCCTCTCTCACTCGCCGGCACCTCCTTGCCCCTCTCAAACTAACCTCACACCCGAGCAACTTTAACGACAGCCTGTTTGTTTTTAATCGCATAATGTCTTAATTTATAGTGCACCGCAGCTGGGGTCCCAGTGCGCCAGCATTGCAATCCGCATCGCTAGGCAATTGCATTTGTCATTGGCCTATAACGCCATTAACATTGCCGGTTCCAGTGTCCAGTAAGCAGTGATCACTGAGTGACTCGCTACACCACTTAAACTTTAACTGCATTCGCTTAGAAGCCATTCCAGGCGGTCTTCGGCTACAGCTTTAGCTCGGGTTCGCTTGCGCACTTCGGCTTAAGCTCGTTCATCGAGCATCGGGCATCGGGGTCGGACTTGAGGTCGCGCATCGTTGCAATTTTTATGGCCGGTATTGTTGTTGTTGTTCGTCTTGCTGTTTGCTGCTGTTGTTGTAGTTGCTGTATTATTGCGGTGCATTTAATGTAATAATTACTATTTGCCACCGGTAATACGTGTGGCTCTGGCTCGCCCAAGTCGCCGCCAATGGTATTCGGTTTGGTTCCCCCTAGAGGCAATTCGCCCCTGTCTTTTCCAGTCGCCTTCGCCGTCGCTTTCGTCTTCGCCGTCGCCGTCGCCGCTGTCCTCTCTCCTCTCTGGCTGTGCCTTTGGGATGGCGTGTGTGGTAAATTTGTTTGTGGTTGGCTCTCTTTTTTTATTTTTTATTTTATTTTTTTTTACTCGTTATCTTGGCGTCGACTTTTGCGGTTACGCGGATCGACTGCATCCAGCCCGTTGCCCGTTGCCCGGTTCCCTGTTCGCCGTCTCTGTCGTTTGCCGGTTGCTTCGCTTCGTTTGTTCATGTAATCAACCGTCCAGTCGCCACCGTCGCCGCTCAGTGGTTGTCTTTTTGCCTGTGTGTGTGGCTTTTTTCAGCGTTTTCATCTTGTGTGGTCCTGTCATGCGCTTGTGGTTCTTGTTGTTGTTGTTTTGGCTCCTACTGCTGCTGTTGTTGTTGTTGTTATGGTTGATCCATTTGGATGGGTCGTCGGATCGATGGCTCTTTGGTTATCATTTGGCAACCCACGCGTGGCGACAACACTACTAGAGACTGTGTGCGAGAGAGAGAGAGGTAGAGAGATTGTGCTTACCCAAATGGAAAGTGCTTTGTGGGTGGTCCAATGCTGTACCTAATTGAGTCTGTTAAACGGCAGCATAAGCTCTAGCTTGAGCCAGAAAGAGACGCAGATACAGCTTATGTTACCTACCTAACGGTATTCTGTATGGCATAACAGTAATAGAACGAATATGTATAATATTGTTTGTAGTTTTAATTTTATTTTTAATTGAGTATTAATAATAATAAAAAAATAATACATATATTAATTCGCTATATGCACATATGTATATATGTACATATTTATTCTTCCCCCAAAACCATCTCATAATCATCGCATAAACATCGCATAAGCCATTTACCTGAAGCCAAGTGTTAATGTGACTGCGAATCCGAGTCTGAGGAGGAAGAGCTGAACAACAAGCTTAAGATAGGTACAAAAGTAAACCGATAAGCTTGGAACGTATGTCAGTGGGTCTGTCGTCGATGCAGATACGCCTGCCAGCCGGCATGCGTTGGGGCGGGGGAGGTACTGTGGCCAGAGGAGGCGTGTCATGGAATGTTGACGGCGCATGCGTTTTGCGTTGGTTGTCAAATTAATTTCGTTTTGTGACGATGTCGTCGTCGTCGTCGTCTCCTGTTGTTGTTGTTGTTGTTGTTGCTGTTGCTGTTGCTGGAGCTTTGACTGCCTCGTCCAACGTCCAACGTCCAACGAGCATTGAGCATGACAATGCGCCTGCCTGAATGCCTGAATGCCTGACTGCGTGGGCGCTGTGTCAGCCATAACCAACAGACATTAACATATCTTAAGAGACGCATGCATAATTTGGACTTTGACAATAACCAGGCGAAGAGAACCATGACGCAGCTAACGATTGTTACGACAACATCCTCAGCATACTAAAAGAGGCAAAGCAGGGAGAGTGGGAGAGAGAGAGAGCGAGAGAGAGAGTTTGACCGACTCAGAGATACCCTATAAAGTTGAAAATATATTTTAGATGAATAAATAGAAAATAGAGAAACACATACGGACAGGCATGCGGACGGATGGATGGACAAACGGATGAGCGGATAGACAGATGGACAGACAGACAGGAGAACGGAAAGACAGAGGAGAATAGCATCGATTTACATATAGATATTAAGAAATATTAATATATAAGAATTCAACTTAAAGAAATATTTTAAGATATGTAATGTCACGTTTATACTAATAGACTAATAGAATGCTTTAACTTATAAAAGAAAGCTAATACGAATTTTAAGTTTTAAGGAAAGTTATTTGAAATATTTTATAACTAAAAAATATATTGAAACTATTTATAACTAACTATTGAAATATTTGATAACTAAGAAAAATAAGCAAAAAGAAAAAGAACAAAAGCGGGGGGGAAGAGAGAGAACAAAGAAGAGAACGGGAACAGAAAGGCAAAGAGAGGGAGTACGAGGCCAAGGGGCGAGAGGCGAGAGCGAGAGGCCAGAGGCGAGAGGCGAGAGGCGAGAGGCGAGAGGCGAGAGGCGAGAGGCGAGAGGCGAGAGGCGAGAGGCGAGAGGCGAGAGGCGAGAGGCGAGAGGCGAGAGGCGAGAGGCGAGAGGCGAGAGGCGAGAGGCGAGAGGCGAGAGCGAGAGGCGAGAGGCGAGAGGCGAGAGGCGAGAGGCGAGAGGCGAGAGGCGAGAGGCGAGAGGCGAGAGGCGAGAGGCGAGAGGCGAGAGGCGAGAGGCGAGAGGCGAGAGGCGAGAGGCGAGAGGCGAGAGGCGAGAGGCGAGAGGCGAGAGGCGAGAGGCGAGAGGCGAGAGGCGAGAGGCGAGAGGCGAGAGGCGAGAGGCGAGAGGCGAGAGGCGAGAGGCGAGAGGCGAGAGGCGAGAGGCGAGAGGCGAGAGGCGAGAGGCGAGAGGCGAGAGGCGAGAGGCGAGAGGCGAGAGGCGAGAGGCGAGAGGCGAGAGGCGAGAGGCGAGAGGCGAGAGGCGAGAGGCGACTAGGCTATATAGTCTCTATTATATTCATAGATTCGATATCGATATCTATATCGCATATTCAATTCGATTCTAGTGTCTAGTATTCTATATTCTATATTCTATTCTAGATTCTATTCTATCGATATTCTATATTCTATATTCTATATTCTATATTCTATATTCTATATTCTATATTCTATATTCTATATTCTATATTCTATATTCTATATTCTATATTCTATATTCTATATTCTATATTCTATATTGCTCAAAACCCCCATTGGTCATACATGCTTAGGGTATGGAAAAAGATTCGCCTTACTCATAAGCTGGTGAAATGTGAAATGTGGTCGCCCAGGCCTTACCTGTGGCTGCTGCTGCCGCCGCCGCCGCTGCTGCTGCTCACTTTTGTAGAATTCGCCAGGAGGCTCCAACTAAGCCGCAATCACTGCTCGAGCCACAGACTGGGACTGGGCCTGTGCCTGTGCCTGTGCCTGAGCTTGCCAAGAATTCGTGGAATGACTGCACAAATCGTCGCCTGGGTGGTCTCTCGCTCGTCTCGCCGCGCTCCACCTCAGCTCGGCGCAGCTCAGCTCAGCTCACCTGGCCGCAGCTTGGCTCAGCTCAGCTTGGCTCGGCTCGGCTCGCCTTGCCTCGTCTCGCTTTTGTGGTTTATGAGGCACGTGCGCTGGCGTTCGGCTTATGGCTGTGCAACTCATTGAGTTGCTTATTTACGGCTTGAAGTTATTCGGTGTGGTCATGTCTTCGATCTGCCCCCCGTCCTCCCACTCCCACACTCCCACACTTTATGGGTGTGAAGTGAAGTGCAGTAATAAGAGTAGCAATCGCTTAAAGCTCGACCTTAGCCTGGACAAGCTCCGCCCGTTGACTATATCTATATCTATATCTATATCTATATCTATATCTATATCTATATCTATATCTATATCTATATCTATATCTATATCTATATCTATATCTATATCTATATCTATATCTATATCTATATCTATATCTATATCTATATCTATATCTATATCTATATCTATATCTATATCTATATATGTATGTAGCTATATCTCTGGCTAATACGATCAATTAGGCAAATGTTTTAGTGCCGCAGTCGTAAAAGCAACGACGGCCATAACTCAACGACACTTCACATTCAGATTCACATTCAGATTCACATTTGGATTCACATTCACCTGTGGAGTTGCGTTGACAACTCAACTTGTTTTGCCTCGACATATCTAGCTGATAGCATCTCTATCAGCCTCTGCCCCTGCCTCTCTCTCCCTCTCCCTCTCCCTCTCTCTTTCTCTCTCTGTAGACCACACCAAAGTTTTATTGCATTTTCAACAAACTGAAATCAAATTGAAAATCTCTTTGAAAATTGATTTTGCAGCGAAAGCCAGTTTCTATTATAGCCAGGCCAAGAGACCGACTCGGTTCCACGACTCGACTCCAGCTGTGCGGCCATCACTGGCCCAAAAGGTACACTCGGGTAACATTTCAATTGACAGAGCCCGAACTGTGACCGTATATCATTTGTTTACATTGTATTGAGTTGTTCGCTACATTTTAATTGGCCCTCGCCGAGCGGAGCTGGCGGCCGCACACGTTGCCGTTGATAACAGCGCCGTGCGGCTCGACTGCGTGGGCAGCCCATGAATATCGCTTAACTTCAGGCTATTGTATAGCTACACACACACATATATGTATATATGCTATAGCTAGAGCTCAGAGCAGAGCAGAGCTTGAAAGCGCGCCGGAAGTGTTGTAGCTGGGCTCCATTTATCACCGATGGCAGTTAATAACTTTATCGATCAGCTGCAGCTGAGATGCGGGTCGAGCACGCATGGAGAGAAAAACATGCAGGAATTCGGGAATTGGGCATAGCTCGACAGTCTAATGCTCGTTCAGGGCATAGAAATAGTTTAGTTTATTTGATTATCGAGCACTTGATCTGCGATATATAGCATTCGATATCAAAGAGTGAAGAATGGAGAGTGAATAATCAAGAATAAAGAGTGAATAAAGTACAACTGCAAATGAATAACATAATATATGTATATAATAAATAACAGCATTTACTTAACTAAATATACCCTTTAATAAGCTAACCCTATGTTATCCTATAACACTTTTAAGATGAAATCATACAGGAGAATCCATCTACACATATTCAAATCAACAAACCAATATACTCTCTCTAACACTCATCGAGCGAGCAGCGGAAAACTGCGGTAGGTAAACAATCGAATAGAAACCCGATTGGGAAAACCGAAAGAAAATACTGTGAAGAAGAAGCAGACGGAAAAATAAGATGACGAAGAAACGTTAAGAGTGCGCTAAACCTCTTAAGTTCTATTCAGCTTTGACAGTTTTCCTAATATATTGTGGCTGCGCATCTATTCAAAAGTGAAAAATAAAACAACTCGAAACTTCATTGTCATGTGAATTTCTGGACCTGCCTCTGGCTCTACCCCCGCCTCTACATCTGACCCTACCTCTGTCGCTGTCCCAGCAACATCTTGAGAATCTATTTGTTTGTTTCGACTGTTTGTTGTGTTGGCAGTTGCTCGCACTCTTGCCATGATTTGCGCTTGTCAACAAAATGTCTCCTCGGCTCTGCATACATTGCGTGGGCGATCGCTTTCCACGGAAACTCCAACTGGCCACAGACGGTTGGTAGGGGTTTTCGACTCCAGCTCCTCAAGGTTTCATCGGAAATTAGGAAGTGACAAATGTTTGTTTTGTTTTTCACTTTTTTTTTCGTCGTATTCCCATCAAATTTCTAGAATTGCAAACAGTTATAAAATTCACTTGATTAAGAAAGTTGAAGATCTTATATCATTAGGTTTTAGTGTGCTATCAATGGCTCAGTGAAGATTTGAGAAACAATGGGTTAACTGTTGGGAGTGTATAGGTAAATAATATTGAATAAGTGTATATAAAATATAGTAAATCTTGCAAATAAAAGAATTTAGCATATTAATATATTATAATTATAGTTTCTACGCAATGATATCCCTAGATCTTATATGATTATGTATAATATACATTGTATATTTGTAAATACATACCTGCTTCTGGGAACTATCATGATGGATTAATAGATCGTTGATTATCATAGCTTGTTGACATAGGTATGATATTTTAATTTATATTAAGTGACAGATCTCTAGATAGATAAAAAAGATGGTCATGAAAGAGGAAACATGAGGGAGGCGAAGAAATGTGAAAATGGTGTCAGTTAAGATATTAAAAGATAAGTAAGGGAAAGAAGAAGAATGGAAAGATAGAAATACCATATATGATATATGGAAATACAATTGACAAAAAAGAAAATATACGTTATAATATATAATATATGTACATACATATATGCATATAGTTATATGGTATACATACATATATACTCAGAATATATACATACATAGATCTAAGTACCCTTTCTTTAAATCTCAAGCCTGTAAATTCAGATCTGATGCATTCAAAATTATCAACAGCTTATATATACATATGTACATATATATATATATATATATACATACATACATACATACATACATACATTGTCTTTTTTTCTTCAGTAAAAAAAGCTTTAAATTAGCTAAACAAAGAGAGAAACTAAAGTAGAGCAACCATAAATTGAAGGCAATTCGTTGTAGGCTCTACCTTCCTGGAAGCCATTGAGTGGCCACAATGTAGCTCCCTTTGATGAGCATAATGATGATGATGATGATGATGATGATGATGATGGCACTGAAGGTGGTCATAACTCATCATTAATAACCGAACCTAAATAAGACATTTTACTGTTCTACAGCAAATTGAATTCCAGCTGCGTGTAACAACAGAGGAACCGAAGTCCAAGTCGAAGTCGAACCCGAATTGCCGTCAGATATCATACAACTGTCTGTGGACTATAAATGCCAAGTTATTTGTTCTCAGGTATGGCTCAGGTGTTGGCGGCAGCCGAGCAAAGGACACGCATATCGGGAATTGAGCTGTCTAGGAATTGAAATACATATAAAGAGAAATGAGATCAAAGAGATGTTGTTGTTGCTGCTGCTGATAGTGTCACACTTTCTACAACAACTAGGAGAGCAACCTATTTTGGTAGCTCCCTCTGCCGTCTGTCGGCGAATTTCGTGCACAAGTGCAAAAAGTCAAAGCCGGGCCAGAAGCCGCTGAGAGATCAAACGAAATTCGCTTCGGGCCTTAATCTGCCTACCTGTTGTCGTCGCTGCTGACAGCAACTGTTCCGCCCCGCCCCGCTCTGCTCTGCTCAGCCCTCTTTTTACAGCATTTTCTGTTTCCGTAATTTCTGGCTCTTTCTCTTTTCATTTCAGTTCGTGTGTTTTCTGAAACAATTCTGCGAATCTAATTGATTATTTTGGTCTGTTCGCTGTTCCTCAGTCCGTCTAAACGGAAGACAAGTCAATTTTCTCACACCTTTTTCTACGAATTAATTTGTTCGCTTTAATGGTTGTTTCTGTGCCATCAACAGAACCAGCCAACTGACTGACTGACTGACGCTCGATACCGATCAGTGATCTCGGCCATAGATTAGGCGAATAGAAAGACCAAAAAGCCCAAAAAAAAAAAACAGTTGCTAGCCATTTCGAATGTTCCCTAATGCCAGATGGCTTGATTATATTTCAGAGTCGACTTAATTTCCATTCTCTTTATCTCTGCTACACTCCTTTCTCTTTTTCACTTCCTCTCTTTCTATGTTCTCCATCTCTCCTGATTAATATAATCAGTCTCTCTATATTTCCCTTTATCTCTCTATACTACTCTTTCATTAAGTCTCTAAATCCCTTTAGCTTTCTCTCATTTTCTATTAGCTTCTGTTTTTCTCGCATCTGTATATCTCTGATTATCTCTTTCTGATCTCCTCATTGTATCTCTGATCGCATATCCTATCTAACATCTCTTTCTCTCTGAACTCTTCACATTTCTGTCACTTCTCTGCTCGAATTGCCGCCCGTTAATCGTATCTCAAAATATTTAGACACAGGAAATGGAATCAGTATTGATCATAAAAAAAAACTTCTGCTCAAAATATTTAAAAAAATTCAAATTTCATCAACAATTTGCTTAATTCCCTTCAGCTTTACGTGAACAAAAACAAAGTGAGCAAAACGAATTATTTGGCCAAAAAGTAAAAAAAAAATACTCCGAAAATGTGCTGATTCATGAAATAAATAAGAGTGCGCCTCGAGCTTCTGTAAATATGATTATGCGGTTAATTAATCAACAACAAAAACAAAAGCAGCCGCAAAAGCAACGGTAAGAGCCTTTTTAAATGGCAGCCAAGGCGTCCATCGAACGGTAGCCGACGACGAATTTTAATCCCACTTTACACATTACGGCGACTTAAACGATTTGCCAGGAAACGAAAAGCAGAGAGAGTGAGCGAGAGAGAGAGAGAGAGAGAGACAGAGCAAGGCGAAAGGGTGAACAGGCAATTTGAAAGCGAAATCTTTTTGAGCGGCCACCAAAAGGCGAATGTCAGTAGCAAGCCGGACGACTGGAAATGGGAACTGGAACTGCAAGTGGCATTGGAATTGGAATTGGCACATTAGCTGAAGAGCAGAGCGAGCAAGAAGAGCGCGACCACCGTGTAACAAAAATGAATAGAATAGATAAAAGCTGAACAGCTGGGCAGAGCCACAGTCAAGTGACACACATACATACATACATATGTATGTACATGCATCCGGATATTGTTTATGTGCATATATGTATGTGTATATGCATTTATGTAAGCTTTTGAATGGTTCCAAAAACTGTTGCGATCGTTGCCTACATACATATGTATGTTTGTATGTATGTGTGTTGAACGAAGAAGTTCCAAGCCACACACACGCAGGCAGACAGAGCGAGAGAGAGGGCAGGAGTAGCAGAACTGAGCCTCAATCATGCAGCTTGGTCTGCCTCTGCTGCATCGCATCGCATTAAGCGTAGAACAGTGGCAGCCGCACAGCCGAGAGCGATTTACCCCACACCCATCAACATTTTAACTTAATTCCTTTTCGAGTTGCCTTCTGGTCGAATGGAATACGCTATAAATAGGCTATATGTGAAGTGATGAGAAGTTGAGTTGAATTGACTTATTTATTGACTTACTTATTTTTGTAATTTTTTCTTTACCGAAATATAATAAATAAAATGTAATAAATATTTTATTGGAATATTTTATATTATATACATATATATACTTGTATGTGTAAGCTTTACAGAAATCCTATGCCCAGGCAAATTTCCTCGCTGTGTAGGTGACATCACAATTCCCGCTGACCGACGCCATTCGCCGTTGTTTTCTTTGCTGATTGCCAAAGGTGCTGGCTGGGATCCCGCGTATGCAATGAATTTGTTCCACTATACGTGCAATCATGTCGCTGTCTTCAAATCGGACTTCAACTTGTCTGTGTATGTCTGTCTGCGCGTGTGTGTGTGTGTGTGTGTGGCTGGGGCCTTTGTGTAAATCAGTAGCCACGTATTGAATTGTCTGCGGTACACGAACTTTGGCTACGGTTCAGCTGAGTCTTTAGCCAGGCAGCGCAGGCAGCCAGCGCAGGCTGTGCTAAGCGGCTTTGGTGCATCTCATTTTACAGGAATCCAGAAGGCTTCAGGTGTTTGCATAAGGAATGCTGCAGATGCCAAGACCAGGTTCTTAGGGCACCTTCAGTGTAGATATTGAAGATTTACTTGAGATATGATTGAATGGGAATAGAAATTTATATTTAACTGGGGAAGATTGTTATTGCATAATATTTATATAACAGTAAATCATTAAACAACAAATAGATATTACAAATAACTTTAAAATTGCACAAACTTAAGTAATCTAGTATTACTTATGTATACACGAAATATGTGATATTATAGGGTATCTTTTAGTCAGGCATTCACTAGCAATTGTTAAGAGTTTTTTTCGGGTATAGAAAATGGATTTGTAATCCTATAAATGGGAAGGCTAATACTTGTGGTCATCTTGCCACTACAGATTCCCACGCCTTCCACACACAGATCCTACGTAAGTTAAGTCCACACAAAGACAGGATACAAGGTATTACAAGATCTAAGAGAGTTCGGCACTTGGTTATGGGCTTACCACCCGCATGCCAGAGATGTCACACACCTATAGGCACCTATAGGCTAGTCAAAAAGTCGCCTCTGCTCTGTTCCCAGCTCGATGATTATTAACGCTTGTCTCTCGTCTGGATAGAGATGACTCATGGCTGACACTTAAGTAATAATGGGCAGGGGCACTTAACTGGGGTGCCCACCTTTCGTGATCGTGACCGAAATGACTTTTGCCAGGTAAATCCATTTAGGCCAAATTTAGACATTATCACAGACAGGCAGAGAGAGAGAGAGAGTGAGTGAGAGAGGGGGAGAGGTAGAGAGGGAGGGGTAAATCATTGTTCTTGTGGTTGTGTGTAAATGCGTGTAATTCCATTTTATGGCTCCTGTACGACGTTCTGCATCCGCAAGCAACTTCAGTGCTCCGTCTGCCCCTTTTCACATGCCGCTGATGGAGTGTAGAAATATAACTAACAACAACAACAAGAACAACAACAGCAACCGCTACAACAACAAAATGCCAACATAAAATTGTATTTAGTCATGCTACATCACTTTGTAATAATTTTCATTTTGGCGCTTGCTTTGATCTTAAGCCGCGGACTACGGACTACGGACTACGGACTGCGGACAGCGGACAGCGGACCGCGTGCGGCGATGTCTGCTCCCCAACTGCCCCACCTCCTTGTGGCGCAACTGTCAGTTGGTCAAACTGCCACCGTGTGGCGTTAAATTTGAAATAATGATCATGGTGGTGGTCTGCCAGGCAATTTAGCAGCCAAGCAGCAAGACTGCCCCAGCCGCTTCCACTCGGCTCTCGGCCCGATCCCACAGCGACCCAGGCCTGCGCCAACTGTGCCATTTGATTGAGCAATCATCAATAATGCGAATTGAGCATGAAGAAAATGAAATTTGTATAGAACAGCAGAGGGAGCAGCGGGCAGATTCTAATGGGATTTGATATACAATAATATGCCTCAGTCGAGCTAATCCCCATTGCAGTTGTCCTTCACAGGGTGGAAATGAAAGCAGCGTAACTCTATATATACATATATGCAAATTACCTATATAATCAGAATGAAGATCAGTTGTCTCGCTATAAGTATATTTTCGGTATCTCTTAGTAGGAAACTCCCTACGAGAAAGCTTTCTTTTCTTTAAGAATGTTTTAAGGCCAGAAATTTGTTTTTGCTTGTTGCACTTCTATTTATATTTTATATATCTTATGTATTTGAAAATATATATATATTCTTAAGACTATAGTAAGTTCTTAGCTCTCGATCAATTTGTAAATTAGCTCAGATAAAATAAGCAAGTAATTTTTGGAACTATATAAAATATTTATATACATATGTATATTCTTAAGACTATAGAAAAGTCTTAACTCTCGATCATAAATAAGCAAGTAATTTTTGGATCGATCTATCTATACAAATTACTTCCTCAATCTATTGAGGAAGTCCACAACTTCTTATATACTATATATGAATAAATTAAAGATAATATACATATATGATCTATTAAATTTAACTCAAGGATTTTATTGCTTGAATTTGCTTATATATTTGTTCTCTTTCATTACCGTGTATTTATAATATACATATATAGATTTAGGACAACTCATTCGTGTTGTTCTTTAAACAATCCACATACTTGACATTTTGCAAACAGTTGTCATTATAATGTCATGAATCCTATTGACCTTGCCATAAATCTCAGTGGCTCAGCAGACTCCAACGCAAATGGAATGTCTATAAATTACATATACATACATACATATACACATACTTATGTACATACGATCGCCTTGTTAATAGCGAACGTCAACAGCTATAAAATGGGCCAAAACGTCAAACAAGGTCACAGCAGTTAGTCAGGAAGAGAGAGAGAGAGAGAGGGACATGTCGGAAGGCCGTAGAACAACGATGACCATAAAAACATAGCCGAAATGTTTTTCCATAGAATTCAATGCATATATGGTACGTTAAGCGTATAGGAGTGCCATGAGCACATGCTGAGGTCAAGCACACACACACACACACGCACACAGATACACTCAACCAAACACGTGCTATTTATAAGGAAAATGACCAGTCAACTACTACAAGATATCTGGAACCGAATGATATATGAGCCGTTGCTCGGTTTACACGGCTCATTGGCATTTGGCTCTGCTAACAAATGTTTCCGCAGCAAGAATTACCATGACCATGTTGTGGGTAGGGAAGGTATGTGCATAGAGATTATATACATAGCTAGCAATAGAGAATATATGGACAGCATGCATCTGCTTAAGCTAGATAATGTGCTTTCGCTGCGTGTCAAACGTTCTGTAGTTATCCTATCCTAAGTTTTCATTAAATTCAATTATTGCATAATATAAATTACTTTACAGAATTTTACAAATCGTTTTACAGCTTAACATAAACATAGCGCATGTTAACATAGCTCTAGACAAAAGCTTCAAAAGCTTTTACATGCTCTGCAGCCGCTACAATTAATTGCGGAACTTTATGGAATAAGGAAACATTACTCGGCGACAGCCGTTGGAAGGAGCATAAGCGACTTCCAATTCCAAGCAGAATCGCAGGCCAAAACGGAAATAGCAACAGCAGCAGCAGCAGCAGCAACAACAGCTTTAGCTTGGCAGTGGAACTTGAAGTGGAACTGGACGTGGACATGGACATGGACATGGACATGGACATGGACATGGACATGGACATGAATTCGGTTCGGAATGAAATGGGATGGGACCACACACGTCGTGTGTGACGGCGATAAAAATCACAGCATGCTGCAAACAGCAGAGAACAGCGATCGATGCTGTTGCTGTTGCTGTTTATGTTGGTGGTGTTGTTGTTGCTGTTGCTGTTGCTGTGGGCAAATCTTTTGACAGTTGTGTTGAAGCATAAAGATGCCAAAAGCAACAACAGCAACCAAGTGCGTGAAAAGAGTATAAAACTGAACCGCCAGCCCAGACGCAGCACCAAAAGCGCATCAATCAAACGGCACCGCCAACGCCGCAAAGCAAACCCCAAACATGCAGAGAGGGAGCAGAAGGGAGAGACAGAGACAAAGAGAGTGTGAGAGATGCACAAACACACACATACACAGCTGCTTCGATCAATCATTTATTATAGCGTCGCTGATGGAGGCCCCATCGGGCTACGTTGGTGGGCTCCACATCTAAGCACAGCCCCATAGAGAAACAAATTTATATTCTGTTTAAATATTTGAGAACTAGCTAAGCGATTAAAATTTCGAGTGTGTGTGTGTGTGTGTGTGTGTATTGTTTTATTCCCATGCTCTTCTCTCGTGCTCTATATACCCTAGCTGAAATATGCCAAGACCTAAAATTATTATATGCCGAAAAGTAGAGACTGCAGCAATATGCCCTTCTGCTCTCACCCAATACGTGTAGGGTATAAATTCGAACTAAATTTGGTAACATTAATTGCACAACACTAACAATCAGAACAATTATATACATTTGTTTATTTGCATAAATTAAAAACAATGTTAAACAAATTCGGGCTGGTGGTAACGACTGTATAATACACTATATATACCATATTTATAATTAGATATATGTTTTTTTTAAGGCTATTTATTTGTAAGCATATTCGGGCTTTACTTTTATCCAAAAAAATTCTCTAGCTTAAATGGATGACATTGCCCACAAATATCAAGATGAACATTATATGATAACTAATATGCTCTCAATTCCCATCGTGAGCCCGCATCAAAAGCACGCGATTTGGCCGCCCAAGTAGAAAATGTGGTTTTTGGATACTTTATTGATATTGCTGTAGCTGTTGCTGTTTGATGTTGTTGCTGCTGCTGCTGCTGTCGTTGTTGTTGTTGTTGTTGTGGCTGTTGCTGGTTTTATTAACACATAAATATGGAAATTCGTTTCATTAGCGATATCCGTTTCCGATTTATCTCAATGGCTTTTGATGTTGTTGCTGCTGCTGCTGCTGATTGTTGTTGTTGTTTGTGTTGTTGTAATTAAGAATGGCTACCGTTTGTTGAGAGTCAAGCATGTTGCATAAACAGCGCCGGCATCGCGCCGTGTGTGGTCCGACTGATTGAATGTTCAAGCTTTGGCCAATGAAAGCGGCTATTAAGTCTGGCCAGCCAACCAAGACACAGTTGGCAACTTGGGTGGCAACATGCCATTCACCAATCCCACTCATACAAACACACACACACACACACACACATACAGGCAGAGACAGAGACAGAGGCCGTTGAGCGCTTGTCTGTGGTGGCGGCGCCGCAAAAAAAGAAAGCGCGTGCAACAGCAACAACAACGACAAGAAGAAGAAGAACAGCAAACAGCAGAAGAAGGAGCCGACAAACAGCGCAAAGGGGAGAAAAAAAAAAACTCAACCGTTTGGAACTGCAACTGGCGCTATATGCAATTATAAGCCTTCTCTCTCTCTCGCTCTCTCTCTCTCAGTGTGTGCGTGTGTGTAACAAACAGTAGCAAGATTTGCCTTCGCCATAGATTGACAGCAGCAGCAGCAGCAGCAGTTGGAGATAGCTGCAAACAGACAGCGGTTATTGGTGGCGGGGACCACCAAGATGCCAAGAGCTGCCAAGTTGCCCAGATCCCAAGCTGCTAACTGTCGGCCTGGACGGCTCTGTCAGTGGCAGCGCACCGGCAACATGTTGCTGAAGCTGCTGCTGCTATTGCTGCTGCACATCTTTGTTGCGCCTTGTTTTTTGATCTTTCACGCTGTAAATTATACAGCGGCAGTAACAATATTATTGTTGTTGTTGCTGTTGCTGTTGCTGCTGCTTTTGTTGTCTTCGCTTTGATGCAAATTGTTGCTGTTGCTATCTGTCTTGCTGTCAACAACACAAATAATTGTTGGCAACATTGCATGTGAAACGGTTTTCCTGTGTTGCCAACAACATTTGCCCATGTTGCGCTTGTCATAATTTGGAATGCACGCCGGCGGGCATATTTTAATTTGCTATAGTTTAGTAGTACAGTGAAATTCGCCTATGTTGTGCCACAATACAAATTGCTTTAGTTCCCATGGCGCAGTCGCATTTCGTCAGAAACCGTTTTACTATGATACCAAAAGTTATAAAATGCTTTTATTTTTGCACACACAAAATTCTTCCTAGAAAAAAAAATAATAAAACGTAATCCAAATAGCAAATCATAAAAGCTAAACTCGTTATTTCTGGCCACACACAACGTGTGGGGCGCCCAGAAGCCGGCGCACACTTAAAAAACCAATAAAAAACGAGAAAAAAAAAACAACAAATAATTGCTAATTTTATGCTCGAATAAAAAACTCAAAAGGATCAAAATGGGCACCCAAAAGCGGCAGCAGCGCAGCAGCAGCAGCAGCAGCGGCATAAATTAGTGCGAGCGAAATAGCATTATGAAAACGTCACGCACTATTAAACGAGAAAATGATCAATGGGGGCACACACACTCACACATACACGCGAGCGCGCACACACATTGGCAGAGCCAGCGTCAAACAGCAAACGCGAGCAGAGGGAGAGCGAACGAGAGCGAGATATAAAGAGCCACACACTGCCAAGAGCTGGACCACCCAAGGCGAGGCAACGAATAAAAGACCACCCACGACGCTCGGGCACATGTGTGCGTGTGTGTAGTGTGTGTAGTGAAAAGACCTTTGAAAACAAATTCAGTATTGGCTATGAAGGGTAGAGCGAGATATGCTGAGATAATTGAAATATGTACAACTTGAACATGTGCGCTGAAGTGGGCATACACAAATTTCAAAATAATAAAAAGCGACCAATGACAACCATAATAAATAAATATAAATAAAAACAAACATGTGTGCACTAACATGTGTGCATACAAGACAAGCATCTATGCATATGTAATCTGCAACGGACAGACTGGCAAGTGAAAGAGTTGGAATAATTTTGCGGCCTTAGAAATATGTATGTTGAAAAAATTTTCAGTTACTTTTGTATTTACAATGCTGCCAGATGTTTACAAATATTAGGAAAATAATTATTTTGCATAGACCGCCCTGTGTATATCGTTAGCAAACGATATATCGATATTTCAGTAGTGGTTGAGCTCGTTTGACGGCGTTGCTGTTTTTATGTGGCTCCTGTGTCAGACCGTTTAGCTATAATTTGTAAGAAGTAACTTTCCGCATCTCGGATCTTATATTCAGCTTGTTAAATTTGTTGTTGCGCAAAGATGCCACCAAAAAAGGCGCCCGGTCCGAGTAAGAAAACGGAGCAAAAGAAAAAGGAGAAGGTCATCGAGGTAAAACAAATATTGCACGTCTGCCCCATCGCTATATCGAACATAACCTCTACGCAAAGCCCACGACGGTTGACAGCCGTTCGATACAACGTCAACAATTTCACTAAATTCATACATTTTGACAGGACAAAACCTTTGGACTGAAAAACAAGAAGGGAACCAAGCAACAGAAGTTCATTCAGCAAGTACAGAAACAAGTGCAGGCCGGCGGTCATCATCCACGGCAGGATGGCGATAAGAAAAAGGAGGACAAGGAAAAGAAGTTGGCGGAGCAGAGGGAGTTGGCAATGATCTTCAAGCCAGTGCAAACGCAAAAGGTGGAAAAGGGTACCGATCCGAAATCTGTGGTGTGCGCCTTCTTCAAGCAGGGCACCTGCACCAAGGGTGACAAGTGTAAGTTCTCCCACGATTTGTCCCTGGAGAACAAGGTGGAGAAACGTTCGGTCTATGTTGATATGCGCGATAACGAAGATGACCCGATGACCAACTGGGACGATGCAAAGCTAAAAGAAGTTATCGACAAGAAGCATTCGGGTGAAAAGCGACGACCGACCACGGATATTGTGAGAATATTAGGAATTGCAATGTTGATATTCATTTAACATGAGTTTTCTTATTAGATTTGCAAATACTTTCTGGAAGCTGTGGAAAAGTCCAAGTATGGCTGGTTCTGGGAGTGCCCCAATGGTGAAAAGTGCATCTACCGGCATGCGTTGCCGCCTGGCTATGTACTCAAGCGAGATAAGAAAAAGGAGGAGAAGCAAACGGAGATCTCGCTGGTCGATCTCATTGAGAAGGAGCGTGCCGCCTTGGGACCGAATCAGACGCGGGTGACGTTAGAATCATTTCTGGCATGGAAGAAGCGCAAGATACAGGAGAAAAAGGCAAAACTGGAAGCCGACGAGGAGCGCAAAAAGAGCGACTTCAGCAAGGGCAAACAGTTTGGCATCTCTGGTCGCGAAATGTTCAGCTTCAATCCCGATCTGGTCGACGATGGCCCCATGGAGGAAGGCGATGCTGCATTCGATATTTATAAACGGGACGACGATGATGACGACAATACCGTTGAGTTTAAGGAGCTCGATTTGGCAGCACTTTCACTGGCAGCTAAAGAGGTGGATGGCTCTGGTACGATTGCATCCAATACACGATTATTGGATCAAGCTGCTGAAGCAGCCAAGACTGCCGCTGCCGAAGATGCAGCGCCCTCCGTATCCAACGTTGACACTGAGCCCGCCATTAACAAAGACTTGTTTGCGGATTTAGATTTGGCGGGTGAGCTGGATGATCTTGATGATGACGACGAGGAGGACTAGACGTCGAGTGGGGCAATAGCACGGCATTGTTATAGTTTGATATTTAATTGCATATTCTGAGTTCTGCCTTTAGCAACTTTTGATCCAATAAAATTGTGACTTCACGTGTTGCACAAATGTTGTCGTGCCACATTGCAACATTTGTGTGCCATTGCTGCAAGTTTTAAAAGTGTCGAAACTAGAAGTACTCGCAATATTTACTCCCATATTAATTACTTTAGTATTAGACGTTAAGCTAAAAACCAGATGTCGCACACACACATGTTCAAAATTCACAAATTGATCAGAGAAGTTAATTATTGCTTCTTTCCATCCAATGATGGGATACTGTCAATCACACTATCATTCCACGCTGACACCCTGGAGGCCAGCTGCCAGAGGCGTTGCAGATACAGCTGTCCGTCGGCCACGAGTATTTGCCGCACTTGTTTGATGGCCCAATTCAGGGAATCGTTGTTCGACTTGAAAACATATTTGAAGTTGCGCGCCTCGTGTATATAGGGCAACTTCTCCACGTCCGACATACGATTCCAGACCTTGGCTGCGACGATCAAACATTGCGATTTGGTCATATTGTATTCCTTCACTTTCTCATTTCGGCGAAAATGCGTCAGGAAGATTAGAAAAGATTTATCCTTGCCGAGCGTATTGAGCAGCACATGGTTTTTCCCCCGATTTTTTGTCGGTCTCTTTTTGCACTCGGAGTCGCCACGAACCATTCTGCAAACAAATTTAGACAGTCAAATGAGTAAAGATTATGTTTTATATAGAATTCGAGAATGAAATTTCTATGCTTTCTGCTCGGTATAAAAACATTTAGAGAGAAGAGATTGTGTCGTACTTGACTTTATTTAACAAAGAAAGGGCGCATACACTCGTCTTATAAAAATATATCTTAACGGACCTTATACTCACAATTAATTTAAATTCTATGAACTAATTAATTATATATATATTATTAAATATACATATATAGAGAGGAGTTACCAGAAGCCTGGCGGCAGCACGCCCATTGCTTGAGGTATTTGACGCTCACGTAAAAATTTCGATAGCAGCATTTCTAGGCGTGTCTTCGGACCGCCCTCATCGTAGGCCGACAGCTGCGGCATATATATATTCTGTATGTAGAGCAGGAGCTTGAGGAAGTTCATGCCGTAGGCATGCCAAAGCTCGAATCCGAGTGTCTGCAGCATCTCCATGATCATGGTGGCGCATATGTCCGGCAGGGGCTTCAACTGTATGATGTGGGTGAACCAGCGCCACGCCTCCTCCAGGCCAAAGCAGTTGTAGGGTCCATCGGCTTGGCGGCCAGGCGTGATGATGACCGCCGCATAAAGCCGAGCAATGCCCGTTTGACGCTTGAGGAACATATCCGGCTTCTCCAGCTGATTGTTCTCGGTGATGCGATAGCCCATTGTCTTTAAATACTGCTCGGGCGTTTGATCGGGCTGCTGGGGAATCAAGTAAGGCACCAGATATGGCGACTCCTTGTACATGTAGGCCAAGAAGATCTTTCCAAAGTCGGGCAGCAGCTTCCAAAAGGTGACAATCACGGAGGCAAATGGGAATGCGGCCTGTGGATTGCTGGATATGGCGGTGTCTGTTTGGCTAACAAACTTTTTGGCCATTAGCAGAATGCAGTAATCCCTAGCCAATGGATGATCGTTTATGGTAATCGTACTCCCATCCGTTGTCCTCACCGGCTGGCCCGCAAAGAAATTGTATAGCTTATCAAAGTTGTTCTTCAGATGCTGTGCACTCGTGGCTGTAATCGCGTTCAATGGCAAGTTGATGGTGCGCTGGCAATTGGTGCGATACTTCTTCCATGCCTCGTCCGTTTGAAGTGGTTTGACCGCATCCACTTTGCTCTGATACAATGCAATGATCTCGTTGTAGAAAGCCAAACGTGTTGGATGCACGTAACTGGTGGAGATGTTGCCTTGGGCTGAAGCCGGGGCCGGGGCCGGGGCTGGGGCTGGCGCTGATGTGGCTGGAGCCTCTGTATTGGGTGCCGCCTGTGCTGCAGTTGCAGTCGTCGCTGCAGCTGCTGCTGCCGTTGCCGTTGCAGCGGCTTCAGCTATCGCTTTGCGCTCAGCTGCCAGTTGCTGCTCTTTCAGTGCCTGCTGTTTCTGTTGCTCCTCCGCTTCGGCCTGACGCTGCTTCTCTTGCTCCTCCGCCAACTTTTTGGCCTTGTCCAGTTGCTGCTGGTGCTGTTCCGACAGGTGTTTATGTAGATTCTCTTCCAACTTATCCAGGCGCTGGCAGTACTGCTCCGCTGTGAACACACAGCTCAATTCTGGTGGATCGTGGCTGCCCATTTTTAGCTTCTCCAATAGCTGATCGAACAGTTGCGCCAGCTCCCGCAATTCACTATTTTGAGCGGCACACGCCTGCACGGTGTCCTTGTCCAGGGCCAGGAACAGCTTTGTCACCAACTCGTACTTGCTACAGAATCGCCTATGACAACGAGAAACCCCCTCGACTATTAATAAATGTAATTTTTGGTTATTTTGCTTAAGCAGCGCGTTCTGCTCGCGCTGCTGCGCCTCCAGCTCTGCTTTGGCCAGCTGCTCAGCCTGTTTCTGTATGAGTTTATTGCTCTCTTCCCGCCTTGTCCGGCTATTGATATGCTTCTGCTGCTGCTGCTCTGTGTTACGCTGGCTGGCAAAGCGTTCACTGATCGCCTTCTGTTGCCGTTCCTTAATTTGATCCAATTCGTAGCGCACACTACGCTTGCACTCCTTCTCTATCTCCCGTTTGACAATGCTTGCATTTATGTCGTTTAGATCAGGCCCAACGCTTGGCAAAATCTCCACGGGCGATATCTGTTTTGTTGGCATGGTAATTGATAATTGGGAGAGGGCGCTTTCTACTGGTTCGACGTGTCTTGATTGCTTGTCTTGCTGATTGGGGGGTTTTTCTGCGCGTATTGGTTTCTGATCCGGACCAATTGTGCGAGGTCCCGTGCAAGTCAAAGACGCCATAGCCGCGTGCTGAAGTACCGTATGAACATTCATCAGACGCGTATTGTCTCGCACTAAGTCCTCCACGCTCTGAAATAGATTATTTTAATTTATATTTCCTAAAACACTCTGTAAACTAACCATTTAAATTAATTTATAATTGTCCAAATATTTAACAAAATATAGATGGCGGTGTGACGCCGGACGATAAAAAAAAAAAAAAAACAAAACAGCGCAAAGAACCGACTTGACCACTAATGAACTAGTTCTATTGAACCCCATTGTCAAACGAACTGCAAGCAGTTCAATTAGACTTTTAAATAACTTAAGATTCGCAATTAAATTTGTAATTTTATATACATTTTTATTGCATTTAAGTTTAATTTAACATTATAAGTAGCTAGATTCAATTGATTAGATTACATTTTTAAATGCAGCTGTTGTTTGATTAGATTTATTGTTTACATAAATTAACTGTGAACATAAACAGCTGATTTGATTTATTCTTCAACTATCGTAAATTGCATGTTTTGTGATCAGCACAAAGGAACATTGCAAAACAAAGATTATGAGGCTGTACTTAAAGCTATGCATACATAAAACACAATTATAAATATATTTTTAGAAAAATTTAACTCCATGGCTGCCGTCCATTTCAATAAGTTCACATTTGCCCTTCTCTTCGAGCAGACGCAAAGCTTTTAGCAATACGTCTTCGTCCATATTATGAAACTCCGTCTGAGTGCTATTTTCGCCGGCGACTAACTCGTAGAGAGTACAAATACTATTCGTTTGTCCAGTCTCTTGTATCCAATCATATACCATATTTCCGTACTCTTCCAATGTGTACGAATACACTTGCCACTCCTGGCGTCGTTTGTCCAGTGGGGCAGCATGTCCGCTTTGTTGCAACTGCTCCAGTATGAGCAGTATTAGATCAGGCGACAATCGTCGATTTATAGATTCATTATAAAATAATGGCAGGTTTTGATCGTTTATACCAATTGTAAACCTATTTACATGTTTGAGGTATTTCAGAAAGAGATCTGTCCACACCTTCAGCTGTCGACGGCGTGTTTCTTCATGCGGTTGCAAGCTATAATACATTAATGAGTAAATTAGCCACAATAATGTTTTTTTTATTACTTACGTGAAGAAAGGAGGGAATGTGTACTCCCACGGCCATTGGAACTCGGCCATTGTTTTCTTAAAATTGACGTCATGTGCGATGCACAAAAAACAGATGTTCAAACGGAGTTGTTACTAAGCTATCGATTATTCGTTTACTAAAGCCGTGCCACAACGATAATCGATAAGATATCGTCTCCAATTTGAATTCCTGATTTCCAAGCTGAAGTAAACAATTTCGAATGCATTTAATTTTCTTCTTTATTTGTCTTAATTAGAAAAATTGTGTACATTAACATTTTTATTCCATACAGTTTGAGTTCATTTCATCTTTGCTATTTGTTGTAATTGTTACATTTCCATCCAAAAGTAAACATGTAGAGACAAAAAGAAGTATTATATAGATATCGGCATTTGCTTTGCATTATAATCATATCCATTTACATATATACTTATATCAGATATATATATATAAATATATTCTTGATCAATTTTATATTTAAAGTACTAGGAGGCGCAACACTATACATTCAATATTTCTTTTTTTTCTTTCGTTTCTTTTGTTTTCAATATATATTTTTATTTAGTTTCTCTTGATTTTACTTAAACCATCTGCTGCTTTGCCCTAAACTGCTTTCCATTACACCTATTTAAATTGAATGCTGTAGTAAACTTATGTGATTTCTTTTCAATTTTGTTTTTATCTTTATAAAATTTAGAAGCATCTCGTGCCTTAGAAGTAATTTTTCTGTGTGTGTGAGTGAGTGTATTTGTGCTCATTATAAGTTATCTTTTCTTATTTTGCTGTTTTCTAAATGGCTTTGAATTAGGCTTGATTTATTATATTTAATGGTAATTTGTATTCTTGCTGGGTTGAAGGAGAGAGCTGTGCAGGCAGTATATATTTAATAGTAATATTTAGAGTAATATTATGTTTCTTTTTTTGCACTTTGCTTTTGTCTTTATTTGGTTTTTGTACACATGCGTGGAAATTATCTAGAGCCATATATATATATTTAATTTAATATATATATATATATATATATATATATATATATATATGTATATCGGGAAACAGGTGTGTCTCTTTTATAGTTCAGTTTTGTGTTAGCTAGTTTAAAGAGTTTTACAGTTAGTTCCTAGTTAACAAGTGAGGTTTGGTTGAAATCTTTCTTTACTAGATAAGTAGGTATATTTGTTTTACTGTTTCGGTTTTCCTTTCTTGCATTGCTAATTCTAAAGACATTTAACTTTTTTTCTTGTCTCGTTCGTATAGTAAAGCGCTCTAATAATTTCTTTGACAGAAATGAACGGTTGTAAAAAATAAATGCCCTATAATTGTGCTTTAAGCATATTGATGAAAATTTACACTTGAAATGCTTTGCTGGTTTTCTTAAAGTAAGTTCAAAAGAAATGCAATAACAAATGGCAAAAAATTGAAAATTGTACATTTCAGCCTGTGAAACGAATATTCGTGCATCTAAGCTTAATTTACAGCACGTTCCATGAAAGCTAAACATACGTTTTTGTTGCCATAAATTTGAAAACAAATCTTCAGCAATAAAAACAGAGCTATAGACCAGAAGTCTGTGTATGAATATAAAATATTGCCAAAACAAACAAAAGTTTTCTTTAAAAATATTAATTTGCAAAAAATCAAATAAACAATATATATATATGCCTTATAAATTACATAAAATACATAATATGCTCGCCCTAAATATCATTTACATACAGTTCTCAGATCTTACACACATATACACATATGGTGTAATGCTATTGGTATCCTACTTAAAAATGGCATGTGGGTGACCTGTATGCGCTTCACATACGTTATACATTACATATTACATTATACATATACATACAGTACATACATTTATATATCGAGTTGGTATAAATTGTGAGCATCGACAATATCCATTTCATTAGCATATTGCATTCATTTTGCTCCACATTGGTTGCTTGGTTGTTTAGCCTATGGTCTAATTGAGTTACATATACATATAAAGTTTTGGGATTCTCGAATCACTGCACGTATAGCATGACATGACAGCATGTTGTTTCACACAATGCTCCATATTTCGACTAATGACTAATACTAGAGGTATAGCTAAACCTAAGCTACAATTTTTGCCTAAGACAACGATCGGCTGCTGCCTGCCATGCAAGTTGTGGAGGGCTGCTGCTGCTATTGGCTACTATTCCTTGCTGCTCTGCTTACTTGGCCAACGGTTCCAGATAGCAGCGCACGGTATTATTCTCATCCAACATGGCTGATAGGTGACGAGCCTGTTGCTGCTGCTGCTGTTGTTGTTGTTGTTGAGTGTGATGGTGTTGGAGATGGTGTGCAGGAGCATGCTGGGGATTGCTGTGCGATGTGTGCGACGACGATGATGTTGTGGACTGTGGTGATAGTTTTTGTAACTGCTGACGCTTCTGTGCTGGCGTCTGATTGGCCGGTGGCAGCGGCGGTCCTGCATTACCATGACCAAACAGCTCATTTACCGCCAAGCGTGCGTTCGGCGACTTGGCATTCTGCTGCTGCAGTTGCTGTTGCCGGTATGCGCCACGCATGGAGCCCTCACCAACGCCGCCGCTAACCCCAAAAACCGCGCCATTGTGGTCTGGGTGGGCTGCTGCTGCAGATTGGACCGATGCTCCATAATCAAGGGGCATACCATTCTTTCTCTGCTGGCGTCTGCAAATAATACTCAAGTTTAATCTCTTTGTCTATTGAATCAGTTGATCGAGTTACTTACTGAAACCGCCGTTTAAAATCCTCGTCTTGGAGCGCCATCAGGCGACGCATTCGCTCATCACTTTGAGGTGGCAATCCGTGCGTATCATCATCAATATCGCTCTCATTATCCTCATCATCACAGACGCTGTCGTGCAGCTGTTCCGCTGCTGTCACCTCGTCATCATACTCATCATCGTCATCGTCATCGTCATCATCATCATCAGCTGCACAGCGCCGTGGCGGTTGCTTCTGCTTTAGTTGCTGCTGCTGCTGCTGTTGACTTCTGGAGGTAACACTGCCTCCGCTTAGACTGCCACCACCATAGCGACTTCCTCCGGCAGCTACAGCGGCACGCATATTGTTGAAGACGCCCGTGCCAACGCTGTTGTTATACACCTCATCCACATCAAAGTCGCCCACTTCATAGTGCTGCACATCCGAGTTTCGGTTACTCAGAATCTCCTCGTAAACAGGCCCTCCAGCATCGCCGCCGCCGTTGCTGCTCCCGCCTTGATTGTAATAGGCATCGCCATGGCCCATGCCCATGTTTATTCCTAAGCCCATGCCCTGGCTAAGATCACAGTTGGAATGCTTATTTCTATACTGTTGGCGTTGTTGTTGCGCTAACAACTCCTGTTGGTACTGCGCCATGTGCGGCGGCGGCGCTGGCAGTTGCTGTCCACCCACACGTCTCTGCTGGTGCTGCAAGTGCAATAGGTGTGCATGCTGTTCCGCCTGCTCCTCATCCGAGGATAGCTGTTGTTGCTGCTGCTGCTGTTGGCGTTGCTGGCGCAACTGCTGTTGCTGTTGTAGCTGCTGCTGGTAGTAAGCTGCATTGGGTGGGTCCAGAGCCTCAGCATAGTGTGGATACGCTTGTTGTGGTGGCGGCCCCTGTTTCATGCCGGTGGTCTTCTTGTACGATGGGTAAAACAACACCTGCGACGTGGCCGTGGCGCGACTGTGAAGAGATCCGCTGGGCGATGCGGGCACAGCTCCAGCCCCGCCTCCGCGCTTTTTCTTGCCGTGCTGGTTGTTGTGCTTCTGTGTCCAATAAAATACCTCATGCGCTTGCTGCGGCGAGGCGCCTCCTACTCCACCCACAGCTGCTCCAACAGCACCGCCAGCATTGTTATAGTATTCACGTTGACCTCCCGGCGGATGTTTCCAGCTGTAGTAGTCTGGCTGATGATAGTACGTTTCGCCCGGTTGCTGCAACTGCTGCTGCTGCTGCTGTTGCTTGTGTGCGAAGATCAAGTGCGTGGAACCAGCTGAGCTAGTTGGCGATGCATGCCCCACGCTAGCCATTCCAGTGGAACGCAACGTGTTCCGCTCGAGCACAACCGCCCCAACTGGCGCTGGCTGCAAGCTGCCCGTTAGGAGTCCGCTCTTGAGTGTGCGACGCTGCTGCGCTTCGTTTAGCTCACAGTCAGAGCTGGCGCCCATAATGATGGCGTCCTCGGCAGCTGGCAGATCGTGTTGCTGCTGCTGTGCATCCACATCGCGAGCTTCGTCGCCCGCGCCCAGCGGCAATTTCGACTTTGATTTGGAGAGTGTGCCGGCAGACTGGTTGGCAGTATTTCCGACTCCTGGGCCGCCATTACCAGCCACCACACCCGAGGAGATTGATGTCTTCGAACAGCGCAGGCATTTCGGCAGCCAGGCATGTTGCCGCACATATTTGCGATATTCGCGTCGAATTTTCTCGTTTTGTATGCAATGGAATACGAATATATAGATGCCTAGCAGCGTGTTGAAACAGATGAAGCAGTAGCCGTAGATAGGGGCGGCGTCCTCGTCTAGCTTTGCGCCGCGCAAGTAGAAATAGGCACAGCACCAGACGGCGCTAAGCAGCAATAGAAAGACAAACGAGCAGCGTATGTCGAACCTAAACACCCAAATACAAGTGAATTTGAATAAGGAATGTGCAAATGAATATAGATCGTATAGAAGGTGCAACATACCGCACATTGGCTAAACGCGTGTGCTCCTTGGTCTTCAGGGCAGTACGACTCTTGCGACGCATGATGATCCACGACAAAAAGGTATAGGTAATAGCCGCCTGTTCAGAGAGTTGGTATATTAGGCAATGCACTAGTGAATGCTTTGTACTCGAACCTACCGCAAAGAATAACAAGACGGGCGCCACAAATGTGGAATAAAAGAGCGCATTGGCTTCCATGAGGACACAGTAATCATTTTGCGTATATGTACTGGGATCGATTACCAGCGAAATGGCCACCACACTGAGTGAGAGGCCGTAGGACAACAGATAATAGCAGTTCACCTTTGGCGTCTGATCCACTTCCAGCAGCAGCTCATCGGAGGTGAGCGTGGAGTACGAATGGAAGGCTGCGCGTAAGTTTGAAATGTTAGAAGTGGGCGCTACCTAATGAGACCTATTAGCGCTTACCTTCATAGCAAAACCAGGCGGTGCCCGAGAGTATGGCACAGTGCAGAAAGACGGTTATGAACCCACAAAATATGCTTGTTTCGGTCTGTTCAATTCCCAGCAGAAAGAGCAGCTCAATGGCCAGCAGGCAAATGTAAATGCTGCTATAGATCGAGGTGCGAGCAGACTGCAGAAAGAAAGAGAGAGAGAGAGAGAGAGTGAGCGAATGAAAGTGGAAGGATAGTTCGAGGATTGCGCGAAAGTAGGAGGAATTTGATATATAGTCGTCCCAAATGGTATTTCGTTTCCTTTAACTCAGTCTGGCTAAATTTGACTTTGCATCTCAACTTAATTTAGTTTACAATAATTTTGGGTGGTTTTTTTGGTGGTGAAAATATCCGAAAATAAATTAATAAAACATTCTACGACATTTACAACATTTAGCGCATAAAACAAAACATGAATATGAAACAAGACACGAAACAAGCAAACATGTATAAAATGTATATAAAATAATATTAAAAATACACAAAATACAAATATTTACAATGCAAAATGAGAAACATTTTTATTATTAATTACACACACAAAGAGAATTACGAAAATGACAAAAGAACTAAATGCATAAATATTAACTGGTTTTTTAAGTTAATTTGTTAAACAAGGAAATTCACATAAATTAATCAATTTGTTAATGTTCAATTGTGAGAGTATTCACAAATGATTTCATAGCATGCCAAACATTAATATTTCACTAGCATTAACTAGTTAAGAAAATGCGCTAAACTTATTTCAACTACAATAACTAATGGGAATAATCTATGGAGGTACAAGGCTAGGGCGTGGTTTACATTTGTTTATGAAAGTTTACTTAATCAAGAAATAAATAAACAATTATGCAATTATTAATTGTTTGTACTTCTTCTCAACGCCCAAGCCTGGCACTAAAGTCTTCTGTTAAGAATTGTGTTAGTTCTGTTAACAAATACAAATTAAGTTACTTAAGCTTTATATCACATGTGCATGTTGCCCAAAGGCAATCGCTGCATTTATATATATCGAACTGTCTAGCCAATAGACATTATGAATATATATCTGTCTAGCTATATGTATATTGTTTATATAGATATGTAGCCTAGCCTAGCCTACAATTGTGCAATTTTCTTATTGTTTTCACCACCACCACCACTTATATTGCAAGTCATCCATATTAGCCTGCATTATGATGTTGTTCGTGTCCAGCGCGTTGCTGCCATCTACGTTCAGATTATGATTATGCTGCGAGTGCTGTGTTGCATGCGGTTGCTGCTGCTGCTGTTGTTGTAGTCGTTGCTGCTGCAGCTGCTGCTGTTGCTGCTGCTGCTGCTGTGCCTGTTGTCGCGCATGCAGATAATTGTGGCTAATATTTAAATTATTGCTGACAGCAGCATTGGCAGCAGCTGCACCCACATGGGCCGCATGTTGCTGCAAAGCAGCAGCAATTGATGCCGCTGCCGCAGCAGCAGCAGCTGTTGTCGTTGTGTTCGATGCACCAGCCGATTGGCCGCCATGAGGATGCAAATTCAAATTCAGATTGTTCATTTGCATGCCGCGTTGCGATTGATTTATGTTGTGGTTATTATGACCATGGGAGAGCACCACAGCAGCAGCGGCAGCAGCAACCACCTGTTGCTGTTGTTGTTGTTGCTGCTGCTGCTGCTGTTGCTGGTGATTGTAATTCAAATTGTTACGATGCGAGTTGCGTATGGAGTTATGCTGTATGAAATTCGTGTGCTGTTGCATATTGTTGTTGTTGTGATTATTGTTCGGGCCAGTTGGCGTTGTGAGTGTCAATGATTCGTGGGTCTGATCGCGTATATTATTTTGCTGTCGCCTGCTGCTGCCCGCCCGCTGATGCGGCAATTGCGTAGAACTTGCGTTTCTTACCTTAACGAAGACGCCGTTGAAGAGTTTGAGCGTGAGCAGCGCAATGATGATGAATACCACGCAAATCGCAACGCTAATATAGATAAAGATACGCATATTGCCATCGAACATGGTGAACAGCGAGTGCTGGTGCTCATCGACAACATCCATAAGTATGGCAAAATTAGTCAAATGATTGCAGCTGCAGACGCTGTGCGTGCGATTCGTTGACTCGAGACTGCAGCCGTTGGCGGACCAGGCACTGTAATCAGAAATTATTGTTTATATCAAATGCCTATAACTAGTTAGTTTTAGTTTGTATTTACTGGTCAATATAGTTCCAAAAGACACAGGTGGGATTGCTGACATTCTCGGTTTTCAAGTGCTTTAGCACTAGCGTGATCGGCTGCGAGAGTTGTATATGTCGGCCTTTGCCCAAGCTGGCCGAGATCACCTTGCTGTTGAGTATGCGAATGCGCTGCTGCATGTCTCCAGCAGCTGCATCACTGTCATTCGATAAAATAGCTGTATTTCGCACTGCATAGATAAGGAATAATATAATTATTATGAATTTGCACACAAGTATTATTATTAGAGACAACTTACCATAGCTACGTGCACTTTTCAAATCGAAATGATCGTAACTGGGCTTCAGTATGGATTCGAGTCGATCAAACGCCGCAAATACAATGCGCACCAGGCCACCTTCGCTGTTCTCGATAAGCGCTGTGCGTGGCAACTCAATGCGATCCGAGCTAAGGGGCCATTGATCAGAGTCGGGAAATACGACACTGCCGTGAATAGTTTTTGTTTCCAATACGCGAACAGAGAGCACTAAAAAAAAGTAGAGATTTACAATTGTATTGCTGTCGGCATAAAAAACATATCAGATTCAGGCACTTACATATATTTTTGACCTTCTGCACTACGTTGCGCTCCCTGATGATCGTATCGGCCAGCAGAAAGGCATTGTACTCCAGCCCAGTTAGCAGAGAGGTGGCCACTCGCATCTGATCCTCCGGATTGAGATCTAGCCAAGAGGACAGCTGCGATTCGTCGAGTAAATTGGAGCCAGTTTTGACAACGCCATGCAGCAACTCCATAATGATAGCCTCACGCTGTCGCTGATCGGGAAAGGTTTCCTTATCGTGCAGCATCTTCTCAGACATGGTTTGTATGATCTTGGTGGTCACGAGCATGTCGCCGCCATAGAGCGTCTTGCTGCTGGTCACCTCGGATAGGTCGTTGGCTATCGACGTCAAAGACGAATCGCGTTGGTTAACACGCATCTCGAGGCTATTTAGCCAAAGGCTGCGGCACTGTGTCAAGTCTGGGGTGAGTGGATGCCACGTGGGCTCAAAGTTCCGAAGGCGTTGATTGACCTTATGCGCCATGCTTACTGGCGGCTCGCAGCTGCTGCTGTTGTGCACGCAATCGCCTCCGTTGTTGGACGGTTGGGGTGTTGTGCTGCTGGCAGCTGGCATATCGTCGTCGTATTCATCGTAGCCCGAGTCGGGCAAACGTTTCATCAGGACGCAACGCCACTTGGCAATGCCAGCAGCACCGCCTGGACACGGCTGGACATTAACGTCGCCCACGCGCGTCATGTTCCAGAATAGGTTGCGCGCATGCATAGCACCGCAAAACAATTTGGACTCATCATCGGTGCCCATGCCAGCCGCATTTAAATTGATGTTGTTTATGGTGCGCACCACATTGCCAGCTCCAGCACCACCGATGTTAACGCTGTTGTTGGCCGCACTGGCTGTTGTGCCTGGAGTGCGATTCGGAGAACTCTTGGTTGTGAGCAACGTGCCATCGTCGCTGCCAGCACCACCGACGCCCGTCAATATCCGTGTATTGGATGGCGATGTCACATTGCCAGTGCTGCCGCTGTTGCTGCTGCTGCTGCTGCTACTGCTAGGCTTGGTGGGTACGGTCTCGTCCGAGTGATGGTGATGATGATGCAATTGAGGTGGGGGCGGCAAGCCATCGTGCCGACCACCTGGATGCTTGGTCGTTGCGCTAGTAACGCCCTTCAGTCTGCCCCCAGGCAGCGCAGCTGTGCTGCTGCTGGGCGTCGAATGTGTGGGCTGCACTGCATTGATGCCATGAATGCCCACAACGCCAGGCAGGCTGGGCAGACGCGGTGGTAGGGGTGGCGGCACTTGTATAAGACCGCTACCATTACCAAAGATGGGCGGCCCATTGCTGAGCACCCACGGTGGGGGACTTGGCCTATTTGTGGTCGTCGACGTCTGAGCCGCCGAAATGCATTGATAATGCGCCTCCAAATATTTGTGTGTGCCAGGACAGGGGTCACCGAACATGCTGGTGGCTGCCAGGACACTGCAGCTCTGCTTGTGCGAGCATCTGTGAAGGGGAAAGGATTTATTTATATATAATATGGAATGTAATCAAGGGAGGCATACTAAATCACCCTTTGAATAAATTATATGTATTAAATATTAATTAGCTTGAATAATTATAGCCAAAGGAAATTATGTTAATTACGAAACTATATCTATATTATGAATCAATATTATATAAACTATATAACTATGTTCATTTCTTAGATTCGCTTATAACAATTATAATTGTTTATCAAGCTTACTTTGAATTTAGCACGGTGAGACTTTTTGGAAACATACAATTGACGCTCCACTCAACGTTGCCATGATCATTGCAGATGGTGATCGAGAAGCGGCCGTAGTTGGCTCGTATCAGATTGATTAGGTCGCCCGGTTCGCATTCGATGGTCAGTTGCTTACCTTCGCAGGCGTATGCGGTTTGATATTTGGGCGCTGTAAATGTTTCTACATGAGTAAATACGTATTTCTATATGATTTCATTCATTATAAATATATATATATATATAAATAGATGGGTATATGAAATAGAGAAATTGATTATTAGCGCTGCGTTGATTTGTTGTAGTTTGGTTTGGTTTGGTTTTGGTTGGTGATTGTGGTTCTGCAAAGACACTTACAAGCTATATATGGAGCATATACATACATATATATATTATGTATATATAGAGATAGATATATATCATGATACACGCTTTTACGATGCCTGCAATATACTTAGTATGTGTGGTGGGTTGGTGGGTCGTTAGCGATGCTTTGCAGCAAGTAGAATAGTAGTCATAAATACCAAATCCTGCCAGGCACAGCTCACTGAACTTTCGGGTCGGCCCTCGTCCCGAACGCTGTCATCGCTCTCGTCTGGCTATCAACTCTTCTATGAGTTTATTGAACTGTAAGCAAATGGTTTTTATATTTACTTTATTTGTTATGCGTTTTTGTGTTTACTGATAGCAAAACTGACGGTCAAAAAAGAAAAATATTTAGAAACGATTGATAATATTTTATTGAGCACTTCGGGTCAATTCTAAGGTCTCAGGCGATAAATTAAATATGTTTTTAATCTATGGGATAGGTTGTGTAAGAAATGTTAATCTTTAAAGTCCAATAGGAGTCATGTTTTTAGTGGTTGTACTCTTTTGTACTTATTTACATACATATGTACTTATGTACTTAATATTGCATTGCATTATACCCATGTTATTCAAATAAAATCTTACGTCAAGGAATGTAGTTTGTATAGCACACATTGGCACATTTCTGAGACAATTTAATTCAATATTTAATTTTATATATTGTTATCTAACTGGATACATAAGAGTTAAAGCTGTGCATACTTATTAAGTAAATATTAGTGTACTCTGAACAATTGGAATGCAAATGTTATATTGTCTAATCATGACTTTTAACGAGTTTAAATATACACAGCACAGTACGATTACTTTAAAAATGAATTAAAGTTCGCGACAAAGTCTGGGTCGTAGGCCAATGCATTTAAATGTATAGAATATTTTCTTGGCATATACATACATATATAACATCAGTTCGACTTACTAAAATATTATATTTATTCAAATGCAAAGCGCAACTCATTTTATTTAGGAATTTCTTTTACGACTGCATTGATTTTCATTCTATAATATATTAATTAACTGTCCAATACAACTTGCATGACCTAATTAAGGGTTAAAGTTCACTTACCACGATTCCCCAATTCGTTCAACGCCATTTGCAAGCCACACCAAAAGGTATGAACGAGCCACAGCTGAAAGTAAAAAAAAAAAAAAAAAATGAGGCCATTAGTCACATGTGTATGTACATATTTACATGAGAAATCGAACGAAGGAGAGATAACTTAAAGGCAAAGCAAACAGAAGATAAACACCAAAATGGAGTCTATAAATACTCATACAAGATACAAGCACACACACATGCATGCTTGTAAGAATGAATATATATTTGTATATGTATGTATGTATGTATAAATGTACACACCCTTCATTTGCCGCTTTTCAAACGAACAAAGACTCGTTTCTTTTGTACACTCAAATTGCATTCGTAAACTGCAGTTCCATGTAGAGAAAATTTGACGCTGACTGCGCTGCCGCTGCCGCTGCTGCTGGTGTTTCGACATGTCACACACACAAATGCACACTAACACAATCAAGTTATTTTAGCTTCAGCGGAGACTGCGCTGCCTCGGCCAGCGGAGCACCCTGACTGGCCATTCTTTTTAGCTCTTTCATATGACTTTTTAAATACATTTTTCGGCACGAAATACATGAATTTTGTTTTTGTTTTTATCACAAACTATTTATTATATTATAAATTTATAGTTTAGTTTATATTTCTTTAATAATTGGGCTTTTTAAGACACACTTTAACAGAACACGACTGCACTTGCTGACGTATGAGATCCGTATGAAACGGCGAAGTTGGGAAAGTCGCTTGAGAATGAAAACTGGTTTTGGTCTGAGGAAGTTTCGCGTTTTAGTCTTTGGTATTTGATTGATTAGCTAATGCCAACAATCATTAATTTATATTATATAACGCATTGAAAGTGCTTATTTTATATTGTTTATATTATTAACAGCCGTTTAAAACTATTTTCTCATAATTTTATGCAGGAGCAAATCACAAGCCACTTTCGTTCAGAAAAATTCTGTACACTTGAATGGTAGTCGGTGCGAGGAAAGAGGACGACAATATAAGCAAGCTGAAGAATGTTTTATAGTGCTGCCAACTCGTTTGGAAGGGCGGTTTATTTGAATTGTAAAAGAGTTTATTTTCTCAGTAGTAATTGTGCATAGGGATATGAAACAAATTTTTAATAAGGCAAAATAGAAAATATGATTAAATGACCAATTAAGAATTTTTAATTAATTAATTAATATTAAAATTCGCCTTAAATTCAAATTAAATAAAATGAAGCAATAACAAGCAAGCATTATATTCAGCTCGAATTGTTTTATCCGCTCTTCATGAACTTCAAGAAATAATATTCCGGGTTCAAATGATTTAAAACCTTGTCCATAAACTAGCTCAATCTGCCGCAGACATTTCAAGTGCAATGCAAAAACTTCTTATCGGAACAAAACTGAGCTGCGCTTAGCTTCCTGAACTATAGAAGCTGCTATAAAATAGTAATTTATTTCATTTCAGTATAGCTTGAAGCTTCGCGCATGTTAAAAGTTATTATTCAGATAAACAAGTAAAATGAAAAGGGGAAATTTGTGGATCATCCTTATGATCATCTCAGTCATTCCATGCACGCTCACTGCTACGGTCTCTGTTTTAAAAAAGAAGGAGCCGCCTGTTAAGGATTGCACACGAGATATTAAAAACAAATCGGAAATGTGTCATAATACTACCGAAGTCGCAGTTCCATTAGTGAATCAAACCGTTACGCCCAAGCCCAAGTTGGCCGAATTTCAAATAGATGCACATAAGACGATCAGCATTAGTAAAGACGATCTCAATGATCTGTTGGATGTATATATGGACAAACTAGCTGAAAATGCAGCTACGATTCATGACAAAGAGACCGAGATAATCAAACTACAGTCAGGGAACAAGTCCGATGAGGATCAACTTAAGAAATATCAGGAACAATTGGAAGCTTGTCAGATACAGAATACGACACTCACAGCCGCGCTGAGCGAAAGGGATGAACAGATTAAGGCTTTGCAATTGAAAACAAGTGTTTACGAGACGCGATTAAAGCGAAAGCAAAATCTTTTGGCTTTGCATAGAAAACAAAATGCAACGAATGCAGCGGCGATAAACGAGCTGAAAGCTCGTGTCAAGGTCTTGGCATACAAGCTAAGGGAGAGGAAAGACGATCTACTGGCCGACTGGGAGGCGGCAACGAATAGTTGCTTACCTCATAACAAAATGTCTGGAATTCATTTAATGCAATTGCCCGATTTTCGACCGTTTTTGGTGGCCTGTGAGGGCAACGGCTGGACGGTGATTCAGCGTCGCTTCGATGGATCTGTGAATTTCTATCGCAATTGGAATGAGTATCGCAACGGCTTTGGCAAGCTGAATGGCGAGTTTTTCATCGGGCTGGAAAAACTGTACAGACTAACGGCTTTTCAGCCCCACGAGCTTTTCGTATCGTTGCGCCTCTTCAATGGCAGCCATCGCGTCGCTTTCTACGACGACTTTGTCATTGGCAGTGAGAGTGAGGGTTACGAGCTGAAATTACTGGGCAATTTCCATGGCAATGCCAGCGATGCAATGCGCACGCATGACAAAATGAAATTCTCAACCTACGACAGGGATCACGATGAATTCACTCACATCAATTGTGCTGAATATCATCATGGGGCGTGGTGGTATGACTTCTGCTCGCGCAGGTGGGTGTGCAATAGGTGCTTAAAAAAAAAAAAAAAAAACAAGAAAGTTATTGTAGTATGCTATTCAGAATACTAATACCATATGTCGATACACTGAATAATATATTACCATGTAAATATAGTTAACATAAATACCATACTTATCATTAAAATTACATCTGAAAACCAGTTTTGGATATGTATATACTACTACTACCATAAAACTACTAATAAATTATTTTATTTATTAGAATATTTTAATTATATTAATGGAAAAAATGCACTTTAAAAATATACTGCATAGCACACTAAGAAAAATGATTATTTTTAGTAAATATCATAATGAACAGTTATAATTATCGTATAAGCATGACTTGCATTAAAAAAACCCGTATATTCTCCATAAAAAAAAAATCGAATGAGAAATAATATATCTTAGGCAAACAAATAATTAAAACTTGACAGCATTATTGCTATATATACTATATAGTCTATATTCCACGCCATTAACAAATACTTATGATAAATTTCTTATTAATTCTAGCAATCTCAATGGAAAATACTTTAAAACCCAAACGGACAGCGAACAGGGAATCTTTTGGGATCAATGGTACAGCTTCAAGTCTCTGAAGTCTGTCCAGATGCAGATACGGCCGAAGAATGCTAAAACTTAAATAAATTGCATATCGGGCAATCAATGACAAATCATTATTGAGTCGAGCGATAAGCGCCTCGATTAATTCCACTCCCCATTTTGTTGTTGTTGTTCGTACTTCATTCATTGCTGCTCATGGCATTGCGCTGCTTATTGGCAGACGAGTCAATGATACAATTAATTATCCATTCATTTCATTCCATTGCTACAATAAGATCATTTCAATTAGGTTGGTGCATTATTCAGCTGAAATGAGCATCGGAAATGGGTCTTTGATATATAAATGTTTGTATACCCGTATATCGCTGCCTTGACGCTGTTCCATTATATGGTTTATCAATAAATATTGCTGCTGGCAAAATAAACAAATTCTTATATAATTTACGAATATACATATATATTTTGGTATATATTTTTATATAAATAATTTAATATATATATTTTTATGCAAATATATTTGTATGTATATAAATTATTATTTTAGGACTTTTGCTAATATTAGTTTACATAAATTGATTTATGAATTTGAAGCCTGTTGAAACTTATTTTCTAGATCTATTTTCCACCTATGGCGAGTGAATATGTTTAAATTTTCAGCATATATGCACTTTGTTGGGAACGCTATAAACTAATTAAGCATGCTCGTTTAACACTTACTAATACATCAATTTGAAAACAGCTTACAGTCAATAAATAATATATATAAAAGGTACTTAAATGATATAAGAAATTTGCTAACATAACTAGGTTAGATATAATATTAAAACTAAGTTGAGATCGTTTGCTTAAAAGATATACGAAAGACTATCAACTATTAAATATGATATTTATAGCATTTAAATTAGACTAATCCTTAGTTTATAAGCTAGGCAGATCACTTGGTGGTATTTAGTAGATATGTTAAGTACACGCGTTCTCTACTGAGTAGTGAGTATCTCTAAGTACATGCCAAATTGAATCGACTGCCTGTGATGGCTTTGTAAATAGCTGGCAAATAGATTAGATGTTGACTGTTGGAGAGTATTGTTGTGACTGCTCCTCCTCGACTTCCACTGCCACCTCCTGCTCCAGCTGCTGCTCCTCCTCCTCCTCCTGCTGCTGCTGCTGCTGCTGCTGCTCTGAAGTGTGCTCACGCTTTCTGTGCCAACGCAAACTGGCGAACTGGGCAAAGCGCTTGCCGCAAGCTCCACACTTGTACTTCTTCACGGCCAGATGGAGTTCGGTGTGCTTCTTGAGGTTGCCGTATGTGGTGAAGGTCTTGCCGCAGACGGTGCACAAATGCTTGCGTATATTCAGATGGGCATTCATGTGATCGGTGAAGCGATTCTTCTCATAGAAGCCCTTGTCACAGATGGGACAATGGAACGACGACTGATTCAGATGCGTGCGTCGGTGTATATCGAAGAACGACCATGTCTTGAACGACTTGCCGCACAGATCACAGATGTAGGGTCGTTCGCCCGTGTGCGTGCGCATGTGGATGGCCACCTCAGTGGATGTGGCGAAGCGCTTGTCGCACTGCTCGCACGCGTAGGGGAAGTCCCGTCTATGGCGTCGAATGTGCACCGTCAGATTACAGGGCATTTGGAAGCCCTTGCCGCAGAGCGTGCAAATGAAGGGCTGTGTGCCATCATGGGCCGCCCGATGTACTTTATACTGATCGCAGGTCTTCACCAGCTCGCTGCACACGTCACAGCGAAAGGGACCCAGATTCGGTTCGAGAAACTGGCCAAGTTTCGCATGCAGCAAGGAAATGCTGCTGCAGCCCGAGGCATTGGTCAGGATCTTGCGTTTCTGCGCCGAGAAGTCCTTGCGCAACTCAAACAACGTCTTCTCCAGCTCGGCTGTGGTGTAGGCCCTCTGAAATGTCGTATTGAGCTCCTCCAGCATCTGGCCCAGGGCGTGGGTGCGATAGGCATTTGAGCGGAAATCCGGATGATCGACATCCCAAAGGGCCGGATAGTTGCGATAGATTTCCACAAACTGCAGCTGATCCTCCTGCAGCTCAAAGCTAATGCTGTTGGCATCAATGAACTTGGTTCGACGATACGATTCCACAACTCCCTTTTTCTGCAACAGAATCAGCGTAAGCAACAGGCAATGATATTCTATTTAATCTACTCCCACTGCTCACCTTGCTGATCTTATTGAAGATCTGCTCCTGAAGTATCTTCTGTAGAAACTCCAGCTCATCGTAGCACCACAGCTTGGGCAGATAGAGACCCTTGTGCTTGATCACCATGCGCAGTTCCTTGCGGTAGCGCGTGCGCAGCTTTTGCAGCTCCTTGTAGCAGTCCTCGCCGCTCATCTCGTAGTTGAGCTCCTCCAAGAGCGCCGCTGAGATCTCCCGGTATAGCTCCTTCTTGCAGCAGTTGTTATAGTCAAAGTGCTGCGGATTCCATAGACACTCCTGGCGCCTGAAGCCATCGATCAAACAGCTCAGCACCTCACGGTATTGCGCGGACTTTGTGGTCGATTCGCTGTCCGTTTCACTGGACTTTTCACTCTCAGCAGATTCGTTCTGTGAATGAATGTGAAAACAAAGAATGTCCATAAATATATCTGAATAATGAAGCATGGGATATGTTATTATTATAATATATTATATAGTATATATTTATATATATAAGACTGAGCTAACATAACTGATATCTTTACAGTTTTGTGGTATAATATGATATATGTATATTTAGGAAGAAAGTCAGGGGGCTCAGATCTATGGCCAATAAAACATACGATGCAGCTACCCTTCTCTTTCTCCCATAGCTATGTAGTTGACAATGAGAAAGGAAGCACGTTCGATTCTGCGAATTTCATTCATAATACAGCTGGCTACCCATGCAACCTTGCCAAAGCGACCGGGTAGAGCACCCAACCTACCCTATTATTATGTATACGACTTGGGTTTTATTCCCACCTTTTCTCTCACGTCTCAAATTCTAAGAAAATGAGATAGAAAGTCAGGCAAACTTGAAACCCAATTTTTCGGGTGGTGAGCACAATTTACGAGTTTCTTATGAATAGCTTGTCAGTTACCTTTACCTCACGCCGGAGCTAAACTACCCTGTTGCTAAGGCTATGAGTTGAGCTTTAGCCTCTGCCTCTCTCTCTCTCTCCCTCTCTCTCACTCTGTCTTTGCTTAAGGAGCTAATTTACCCATCAATATTACCTTTGGCCGATTCAGAACTCAATCTCATCTCATTTCCCCTGATACCTTCTTAAACCTGACCTTCGTCTGTCCTTCTCCCTCTTCCGCTTTGTCTTTCGTTTGAAACTAATCTTCCACTTCACTGATATCTGCATAAACCTTGTCCACACTTCTCTCCCTCTCTCCTCCCTCTTTCTCTGTGCTTCGTGTGAAAGCAATCTTCCCCATCTGCCCATCAACCCTTTTGTTCCCTAGCCCTTACCTTTGCCTCACGCTCGGCTCTTTTAGCTTCAATGACGCCGCGCAAGAAGTGCATCTTCTCGAAGTACCACAGACGCGACTTGTACTTGCCGCCCAGCGAGTTCAGTTTGCTCAGCTCGCGCCGGTAGCGACCGCGCAGCTCCTTCAGCACGGCGAAGACTTCGGCGCCGGTTAACGGTATCTGAAAGACGGACTGCAGGGGCGCAGCCAATTCGTTGTAGACGCTGCGCTTGGCATTGTATTTGTAGTCGGGATGCTTGGGATTCCAGAGCTTCTCGCTGCGCTCATAGGCGACCAGCAGAGAGCAGACGAATTCGCGATTGCGCTCGAGCTCGCGACGAGTGCGCTGTGTGTGTGAGAGAGAGAGAGAGGGAGATGAAGTTTAATGAAATTTGTGCTTTTGTTGCTTTGATAAGACTCACCAGCTTCAAGTCCACGCTGCTTGCCACGCTGCTGGTGGGCGAATTGGGCGGTATTGGTGTTGGGGGCGTGGCCGGCGGAGTTAACTCGAGCACATTCTGTTCCATATGCCGTTGCTGCTGTTGTAGTTGTAATTGCAATTGCTGCAGTTGCTCTTGTTGTTGCTGCTGTTGTTGTTGTTGCTGCTGTTGTTGTTGCTGTTGTTGTTGTTGTTGCTCTGCAGCAGCTGTTGCAGTTTGCTTTTCCGCGTCGCGTAGCTTGCGCTGCATTGCCTGGAAAGAAGAGCAAATATTTCGCATTCTTGTAAATAAATACGTACGTATATAGATAACTCTCGGATGGGCACGCATAAATAAAGTCATATGATCGTGTCTTCACTTCACGTGTTTACATCGAAACAAAGAAGAAGAACGATTTAAGAACCAGAAAATGGAAAAGGGAAAGTCTCGTAGCTCCGCTCGCCCCAGTGCCGCCGCCCTTAGCAAGCGTAAATAACAGCGGCTATTGGCCTTTTGGTGCTGAGCGCCCTCGTCGTCATCGACATCGCTTATCGCGCATTGTGCACAGCTTTTTACAACTATAACAATTTGCCCCCATATATACGTACATATATGTTATATATCTGTATGTATATCTAAAGTTGTTTTTTGTTCGAAATATGTTTGCATTTACATTGCTTTCATTTGTTTGCATTGTCCATGGCATTTGATGAATTATTCAGGGGTATATCGCGTGTCTCACACAATATACTTCCTCTGCTTCTTCCTGTTCTTTTGCTACTCTAAGATCAGTCGCTTTATCAGCTACGTACCACAATGGAAAAATAATGTATGTCATAAAACTCTGCGAAAGCAACAAGGGAAATACTGTATATACCCTGTATTTCCTTTAAGTAAATCTAGAATTTTATAATGAGATATGGAGCAGTAAGGGAAGGTAACGAATTTATGTAAAGAAATACATAAACATAAAAAGAACCTTATAAGCAAATATATCAATATACCCTATAAAGTACAGGGTATATTTAAAGATATAGGAAGAACAAATATTTTATACTGAAATTGCATTGAATGTAAGACAGCAAATCTAAAATATTCTAGTAATCGAATAAATATTTCACTTGCCGTAGAGCATATCAAATTACTTCCTAGCGAAACTCGAACTTTATTTCCAGCTGCACAATGCCAAAGCTTAGATAGAATTACATGGAGCGAAGTATAGCCACATGGGAATCAATTTCAAGCACGACGACAGTTTTCATATTTCATAGAATTTCTAGAAAGTATCTCAAACTCAGAATTATCTTCACATTAAAAACCTATAAATTTGCATGCAGTAATATCCGGATCCAACTGGTTTCCATTAATATGAGTCTAGGTTTGTTAGGCACTGCTGCCTTTGAATGGGTATATTGGTTTTGTGGTACAATGAATGCGATTTTGATACTGTCCGGCATTTAACACTTTGGTATAAAAAATAGATGATAATAATTGTAGATATATGATCGATATATGCCTGATAATGATCTCTAAGCTATATTATTAATGAATATTGTTTTTTAGGAAATGATATGCCACCTCTATAATGGAAAAACTAATTCTCAATTATCTAAAGCGAAAGACAGATATACTTAGATCTAGCACTCTCAGTTAGAGCTTAGCTTCTACCAACATATCAAAAGCATATCTAAGATAACGCGAACAGAGTATCTCCAAGTCCATGAGCGAACTGTTTTCTGTTTCATTTGGTGCATTGGCTCATAATCGCAGAATGGAAAAATGGAAGTTGCCGCCTGATTGTCGTGAATTAAAAGTGCGACAAGTGCTGCAATTGTTGACCCGCTTTTATAGGCATTTTGTTTTCTTGATTCTTCAGTCGATTCGTTCGATTTTCAATAACTGTTGCTGGCCCATGCAGCGAATCAATAAATATAACTGATTGCAGTTGAAGAGCAATTGTGTGTGAAGCCAATTGGAAGTCTGGAGTCTGGAAGAGGCAATCGAACTCACTTTACTTTTTCACATTTCGATCGAGAGTCAATCGAATGGCGATAATATGGATATTACTCTGCAATACCTTGCTAATACTAAGCCCGCTGTGAAGTGAAACCTATCGACTGCCAAAAGCAAACCCTGACCTTTTCAATATTAATCAATGGTATTTCGCCATTTGTTAATTGAACAAGTGAAGCATTGCGGACCTTGGCCCCAATTGAAAGCGAAAAGAGGAAATCAAAGAACAGCCAACAGACAGCTCGAGCTGAAGCACAAACTTGAAAAAAAAATACACCCCATGCCAGACGCAACAGAAAACCCAGCCCAGAACTACCCAAAAGTGAACTCGATTTTGCAGTAAATAAAGCAGAAAACATTTTCCATTCGCAGTAGTTGGTGTTGTTGTTGTTGTTGTTCGACCTAAAGTTATGTGGCGGGCATGTTGTCTGCCAGGTAGAAATGAAAAGCACACACGTATGTGACGAGTGCAGGACTAGCATATACCCTATGAGTGGTTTTACTTTGATTGACCTCTAATATACATTATATTATTATTATTATACTATATTATATTATATTATTATACTATATTATATTATATTATTATACATTAATATTTCTCTATAGAGCTCTGTGACGTGTTTTTTGTTTACTTAATACCCTATGGCTAGCCCAACTTTGAGTGATTTTCATATATGTATATATATAAATAGTTCTCTATAGAGCTCTGTGACGTATTTTTAATTTATATAATTTTCTCATTTCCATTTTCTTCATTCTCTAAAACTTGTACAAATTTTTCTTTGATATTTTTTTTTATCAATTTTAATTATTAATTTTATAGACTACTAAAACAGCAGTGCTTAAATATTTTTACTAATTTTTTATTATATATTAATTTTTTATCAATTTTATATATTAGTTTTTGTAGCTCTAAAACTTTCTTCAAACCCTTGAGATATGAATTTGTGAACGTTTTCATATAGATGTCTAGATAAACAGATAGAAAGATATGGATAGAAGTATAAGTAGCCAGATGGATGCACGAGTAGGCAGTTGGACAGACAGAAGAAGAAGAAGAAAAAGAAAATAATATTTAAAGGTCTCTTTATACCTTCAAGGTTTCTAATCTCTATTCTCTTGATATTCCTTCAGAAATATACATATGTATATAGATGTGAGGTAGGCAGACAGAGATAGACTACATACTGAGTCATACTGTCCAGCTCAGCCATGCCATCCTCCATCTCTTAGGCACATATGCCCACTTTGCACACTCTCAAAGCTTGCAGGGTATAACAATTTCGAGTACCAAGGGTGAGGCCCACCTGGGCTCTGTTGCATGCAACATACAGCCAGTCTATGTGTCCATGTACACGTGTATATGTCCATGTGTATCCAGGGTATCTAGGGTATCTAGGGTAGCTTCGGCAAATGGTTTAGCCGCTGTTTCTGTTGATTTCTGCAGCGAAGGCGCGCAATTTGTAGAGCGTGCCAAAGCAATGCCAGCAAAATATGAGGAATATGAGGAATATAGAGAGGGGAGAAAATAAATAAAAATAAATAAGAATATAACACTCGGGCGATGACGTTCGAGCGACGTTGGAGCACTTAGGGATTGGGTTTGTTTGGTTCGGTGCGGCCTGTCAAATTGGGTGTGGCACGCCGTGGTGGCACGGCGTGGTGGCACAAAGGGGGCTTGACCGCTGTCCACTATTGATGGGGCGTCTGCGTCACGGACGCCGTCTGTGTTTACTGAACACGCAATTGAAATAATTGATCCAGTTAACAAAATTGCATAAAAATTCAATAAAAAAGCAGCCACAACAACAACAACAACAACAACAATGAGGAGACTCGGAACAAATTGAAACCTGATCGCAGAAACATTTATCGAGTTTATTTACATATACAATAAATACAATACATATGTGTGTGTGTGTGTGTGTGTGTGTGTGTGTGTGTGTTTTTCTAATGCAAAGGGGTCGAAAATTCATTAGAAATCTAAAGAGCGCAAAATAATTTATAGTGGAATGATGGCTCATAAGAAATACATAAAGCTAAAGAGTTTATGAAATTTAAGAATCGAAGTCTGAAATTAGAATCAAAGAATTGTCGAAGCGTTTGTCAGCTTAAGCATAGCGTGGGCTCGTCTAGAACTTTCAGAAAGATAGACTGCCTAATTGTTTGACTGAAAAATATAGTAAAAGTTATTAAAGGGCGTAAGATAGACTTATATTATGACTCTGAATATGGAGAGATTGATTGATTAAATTAATGCGTGTTTTATTTATGGAATATTAGTGTAAGAAAGATTTTTGCGGAATTTGTAATCCACATTTCATGAAAATTAATTAATTGACTGATTCATTAGTAAAGACTGAAAACTGAAATGAAGTGGAGTTACCTATTTACAGTAGAGATTGACTGGTTCTGTATGAACGGATAGTTGAACTGCTTAATTGATGATAGACTGATTAAATAACTAACAGTATTTGCTTATGTTAAGTGAGAATGTTAAGATAATAATGTTGGGCGATCTATAATGCTGCTTGATTGCTTCATTGATTGACAGACTTATTGGTTAACTGGATAATTTATATATTATATATAATAATTAATATATTATATTATATTATATTATATATAGTAATTAATATATTATATATATAATAATTAATATATTATTATAATAATCATCATATTTTAATCAATATTATATAAGGGGAAAATATTAAATATATGAAGTATTTGTTTATCAAATATTTTAATCAATATAAGTATAATATTGTAAATATATATTTAAATACTCTATAAAGACCCTAAAGGAATCCTTCACAAAATCATGAATAGAGTATCTATTGTTGACAGCTTGATCAGTTAGCCAAGTTATGTAATTTGTTTGTTATTCAGAATGTTTGCTGATAAGCGTCATCCATATCAATATCAAGCACTCCGCATAGACTGCAGACGCAGAGGAGCTGCGTCATCGACCTCGAGCCGTATTGTTATAATTTGTGTGTATTTTGCTGGCCATATGATGGAGCCCTGTTTGATGTTTTCGATGTCGCTGCTCAATTAAAAATGATTGTTTATTGCATTTGCCACTAGAGCAGACGACGGCACAGATGACACAAAATATGTGGGTAACGCAATCAATTCCTTTGATGATGATGGCGATGGCGATGGCGATGTCCAGCCAGCTGTTGCTCCACAAATTAATCAAATGGCATTTATCAACTGCAGCGCCAATTGTTGATTATCAGCGGCAGGCAAAGCAACAATGGGCGTGGCAATTAGAGGGCGTTCGCTAAACGAAATCCATGAAAATAGGGTGTGGGTGAAATCGTAATGGGTGTTGGCTCTCAGCTCTCGGTCTGTTAGCTGTTGGCCATCGTCAGGCGGCATTGCCTTGGTGCCGTTACAAGCCAAAAGCAAATAAAAGATTCATGCTAATGCCATTAAAACACATTTAATGCCCTTATAAAACATTTGGCCTGGAAAACGGCTTCAAAACGCTGTCAGCCCGTCGACAAATTGCATTAAATATTGTTGAAACTTTTCGCATTTGTTTATTTACTTTTGAGGCTCAGTGTTTGCCGCGATTTGATTGATTCACGAGCTGCAAACGGGGCGGGCTCGCGCTGGCGCTTTGCTAATCAATAAGGCATATCTGGAACTACTCCACTTGCCACACGGCCACTCGCAGGCCGAAGAAAATACCCGTTTCACCTGCCACTGCCTGCAGCACTCTTTGCGCTTATTTGTATGCTACATAAACCAAATGAGCTCCAAGTGCCATAAAAGAGGAACAGTTTAATATGTTCGTATGATAATCGCTAAGAAACAGACGGCCCAAAAGGCCACATAACATGCAAGAGCCGCAACCCAGTTGCACAATCACTGATGGACCACTGGATACCCTGTGATTGCAGAAGATATTTAATCCTAGACAAGTGTACCTATTGCAAGAAAGAGATAGGGCAAGAAACGGATGGAAATATTTCAAAACTTCGGCAGGATTGTATCTGTATCTATCTATGTATCTGTGTATCTAAGTATCTAAGTATGGATGTATCCAAGTATTTGAGTATCTAAGTATCTATATATCTTTGTATCTAAGTATCTATGTATCTATATATTGGTGTATCTTTGTATCTTTGTATATGTGTATCTATGCATCTATGTATGTAAGTATCTATGTATATATGTATCTAAGTATTTATGTATCTTTGTATCTTTGAATCTTTGTATCTATGTATTTATGTATCTAATTATCTATGTACTTAAGTATTTAAGTATCTATGTATATATGCATCTTTGTATCTAAATATCTATGTATCTAAGTATCTTTGTATCTATGTATATAAATATCTATGTAGCTAAATATCTTTGTACCTAAGTATTTATGTATTTTTGTATCTTTGAATCTTTGTATCTATGTATATAAATATCTATGTAGCTAAATATCTTTGTACCTAAGTATTTATGTATTTTTGTATCTTTGAATCTTTGTATCTATGTATCTATGTATCTATGTATCTATGTATCGTTGTATCTTCGTATCTTGTATTTTGTATTTAGTATCTTGTATTTTGTATATAGTATCTAGTATCTAGTATCTAGTATCTAGTATCTAGTATCTATTATCTAGAATCTAGTATCTAGTATCTAGTATCTAGTATCTAGTATCTAGTATCTAGTATCTAGTATCTAGTATCTAGTATCCATTTTCTCTCTTCTAATACCCACATCTCTCTACTCCCTCTATCTTCTTTCAACAATGCTTCTCCCCCCCAGCAATGTTTCACCCACTCACGTGCTATCGATATCTGTATTAGCCAATTGTTTATTATCATAGCCTATCTACAAATTATTATAGAGTATACACACACCTATATACAGAGAGAGCCCCCACATAGCAGTCATGAAAGGTAAAGCTAAGCATTTGTGACGTAATCGCAGCTAAAAGTATTGCGAGACACGTGTACACAAAGACCCCTTTGTCTATCGATCCGGGCACTACTCGAAAGGCTGGAATCACATAGATAATGCGCCAAGTATGCGATGCAATCAATTTTTGCACCTAATGCGGCGATATTAAATTATTTGGTTCACGGTTCAAGAACGAATGAAAACTAAAAACTAAAAGCAAATAAATTTCATCAGTCAGTCACAAGGCAGGTAGTAATTTAATTAGACTGATTATAAACCTGAGACGATAAATCAACTGATCGATCAGTGCAGTCAGACCTGGGACAGGTGTTTTGTGTGCGTGGGTGAAATCGAACAAAACCCAACTGCGGCTATCTATAAAGCGCTGGGAAAACAAGTTAAAGTCGCAGCATTAAAAATATGCTAAATGAATAATTTTGTTGCTACATGTTAATTATTTAATAAGCGTAGCTGATAAAAGGGAGAGACAGAGGGAGAGAGAGCAAGTCAGATCGATCACAAAAGTCAAGAAAGAATTTAGCTTAGTTTCTAAAAGAAGACAAATGATCGAGTCCTTGAAACTTATTAATCACATAAATATACAAATACAATATGTATATTTGTTCTTTTTGGAGCATAAACAACACCTGTTTACTTAGGCTTTTAGCTATAATCTCAATTTAAGGCAATCGTAAATTAGCCAGAGATTAGCTGTAATTCGCAATTTTATCAAGCGGAGTACGAGGAATTATCAATGCGTGACAAAGTTAAAAAAATACTCTACTGGACTGATGATATTGAAATAATTCGCTGTACTTATTTGGACTAAGAATTTCGCAATTAATAAGTGAAACGCATGAAATAGTTTATCTATAAGAATTTTCCATCAATTATCACGGAGATTGAATGATATTTCAAATATAAAGCTAGAACTTAAGTTATAGAGTTGGAATTTCATGAAATTCACAAGTTACGAAAGATATATCACTTAATTTAATAGGGCTGCACTTAAGATTTTTTTATACGACTCTTATTTTATTATTATTATTTATTTATTTATTATTTAAGAATTGACTATCTTCATAATATAGTTGGAAATATTAAAAAAATGTTTGCAGTTGCATTATTTAAGTACTCAATCGCATAAAATAGTTTAGTATATTATGTCCTATTACTAAGACTGAATTTAACTTTAGTTACAGAGCTCGACTATCATAAGAACCACAAGTTATAGAGATATATGACTCATTTAGCTCGGTTTTAAAGCAAGTTTTTTCATTCAATATTTTCATTTACTTTCGAGCAGATCTCGATCTTTATAATTTACAACGGCTCTTGTGCTAATGTACACATATATGGTCTATAATATTATGATTTCCACACTTCAGGCGTGTTTAATGATTTATGCGCTTCAATCGAGAAGCATTGCGATAGGTGTTTCTTTTGCTTTTGTTTTTTATGACAAGTGCTCTAAAAATACCAATTTACCGGTGTTTAAATGTACATTAAAAGCTGCTTAGGCCAATGGGAGAGCTGTGCGGACTACACACGTTCGTTCACCTTATCTATTGAGCCGTTTCAATAGCGACGAAAAAAAAATACAGAAATTGAATTGAAATTGTTTTATTGCCCACAACCTGAGCTGATATCGACGACGCGTCGTCGTTGTCGATGAGTAAGAGATTCTCTTACGGGATTGGGATAGAGTCGTATGTTCCTATACTGTATTCCAATATGATCTAGAGAATTGCAACGGATTTTAATCTCAAGTGGCAAGAGTTGTACTTTCTTATAGATAATTAATGGAAAATTTTTATAGTTCTATTTATGTTATTTAAAAAAAAAAAAAATAAATAAATAAAAATACAAACAGAAGTAATTCATATATAGATCTAGGTTGAAATACTTCAATTGAATTATGATGCGTTTATCAGCCATTTAGCTTCACTGTGCATACCCCTAATAGCATATATGTATGTATATGTACATATATAGAGAATGTCTGCCTAATCGAAGCATAGATAATTTGCTTCGTTGTTTACTTTCCCGGTTTATAGATAATAGTAACGTCAACGTTAACAGGCAAATGTGCCCCCAGACTTATTGATAAAAAAAAAACAGCTAAAACAAAAAAATACTTTAAAAAAAACGCTACTGACTGCCTAATGCTCGTTCAAACTGTAAAAAACTTAATGATTTTTGGTCTCGATAGGCAAACAATTTGCCGGACCTTAAAAGGCATTCATAGTACATTTTATATATAAATATAATTTAAATAAATATATAATATCTTGAATCCTTCTATAGTAGTCAATCTAGAGCTAGAGACTAGACCAAAACTTGAGGTTAGCAACCAGCAATAGTTAAAATGTTACAATTCTAACTGTTAAACTGAAGAAGATTCAGTTCCCTAATAATACCCATGACTATATTATTATATTTAATGAGTTTATCGTTTATCAATAGCATAACCCAATATACTCTCTTTTCACCTCGTGGACGAGTATTCGTAAAAATAAAAGAGCTTGCCTCTGCTAGCTATGGAGTGGCTATTACTCGTAATTGTATAGAAACTTCTATGAGTAGCCCCGTCTGGGGTTGGGGACAGCAACAACAATTGTATTTCTATGAGTTCTATGTAGTCTGATATCGAAAGCAGGGTTAAGGCGGTGGGTTAAGCGATAATGCAGCCTGGACTCCATGTAGTATAAATAGAGCAAAGACTTTCAATGAAAATGACGAGCAAATTCGTTATTATGAAATATCTATTATTGGGTAAATATCAGTGATTTGTGCAAATATACATAAATAATAGAAGTATTTTATATGATATATAAATGCATATATATTCTGCCTTTTCAGAATTTTATAAGCTGCCCTCCCACGGTCTATGCACTTTTTCGTTCCACAGCAATTAAATATTTATATTGACGCATTTTCATTTTCTCAAAATAACATTTTTTAATAAATTTCTGCACTCTTCAGTGCATATAAAATACATATTTATGTATATATCATATTCAGGCCCCACAAAAATTACCAAAATTCAAGCGAAATACCTCATCAAAAAAAGGTCAAAGCTCCAAAATTCATTTCATTTAAGTAAATTATTTAAAATTTAATCTCTTTTGGTTTTATGCTCGCTAAAGTAGTAAAAAGAGGGTATATTGATTTTTTAGCAATGCTAGCGAAGCTCATGTGTATTTACATATTATAAAATGCTCCAGTTTTTGGGTAACGCCCATAAAAGGCACTATGAAAGTCTAAGACTTGGAGTGTGAAATAAATATATGAGTGTGTATAAATAAATTATCAGCTTTGTAAGAGGCGTGTTCAACAGTTTTACAGCTAGAACATACCAAGAAAACTGGAGTTAATAATTAACTGCTCAACAGTTATACCCACATCAAGTTTATTATATAATACACACACCCCTATGGAAATTTCGTAAGCCAATTTGACGAATTTTATATCTTGAACGAGTATTATGCAGTCTGTTCCGCCCGATTGCAACATGCCATGTCTGTCTATGGGCAAAAAAAAATGCTCGCAATATATTTATATATACATACATATATTTGAGTGAATTGATATGCTCTACAATTTTTATATTTATAAGATGACCAAATTTGGAATGAAAATAAGTAAAAAGCTTTACTGCAAATGTTGTGCCAAATATAGATTGTGGAAATTGAAATTGAAACGAAAAACGAGGGTATATTTTAATAACTTTTGGCTGGCTGCCGATTCGAAAATTGTGAACGTGTATTATACCGTCAGTAGCTGCCGATGGGCAGGTTATTGTTTTATTTTATTTATTTTTTTTATTTTTTATAAATAAGTATAGTATATAGAAAAAAAGGAAAATAAATATATTTTTATATATGTATATATATATTTTATATTTTAAATATAAATATTTTAAGTTACATAAAAAACATATATAATAGCTTTCAAATCTAAGTTTCCTGCTCTTAAGAGCTCTGAGATAGTTGGGATCATACCTATGTACATGTTGTGTCTAGAACATATGTATGTAGATAAATTTAGTTTGCCATCCGGTTCAGAAGTATGAATACATACATACATACATACATATGTATATAGTTTTTTGGATCTTTCTGCCTAGTTACATAACCAATAGAATCTGTTGTTTCATTTTGAATGAAAGAAGTCATGCATATGTATGAACGTATATACATATGTATATATTATAATACATATTATTTAAATCTTATTAATTTCTTCACTCTCTTAAAAACTTTTTGTTTTGACATCTTTGCAAACTACTTTTTTATTTAAATTATTTAGAGCTAGTTTACATGTTTATTTTATTTCTATTTCAATTTTTTGTTTGTATGCTTGACAAAATCAGCGCAAAACAAAAAGACGAAAGCAAAAGAAAAAAAAACTAAATAAATATAAACAGAAGTAGTTTGGTTTTTGTTTCCATTTCTTTTTTGTTGTAGCACGTTAATCGAAGGCTTTTTTCCACGCCTCAGCTGTATTTATTTTGTTAGCACATAAATTTATTATGTTGTTGTTGCTAGAAATCAGTTGATTTTTTTTTTTTTTTTTTACTCTAGCTTTTGTCGTAGCATATTTTGGCGTCATTATATAGTATTTCCACAAAAAAACTGATTTTTTTGACGAAACCAAAACAAGTGAAAATGAAAAAAAAAAAAAAAAAAAAAAAAAACACGTCACACTTTGCCCGCGAGTAAAAATAGCGAATACTCTGGCTGCTGAAGCTGATGAAGTGCGTCTGACTACGCCCCTGTCGCCTCGTCTGGTCGAAACTGCTGCCAAGGCTGAATATCGGGATAAACGAGGACGTAAACAAACTGTAATGAATGGCAAATTACTGCAACGCGACTGCTGAGATACCCTGCTTTGCTATGCACCGTTTGTTGGCATCCTCAATGCCAACAAGAAAAAAACAAAACTTTCCATAGCCAAATTCTATTTTTGATTTCTGAATTGTCTGGCTGGCTGGAACTCGACTATGATATACTCTTTGTGGGCAGAGATGTTAGAGAAATTCATAATTAGATATCAATTTATATGAATAAATGCAATATATTTAAATATTCCCAATTGATTAATTGAATGTTTCATCAAATCTAACTAAAATCAACATAAAAGCTAACTCACAGTTCAAGTGTCTATTATACAGTGCATACCCCATTTGTTGCATGGACATAGGGTATGCTATAAATGCGACACAGTTTTTCGTATTTTGTGGCTGCTGCTGCTGTTGCTGCTGCTGACATTGCCGTTGCCGCAGCCGCTAATGCGCCGTTATTTTGAAGGTCGAGCAGCCGCTGTCGAACCTATTTGCTAAGGGCCACAATAACGGAAACCCCTTTTGTTTTTTGCTGTTGTTCTTTTCACAACAACAAGGAAAACAACGGCAGCCAAATGACCGCAGGGCCAGGGAATAGAGCGGGCTGTATAAAGGGGGAGGCGGGCGTTGTGTGCGAACAAGAATCAACGATTAACTTACCACGCGCCGTGTCTCATAACGGGGATGGGCCACTACACTGACAGCGCCACTGGACTCCGCCGCCTCGTACGTATTCGTATTAGTGTTCGCTTGTGTGTGCGTGTGGGTGTGTGTGTTTGCATGTGCATGCGCGTGTGCCTGTGCCTGTGCCTGTGTCTGCGCTAGTGCCTGTGTGTGTGGCTGTGTGTGTGTATGTGTGTGCGCGACTGCTGAAGAACAGACCTCATGCAATATTTCAAATGGATCTATCGAGTGCAGTCGCGCGTTCTGCTCGCAGCGCGAAATGTCAGCCGATGGCGGAGGCGAGGGTGGCAATGGATTTTCCATAACATAAACGAAGTTCATTTCGTCAGGTGTTGCTGCTGCTGCTGCTATTGTTGTTGTTGTTGCTAGTGCAATTGTTGCTGCTGCTGTTGCCGGGCTGTTTAGTTGCATTAGCGCAGCATTGTTGTTGCTCGTCTTTGGCAGCGCCGATTCTGGTACAACGTTAGCGAGGTCTAGGCCCATGTCCATGTCTAGCAGCCCCATTGAAGCCTGCGCCTCATTCCAATTGGGCGGGTTCTTTGTGCGTTTTGTTGTGGCCACTGGAGTAGGTGTTGCATTGAGCATTGTTGTTGTTGTTGTTGTTGTTGTTGCTAGTGCAGTTCCGTTTATTGTGGCATTTGCTGCTTGCGTGGGCTCACCTTCGAGATGCATATCCATAATCATTAAATTTAAATCGGTTTGCGTTGTTTGTTCAATTTTCGCATCGGCGCCCTCGTAGCGCCGGCGCAGTTCCTGCATGTGATGGCCGCGTATGTGATCTATGAAAACCGAAAATTGTAGACAAATGGCCGGACAGAAGGCGCAATTGAAACCGAAACATTGTACGTCCGGCGATGTGGTTATCTCTCCGCACTTGTGAAAGTATGCGTAATCCTCGAGTTGCCAGTGGAACGATTGCGGCGCCAACGGTTCAGCCTCAACGGTCGGCTGTAGCGATAATATTGTGTTTGTGATTTCGACGGCCATCTCCTCACATCAATTAATTAATATTTGTATTAATTGTTTGGCCTCACACCACGCAGCACGCAGCAAGCACCACGCAACACACTCCTTAAACGTCTCCTAATCACAATATTCCCTTATTTTATTTATTTATTATTTTTATTGCTTGGCGGCGCGCGCCCACACGACAAACGCGAAACAATCAAAAAAGGTGAGCGCGGACAAGTGTGAAAGTGATGCGGCGACCGCTTATTAGGAATGCGTTCGTTGCAAACAGCCGGCAAACGAAAACTGTTGTTGTGCTCGTCTGTTCTCTTCTCTTATAAGAATGCCGAACGGCATGTGCCCATACGCTAACAAGGTGACTCACTGCGCAGTTCCGTTACTTTGGCGCTCTCTGAGCGCGAGAACATTATCATAGCGTATATATGTGACGTCAGTTCGTTGATTAAACGATTTTTTCCAATATTTTTATTTTTTTAAATACAACTTTTTATAAATAATAAAAAGCCTAATTTTTATTTTATTTTTTACAAAAATAATTTGGTATAAGTATTTAATTGAAAAATGATTTAAATTAAATTTAATCGTTTGCTGTTTTCTGCAGCCCTTGTAATTTAAATTCATGTTGCCCTGGTAAATGTGAACTAATAATTCATTTGGAGTATTTTGGAAGTTTATGAACTTTGCTGGTCACATATTAAAAAACAAACATAAGTTAATGCGAGTTCACTGAACTAAACAATTTTAAATATTCGAATTTGGGCGCTGCCAACTTTTTGCTAATAAACGAACGCTTCATCGCTTGGCACTGATACAATGATAACTGCTAAAATTGATAACATAGGCGCTCATTTAGCGATTTTTTATTATTATTTTAATAAAAAAAACTAGTATAGGCAAAGGTGGAAATTCAACAAGCTTTTTCCAGCCCGAAATAAATGTTTTACATATGTTGATTTGTATTCTAAATATGGGCTTCTTCATCTTACTTTTGGTAAAGTAGCTTAAAATACTTTTCATACTTTAGGTGTATTTATAACTACGCATTATCTTAACATATTTGTATGAATTAAGTTAATGTTTCGGCATCTTCAAGCTCACCCTTGATATCGGCAGCAGCAGTTTCTACTGTGCCAATTGCATCGGGCAATATGCACTCCTCCTGCTGCGACATCAACTGATTGACAATAAACAGATTAGTACGATTTATGTTGTCCTCGGCTAACGCTGCCTGTGGCACCACTCCCAGCTGGGGCATTCCATTGACGATGCCTACGGGCGCCGCTTTGTCCGCTGTGCCCCCCGCATTCCTGGCTGACGCCGCAGTCGTAGAGCGCCCTGCATAGGTCTTTTGCGTTGGCGATGGATTAAAGGGAATTATGGTACCGGACCCTACTCTCTTTGCCACGCGCGTAGGCACTGCAGCAGGTGACGTCAAGTTGATGGTTGTTACCTGTAATTGGATAAGTAAGTATTAGTATTATATAAAGGATTAGTCCAGAAAAAGTCCAGCTTACCTTGCCGCTGGCTGCAGTAAGGCGTCCACGTTGCTGCGTTGCAGCGCCTGCTGCGGATGGTGATGCTCCTGATGCAGCCGCTGTTGATGATGGTGTTAGTGTGACGAATGTGCCGCGCGATGACTTCATGGACATATTTGGAGTGCTATACTGGTAGCCAATAATCTTATTACCTGCATCGTAAACAGGCTTGCTGTTCGACGTTCCCGGCGTTGGATTTGGAGAACCAGCAGGAGCAGGAGCAGCCGCAGGAGCAGAAGAAACAGCAGCTGCCACTCTGGTGTTGGATATGCTGCCTGCTGCTGCTGCCGCTAGCTGCTGCTGACGCTGCTCGAGATTCCTAACATTGGCACTGTTGACTGCATACAGGCAGTAAGAATAGCTCTCCAACAGTTTGATGGCCATCTCCACGTCCACCGGCAACAGCGCGCTCGTCTTCACAATATTCTCGATGACTTGTTGCCGTTCCAATACACTCATCACTGCAGCTCGTCGGGATAAGCCCTGCAGCACGTGATCGAAGAGCTGGACACGGGATTGCAGATCCATGCGAATCTTGTCCGTGGGACAAATCGGCGGCAACTGCAGCATGCCCCTTGCTGGTCTCTTCGCTGTTCTGATTGCAGTTAAGGGCGGCGGCGAGGAAAGTGTTTTTGGCGGTGCGGCAGCTGCAGTAGCAGCAGCAGGTGCAGCATTTGCCGGCGGCGGCTTCTTGGCCAAGGTTGTATCCTGTGGAGGTAGCTGGTTGGCCATCGTCTCTACATGGCTCATGGTTGGCGGTGCACTGCTCGCCACTGCTGGCACTGGGGGCGTGGCCACGGCAGCCGTCGACGCTGGTAACACCGCTGATATGGCACTGTTGGTTTCGGCATCCTTGGCCGCCGCCAGCTGCTCCAGCTTGGCGCGCACCTTTGGCGGTATGTTCTTGTCCTGCCTCGAGATAATCTTTGTCGAGATGACCATATACTGGGGCAACTCGAGCACCGGCACCTCCGCTTTCGAGTGCAGCCGCGTCGGATCAATAGCCTGCATCGGCCCGTCCAGGTTCGGGCAGCAAAAGTCAAGTCCGACGTGGCTGTAGGAGCGCTGATAGCGCGACGGATACAAAAACGAAAACATTTTCGTTGTGCCAAACGTATTCTGATCGTTGATGGCATTCGCTGGAGGTATTGAGCAGTTGGCGGTGGTGTTAGCGGGGGCAGAAGCAGGCGCCGGGGCGGTGGCGGTGACAGTGTTGGCATGGTTGCTGATCGCGCTGCTCACACTGCTCGCACTGCTAGCCATATTAATGCCCGGCTGCGTTATCGTCGCTGGCTCCACTCTGGTGGGGTTCTGGCTGCTTGATATATTTGCCGCCACTTGAGCTATGGATGGCACTGGAACATCAACCTCCAAGTGCAGCGCTGGTGCTGCGGCTGCATTGTGGATGGATTGTGGTTCCTCCTCCAGTTCGGGCACCTCCGGCTTCACTTCCAGCACTGGCAGAGGCACTGGAAGAGGCACAGAGTTGACAATAGGTAATTTCACTTGTGGCCTACGCGCAGCTTGCTGGGATTTGCTGATGAGAGGCTCTGCTTGCTTTGGTGTTGTACTAGCTACAGAAATCGTGGCACTAGGCGGCGCTACAGATGTCGCAAGCTCCAAGCGCTGGGCGACTAGCTCTGCTTGCTTCAGTCTCTTGAGCCAATTGGGTATCACGGATCGATTGAGACGCACTCGCAACTTGCGCAGCTTTGGCAGCAAGGGCCGAGACAGAAGCTGCAAATCCTTGTGTTTCTGCACTGGCTTTTCCGACATTTTTGATGGTGGTGGCGGTGGTGGCGCTGCTGTTGCCATGGGCTCGGCAATTGGTGTCTCACTAGCAGCACTTGCAGCCGCTGTGATACGCACTGGGAACGCAACAGCTGTCTCTGACATGGCTGGCTGCTCCTTTAAACGTTTCGCTCCACCTGCGGGAGACTTGGCCGGAGGCTTGCGTTTGCGCGACTGTGTAGCTTTCGCCGGCTCAGAGCCCTCAGCCTGACTCTGACTCTGACTCTGCGCCAGAGCCTCTGCTTTGGTCTGCTTTAGACTCTTGCGCGCTTGCCGTTGTGGCTTTGACGGCAGTGGGACGAGTGCGGGCATCGCGGGTGGCTGTCGCTCGTTGGAGGGATTGCGTTGTTTTGACGGCGTCGGCGTGCCAGCCAAAGAGCGTGCATGGCTGCAGGCGCGTGTCATCGGCACCACTGTTTTCGTTTTCAATTGTTTTGTCACGCGTGACGTGCGCTTCTTACGCTCAGTCGACGAATCCCGGGATTCCGATGGGGCGTTTGTCGCCGTTGGCAAAGATTCTGATGATGCTGCTTCAGTTGCCTCGGCCACCGCTAGTACTTCCTTGGATTTGGATTTTTTAAGCGACCTCTGACCCGTAGACTTTCGCGCATCCTTTTTCTGCGTGCCCTGCGCTTGGGTTAATTTTTCGGCAGCTACAGATTCGCTCGCCTCGTTGCTCTCGCTAATGCCAGCTGCTTCTACCGGAGCTGCAGATACTTCGTTAGTGTGTGTGTCCAGCTTCTTGGCTTGGGTTTGAGGCAAGGATTTTCTGTTAACTATTGGATTAACAATCGCAGCTGGTTTTGTTGGCTCTTTGGCTTTCACCATTTCACTTGCTTCCTCTGCTGGCTTTGGATTCTTCTTGGCCTCGCTGGAAGCTGCTTTGCCTGCTATTCGAGGTAAAGATATTTTTGGAGCTCGCCTTTCTGTATCCGATTTACGGGCCTTCGCCTTTTTGCCAGTCCCGGCAGGCTGCACGGGCACATTTGGAGTAATCGGTAAAGCTACTACAGGTTGTTTTGCTATTGGAGAGGATTCGTTGCTCCTGGCCGACGCGTTAAGTGTCATCTGCCTCTTTGCCGTCTCGGCCTGAGTCATTGTCTTCTTGGACGGCGAACTCGTCTGGTTGTTAGCATCAGGCAGCAATGAAACGGATATGTTGATACCAACCGCTGGAGATGCTGGTGTTTCCACCTTTTTGAACGGTTCCGTCGTATTTGTTATCGGTGTTTTCGTTATTATTACTGTGTTATTGATCGACATGGAGTCGTCGTCGCTTAGTAATGCTGATAAACTAGATTTAGTTGGCGGCGTCTTGCTCACTTCGTCGAGCCTGCTCAGCTTTGCTGATGTAAATGTTTTTCCCATCTTGCTGACTGGTGAGATTGGATAAATCGGAGATCTCATGTTGACAGCCAACATGTGCTTGCCTCTGGACGTGCTTCCTGGCTCTTCCATAGTCTCATTTGTCGAAGAGCGCGATTCCTGCTTGTCTAAGTGAATTTTACGGTTGTCCTCCAACTTTCGACGCTTTTGCTTCGGCTGATCACTAGACCTGATGGGCTTTCCTGGACGTCGCACTACTGTGAATAAGAGAGTTTTATTAATTTTTCCATTATTATATAGTATATATACAAGATAGTTACCCTCTTTACCACTGGAGAGATCCAATTTAGGTAGTGCTGGTGGCGCCATCGCAGTGCTGCGAACCGCTTGTTTAGCTTGCAAAATTTGCTTGCGCTTTGCGGCTGTTAACGAAAAATATGAGATTAGAAGAAAAAAGAAGGAAAATTCAATATTAGAGATCGTGCTACAAAATTAAATGAAAAAGGTTTCAAGTTAAATTTATTGGAATAGCTATTAACCATCTGGTTCAGAGGCATCCGTCTCATTGGAGCTCCCAGTATCGGTACTCCTCAACTCCTCAACGACATTCTCCGTGACACCTGTTGTTTCCGTTGTGCATAATTTATCAACGTTAACTGCAGCCCGTTGCTGCTCATCCACTGATTGCTCCATGGGCTCAGCGGCTGTCTGCTCCGATGGCTGATGATGCTGTTCATTGGGAGTTGCCAGCGGAGAGGACGTCTCCTGCTCTGGTTGCTGCGATATCGCTATGTCAAGTTGACGCACTTCAGCAGCTATTTTCGCCTGCTCAACTGCATTATCCTTGTCATTGTGCTCCTGTGTCATGCTAGCTGCCTCCTGGTCTGTTGGTTTATCCTTAGCATCCCTTACAACTGAGTCTTGCTCACTAATTTTGGTATCGGCTGTAGCTGGATCTTTTTGCTGATCTGCTGTAATCTGAGTAGAGTTTTCTGCTTGATCACTGAGATTTTGTTGATCCTCAGTGCATTTTTCTGTCAATGTCTCTCCCTCGGTCGTTTTCTCTCCTACATCATTGCAAACTGATTGATCTGAGGGATCCTCGAATTCATTATCTGCCTGCTCAACATGTTCAAGTTGGCCAAAATTGAGTTTAGAGCGTGGCACTGGTTTCTTAAGTAGAATGCGCAGCTTACGGCATGAACTGTTCGAGGAGCAAGTGCTGGGCGTACTGTGACCACACGCCTGACCACCTTTTTCAATTGCATGTCGAATATCATTGCATACAGGTGGCTGCTCTGATTGATCCTTAGCAACGGCTTTCTCAACTGCATCATCATTAATATTTTGATTGGTTTCGCTTATATTTATGTTGGAAATTTCTACTTTTTGCTCCTCTATAGGCGATTCGCTGCAGGTTGCACTGTGATCTGATTTCGTTTCTGGTTTGTCATTGGTCTGCTTTTTGATTGGAGTCTCAGATAATATTGTTTCCTTAATCCTTGATCTTTTCGACTTTGGAGGAGCGGGCGTACCCACTCTAGAGCGAGTGGATCGGGCACGACTTCCTGCTCTCTCGTGTTGGCTTTCAGTTCCTGCTTCGTGCAGGAGATTCCTTAATCCACGAGGTACTGCAGCACGCTGTTTAGCTACGACCGACTCCTCGCACAAGTTTTCCTGCTTATTGACTACAATATCCAAATCAAGAGATTTGTATAAATCATTTTGATCTTCAATAGTATTAACGGTTGGAATTGAAGGGGTATCTGGAATATTTGGTTGCTGCTCGCTATAAGTTGAATTCTCATTTAAATCCAATGTTGTAAGAAGTTCGAGATCGGACAATGTTTGATTCAATACTGCCTCCCTTGAGGATTCTATAGCGTTAACATCTATTCTAGGGTGAGTATTTGAAGATGAGGGAGTCTCAATATCTTGTTCTGAATTCTGTTTAATATCAATTGCCTTGGCTGCATTGGAATCATTATCGGCCAGAGGTGATGCAGATTCCATCATTAAGGCCAAATTTGATTCGATAGTCTCCATCTGCTTGGTTGACGAACTTTCAATTTTTGGCTTAGACTTTGTACGCCGCGATTTCTTATCCTTTGTGGACTTATCTTTAGCTTTAGGTGTTGTTGATGTGGAGCTGTGTGACGGTCTCTTCTTTACAGAGGCTTTATGACTTACGTTCTGTGAACTTGAGTCCACAGTACTAATTGCTGTGGATTTTTTTAGAGTTTTAGTGCCTGAATGAGATTTAGATTTCTCTTTATCAACCTTTTGAGTTCCTCCAGCGGTTGACTTTTCTGTAATCCGAGGACTGCTGCGCCGTGGTGCTGGTGCGGCAGCTCCAGAAGAATTACGAGTTTCGCTTCTTCTCGATTTGTTTGCCGAGCGACGTTTCTTTTTGACTGAATCCACGTTTGAATTCAACATTAGTTGTTTATCAATGTCATCTGCGGTCACTTCCTTATCATTTTTTTCACTATCTGCCTCAGGATTCATTATTTGAGATGCGTTTGTGTCAACTTTTTCCATTTTGCCATCACCCGTTCCATCAGTCTCCTGCTCGTTATCTCTTTTGTCTTCAATCGAACTGTTAATATTCTTTGTTGAAATATCAGTGGACTTTATTTTGTTGTCATTTGGGATTTCAATTTCATCTGGAGAGCTTGTGCCTACTTTTCCTTGATTCCATATATTTCCCGACATTTCTATACTTCCATTTGTTTCTTTTTTACTTGCACTCAATGCTTCAGTTTCCTCTTCCCCTTCGTTTCCACATGATTTCGCATTATTTAGCCCATCAGCACCGTCTGTATTCAGAAGCATCCCAGCACTTGTCCGTTTTGAGTTATCTTTTTCATTATCCACCTCCATTTCAGTTGCTTTAATTTCAATTTTATTGCCTTCGCTCGTAGCAGAAGTTGAATCAATATTTGTTTCTTTGACTTCTTCTTGGTCATTTATTTTCAACTCGTGTTGCCGTTCCTCCAAAGTTTCCTTCGAAGACTTTGATTCAGAAGTCGTGCACATAGAGTCTACGTTTTCCTCTACACTGACAGTTATATTTGGACTTTGTGACACGTCAAGCTTAGCTAACTCCGCTTTTTGATTACGCTTCTTTTTAGGCCGACCACGCCCACGTTTTACCTTCTCCTGTTGGGGTTTCATTACTTTTTCTATTTTTGGCTCTTGCTCTTTAGGTGCCTCCACAAGATTTTTCGGTGACGATGATGGTTCAGTCGTGAGTTGTATCTCTGTGGTTGCGGCCCTGTTCTTTGGTTGTCTTTCAAGATCACGTTTCGGAAAGCCACCACAACTTTTGACTCGACGCAGCGTGTGCATTGGCGGATTGCTCTCATCTAACTTTTCGTTAGAATAGGTGAGTTTGCGTATATGGCTTTTGGAGAGCGATGACCTAGCTGTTGGCTGAGTCGCGTTCTTAGAAGAAGATAAGCTGCGCGTCTTGGACGCAGAACGGCGTTCGAACTCCTTGGAGCGCTCAGCATCAATGCTAATGATTTCCTCGGCAAGATTGAGGCTTAAACGTTCTACTGTTTCGTAGGTTAAGTTAACATCAACATAATCAGCTGGAGATGCATTGTCCATCTCATTGCAGTAGTTCGGTTGAGTTTTACTGCTTGAGGGACTGTCAATTTGCTTCTCGGCTGTAAAAATTAAAGCGTAATAAGTGAAAAATGTGAAATATGCAAACAAATAATATAAAGAATTAGAAAAAACTTACCCTTTGCCTGCACCTGATCAATTTGATCCTGATCCTGATCTTTTTGTGCTGATGCGTTGGACTGATTTTCGTGGGAGTGCGATTTCTTGGCAGAGCTTGTATGTTTATGCCTAGATGGTGGCGTTTCGGCACTACTTAGATTATTTAGATAGACCTGGAGACGATCGTTTTGGGCGTTTGGTGTTTGCTGCTTCTGCTGCTTCAGGCTCTCGTCTTCGGAAACAACAGGTGTCACAGTGTCTACACGGTTTGTTTTACGCACATTATAAATATAATCAGAGGGTTGGCAGTATCAACTAGTTGTGCAACTTCGACTTACCCGCCAATGATGTCACCGTACTGCTATCCGTTGATATATCAATAACTTGCTTCGATACCTCACCATCATCATCATCTGAATCGCCATAGCCATAGAAATCGGATTCGTATTCATAAGATGAATCGCTGTCTGTGTTATCAGAGAATTCTCGCAAATCTGCAATTTACCCACGGTTAGTCAAAAAGCCAGACTGTAATTATAATATACCTACTTAGAGGATCCTCTTTGGGTTCATCTTTGGGCGGCTTCAAGTCTGGTTTCTTAGCTTTTATAATGGTTACAGCTTTCTTTTTGTGCAGCATGGGCAGGTTTGAAGAGCTACTGCTGCTGCTTCTGTCATTAGGCCTAATTTCATGCTTTAAGCTTTCTAGATTATTGCGCTTTGTTGCAGATAATTGGGCCTTGTTGCTTGTACTTTTGGACCTGTCCATGCCATTATGACTTAGAGTCTTTCTTGCTGCTGCCTGCGACGATGATGACTTTGATAACGACTTGTGGGTGGGGCCCATTAATGCATCACCTAAATAAGAAAACAAGTTGTAAACGAGCGTTCTCTATTACATACAAACAAAGCACTTACCCAAATCATCAATTGAGTCATATGATTCGAGCCGATCACGTCTTGTACCTTTGCCTTTGCTGCTTTGTCGATTGTACAGTGCAGCCAGAGCATCGCTACAGTCGCTCGATGAAGAGCTCACCCGACGCCGAGGGATACCCTTCGCATTTGGACCGCCTAAATACAAGAGCGGCAACTTAGTAGAAATCAACTTTATTGGTTTTTATATGAGACTCTTACTTTCAGTTAATAACTCGTCGTCAAGAAATTTGCCGTCAAATAGTTTCTGAAAAATATCTGGATCTATGGACGAGGAACCACTCGAATCGGACGATATACGTCTGTTGAGCGGCGTTCGCGTCAATGCTTGCTGCATGCGTCCTTCGCTGGTTGTTTTGATGCCTGACAAACCAAACGTATTTGAGATATGTATTTCAAACGTATTTCAACATATCTTCAAATATTCCACTCACCTGGTAGAACTAAGTCTTTATATTCGTCTAGATATTCTATTTCTATATCGTCCATTTTCACAAAACTATTTTTTCCGCATATATTTAGATTTTTTTCGTTTTTTTTATTTATTTTTTATTTGGCTCTTGCGATGTAGCGATTGCATTTACTCTTTAAGTATATGTTTGTCACTATCGGATTGTTGTATACATTTGCGCACCATAGCAACTATGCAGCAAAATGTTACGCCGTTCGTGCAAACCAGTAAGAAATTGCGAACACAGCGCCCAATGTTAAAATTAATGTTTTACAATTACAATAACTTTTTAGAGATGGGATGGACATATAAGAGTATGTGTATGCTTCCATTAATATCGATAGTGATATAGCTAATCGATAGCTCATTAAAATTACAATGCGATGAAAATCAACTGCTAAAGACAGAAATTTTTAAATATTTGTTAGAATTATTATACACAGGATTCTAATAAATAATTAAATATATATTTATATTTAAAAAGAATAAAAGATTTATAAACTGATGCTGTTTAGGAACATTTGAATGGAAATCGAATCAAAATTAATGACTGCCTTTCAACTGTATGTTACATTTAGAATTTGAGACTTAACCATACTATAAATTTATTGATCAATACAATCCCAATTTTTACCATTTGGACCATTTTTTCAGAGCGCTCGCAGCGCACTGGCTGTGTCGTGCTATATTTTCACGGCTCGACCCGCAAGAGACTGAGTCGAGCAAATACGATGTTAAGCAGTCCCTCATCGACATATTTTCGGCGCTGAAAACGTTTGCTCTACATGTCTCATCTATGTGTTGTCTGGTCGGTGCTCTAACTTCTTGTACAATATTTTAACAGATACGACTAGTGATAGTTGCGATAAATAATATCGATAGCATATGTCATCACCGCTAGCAATTTGTTGGCGCTGTACTCCGTAAATTGATCTACCTGCAAAAGCCGCCATCAAATTGTTTTGATACTGACTGTAATCGAAAATTTGAGAAAACTTATCGAGTATTTGCTGTCAAAGTTCCGTTTACGGGTGAATGGCAGGTGACGTGGAACACGAAACTGACACGAACAGACGTCAAACTGATTTCAACGCTTTCAACACTTTTCCAGGTCAGCACGCAGCACTCACGGACTTAGTGTGCATTTGCCTTTAATTACAATTAAACACATAAATTAGAATGGTAAGTGAAAACTGTAATTAAATTTAAAAGTAAATACTAAAAAGTTGGTGTCGATTGTTACAGCCTGCTCCTGCAAGTTCAACGTCCGTTGGTAGCGGTTCACGCTCGCCCAGTAAATTGTCGGCGCCACGTAGCGCTGGTGCTGGTGGTGGTAGCACCTTGAAGCAGCGAAAGACAACAACAACAACAGCGGCCAGAAGTCGTGCTCCTGGCGGAGCAGGCACTGGTGGAATGTGGCGTTTCTACACAGACGATTCACCCGGCATTAAAGTGTAAGCGAAACTACTCCTCAACAAAATTAGTGACGTTCACCAATACCGAATTGTTTATTTGTTTTTTACAGTGGTCCAGTTCCAGTTCTGGTTATGTCGCTGCTATTCATCGCCTCAGTCTTCATGCTGCACATTTGGGGAAAATACAACCGTTCTTAGACAGTTCATATTAGAAAATAAATACTTTCACCTCAACGGAAGCGCACTGCGACCCAATTGTCGACGTCATCAGATTTCAAACAAACTGTTGCCAAAACAACATCAATAACAACAAATAGTCGCATCCCGTTTGTTGAGGCATTAGTGTTTTCCACTTGAAATTAATTATTGTCTAAGCTTAAGTTACCCGTCGTTAATTGATGAACTACTAAATTGTAAACATAATTTGTCAAAATTTTCTATTTACTTTGCTGCAAATTTCGTTGAATTGGAGTTTGTAGCAGATTATCCATTCCACAATTTATGGTGGTCATGTTCATGTGCATTACTTTCGCGCTTTTGTCATTGACGCAGTTCAATAGTTTAATTACAAAAAAGTGTTAAGATCAAATGAATTTGGTATTAAACGAGAAAAAATAACAAACGCCATATTTTACTATACTGTAGGAGGTTTACGAATTTTGGCTTTATTCCGTGTTAACATTGACTTTCGATCTTGTGCTTTTATCAAAGTTTGTCCCATAAATTCGAATTCCTTGAAGTAACTACAGCGCCGTGAGCAGTTCTTTTCACGATGACTTCGCGTTCCACAAATAAGGCAACAATCCCGCTGTGACTGCCGTCGTTTGGTCTGCCGTGAAAGTTGTGACCAGATTTGACAGTTACTCTCAATGTGACCCCGTTGGCCACATAACCAGCAATGCTGCATAGACTGATATAATCCACAGTCGTGTCCAACACGTTGACAGCACCGGCGACAGTTCGAACAGTGTACATAATTTGGTTTTACGCACATATCGCAGAGCTGACAGTGCCGATAGGTTTGGCCATTCTGCGAGCAGCAATTCCGACAGCGATCGCAGTGCACATTCTCTATGGCCGTGTCACGTTGACATCTATCACAATGTTTGTATCCTTCGCCAGGCGGTAGGCGCAACAGCTCAAGCGGTACGTTGGTAAAGATACGCACTGGCGAGCCATAGGAACGCTTGGAGTTGCCCACATTCGTATATCGACTGTGATTCGTGTAATTGATCTTATAGTCGCACATTTGTAGCTCGGGCATATCCTGTCTTATGTAGTTTGCCATGTAGTATGGATACACCCAAAATATGGACAGCGGCGTGACGGGCAGATGATTGAGTCGATTATGGAGACGCATCAGAGATCGCAGCGTGTGGGCAATTAGTTCGGTTCTACAGCCAAATGGTGGATCCGTGATAATTAAAACGCGTTCGTCCCTAAAATTCTAAGAACATTAACTTTCTGTATTAATAATACCATTAACAAATTACTTATTGCATTTCAAGAATCTCTCAAATGGCTCTCGGTGGTAGAAAAAGTGATTGTTGCACATGTTGTATAGACAAAATTCCTGCGGACTCAGGTATTTACTAAAACGCTCATCGAAGTCAAGCAAAAAACTTTGGATTTTACAGATACGCCGCAGATGGAAGTGAAGCCGTGGAGCGCCCATACAGATCACTTTACTTAAAAAAAAAACCAGAGGTAAGAGCATAATTCAAACAAAATCTGATGTATTAGAACTTACTCTATTTTCAGCAAACGACACTGATCTGCAAAGAATCTGAGAGCCTGTTGATCGAAAAAGTATTGGGCATGCACATCGTCCTGCGATAGCGCTTTTAGGTGACTTGTGGGATCGGGATCTGCATCGTTCTGTTGCTGGGGATAGGCGCGGATATCTTGCGCTTGTTTCTGTTGGCTACCTTTCCATTTTTCGTAATCCATGCGAAAGGAGCAAAGCTTAGGGTTACGGTATGCAGAACAGGCATAGAAACCATCGCTGGGTTGTTGACTTTGGCGATAAAAGAGCACTGTGGGTCCATGCGGGCAACAGGGATGTTGATATGTGTCATCTTCCTCAACTTCAAGAAGCAGTTTTTCATTGATGTTTTCATCCATTTGATCGAACTGACCAACTGACAAGGTGCTGCCACCTTATTTAAAAAGAAAAACCATATTTTATGTAAATTGTATATCGATTTATTATTTAAACATATCGATATCGGCATATGTAAGACCATTGCAAGTTGCAACACGGAAGCGGCAGCACATTTTTCAATTATTATCATAATAAATTGATATCTTATATAACAAGATGAACAGCCTGAAGACAGCAACAATGCGATTTGCCAATTTGGCCAGCGCCACAGCTGGTGCATTGGGCAAACGCGATTTTACACGCAGCCTGTGGCACATGACCAAAAAGCCGGCGGTGGGTGGTGACCACGTTACTGTGTTAAATGTGCATAAGCCCAGCATCAATTGCACTTGTGGCTGCAATGTGCACACTAAAGGTGAGCTTTTCATTAAAGAATGCAGGTCCCGTGTTCCTAACACATTGGCGCATGTTTCTCCATAGTTACATAACCTCACAAACGTGCAGCTAACGACATCCAGAAATATATTTTGAAATTGAACCTAAATCAATAATTTGTCTATATCCACAGGTGAACGTGAGCTGGTCGAGTTCCTTACCGAGGAGATTATTGCTGAGCGCAAGGTGCAAAAAGGCAAGACTGTGCCCAGCACACTGGAAGGCTTCAACGTAAAACTCATTGGCGCCGATGTCGAGCTGACCAAGGAAACGGACAAAGAAAAGGTCGTCATTAGCTTCAATGTGAACCATACTGTTGACAGCGAGCAGGAACCCGAAATTAATCCTAATGCCGACAAACCAGAATTGGGTGAAATGCGTAGCAAGCCCCAATTTGAAGTGGACATCATTAAGGGCAACACCACCCTATCGTTTACTTGCTCCTACTTGGAAGGCGAAGCACAGGAGGGTGAATATAACGATGTGTTTTCTATAGATGAAATGTCGATCTTTGAAGGCGAATGGAATGACAAAGTGTATGCAGTTGCTGGAGATGTGCTCGATGGCTATTTGTATGATCTGTTGATGAACATTCTGGAAGAGAAAGGTATTAGCAATGAATTTGCCGAGAAACTCTCCGACCTAGCCACCGCTCACGAGCACACCTCTTATATTGGTTTGCTGGAGAAACTTTCCAAGTTCACGGCTGGCAAATAATTATTGAATGTTCATTTCTAAATTTAAGACGAAAAGTTGTGTAGTTTTTTAAGTTTTCATCAACATACATACATAATTCGATAGTTTCTCGAGCTAAGAACATTTTACATTATTCGTGTTTTTAGTCGTATACTGTCGATTCTAATACTAGATTTTAAGCCAAAAGATTGTTAAACGCAAAACACAGGATTGTTTTTTGATAAATCAGTAATGAGCATATGCAAATTAACTTTTTGAGCATATTCTTCAGCTGTTAAGTGAGGAAAATACACGTTTCAACCAATGACTTTTATTTCATTTGTAATAAGTTATTCCATTATGCAAATGGACTTCATATTTATAGGCTGAGTAAACTTGACTTTCAGGCCTTGACCTGTGGGTAATCATTATTCGAATTTACACAATGAATCTCAGGCTATTTACAGTTCCACTAAAAACAAGTGCGTGTGTGTTTATATATGCGAATGTGTGTTAATGTAACTGTGTTGACATGGTTAATAAGAATAAGGTTCTCCTGTTAATGATCCCTAAGGTTACGTAAATCAATGCCGTCACTCTCGGTTCTGGCGATAGCTACATGTCTGACGTCACAGCATTCAAATCGGCACGTTTAAATTATTGAATATGAATACAATTATTTATTGATAAAAACGTGTTATAAAGACATACATACAATATATATTTACAAATTTTAACCGTAATGGTCTCTTAAATCTAGCATGGTTTAAACTTAACATAATTTTAACTATTAATTTATATCATGCGTCAATTTTAAGCACAAATATTGCTACGAGCATCTTTATATACTTTTAGACTGTGAAGCTGCGTTTATGCTGCCCAGGAAATGCATCCCTACGTCCGTGAGGCGTCGACTGGCTACTTATTGCATTACACTCTTTATCCGTATTGGTCGTCTCACCATAATGGGGCTGTAAGTCAAGTGACAGAGGTCAACTTTTATGTTGACTCCCCTGCGGCTTACCGCTGCTGCCGGTCGCACTGTTGTTGCTGTCGAATTCACTGGCCGTGGTGTAATCCGTTTCGATTTCACGTAATTCAATTTTCTGCTCACGCATGGCTCGCTGCGTAAGTGGGTGGCATGATGTTATCTGCATGAGCCTGCCCACAAGGGGTATTTTTTCATTCAACACTCACCTTTACGCACTCCTGATAAACCTTGAAAATTGGTGCACATACGGAATCATCGGTTTCTCCTTTAAGAAATCGTTCGGAAAACCAGTTGTTGAAACAGGCATCGTACTGCTTTTTTAACTCATTGCAATCGTCGCCTATGCTGTTCATGCTGTAGTGTATTCAAGTTTTAATTGATAATTTTCACTTGTTAAATAATAGTTCCAATAAAACGTGCGTCCACTGCAGAAACCTTGCCGATTACATATCGATACACATATTTCTGCGTATGAAAGCGATATTCTACCAGTGATAGCGCATGGTACGCTGACCGCCAAAAGCTCAAGTTTAATGATAACGAGTAAAGACTTTAGTTAGCGCGCTTTTTCAAATTTAATCAACAGAAAAATTTACAAGACTGTCTTATATGATTTCATTTAAAATAAAATGGCTTGATTTTTGTTGGTTTTTCCTTCCTTTTTGTTTTGTTTTTATTTGAATCAAAGACTTTCGCACTTTAGATTTTAGTTCATACAAAATGCATTTATCAATTAGTGTTTAGGCATAATGAGCGTTATAACAAATTCACAGTACAGTATAATTGATAAGGACAAAATGGATGCAATGAATTGGCTGTATGCTAAGTTAAACGTAGACCTCCGATTTGGCGTTTCAACCAAATCGGAGGTCCGACCACAGTGAGCACAGTTCCATTTCCCTAGTATCAGTATATGATCCATGGATTTGTTTAAAGGCTTCTTTTTCTACTTGGTGTGTCTACTCCTCTTCGATGGTCTGCACTTGTTGTTGCTGTTGCTGCTGTTGTTGTTTGTGGTGTCCACGCTGGTTCCGGTTGCGCTGATTGCGATTGTCGCGACGCTGGCCGCCCCAATTGCCGCCTTGATTGTTCTGGTTGCGATTGTAGCCACGATCGCGATTACCCATATTGCCACGCTGGAAGAAGTTGCCCTGCTTCATGTCGAACACCTTCTCGTTCACATCGACCAGATTGGTAACCTTATCAACGAACTGCATGGCCAGCGCTTGCAGGCGCGACGGCTCCGAACGATGCATCACTACCGTCTCGCTGGGATCGTCCAAGCTGGCCATCAGCTCCTCATTGATGATCATCTTGCTGATGATCGAATGCACCTTCGGCAGGGGCAGCTCATACATTTGCGCCAGCGACGGTATGCTAATTGAGGTGTACACATTGGAGTACGTGAACAGATAGGTGCGCAGCGATTCCTCTTTGATGAACTTGACAAGCATTTCCCGCACACGCTCCGATTCATAGAACAGATCCCAGACCTTGGTGTTCATCTTCTTGTTCACAATGAAGTTGGCACAAGCCTGCCAGTTGCCACAACGCATGGCCTTGGCGGCGGCGACGACATGTTCACGCATCGACTCCGGCGGACCCACCAGGGATTGGCGTTCCGAGGAACGCAATTGTTGGTAAAACGTTTTGCTGATCATGCGACGACGTGCATCAAACTCGTGGGCAGCAATGTAAGGTATTTCAAGAAGCATGGCCGAGACCAGATAGACGCACTCGAGCAGCTCCAGATTGATGTGCATATGGAATGGCATCTGGCGCTGTTTTTCGATCTTCTCCTGCTCGGCGGAACGTTCATGCTGTCGCTGAGGCAACAGTCCCTGGGCGAGCAATTCCTTTGGCTTGCCGGTGACCATCAGATCGACCAGGCAATGATGCGCATCCTTGATGTTCTCCTGACGGAAGGCGCACAGGCCCAGATTGGCCATCATGCGATTGTACAAGATGCGCGTCGACGGATCCGCAGCATCGATGTTGTCCTGCAAGTGCGACATCAAAACCAAATCACGCGCCTGGAACCAATTGTCGTGCATCGCATGATGATAGATGTGCGCCAATATCGCACGCGTCCTAATGCGATCTGTGTCATCCTTGGCATAGATAAACTTGCACAGTTTGTCCATCACCTCAACGGATGACGGTGCGGAGCCTGTTGCCGGTAGCTCGCCTCGTTTGCGTTTGAGCACCTCGGGATCGAACTTGTAGTAAAGATGCTCGATCTTGCGCAGATAGATGCGGCAACGTTCGTTGTTGTTGCCGCAACGCTCAAAGTATTGAACGACCAGCTCAATGGTCTTCACCACATTGATCTCGTCTTTGAGCCGGGAAACGTAGTCGTTTGAGTGCGGGTCGCACTCCTTCAGCAGTTTGGTGAACTCATCATCGAGACGTTCCACGGCCGCCAAAGGGCAACCGCGTATATAATACGGCGCTGTTACATATTCCTCGTGCTCCTCGGCCACGCTCTCGTTCATGATGATGTCTGGATTTGCGAGCAGCAGTTTCATCATGCTCTGCATCACCTCGAGCAGCAGGGCCCAGTGCTCCAGCTTCATGGGCTCCGAAATCTTTTGATTGTAGTCGAAGATGGCCGAAATGATGTTGAAATGAATCTTCACACTAATTGGCGTGCCCAGATCATGCTGCTCTGCAATGTCTCGCAGCTCAAACAGCAAATCGATCTGCAAACGGCGATCGGTACGCTTTTTGCCGCGCGCCGACATTATCTCAATCAGTTTGGCCAGCACGAGGGGAATGTCGATTTCGGCATCCTTTTCGAACATCTTCGGCTTCTCAACGACATTGCCCTTGACGACCGTCTCCCATTCACCATCCTCGTCGTCTTCGGCACGCTTGCGCACCTTGTGCTTCTGCTCCTTGCGCTTGTCTTTGCGTTTGTCATCATCCTTGTCCTCCTTCTCGGTGGTACGCTTAAGGAAACGCTCACGCATATTCTGGTAAAGATTCTCATCTTCTGACGATTCGGTCTCCGACTCGGTATCGGAATCCCAATCGATTGAATCATCCGAATCGTCATCATCAGCAACCGCTTTAGTTGTCACCGATTTAGCAGCCTTCGGCAATTCAGCAAGTTTGCCGGCTCCGGCGCCAACGCCATCGTCGCTGTCAGCGCCAGCACGGTCGGCGTCGCTTTCATGCGCCTCACCCTCGCCTTCTTCCACGTCACTCTCTTGGTCGGGCGCTTCACGGAAACGTGCCAGATCCTCCTCAAAATCTTTGATATACTTCCGCACCTTTTGCCGCAATGTGCCCAACGACTTGGCATTGTTTTTCGAGAGATTCTTGCGTCCTTCCCGATCCTCCCACACTTCATTGATGAAATCTTCGAGCTCGGCCAGGCAGCGAATATAGAAGCGGGGCGTAATGCCGTTCTCCTCCTTAGAGATGACGGGCAGGGCCTTCGTGTAGGCTCGCGTTAAGTCCTCAAAACTGCTCAGCGTATTGGGGATATCCTTAATCTTCTTATGGTTGCGTATCGTTTTAATGATGCTTGTTAGGTTCTCATAGCGCTTTTCCTTGGTAGACCGCACGACACGCTTAACTTCTTCCTCGTCATCGCTAAATTGCTGCACCAGAGAATATATGTTTTATTCAAATATTCTATAATATATTCTATTGATACTACTTACGAAATTGGTTGCTTTATTGAAGTTGGATGCTTGAACTTCCTCTTCGCTGGATTCAGATTCCGAGTCCGAGCCGTTGGCAAAGAAACGTGACATGGTGTTTAATTCTGCTTATGCCGTGTTCTGCAACAAAAAATTAGAAATACAATATTAGTACAATTTTTAACTGCCTTTGACTGAGGTGTCATAGAGCGGTTGAGGTTAGGTTTGAGCGGCCAACATGGCGTTTGCCAAACATTGGCAGTCCCTTTTTGCACACAATTACACAGATATTTCAATGAACGCGAATTGCAATACATGACAATCCATCAGCTTGGCAATTGTCAACCAGCTTACTGCAACAATAGGCGTGGTATTCCATGAAAACTTACATTTATTACAGCAAAACGATGTCATTCACAAGACATCAAAGAAAAGAGGAATAATAAAAGTTTGCTGTTATCGATAAGTCATACGTATAGAGTGATGTGTACTCACGATGTTTTTATATTTTTCAACACTGTTACTTTTGAAATTTTATGTTATCAGAATTTATAATTTTTGATGATAAATAAATATAAAATTATTTTTTGCTTTGCATAAAGTAAATATTTCAAATAGAATCTGAATAGGGCAATTATGAGGGCTTTAAGATGAAATGGGAGGTATATAACTAAAGCTGTATTTATTAAGAAACTGTGGTATGAGCAGGCGGCACTTTTTATTAAATTTAAATTAAACAGTGCCATCTGAGCTTAACAGCGTCACGTTGAGTTTTTTGTTTGCAAATTTAAATGTTTGCCATCACAAATATAACTGTAAAAGAGAGTAAAAATAGGCAGAGAGAATCTCAACGTTTTGTGCATTAAATATAATATAGTTAGTTTAAATAAGTATTAATTGCTTGCGCAGGCGCTTTCAAAAGCCGGCATTTGGCAGAAACACAACTGTTTGCCCATCGCAGCACCGCCTGCTGCCAATCTTTGGTTTAACTGTGTGCCGAATGCTTATTGTCGGCCACAGCGACCGCCACGGCCACATCCACAGTCAAAATGTCGACGAGTTTGAGCGCGCCAACAAGTCGTCTGCGTTCGCTTGCCGTGAATAGTTCAGCAGCTGCCAAGTAGGCGGAAGCGACAATCTTTCGCATAGCGGGAAATTCAACCGTTGAAGTCAACTTCCGGCTACGTTGCCTGTGCGAAACGCTGAAGTGATAAAAAGTCTAAATTTAAACAACAAAAACCTAAATTGAGCATATGCCATTCGCCGATTTACCGTTCCGTTTGAATTCGAGAAAGTGCAGACACGTGTCGGTGTATCAATATCCCAAATCACCCATAAAACCAAAGGAAACACTAAGAAACAAAACGTAAATATAAGCACAATATATAACAATCCAAAATTGATGCACATCTCTGTGCATGTTCAGCTGTGTCGTTCAAAGTGCTCCAAACGAAATTCAATAAATGACACGGTGAAAACCGCTAATTATTCGTGATAGTTCGACGGTTTCAGGCAACTGACAGCCCACAGATGCGCGAAAATTGATGGACATTTTAATGTGAAGGTATGAAATAATATTATATGATTGATTTACATTTTGTAAAATCAGAAACTTTGATAATTTCCATATTGTCCATGCAGTTAAGGTGACTTAAACAAGCAACTAACTTTATTAAAACTAAGATTTTTCTTTTATAATTTTCTTTTCTCAAAAAAGAAAGTTTTATTTTCCCACTTTTGAGTTGATTTGATTATAATATTTTTACAATTAGAAAATGAAATAACTTAGTTAGTTCATAAATAACTATTTTTTTTTTATTTTTTTATAATTAATTAATTTATTATAATTTTAATTATAATATAACACTGCATATTAAAATGCAATGCAATTTTTTTCGCTGTTGGATTTTGCTTGGCAAACTTTCGGCTTAAATATTTATGTGAAAAGTCTCTCAAGCGAAGCCGTGGTCTAAAAATGAAGACCACAGTCTCCCATAACGCATCGCATCGCATCGCATCGCATCGCATCGTGGGCGACTGTAATGATTTATGAGTAGAGCACATAAACCAAAAATAAAACCATTCGACTCTGTTTACCCATTTTCAATTCAGCTCAGTTTATCCGGCTGCCTTGGGGAAGAGGTGTGCCAAAACTTTTGTACTTTAAGGTTTAAGGGAAGCGCTTGGCAGGATCCGTGGCTCGTTTGGCTAGTGGTGTTGTTGTCTCTGCACTTGAACTTCGCGCATTGGCCACTTGGCATGGCCCACTTGACCCCGGGCGCTGCGTAAAGTGCAACAGCAGCAATTGCAGTTGCAGCTGCCATTTGTTTGGCCCTTGGCTGCGGCGCGTGGCCAAAACGTGTCTGGGGCCCAAAAACTATTAGCGTCCAAGTACCAGGACATTGGGCATGGGACCTGGGCACAGCTAATGGAAATGTTTATGGTGTCTGCTTAATTGTGGATCCATGTGCATGCTAAATGCTGCGGGCCATTCGAATGGCATAACCGGTTCTCTATTCGTCCGCTGATCCAAATGCCACGGCTGCCGCTGCTGCCCCATCTAAATATATAAATCAGCGTTGAAAATTTGTTGTTTATAATTTGCCGACGCGACAGCGCTAAACATCCATAGCATCCAGTACAAATAAACAATGTAGCTAAATCGTAAAAATCGCTCACCTGAATCATCTCAGCTCCATCTCTATATACATACTATTGTCCATTGTCTCGATGGGTCGCTGCTCGTGCCGTTGCCATCGCATCGGACGGATTTTGGGCACATCTCTGCCTAATTCGGCACAGGCACAAGATCAAAAACAGAAATCTATACAAACGTATTTCAGAGTCATTTGAATAGGGCAAATAGAGAGATACCCTGTACTATATAATAGATAAATAATAAGAATTTATTAAATATATTTAATAAATTTGGTTTATTAATAGGCAAATAATTCTTTGTACTCATCTTAAATTTCAATTCATAAAACTATTTTTTTTTTTTTTTTTTTTTTTAAATATGCAAGTAAAGTCGTATTTAAATAATTATTAATTTAGTATTTCTCTATGAATATACATATTTTAAGAATTTAAATTGACAGTGATTTAGGTTAAGCGTAAATCTATTGAAAATTGGATATATATATATATATGTAGTATATAGTGCTAGCCTTATCAACCCCATAAAGACTATATATTTTAAAATGATTCATCTGTGGACTCTTGCGCCTGCCTGCCTCTTCTTATGTATAAATCTAAGACAGCTACTTAAATTTTTACTACTTAAAATTTTATATGCAAATAAAAGTGTAGCACGCGTAGAACTAATTTGCTTTTTAATTATCGATAGCTTGTTTATATGACCATAAAACCGATAAAAAATGTTATCAAATTTTATTTTAAAGGCTTAAAATATAAAGATTAGGTATAAGGTATAATAATATATATATAAATAATAAATATAAAATATATAAAATAATACTGGTTTATAGAAAGTTTCGGCTTTTGCTTTGATCTAAATGATCTATGTATTATTATACGCTATGTTTCTTGAAATTAAAATGCTTTGATATATATATATATGATTCAATATTATAAAAACAAAATCTGAATAATGGATACTTCACTTCTAACAAAAGTCTCCCAGAAGATGTCGTTTGTAATTACTAAAAGTCGTCAGTTTCAGTAATTAGAATCGATGTATTTTCGTAAGCAATTCCATTTGCAATTGAGCTCAATCACAATTACTTTCTTTTTACGTATGTAAACAAGCTGAAACTCGTTCAAGTTAAGATAAGCAGACTGAATACTTGATTAATTGCTTGGTAATGAAATGTTTTCGTTTTTCTTTCCTTTGATTTGCTCATTTCAAGTTTCAGCAGTGTCTTCCACTACATTATGGGTAAACTTTGTTAGCTCATTAACCCACCCACATGCACAGTATGGATATCGATGTCAATATGTTCTGTATTCCATTTGTGCTTCCTTCATATTCTATTCTCATTGTAATTGCGGACTAACGGACGGACGGACGGCCGGCCGGACAGATGGAGACCTTTAACTATCATCAGCCCGCCTAGCTACTGAGCTAATTTCGCAGCTAATGCTAACGAATAGCTGTCATTTAATTTCTATGACCCATTAATTTTTATAATGCGCATTCGTTAGGTTTTTTTTTTTTTTTTTTATCCGCTGCATGTGACTGGGACTCTGATGTAAGCTTCAGCTGCACAGTAGCCGCTAAAAGTTGAGCATCATACAATTGCACCTAATTGGCAGAGAGATGGGAGAAAGAGAGAGAGAGAGAGGGAGCTGTGGATGGAGAGAGAATGAGTGAGGTAGAGACGGAGAGTGAGACAGAGAGAGAGAAAAAAAATAAGAGCTTTCGAAAGGAAAGAGACAAAATATGGTGGATAAATACAGGAAAAGGCAAGGGAGATTCAAAGATAGAGAGAGAGACAGGCAGAGAGATAAGCAGGGAGAGAGAGAGAGAATGCATGACAGATCGACCGAAAAAAGGGAAGACAACGAGAAAGAGAGATAGATATACATATATAGTGACATCAGAGACATGAAAATTTGAGACATGAGAGAGAGAAAGTGAAGCGAAAGTCTGATTGAATGAAAGGCAGAGTGATATATAGAGCTAGAGAAAGAGAGAGAGAGAGAGAGAGATAGAGGGAGAAAGAGAGAGAGAGAGAGAGAGCGATAGCTATACGTATTCAACATAAATATGTTCCACAAATAAATACAACATGAAACTGATTTATGGTAAGCGCATCGATTGGTAGAATATGTCAAATAGACTTATAGCTGCCCTGTATATAGCCCCGAAATGCATTTAAACTTCCCTTTATTCAATCCTCGTCCTCCATTTGGCAAGCAACTTTACAAAGCTAATTACATTTCGCAGAGCAAATGTCAAATTTAAAGAGGCTTACTATGTGATTAGCTCGGACAAAAAGTTATCCCAATCTCCCTCAGTGAGACAAAGTTCAACTAATTAAATGCAGACACCAATTTCTGACTCCAAGGTGCGATTAAAAACAACAAAGTTCGAGTCCAAATGGAATTTGAAGTGTAGAGCAAGCGTTACGACGCGTCGGCAAAACTTTTCGACAAGTATTGCTGGTACGAAGCACAAATCAAGCGTGTTGAGTTGGCGTTTATAATACCCTGTAGGCAGAGGAAGTATGCAGAGTAGTATGGTTATAAGGAGGCTTTAAGGCAATCGAATATATATAGAGGATTATTAATTACTAAATTTTTTATATAAGGCAAAAGAGAAAGCAGGAGAGATTATTTTAGTTAACTTTTAATAAATGGAAGAAAATTGTCAGAGAATTAGTACGTCAGGTCTATAAACAAAGTGTTCAACAGAAATTGACACTCATGAAAAGTTTAAAAAGTAAATCTAGCCGTTCACGAACAGCTCAACTATTTGAATTTTAGTGCTATTTACAGGGTATTAGCTAAATTAGCACTTTACATTCCTCTGAATGTAGGATCTGCATGACTCGATTAAATAAGTCTCTATGCAATCTCTCATATTTGCATATGTGAACAAGTATTGCCATGCTTTTTACAGGGTATCAATTAGTTGTTCTATACTCTAGCTTAAATTGTTGTGTGTACCGTATAAAAGTATGAAATGAAATATATATTGTATAATATTATGTTAACAAGTAAATAATTATTATTTTCTACATACAGGGTATTATTTAGCTGAATCATTTTCTAGTTTTCGTCCTCGTTTCCCTTCATTGAGTGGTGTGTTTTTTTTCGTTTGTTTGCGAGTCTCCATGCGGCTTTGTGTAGTATTTAAGGCTTTGTGCACACGCGTCGAATACTTAATATTAAACAGAGCCATGTCAAGCGAATGGCCCAAGCGTTTTGTTTGCTCTCGACTCACGACTCTGCTGCACTAGCTCTATCTCTCTCACTTGCTCTCTCCTCTAGCTCCCTCTCTTTGCCTCCCTGTAACCACTCAACACTTTGGAGCTGCAGTCTGACATTTGCTTGACTTTATATATTTTGGTTTTGTTTATCGCCTGACTGCTAAATGTGATGGAGCTGTCGATAGCAGAAAACAGTTGAGGCAGCGCGAGAGGGGACGGGGCAGAGCACACACACAAAGCCAATCACCACAGAATACCAAAGTAATGATGCTGAACTATGAGAGTGGGCTTTTGTCTTCATCTTCATCTTTGTTGCACTGAGAGAGCTTGTCCCATAGGCCATTTGTATTTGTTCTATTGTTTCGGCGCCTTTTGAGGTTCAGTCAAATTCAGTTACAGATATGAGATAATAGAATTCGAATTTCAGTTAAGTATAAGCAATCTGCGTAATTCCTAGAAGAATTTAAGGAAATTACATTAGTGCTGTGAATTTTGGGGCAAACGTATTCAAATATTTTTAGGAATTTAAAGAGCTTAATTATATTTGAACTCATGCATATATGTATATATACTTGATCTTATTTAAAATATCAATTATACACACACATTTGAGTGCCACGCTTGCGTTCTTAAAGTTTGATTAAGAAACTTCAACTAACGCAAAAGTTACTTAACAATTATGTTTCTATAGTAAAGCCCCAAGTGCAGCCGTAACTCAACTGCGCAGTAAGTCTAGCGTGCAGTTATGTATGTGTGTGTGTGTATATATATGTGTTTATTATGTATGTAATAAATTGTAAAATCATTGAAAAAAAAAAATTAAAATAAAATAAATAAATTGAATGAAATAAATAAATAATAAAATAAATGAAAATTTTAATAAATATCGAAATATGAATGAATAAAAGTTTGAATAAATAAATGCAATACAGGCAATTTTATATATGTGTGTGCATGGGTTTATTTTGTTTCTACATACATCAGAGAATATTCATAAAAAATGTAAACAAATACAAATTTCAATAAATACCGAAATATGAATACACAAAAATTTGAATAAATAAATGCTATACAAGTATGCAATTTTTATTTATTTATTTTAGTCATTTATTTATGTAGTTATTTAATGATTTTTGTATTTGATTATTTATTTATGCAAATTTTACAATGCATTAAAAGAAAATAAGTATAAAAATAATAATAATAATAAAAAAAATCCAAAATAATATGGTAAATAAAAAGGTACATGAATAAATATATTTTTATTTTATTTATATATTTATTTAATTATTTTGGTACTTGTTAATTTATTAATTAATATTTTAAAATGTCTAAAAAGAAAATTGGTACAAAAATAATTAAATAAATAAATAACTAAAAAAAATAAAAAATAAAAATAAAATAAATAAATACGTTAACAATTATATTTGTATATTATTTTATTATTTTTTATTTCATTATTTTTGTACTTGTTTATTTATTAAGAAATATTTTAAAACGTCTAAAGAGAAAATATGTACAAAATTAATTAAATAAATAAATATTTAAAAAATACTTAACTTATAATATCAAAATAAATTATAATATTTTTAAATGATTTTTTATTTAGATATTTATTTTTGTAAAATTATTTTTGTACCTGTTTATTTTTTAATGAATATTAAAATATTGCCTGTAATGGAAATAAGTATAAAAATATTATAATAAATGGATAAATAAAATAAATAAATTCAAATTCAAATAAAAAAACACAATTAATATATATACTTTTATTTATAATAATATATAAATTAATTCATAATTTATTTATTTCATTAATTTTGTGTCTATTTATTTATGTATATTTTTTTAACTCTAATTAAAACTTTATCATTTAATAATTGAGTGCCTGCCGAGGTATGTTACTCCTAGTTTTATATTAAGTAAATGCCTTTATTTTGCTGCTGGAATAGCAATTTAACAACTTTACGCCATCAAGCCAAGGTCAGGAGTATTTAGCCCAAACACTTGGACCTAATTTCACTTGAATGGCGCCCATAAGTATGCAACGGGGTTTTTTGGCTCTGCTGCAGCGTCTGAAAAAACCAAAAGGCAATTAGTGTTATTATATTTGATTGTGTGAAATGCGAAGCCGCAACATTGCAAATGCAATTTGTATTTGCATTTTGCATTGCATTAAAAGGATTGTTGAGTTTTTCTGCTAAATTTAAACTATTGCAGTTGGCACGCGCGCGCTTTTTCCGCTCTCCTGCTTTTCCTGCTTCTATATATGTTTTGACGTATGCCAGAATTATGTCGACATTCTCATTAATTAACTGAGCTGAAGCAGACGTTTTTAATACTTTCGTCAAGTCAGTTTTGATAAGCGCACGCGCCCAGAATTAATGAAATGGCAGCGACCTTTGAGTGGTCCGAAACGGATGGAGGGGGAGAGGGAGGGTGGGGGAGGGACGGGTTAGTGTTTGGCTGTGTCTGCTCTTAGCTGAAATTAATTTATCTTTACATGTCTAATTCCATTTCAGAGCTAGCTAAACAGTTTTGCAAATTGATAGTAGCTGTTGTAGTTGGCGTTCCTCTAGATTGTTGTGGCAGACATAATGAGCAAAGGGTTCTACGAGCTGGCTACGAATTAAGTGTTACTCTGTAGCTATTGGATAATGATTCGAAAGGGGTACAAGTATTGAAGTAATTTAAGTCAGTCAGAAGATATTATGGCATGGTTATAGTAGAGCAAAGTTGAGGTAAGGGATATTGTTACTATAGTAGCATTATATAGTATCATTAAATTGTTATATTATAGTTACTTATATAGTTTTACATAGTATAATTACTTATATTGGACATACTTAGTATACTATCGTTATATAGTTATATATATTATAGATTATCCTTAGTATAGTATCGTTATATAGTTATATATATTAAAATTAGCTATAGTATATATTATGAGGAGATATCATGGCATGGTTATCGTAGAGCATAGTTGTAGTAAAGAATACCCCTAGTATAGTATCGTATCGTACTATAGTTATACATAGTATACTAAATTATATAGGACATACTTAGTATACTGTCGTTATATAGTTATACATATTATAGGTAGTCATAGTATAAATCCATAGTAGAAATCCATTTTTCCATTTGTTTATTTCATGTACTCAGAATACGTGCTACTTCTATTTAGTCGATTGTAATGCCTGGCTGTAAATGCAGTAGCTCCAAGTTCAACTTCCGAACGCCATAAAGTTGTTTTTATCTACTTCCCAAAAATCCGCCTATCTGTGCGCTGTCTGAATATATATTTACATTTGGCTATTTATATATACATATGTGCACATATGTGTGCATATTTATTCTTTTATCTGTAATGCATGTCTATGTTTATGTCTGGCAAATCTGATTATAAATTAGTTTCAGTCTGCTAAAGATTTTGCCTAGTTTGATAAAATCAATAAACATGTTTATCAGCTTAATTAGTTTGCCAATTTATCCTGAAATTTATGAACTTGCCTTCTTTATCAATTGGTAGACATTTAAATGTAATTCCCATTTCCATTTTTTCTATATTTAAAATATCAAAGGAGTAGACTAGTATGGTATGATCGGTGGAGATTTCATACTGGATTTCATATGCGATAAATATATATATATATATAGAGAGAGAATATGTTTATTATAGTTTAATAAAAATGTTAGGATTGTTGGGCATCTATTTTCAAGCACTCTTTATCATGAAAAAAAAAAAAAATACAAAGTTCGTCTTAATTTCTTAAAATACCCTATATACATACGTAAGCTGCGAAAAATAAAATAGCACCACTTTCAAATGCAAAGTCTAAGAAGTTCTCCTATATTTATTATCAATGTATTGATCTACTAAAAAAAAAAAAGAAAAAAATCTATTATTATTAAAAAAATATTTAACGTTTTTATATATTTAAAAAAATTCTAAAAAGAAAATAAAAAAAATTGTCAGTTGTGCTATTTTATTTTTCGCAGCTGTGTATACTCCATATAAACTCTATATTTATCTTCAATATGTATCTAATATAATTTAGTAAATTTATTAGCAAACGCCTTCTCTAAAAGCATAGATCAATGTATAACACAGCCACGTGTGCGAAGACTAACCAAAGAGCTATTATTCATGTTGCAGTGCAAAAGTCAAGAGTCAATTTGGAAACTGCGGACGGAATAGTAAATAGCGTAAGGCAAATTGAATCTGTGGGCATTTTTCATAAGTGATAGTCCAATGGCAACTTTTTTTTTTTTTTTTATCACATTTAATGAGCCTGGCTAGAGGCGTGGCCAACGGCAGCAGCGGCAGCAGCAGTCGCTTCATGTAAGCTGTCATGTAATTTAATACGAGCAATGGCATTGCCGACACCCAACCAATTAACTGGAGGCCATTGTGCGCAGATGGACCCAGAGCTGGCCGCAGGGTGGAGCAATGTGAGACAAATTACAAAATGAAAATGATATATGTATATGGGAGTAGATAAGTATATCTGCTGATGTTTGCTGGGACACACACACACACACATACACTTGCGAGAATTTATGTGTGGCAATTGAAACTGTTGCTCTTGATGAAGCGAGGGGGCTGCTGCTGCTGCTGCTGCTGCTGCTGCGGGTGCTCCTCTTCCCACTATGGCTTCTTCAAAGACATGCAGTATTTTGAGGCAGCTGCTAGAATTATGCAAATGTTTGGCCACAGCTACAGATAGCGGCTTGAATTAATGAGCTCGAGCTCTCTAAAAATGTGAAATGGCCAAGCGTTTAAAGGCATCGCGAAAAGTTAAGTCAGGCAGAAGAGGTTGTCTAGAGGGTATTCGCACAGCGGGCGCCTTGTGTCATATGCAGGCCGCAGCTGAATAACTGAATATCGATTGAATACTCTCGCTTGCTCATTTCACAGAGTCATCCATGTGTCATCTAGTATATATGTGACAGATCCTTAGCAGCTTCACTTCAATATTGAAAATGCTTGGACATTTAGCTCAACTTTATCAATCACAAATCTTTATCAGGCATTCTTCAAGACGAGCTCACGTATATGCATGTATGTGTGTGTGTGCTGCTGACTTCATTGTTTTCGGGCCCCACAGAGAGCTTTCTCGTTGACCTGGCTTATGGCTGCACCACCATTACTCAACTGCCAGACTCTTCATTTACATGCGCCGGCACACGTCCACGCGCGCTCCTCGCAATTTATAAAGTTGCCCCAAACACGGTGGGACAGTGGAAAAAAAAAACAAGTAAATGTACGACCTCAAGTGCACAATTAGAGTTTTGCGGCGGAATCGCACAGCAATTGGTGTTAAGGTGGCTGAATTCATTAAGGGAAGTGAAATGCAAACTCAGCGCTTTATTTAAACGGAGCGGAATTAACACTCGGGGCAGTAAGCTCTGGGTTATTTAGAGAACGAAATGGGAAATTAGTGAAATTGATTAAATTGGGTAAAGATTTCTAGTGGAAATTGTGCAGCTTAAGTGGGGACACTGATTGTAATCCCTTATTTATTAGGTGAATGTTATTTTTATTTATTTTAAATATTCATAATTTTAGTAATATTATTTATTTAGTTTAATGTTATTTTAATTTTGAATAATTTTATTTATTTATTTTAATGATATTTTAATTATTAAATATAAATAATAATATTTATTTAATTTAATGGTATTTTAATTTATTTCAATTATTTATAATTTTTAACAATTTTATTTATTTAGTTTTATATGATATTCTAATTATTAAATTTGAATAATAATATATATTTAGTTTAATGGTATTTTAATTATTATTTATTTTAAATATTAATAATTTTAATATTATTATTTATTAAGTTTAATGTTATTTTAATAAACAATAATTTTTAAATAATTTTAGTTGTTTAGTTTAATGTTATTTTAATTTATTTTAATTATTAATAATTTTCAATAATTAATTATTGATTATTATTAATTATTAATAATTAAAAATATATTTTTTATTTATTTTAATGTTATTTTAATTTTTTAAATTATTAATTATTTAAATAATATTTATTATTATTAATTATAATTTTAATATTATTATTTAATTAGTTTAATATTTTTTAATTTTATTTTAATTATTAATAATTTTTAAAAACTTTATTTATTTACTTTAATGTTGTTTGAATTTATTGTAATTATTAATACATTTAATAATATTATATATTTCGCTTGATGTTATTTTAATAATTAAGTTATTTTCCAAAAAACTTGCCAGTTTGAATTATCGGAGCTTGACTGTATAATAAATTGTATGTGTGAGTAAAATAAGTCGTATACCACTAAATAGATAATAGGTATATACTACAGGCTGTCTTAATCTGGATTTTTAGCTGCTGCACCAAATACCCTAACTGTATTTAAATACATATAAACGTTCTTTACGCCAAGCATCCATCCAGGCATTTACATAGAAAAAATAAAATGGGTATGCAAGACTCATTCAACTTTACTTTTGTATGTTAATTTATAATTCAATTTGCTGCCCACATTGGTTTCTTATACTGCCTCAGCTCTGCTCAGTGTTTACAGGATATGCAGGGATATGCAGACGCAGCCCAGAAGTTGAGCTTTCCTTGCAGCTCTTCGCAAAGTTTTGAGCTGCTAATTGCATCAAACTAGCTGAAGCCATGAAACTTCTAGGGTAGAGCTGCATTGAAATTCTATTTATAGCCTCGGGCTACATTGGCATGGCGTAATTTTATCCACATTTTCGAACTGCTGCTGCTGCTCTTGATTGAGCGGCTATAGTTGGTCGCGTGGCCACGACCACGCCCACACACTTTTGATGTGGGGAAATCGCTCAGCGAAATGACATCGGCTCTCATTTTGCCAGCTGCCAGCTGCCGCAGGCAATGCCCACTAAATGCCAACGCAATTTTCCCGGGCACTCGATTTCCGGCACTTGGGCAGTTTTTGACAATTTTCAGGCATACTTTCGGCTAGGCAATGAAAATGAATGTTACAGCGATTATATAAATTTTATAGATAATGGCTATTGCCCACACACACACACACACAGACATAGACGCACTGCTTCCCCCAAATTGTAGCTACTGGAATTTCAGCGAAAATATTTAAAAAATCATAAATTACTTTAGGGCGTGGAATACGAGGCGCAGATTAAGCCCCAAAATGTTGCCAACAACAAAAACTTGAATACCAACTGCATAGAGCTTGGAATTTGCTTACTTCTTTGTTTTCTTTAATATTCCTAACGGCTGCTAAATGAGTGTGAATTAAAATTCCAAGCGAAAAGTATTTTATCGACACTTGAAATTCATTTAAGGGACTTACCATTTAAAATTGATGTGAAATCTTACTTCTTTCACAAAGAATAATAAATGAAGATGCACAAGTAAATAATAAATAAATAAAAAGAAATAAATAATATAAATAGTAAAACTGATTTTAAATCAAATAAATAAATATAATAATATTAGATTAAAATAAATACATACATATAACATTAAAAAAAAAAAAAAAAAATATATATATATATATATATATATATATATATATATATATATATATATATATATATATATATATATATATATATATATATATTGTTAATAAAATAAAATATAAAATTATTATATTATTTAAACTTTACTTTATTTTTATAAAAATAATTTTAAGTTTATTTAGTTTTAATTTATAAAATATATTTATTTATTTATTGAAAACAAATATTTTTTTAGCTTTTATTTACATTTTTTTTAAATATATAAATTTTAATTTATTCATTTTCATATATATTTAACATTGTAAAGTTTTAATATAAATATATATAATAATAATAAAGTTTTTAATAATAAAGTTTTATAGGTTTCATATAATATTAAAATTAAACTTTTCTTTATTTATTTTCTTTTCTTATTTTATTTTTATTTTTGTTATTTATATTTTTCTTATGCATATTTCTACTATTTAATATATTATATATATATTATATCCCCAAGGCGCAAGCAGAGAGAGTATTTGATAGTCACATTGACACTCGCCTAGCGCCCAGCCACTTGTTTCCTTTAAAATTTTATGAGATCTAAAAATTCTAAAATATCCGTTTATGCTCGTGTCTGTGTCCCATAAAAATCTTAATATGCGATATAAACAAATGAATATGTCGATTTTAATCTTGGCTCGTGATTTCTTTATGTTTATTGCTTGAAATAACATTTTATTTGATTTTTCATTGGCAGCAAATTTATGTAATTTACCGTACGTTGCCTTTTCACTGGCGTCCGACAATTTCAATTACGTTCGGCACAACAAATCTACGGCAACAAATCGTTGTCTGTGCCTAAGCAAAGCAAAAATGAAAGAAAAACAAAAGGAGAGCATAGAAGGGCGAAGAGTCAACCTGACTGGGATATGCTTGTTCATGCTTGCGTAAGCGGTAGCAGGAGAAGCAGATGTAGTAATAAAATCAATGATTTCTTTTGTTAGTGGGAGCTTATAATATAGAGAATGTAGCCATAGTAATACATAACTTATATTTAGGTTATATTTAATAGCTGGATATATGATCAACAGGAATTCCTCTGCACAGCTTTATGATGTATTTGATTTAATTTAATATCAGGTATATGATCAACAGGAATTCCTCTGCACTTATCTATGATTGTAGGTCTTAAAATGTGAGGTTTAGAGTTCTCTGTAAAACAGACTTGCAGTATTATCAGCAAAAAGACTCCAAGAAATATACAGAGTCTAGTCTCTATCTACAATAATCGAAAAGCCAATATACTCTCTTAGCACCCTCTGAATATGCATCATATAACATATCCGGAAGTCAGTGTGCAACAGTCACGCATATTTCATGATGTCCTCAGACACCCACACAGACACACACACACGTACATGCACACATATAAATATACAATAAGCATAACGACTGTAAAATGCTGTTGACTCGCGTTATTTATGACCAAATATTTTGTATGATTTTCTTTGTTTATTTCATTTCCCGGGGGAGGGGAGAAAAAAGAGAACAATTTCCTTTCAGACAGGTTGAGGCTTTCATGCTCATTGTTGATTATGCATAGTTGAGTTTAAATATAGGATTTTTATATTGTTAACATTTCAAAAGGAAACTTTTGTTTAGTGAGAGTTAACTTAGAGAGCTATGTGTATAACGTAAATAACGTTAAGTAGAGCTATAGTAGTCTAATAAATAAAAAAAAAATAATAAGTGAGATTCAAGTCTACAAATGGATTCAGTTGTGATATTTTTAGAGCTGTAATTGAAGTTAAAATGATTTATAAATACTATAAATAAATATACTTGATGTTTCCTGGCTTGTTCAACTCTTACACACTGTAGGGTAAAATCAATATGCCCTATTTATAAACACTTTAACAGGGCATACATACATAATACGCTGCTCTGATTAAACAAATTTCCGCATAAACACTGAATGAAAAAAAAAAACTAATAATAATAAATAAATAGAAAGCAACAATAAAAACAAATCTGTTTAAAGTTAAACAATATTATTTGAATTATCAAACATAACTATATATCATATATAGAGTTTAAATACATAGTTTACAGATGAAAAAATAAATAAAAAATAACGCTATTATTATATTTCTGTACAAATGAAACATGCTTAGAGCAAGTCTCTGTAGATAAACGCGCCTTAAGTAGCTCCTGGGCGCTACAAATGTGATGCCAGAATTATGATGCCCTACGACAAGACTCTAATGACTCACAAAAAAAAAAAAAGAAAAGAGAAACTAAAACAAATAGCAAATCATGGCAAAGACACAAGACTTAACTGAAACTAAGCCACGAATGGCTGAGAGATAAGATTCGCATTTGCTTTCACTCACTCACATATGTACACACTATAAATAGCAGGAGTCGGGACTGGGGCTGGGCTATTTGTTGAACTGTTTGCGTTAAGATAAACGTGGCGTGTTTTTTTTTTCGGCCACACTGCGACAGTTTTTAAGTGAACTGTTGATAAATTGCATTGATTTATCAAATCTACTCGCTCATGTAAGCATGTGTTGATAACTGCGTGCGTGTGTGTGTGTGTGTAGGTGTGGCAGGCAGCACTCTCGTTGGGAGTTCATAAATATGTGGCATCCAGATGGTCGGCAGATAAGCGAACATTCTAGCTGTCATAAACTACAGAAGCTTTTTGTGGTGGCTGGCGTGGAGCGATTTAAGCTGTTTATTGATATAGGCTAACAGGTTTGTTTGTTGGCCCTAATGGCCGGCTGGCTATCAACGACCAATGTCAAGCACAAAAATTATTGTACCAAAATTATGATAGAAATTAAATTATACATATAATGCTTGAGTTATGCAATGGGCAATTTGATATGAAATTTCCTGTGCAGTTTCTAAATTTCAATTAGCTAAGTGAAGCACAAACAAAATTCAACTAACGTGTGTGTGTGTGTTGGTGTGTGTGTGTGTGAGCCTTGAGACTGCTCGCTGGCCATTGTATTAACAAATTAATTACGAGCTAGACAAACAATGCGACCAAAGCTGACATTTTCACAGAGCTCGCACAATTTTATCAAAAGCTCCATCAGAATTTCTCCTTTAAATTGCTGCAAGAATTCCTGCAGCTGCTTTGATAAAGCCAACAATAATTTAATTAGCCTCGAATATCATGGCACGCTTTTGGCCACTATTAAATACTTTGGACTCCTTCACTGACAATTTACAATTATGTAAACGACTTTATATTTCAATTAGATTTTCCATTTAACGAAATCATCTGCCAGCTGCTGGCCTTCCTCTCCTCCTTCTTGTCCCTGGGGAGCAAAAGTTCGCCTGAAATTTCACTCTTCATTGACTGACAAAAGACGTGAAAGCTTCACTTTGCTTTGTTGTATATATATATGTGTGTGTGTGTGCGCAGTGTCTTTGTGTGTGTGTGTGGGAGAGTAAATGTTTGTGCATCTGGGCCTAAAGTCATTGAAGTCAAGGTAACTGGCTTTGATTTTAAATGTTGATGTTATACAAAATATTGTGCATAGCTTTAGAGAAGAAGCATTTAGGTGCTCGACTAGCCAAATACCCTAACAAGGAGCAGCAAAAAAAATATACATAATAAAATTGGTAAACCATTAGTAATTGCTAAATATTCTTATCTTTATGGTATCAAATTTTTATTAATATTTATAGAGTTTTTATAAAAAAAAATGTCTCATGAAAATATTAAATTAGGAAGCATATAAATTTAATTAGATTTTCTATATAATTATAAATAATATAATAATATATAATATAATACGTGTTTCATATTTTATATTACATTATTTATTTAATTATATTTTCCATATAATTATATGTATTTTATACTTTATATTACATTATTTATTTGAATTTTTTTATATATAATTAAATGTATTTTATACTTTATATTAAATTATTTATTAAATTATATTTTATATATAATTAAATGTATTTTATACTTTATATTAAATTATTTATTAAATTATATTTTATATATTATTATATGTATTTTATATTTTATATTACATGATTTATTTAATTATATTTTATATATATAATTATATGTATTTTATATTTTATATTACATTATTTATTTAATTTTACTTTATATATAGCTATATTTATTTTATATTTTATATTACATTATTTATTTAATTATATTTTATATATAATTATATTTTTTTCATCTTTATATTACATTATTTATTTAATTATATTTTCTATATAATTATATGTATTTTATATTATATTATTTATTGTATTTTTTTATAATTCTATTATATTTATATTTTATATTATTTTTCTAACTGTTACATAAATTTACACAAAATCAAATTACCCCAAATAACTTATATTCCCTGGGTATACAATTAATTTGCTGCTTGTAAACAAAAGAGCTGAAGAAAGCTTAAAAAATATGGAATTTAAATGCAATTACAGTTGTATTCAAAATTCAATAATCTGTTTATTCAATTTTAAATGAAACAAATACTGATATGTGTTTATAATTAATAAAATTTTACACATTTATCTTTAATAATATACATATATAACTACATTGCCTTTTGAGTAATGCATATCTATAATTAGAAGTACCTTTCTCTCTCTCTCTCTCTGTCTCTCTCTCTCTCTCTCTCTCTCTCTCGCTCTTTCTTTCTATCTCTCTCTATCTATCGCCCTTTCTCTGTCCTTTGCAATTAAGACACATGGAACTAAAGTGCTATTTGATTGATAAAGACCACAGAGACCGCTCTTACACTGTCATAAATTTTAGCGAAACATCAATTTTCATTTTCATAATTAAAATTTGTCTGAAATTGCGACGTGCAGCAGTCAAATTTGATGTGAATCTTTTATAAAGTGCGCACGCCTGTCAAAGTTTTTCTTTCAAGCATTCTTAAATGCTTCTTCAGTGCGTCCCAGACGTGGAAAATTCGCATGAAAACTTTTGATGTGGTTCAACTGAGCTGCTGCTGCTGTTGCCTAAAGTTAATAAGCTACGGCAACAAGTCGAGGGCATAGAGGGAATCAACAATAACAAAGTGCTCACTGGCTTTCTGCATATCTGTGTCTAAGCAGACTTAACGCCTGAGCTCTAGAAAATGGTGTCAATTGAAATATTTCTGCATAAATTAGAATGTAAATTGAGTTTAAAATAGCTTTGAATAGGTGGTATATGACTAAGGAATACCCTGCTGGCTTGTGTGGCAAAGATTAAGATTATAAGACTTGACAGGACTTTTGCAAATGATGTTGCTGTCTTCTTATTCTTCCATTAGCCTAGGATTAGCTCAATCGATACGAGTTTCCTCGGCTCTAGTTACAAATACCCAGTGATACTTCACATGGAATGCTCATGTACTTATCTAATCTTAGACTTGAGCTGTTGCTGATTCAAATGACGCTCGATTGACTCGTAAATCTCTTTGGTTGTACTTAGAAATCCCCATTGAGCCTTGACTTAACAGCTACAGCAGTTTGATGAACAAGTAGACGTATTCCTCGTTTTGTTAAGCCTGATTATTGAAAGTCAGTTATATATACATATATTTAGCTGAGATCTCCGATACAGCAGTTTCAATCAGCCAGTACCAGCACCAGCTCCCACAGAGTTTTGGCATTTAATTAGATTTATTCACGGCCTTTAAGTTTAGAGTCTCATACCAAAGGCATAAATGCTTTCTATACTCTATTACGTTAGACCATGTTCAAGAGATCAAAAATAACATCTCAAGTATTTCAAGCAGCTGGCTCTTGAGGCAGAGTATTTGCAAACACGGTGCGGTAAATCGCCGCTACCCTCAAATTTGTACGTTTCCAACGGTAAATTAGAGCGCTTCGACTCGCCTCCAAGGCAAAACCTTGACTTTAAGCAAATATAAGGAACTTAATATAAATTGTGCATGTTTCTGCCGGCTAATTGCAAAATGTATCCACAAGCTGAGCTTTAAGTTACAGAATAATAGCGCTGCCATGTTTATATCCTCAATCAACTGGAGCCGCTGGCTGTTCAGCTTCACACGACGTGCACCACTAAGGAGTTCATATGCGACGATACTGTCATTACATTTCCAGCCATTAAACACACAGACACACACACATACACAGAGAGACACTTTCTCGTACACACAGTGGGTCGTAAAATGTAACTGACGTTCTGGCTAACGGGAATGCTGGTTCGGGCCAACTTCACTGGGATTCACTGGTTGAAAAGGGACGTCGCAATAATTGAAATCTGTGCGTGGCTTTTGCATTGACAGCTCCCAGGCATTTCATTGTCATAAAAATATGAATAGTTCGTCATTCGACAGTCACGGTTCACTTGCAATTGCTCTACGCGAACGGACGACTCAAGCAGCTTTAAAGCCTTTAAAGTCCGCCATGGACTTCAAAATGTATTTAGTTTGTGGTCAACCGTTTAATGCCGAACATAAAAATCTGCATAACACATAAAAAGCCGTTAAGGCAACAAGCTTTCATGGTAATGTCAAAAGTTAATGCAATAAGAAAATAAACAACTGCGACTACAGCAGTTGAGAGTGCCTGACAGGGAAGTACCTTGACTGTAGACTCACCCATAGCAACATATTAATATACACTAAAATAGGGTGTGAGGAGACATAGTATGTGGTACTTATATATTTGGTAATATTATTTTCTATATATTTGTTAAAATTTCTATTGGTGAATCAATTTGTCTTAAACCGTGTATACGTCTGTCATATTATGGCACCAATCAGTCCCCGAACTAAAGCTCCTAAACGTTTTTTTATTAAATACATTTCTTAAAATGATGCTGAATATTCGCCAATTGTTTTCTCTATATTTTTCTCCTCTAATTCCTCACAGTATTTCTTTTAAATGTTTCCTCTATGAATTTCTTTTAAGTGTTTCCTTTAAGAATTTCTTCTATGTGTTTCCTTTAGGAATGACTTTTAAGTATTTCTTAATAGAATTTATTCTATGTATTTCCTAATAGAATTTATTATAAATATTTACTATTAGTATTTCTTCTAAGTATTTCCTAATAGAATTTCTTTCCTCTAAAAATTTCTTCTAAGTATTTTGTCACAGAATTTATTCTAAGTGTTTCCTTTATAAAATTCCTCAAACAATTTCTTCTAAGTATTTGGTCGTAGCATTTCTTCTAAGTATTTACTAAAAGAATTTATTCTAAGTGTATCTTTTATAAATTTCCTCAAAGAATTTCTTCCAACTATTTGCTCGTAGAATTTCTGCTAAGTCTATTTCCTCTAAGTATTTAGTCGAAGAATTGCTTCTAAGTAGTTCCTGATCACCCGTGCCTTCACTTCACTTCAGATCACATCACTTCACTTCACTTCACTTCACTTCACTTCACTTTACTGCACTGTACGATTGACCCCCACCAGGCCTGGGCGACTGAAGAAATGCTGCCGGTACTGCCCTTTATATAGGGCACCTTCTACTCAGAGCCTGGGTCGCGCTCAGTCGTTGAGTTCGGCGCCAAGTAGAGCCCATTGCGGTCGAGCACGAATCGACCAATGGCAGCACCCTCTGCTGCTGCAAGCACTCTAGCTCCGTTTTACTCAGCTATAAATACGAAATGAATGCTGCTGCATACATATAGAGAAGTGAAATGATCTTGGGAACTTTCTCTTCATCTCCTGCTTGGTTTGACTGGCAGACTGAGAGAGAGACCTACAGAGAGGCAGAAAGAGAGAGATATATACACAATTATACGAACACATATAAAGGCAATAACTGTTAATATTACTGTCTGTATATTTGTCTCTCTTTCTGTCTCATCTCTCTGACGGTCTCTCCGTCTGTCGCTGGCTGTTTTTCTCACCAAAGCAAGGGACAAAGAGGAACTAAAGAAGATTATTTAAGTTGTCTATATATATATGAAGCATTATGCATATATAAATCGGAATAAATAAATAAATGATTAATTGGGCTGTATATTAATATTTCTTGTGTACATTAATATTTATAATTATTATTATTATTATATGGAATAGACAGCAGTTGCTTCTGTTCAATTGTTCTCTATTTGAGTAGGACATAATCTGCTTTAATTTATAATGAATTACTTTAATCAAGCGTGAGCCATGAATTAAATATTACTTAATATAATCAAAAAATTTAAATATTTATATGCATGTATGTACATATATATATATCACATACCTTTTTATCCTCTCAGTACCCGCTTTTTATTTTCAATTCAACTATTTTAAAACCCAATTTTAATTTAGTTAAAAAATTTCAAACATCAATGCACAAATTTGTTTAAACTATTCATTTTATTTTTCTCTGCCAATTTCAATTAAAACATATACTCAATTTACGTTTAATGCAACTTGAATTTGTTTGCGTTTTTTTTCTCCATGCAGCTCACAACAATAATAAATAAACAACAGAAATATGCAAACAGTTATCGCAGCGTAAAAAAAACTGTTTTGCAATGAGAGAGGAAACGAGGCATGCGGAAATTGAATTAATAGCTTACGCTTAAAAAGTTTCGCATTCATTGTGATTGTAAAAATTGCAAACTTGGTCAAGCAGCAAAAAAAAAATATATATTTATATAAAAAAAAAAAAGTGAAGCTCCAATTCTCAGCCATGATGAGCAGTGTAAGCAGCATAGCCATGGACATGGATATGGACACCGAATCGGAGTCGCCTCTAACCCCATTGAATGTCACGCAAGCCCTCTGGGAGCTGGCGCTGACAACGACAACGGAGACGGCATTTTCTGACGACAGCAACAACAACAGTATCGCCGTCACTGAGATATCCTATGTGCCGTACGCCCGGCGACCGGAAACGTACATAGTCCCCATACTGTTTGCCATTATCTTTGTGGTCGGCGTGTTGGGCAATGGAACTCTGATTGTGGTATTCCTGAGTGTGCGACAAATGCGAAATGTTCGGTAGTCCGAGTGAGTAAAGGTGAAGTAGGGAAAAGTTTATTTAGATTTAGATTGGATAGAGGGAGAGGATAAGGTAGATTTGATATTTAATAGATATTATATGAATAAAGAGGAGTTATATTTAAGGTGAGATTTAGAGGCTTAGGATAGTTAGAGGGAGAGGGATTCATATGGTTAAGAGGGAGGGATAGGGAGAGGAGAGGAGATTATAGGTTTAGACGTATAAAAGGGATAGGGAAGGAAAAAAAAGGCTTCAGTAGATATATAATTTAGGGAGAGGGATAGGAGTAGGTGAGAGGCAGAGGGAGGATTTATAGGGATCTGTCATCTTTGATCTTTTCAGCTGTAGACTATTTTATAATCTTATTTATTTGTGTATTTGTTATCGCTTTCCTTTCTCTTCTAATTATTTTTCTTTCTCTTTATTTTATTTCTTTTATCTTTCTCTTTCTCTTTTCTTTCTCTTTCTCTTTCTCTTTCTCTTTCTCTTTCTCTTTCTCTTTCTCTTTCTCTTTCTCTTTCTCTTTCTCTTTCTCTTTTCTTTCTCTTTCTCTTTCTCTTTCTCTTTCTCTTTCTCTTTCTCTTTCTCTTCTCTTTCTTTTCTCTTTCTCTTTCTCTTTCTCTTTCTCTTTCTCTTTCTCTTTCTCTTTCTCTTTCTCTTTCTCTTTCTCTTTCTCTTTCTCTTTCTCTTTCTCTTTCTCTTTCTCTTTCTCTTCTCTTTCTCTTTCTCTTTCTCTTTCTCTTTCTCTTTCTCTTTCTCTTTCTCTTTCTCTTTCTCTTTCTCTTTCTCTTTCTCTTTCTCTTTCTCTTTCTCTTTCTCTTTCTCTTTCCTTCCTTTCTCTTTCTCTTTCTCTTTCTCTTTCTCTTTCTCTTTCTCTTTCTCTTTCTCTTTCTCTTTCTCTTTCTCTTTCTCTTTCTCTTTCTCTTTCTCTTTCTCTTTATTTCTTTTCTTTTATCATTTTTCTTTATTTTCTCTTATTTTATAGTTATATTTATATTTATATTTCTTATATTTTATTTCTCTAGGGACTTTCAAGCGATTCTTTCAGTATTTTTGTCTCTTTTAGATTTTTTTAGTTAAGGTAAAGCTTTCAATTTTGTTTTGTGGCGGTGCTTGTTTAAGGAAAATTAGGGCAGCTGTTTCAAAAATGCATGCAATCAAAGCCAAATTAAGCCCAACAAAATGTGCTGTGGGCGTGGCACTTTTCTTTCTCCTTAAGCTCTTACAGCCGCAACAACATTTGCATATTTACTCTAAGCCAAAAAAGACGCAAAATAGATTTGTGGCTTGATTGGGCCAGCTAATTAGCCAAATTTGTTCAGCATGTGGGCATGTGGGCGTGTGGGGGCGTGTGATTGCCCCTTGGCCTAAATAGTCTGTCATAAATCAAGTTACTGCTTGGCCAACTGAAGTCCTTTGAGACACGTACAACGTATTAGTATTTATGTGACTTTACTTAAAGACATTTTCTATTTTCGTTAGCTAAAGTCAATTTCCTGTGCCCTGAATCAAATTCAATAGCAAATCGAAATTGTGCTCTAATGCATTTCGAGTATCACATCAAACTCGAGTTTATGGCTTTACGGGCAGTTAAAAGTGCGTGTAATAAAAGAAAAGTTCAAAGAACTTGCCTCTATTATCTCTCTCTATTTGCTACCCAGTTCATAGCAATCGACAATATTTTACTTATTTTTTGTCATTACTATGCGCACGTGTCGCATATTTTGATAATACGAGAGTTACAATAACTGTGGAAAGGTCCTCATACGACTTTCATTTCAAATACATACAGAGATATACATATATGTGAGCATATGTTTGTGTTCAATCAAAACAACTTTATTATTATTTTGTATTAATTTTTACGAAATGAAGAGATTTGTCTTTTAGCAGCAGAAATTGCTCGCATTGGTCATTGGTAAAAATATATATTCGTGAACAGCGTAATAAGATAATTCAGTTAAACTATGCTTGCCCGATTGTCTGTCTCTTAGTCTCTCTCATTCTGCCAGTCAAACCAAGCCAGAGATGAAGAGAAAGCTCCCAAGATCATTTCACTTCTCTATATGTATGCAGCAGCATTCATTTCGTATTTATAGCTGAGCAAAGCGAAGCTAGAGTGCTTGCAGCAGCAGAGGGTGCTCCCATTGGTCGATTCGTGCTCGACTGCAATGGACTCTACCTGGCGCCGAGCTCAACGACTGAGCGCGACCCAGGCTCTGAATAGAAGGTGCCCTATATAAAGGGCAGCACCGGCAGCATTTCTTCAGTCGCCCAGGCCTGGTGGGGGTCAATCGTACAGTGCAGTAAAGTGAAGTGATCTGAAGTGAAGTGAAGTGATCTGAAGTGAAGTGAAGGCACGTGTGATCAGGAACTACTTAGAAGAAATTCTTCGACTAAATACTTTGAGGAAATAGACTTAGCAGAAATTCTACGAGCAAATAGTTGGAAGAAATTCTTTGAGGAAATTTATAAAGGAAATACTTAGAAGAAATTCTGTGAGGAAATACTTAGAAGAAATGTTTAGAGGAAACACTTAGAAGAAATTCTACTAGTAAATACTTAGAAGTAAATACTTAGAACAAATACTTAGAAGTAATTGTTTGAGGAAATTTAATAAACACACTTAGAAGAAATTCTGCGAGGAAGCACTTCGAAGAAATTATTAAAGGAAACACATAGAATAATTGATCGCCATCAAAAGTTAATTCTCAAGTAATACAGCAAAACTTTATTTACTTTTTATGTAGGGTATCTCTTAGTCTAGCACTTACGAGCCCTCACTTATTATTAAAGCAATATTCAAATTTTATGGCAGCAACGTTAAAAACGTGTAAAAATATTTTGACAGCTGATGTCAAATGTAGAAGACACGTTCAGGCTTCTGAAAGGGCTTAAGAAGAAAATCGATGCAATTTGAGCTGTTTCTAATCAGCTTAGCAGCATACATAAAAACAAATCATTAAAGAGCTTCACCAGGTGTTTTGCATAAAAAGGACATAAATTTAGCACTTAAAGTATGAAAGAATTGTGTTTGCAATTTGAAAATATCAGAAATTGTCAGAGTTTCGCTTGAATAGCGATAAACAGATGAATGGACAGCAACAGGGGCACTCTATACATATATACATATACATATATAAAATCAATTTCCTCTGAGCTTTTCACTTTGTAAGTTCATATTAAATGTCTTCGTAGTTTGCGAAAATTAATGAACTAATTAGCTGCAATCTATTGCCTTGAAAAGGGGGAAACGTTTAATGAAGACTCTGATTCAAAGTTTTCATCAATGATGAGCGTCAAACTGTGGCAATAATTAATTGAATGAAAGTTTGAATCTGGAAACTAACGCAGAGCTGACAAGAGCAATAGAAGCCAATTAAAATTATAGAATATAGAAACATTTATATATAAATATTAGTAAAATATATATAGAAAAATAAAAGAAAATATATATATTTAAGTTCAATCAATGATACAAAATAAATTATTGCAGTGAATAAAATAATGAAAAATTGAAAAAATATATATATAAATATATAATAATAATATAATATAAATACATAATAATATAATATAGAATCAATTTATAATACAAAATAAATTATACGAAATTGTAGTGAACAAAATAATAAAAAAAAATTAAAAATAATATATTAATATATAATAATAATATAATATAAATAATATTAATATAACATAAAATCAATCAATAATACAAAATAAATAATACGAAATTGTAGTGAATAAAATAATAAAAAAATTCAAAAATATATATATATATATAAATATATAATAATATAATATTAATATAACATATAATCAATTAATAATACAAAATAAATTATACGAAATTGTAGTGAATAAAGTAATAAAAAATTTAAAAGAATATATATAAATATATAAAAAAAAAATAAAATATAAATAATAATAATATAACATAACAAACGTAATAAAAAATTAAACAAATATACATATGTATATAATATTAATATAAGACATTTAAATAAATTATACGAGAAACTAAAATATGTGTAAATAATTCAAAATCTATATTTAATAAAATAAACATAAAAATCAATCAAATAACTTAAGTATACAATAAAATATAGATAACAAATAAATTAAGTATACAATAAAATATAGACAAAAATAAATAAATTAATTTAAAAGAAATATGTATGTTTATATGTATTTAAAATAAATAAATAATATAAATAATAATATAATATATGAATATATATTTATATATTAATAATAATATAATTATGTATATATTATTATATTATTATATATTTTATACAAAGTCAAGTCAGTTTATCAAGTAATTAATTAAGTAGATGCATTAACTGTGACATTTATGGAGCGTTAAATGCGATGAAGTAGTTGAGGGGAAAGCAGCAGCCAAATACAATACGCATTGGGCATTAGCCATTGGCCATTAGCCATTGGGCATTGGCTCGCACTCACGTTTCTTATATAAAAGTCGTTTAGCCGAAGGCAGCCGGAAATGTCAGCTGATCACATTAAGCTGGAATGGCATCTGTTGGCCGGAATGGCGAATCTCAGTCGAGTTGAGTCCTGGCAGACGTTGCCCAAATACCAGTTGCCAGATGCTTATCAATCGTGCCGCAGCAGTGTAATTTGCTGTTGCACAAACAACGTGCCACATGCAACATTGCAAAACTCACACGTGCCACACACACACACACGCACACACACACACAGATGCAATAGCAACATGACCTCATAGCCTGAATAAGCGCTGCAATTCGGAATGCTGCAATGCAATGGATGCTACAGGATATTCCTGCTTAAATATATTTCTAAAAAGGACTCGGACTGCAGTCTGATGTAATGGATTACCCTAGTTGATAGAGTGAATGCATATAATATAAAATTATACTCGTATACTCTTTCAGAAAGTGCAAGGAAGGGTATATTAGTTTTCTGTAATGTCCTTTGTAAGGAAGTGTATATTAGTTTTATGTAATGTCTTTGTATGTAGCTAGGAACTTGTTATAAATATATATTCATATACATAAATGTGTACTCTCAGCATAAAAAAGGAATGAGAAATCGGTTCTAGAGGCAATTTAGTTATTTTTTATAGCCTTTACTATAGTATTTATATCATATTTATTTATATAATATTTTACTATGCTATAATAATATATAAATATATACAAATAATATAAGGTATTATTTCATCTATATATATTTTTTTTTTTTTTGTCTTTACTATAGTTATTTATTTGATATTTAATATTTTACTATGCTATAAATACCTTATATTCCATCTATATATGTATTTGTTTTGTCTTTACTATATTTATTTATTTAATATTGAATATATATTATACTATGCTATAAAAAGCTTATATTCCGTCTATAAACCTCATGAAACATGAAGATTTCTTTTTTGAAGTCTTTAAACGAAAATTTGAAATTTGCTTCAGCTTAAAAAGTATTTTTTTTATGTTAAAAAAAGAACAAACAATAAATTTAAATGTTCTATTCCTGATACACAAACAATTTTGTTTAAATTGAAACTTTTTACTTTTTATATACATAAAAAGAGCTTATCTTCATCTTCATCTATGCCAAATAGAGATTTTTTTCTTAATTAAATAGCTTAACACTTTTTTTTAAATGAAAAAAACAAATTTCTTCAATATAAATGTTTTGTTCTTGATATAAATAAACATTTTTTTTTAATTTAAATGTTCTACTCCTTATACACATAAAAGAGCTCATTTCCCTCTCCATCTATGCATAATATAGACTTTTTCTAATTTACATTTAAAACACTTTTACTAAGAATTAAAAAATGTAAAAAAAAAAAAAAAACTGTTTGCAAATGCTGTTAAAATGCCAAAGAAAAATTTTAAGAATTCTAATGTTGTAGTAAGAATTTCGTGTTAAAACGTCAAAAGCACTTTGGGCCTTCTTTTATGTTTACTTTTATCTGCTTCTTTTATGCCCAATAAAATGTCATATAAATCAATTTTATCAGCGCGAGCCGAGACGAAATTGTTTTACATGGGCCGTGGCAAAGGATGCGCAAATTTGACTAAAGTCGAGCCGCATAAATCAGCAGAGCGAAACACGTGCGGACGACCGACCCATGGGCGAAGAAGCATTTGAAGGGTCAGCTGGCTTGGCTCAAGACGCGTATTCATGAGGGTCTCGCTCCCTCACACGAGGCGCTTTAAAAGTTTTGCCAATTCGGGTTTTGGCGCTGCCAAAGTGAATTATGATTCGATTTCGCTTTTCTTATGGCCCCCGAGCAGAAATTGTTAAAACTGAATTAACAGGCGATGCGATGCGATGCTCTTCGTTAATATGTCAATTTTGTCTGTATGTAACACTCAACCCTCTGCCAATCCGTTCGATTGTCAATTTGTCAGTCCTGTTGTGTTGGCCTGGGTATTTACCTATATATACATATATATAAATATATACATATATATATGTTTATCTATTTATAAGTCATTTGTTGTTCATCCGCCCTTCATCAGGTCATTCTTTCACTTTTCTTCTGCTTCTATCTATTCATCCGTTGGCCATTTGTGTGACTCTTTGTCCGCCTGTCCGTCTAGCTGTCTTTTTAGCCTTTCAACCGTCCTTGCCTGGCGCCTTTGTGACTCTCTGACCTTAACTCCCTCCATCCGCTTCAATTTGTCCGTTTGTCCTGTCGTCCGTTCTATCGTCTATTCATATGCATCTTTTCTTTAATCTCGAAAACCAGATGACTTGGTGTTTTGATATTTTTGTGACTCAATCGAGTCTTAACATTTGGGATATTCTAATACCTATATTATATCATCTGTAACACCATTTCAAGCTAGGAAACCAGATGGCCTGTAAGGCACTCTACTCTGAAATATATCATATAAAGAAACCAGATGACCTGTAAGGCACTCTATTCTGAAATATATCATATAAAAAACCAGACCTATAAAGCACTCCATTCTCAAATATATCATATAAATATATCATATAAAGAAACCAGGTGACCTGTAAGACACTCTATTCTGAAATATATCATATAAAGAGATTTCAAATTTTAAACACTCCATTACTTAAATCATATCAATATTATTTCAAGTCATCTATCAATATTTCAATATCAATACATTCTCAGTAATCTATATTAAACCTGTTTTAGTTAATCCGACATGAGCTCATATTAGTTATATGTTATATATTGTAAGAGTTGAATTCATAAAATATTCCATTTATTCTTCCAATGAATGCAGAAGTATCAGAAATTTTCAAGCTTCTAGATCAATATATACTTATATATTTTTTAATTTAATTTATTTATTTTTAAAATTTTATTTTCCTTTTTTTTTAATTTTATTTATCTAATTTTTATTTATTTATTTTTTATAAACCTATATATATTTTTATATATTTATATAAATATTTTTTATAAACATATATATATATTATCATATATTTATATATATATTTCTTATAAACCTATATATATTTTTATATATTTATATATATATTTTTTATAAACCTATATATATTTTTATATATTTATATATATTTTTCTTATAAACCTATATATTTTTATATATTTATATAAATATTTTTTATAAACCTATATATATTTTTATATGTTTATATATATATTTTTTATAAACCTATATATATTTTTATATATTTATATATATATATTTTTTAATATTTCCTTATGTCCTCTAACACACACCTGCCCACCTCTATCCTTTCAGCTACATACTTTCCTTGGCTCTGGCTGATCTGCTGGTTATCTTGACGACAGTTCCATTGGTTTCCACGGTCTACACCTTCGAGTATTGGCCCTGGGGCAGTTTTCTATGCAGCTTGTCGGAGTTCATGAAAGACGTCTCCATAGGAGTTTCGGTCTTCACGCTGACGGCGCTCTCAAGTGATCGATATTTCGCTATAGTCGATCCGCTGCGCAAGTTTCATGCTCATGGTAAGCAAAGAACTAGAACTGGAACTAGATCGATTTCTTTATTGATACAAATCTCTCTTTTAGGAGGAGGACGACGCGCTACGCGCATGACCCTGGCCATAGCTGTATCCATTTGGCTGCTGGCCATCGTCTGCGGCATACCTGCGCTAATTGGCAGCAACTTAAAGGTGAGTGAGAGAGAGAGATTGAGTATAGATGAAATTGTACCAGAGTTTTAATGGGTATATGTGTTTTCTTTTTATGTCCGCAGCCCGTTGGCATCAGCCCGGAGAAATCGATTCTCATCTGTTATCCGTATCCGGATGCTTGGGGCGAGAACTACGCCAAGCTGATGGTCATGCTGCACTTTCTGGTCTACTACGCTATACCTCTGGTCATTATTGCCGCCTTCTACGTCATGATTGCGCTGCATCTGATGTACTCGGCGAGTGTGCCAGGTGAAATGCAGGGCGCCGTGCGACAGGTGAGCTAATGGATTGATTTTAGTTGAGGATGTGTGGGAATAGAAATAAGGAGTGGAATATATATTTGATATACTACTGAAATTCTACATAAAACCGGAACGTTTGCAGAGTATTTTCTAGTCAGTCATAACCAACGAAAGCACTCTGACTGTCTCTATAATCATTTTTTATCCAATCACCATCTGAAATTCGATTAATTCATTCGATAAATAAATGACAGCGATATTTAAGTAAATTATTGAAAACAATTTTCGCAATCTCAATTGAATGTAAATTTCATAATATGGAATAATATTGACTTGCGTTATAAATTCAATATTTTGGATGTTTGTTTGCTGTTTGTTGTTGTTGTTGTTCTGTGAACCCTCTACTACAATATGGCCTTCATCATAACTCACCTTTCGCATAAATAAACGAAATTTAATATTCAATTGAAAATGAATTTGGACTCTAACAGATTTATTATTATTGAATTTGTATATTTTGCAGGTACGGGCGCGTCGCAAAGTCGCCGTGACGGTGTTGGCATTTGTTGTTATCTTTGGCATTTGCTTTCTGCCTTATCACGTCTTCTTTTTATGGTTCTACTATTGGTAAGTGCTGACTTTTATCCAGCATAGCAGCAGCAGTAGCTGGAGCAGGAGCTGGAGCTGGAGCAGGAGCAGCCCCAGCAAAGATGGATGCCAAGGGGATTCGGGCAATGTAGTGCTCTCGACCATCCATTGAACGGCACTCAGTCATGCAGATAACGTTGCCTGCACACACACACCCTCACACACACACACACACTCACACGGCGTATGAGTAATGCCGGAACAGCCATTGGCGTTGACCCTTGGCTCTCTGGTCAATCAATTTTCGAGTTGACGCCGGATTATGTCTCCATTAGTTCCATGCATACATCTTGATACATACATACATACATACACACATATATATATTGTTTTCTTTTCCGGTTTACAGGCCGACAGCACAACAGGATTATAATACGTTCTGGCATGTATTGCGCATCTTTGGCTTTTGCATGTCGTTCGCCAACAGCTGTGCCAATCCGGTGGCTCTCTACTTTGTGAGCGGGGCGTTTCGCAAGCATTTCAATAGGTATTTGTTCATACACATCACTGCAGCAGAATAAGAGCTTAATAACAATAATCGATAAACCGTTTATCGATAGCATAAAAATGTAATCACTGTTACTGTAAGCGTAAGCCTAACCTACAATTTCTCTCTAACTCTAACACAGCAACAATAACGAATCATAAAACACTTGATAAACTCTTTCTGTTTGCTACTCTCTCGCTGTCTCTCTCTGCCTCTCTCTTTCACTCTCTCACATGTCCATCATATATCATAACACAACAGTTGGGATTGTGCCTGAAAGTTTTGGCTGAGTTTTGATTGTGATTCTGATGGAAGTTTTTTTGTTTGTTTGTTTACGTTTTGTCCATTGCCAGACATCAAATGAGTTTTTTACGGCCACGTGCAAAGATATATTTTAATAGCATTTTCGATGGAGAACAAAACAAATATGTAAAGTTGGAGAATATATCTGTAAATAAAACAAATTAATATTTAAAATTGAACTAGATATAATTTGTATATACATACATATTTATTATATATATATGTATTTATGATTAAACTCTTTCTTAATAAAAAAAATAATATAAATATAATATAATATAATATAATATAGTTATAATATAATTATAATATCTAAAAATTTTTTTTTTTAATATTTTATATTAGCTGTCAAATATTCAAATAAATCAAATGTATTTTTTATGTCTATACAAATTAATTTTATAATTTTTTTAAATATATTTTTTGAGCTGTAAAATTATTGTTATAATTTTTAAAATATATTTTATTATATTCTAAAGCAATACAAAAAATTATAACCCGGATTCCACATTTTTAAGGGGTTCATGGCATAAAAATAATAAATATAAATAATATATATTAAAAAATATAAATATTAACATCATATTTTATTAAAATTTTGTATCTATATTAATATTTAGAATCTTCTAAAAAAATAAAAAAAAAATAAAAACAATATATTAATAATTGTAAATTTCTGTCTTCTAAAAATAAAATATAGTTTAAAAATTTAAAAAACAAAAAATATTGTAAAATACGAATCATTTTACAAATTAAAAATATATTAATTTTTTTAAATGTATTAAAATATTATTAAAAAAGCATAAAAATAAAAATTAAAATATATATAATCAATTCTTTAAAATATGACAGAAAATAATTAAAATATGTATTATTATATCAAAATATATTTGATAATTTTTTTAACTATATATAAGTATTAAATATATATTAGACATAAGATACTTCCACACAATTTCAATCAGAACTCACACCCGATTTTCCGGCACATTTGAAGCACTCGTACTTGAATCGTAATTGTAATTTAATATATATATATATTGTTTGTTCTTGTTTGCTTGGCTTTCATTGCATGCCTGCCCCCCACCCCGTCCGTTTGGCCAAATGTCTTACGCAACCAGATATCTGTTTTGTCGTGGCATAAGTGGACGTCGCAAGAAGCGTAATCAGCACAACGACACCTTTTGCATGCATCGCAATACCTCGCTGACCAGCACCGCCTCGAAGCGTTATCAGTCGCGTCACTCCTGCTATCAGAGCACAACGTTGCGCAGGTGAGTTAAAGTCTCTGGGTCTGAGCCCGAGCCCGAGTAGAGAAGGCGGGGTCATTACATCTTCTAACCTCCCCCACCCCTCACTGCACCCAGTAGCTGTCGCTTGCAGGAGACGACGATTACGACACTGCCCAATGGAGCCTCCAATATGGCCGCGCCCCCAATTGAGACAGCCGGCTACGAGTTTACGCCCCTCAGCGCATTCGGTCCAGCCAAGGGCGTCGCGCAGCTGTCGCACCGGCTGCAGGAGTCGCCATTAAACTAAGTTCAGTTCGACGTCCCCACGGAGTATACAGGAAATATTATGGAGTAGCAGCAGAAACTACAAACTTTACAGAAATCAACTCCAGGTTAGGAAAATTGCGGGCTGGTGAAAAGCTTGTACTTAAGCTAAGCTCTTGTTTAAAGTTTTTTAATGTGGATAAGTTACAAGCTCGTGTGATTGTTACAGAATGAGAAACGAAATATTATATAAAAAAAAAAATGTATATATAAAGTTTGTCTCTTAGCGTAACTGAAATTATTTTAATCTAAACTAAAACATATGTAAAGAAAAACCAAAGAAAATCTCAAACACAACGAAAACGCTAACCAAATCAGCACTTAAAGGCTCTCCAGAGAGTTGACACTATAAACTTGGCCAAATTGCTTTGGCGCAAACGAAAACGATTTCAGGAACGGCCCAACACAAGCTAGATGACTTTTAGTTTCATGAAGCTTGTTTTTGTTGTTGCATAAAATGAATGGAATTTAATGTGTTTTTCATGTCTAGTCGTTTAGGCCGCTGTCCGTCGGCTTTAAGCTAATCAAAATAGTTTTATTCTAGTGTTTACAATAAGATTTCGCGCTTAAGACTTTAAACAAAAACAAATCAATTGTAAATTCATTTGTTGCCCTTGTACATTGACCAATTATTATAGATTTAGGCATGTAAATATATCTAACTATTTATATATGTATGTATGTATGTATCTATTGTATATTTATAGAATTTATTTGATTGTTGCAAATAAATGTAAAATTCGTGTGAAATTTGCATTATCAATGGCAATGGCAAAAAGTGTTGCCTACTTTTGAGCGCTCGCCATTTTGAATGGGAAATTTTATCGATAAAGTTTAAGGCTTTAACTTTAAACGTAAAGCGACCTGAAAATTCATAAAAACGAATAGCGGATATGGGAGCGTCCAAAGTTGCCAGTTTTGGGTCGAGTTTGTGGCTAAGCTGGCTGAGTTGGAGCTGGTTGGGGCTCAGTTGGGGGCTGTATAGATAAGCGGCAGAGTGATTAATTCGCTTTGGCGGGCACAAACAAGGTGCGGGCTGGCTTTTAAGCAGTGTTTGCTGAGACTACAACTCGATTTCCGGCCAATGCCAAGCGACTTTGACTTCTCAATTAGGTTAAATCAACTTTAATGCAGCGACAGTCAAACATGAATGAAAACAGTTGCCACAGGGGCACATCAGCAAAATCAACAGCAGCAACTCAGCAGCATCAGCATCATCATCATTATGAATATTCAGTCATTTCACTTTTCGCTTGGCAACCGACAAATGTCACATTTTTGCTCAACTTATTAAAAAAAAAAGAAATGAATAAATCTGACTGTCGCTTGGCTGAGCTGCGAGCCAAGTTGTCATCAGGTTCGCGTCGAGTGGCTTATCTTCTTGGCCCTATCAGCTGTCCCCAAATTGTGACTGACTTATTTTTATGGCTTGCGGTCTTGAATTTCAATTCTATTTTTGCTCATTTTCGGTTGCTATCTATTAATTCTGGTTCTCCACAATTGTCCTGTAATTGCATGTTACGTGCGAGGCGCTACTCGAATTTTCTGCAAACTCTAATTAGCTGCCCAAGTGGCTATCAAATTTGCAAATCAAATTTAATTAACCAAATTATCTGACGCAGCAGTTAAAGCTGAAATTCTGGCTCAATATAATCACCAACATTATTACTTTACTAATAATTCCTTAAGCTTTAAATTGGTAAAGACGAAATTCAAGTTATTGCAGCAATTCGTTCAGAAAATTTAATATATATTATTTTTCATTGTGTCTAATTATTAAACACAAATTTATTTTTATCCAACACACGAACTCTATTCATTGATATAAATTAATTTCATAAAACAATTTCATTTAAATTATTAAAGCAAACGTCAATTCTTATTGGCAAAGCTCAACTGCAATTGGTTAAAGTCCAAGAATTCCAATATGCACACATTTAACAGCTTCCATTCTAATTAGAATTCTGTTAATAGCAGCGTTAGCCTTTGCGCTTGTATGTTATTTATCACAGCTGCTGCTAAAGCTTAGCAGACAAAGCGTGGCGTTGTGGATGTGTTGTTGGCTTCTCATGCAGTATGGTTGAGTTAGACTGGAGTTCGAATCCTGTCAAGTGAAATGGTTTTTCCAAGAACAAACACAATGCTTTTAAATTTAATATTATATTTTCTAAATTTAGTAAATATATAAAAACATGTGTATCTATAATTACTTGCTTGATTATAGACTTTCCATTCAAATAAGTATAAAAGCTTACTCACTCCCTCAGACACTATATAAATATATAAACAAACACCTCGAAATTCCTATGAAAATATTAACCGGCACGTGGCAAATTTCGAGGATCGTTTTCTAGCTCAATTTAATTTAATATATTTCAAAGGTAATTCGATAACCTTAAGAAACTTAAAAATCTCGTTTTGATTTTTTTTATCTTTTGGGTTTCTGTGAACTTTGTCATGCACTTATAAATTTCTGCGAAACCTCAACTAAACCCAAAGCGATTACCTAGGCAATGCGAGAGCAATGGGGCACTTTGAAGCTATTGTTGCTGCTGCCCCTTTGTATCACGTTGGCGGCTTTTGTGGTGACATTGATTTGGCATTAGAGACGCGAGTCAGGGCATGAAAACAGGTGGGAAATTAAGTGAATTTCCATTAAGATGAAATATTTGCAATGCATTTAATTATTAAGTTCGCATTCGAGAGACCATTAATATTCATTTAAGGAAAGCGCCAATTGAGTCGACACTTAAAACCGCAATAACAACAACAGTTAGGGAAGCCATAACGGGAAAACAATAACAAATGGCAAGCAAACAAATAAAACACACACACATTCACACGCACACACAGGCACACACTGGCACAATAATAATAATAATAATGGCAAGCTGCAGAGGCGCATTAAACATATGTGTGGGCTTAGTGTGCGAGAGAGAGAGAGGGAGAGGGCTAGAACTCGCTGTCGGTGTGAGTCCAAGTGTAGCAAATAAAATAAAACGATTTGAGACGCACAGCGCAAATGTAAATACAAAAAACCGCAAGGTGTAAAGCAGACTGTGAAAAGAAGTTCGTCGAGTGGAAAGAGTGGAGGGAGTGGGAGCGTGAGAGGCTGAGGCTGTTGTAACGGTAGAGAAGATAGGTAGTGTGAGCGGGAGAGGGAGAGGGAGAGCAGCAGAAACAGAAACAGAAACAGAAGCCGATGAGGAGTTGCTAATCGTAAATTGCTTTAAGCAGCAGGCAAGCGTACAGCAGCCAGAGCAGTGAGGGAGAGAGACAGAGAAAAGTAGGCAGCTTAATCTAGAACACACACACATATACACTCACGCATACACGGAGGCACAGTCATTCATCTGGAGTCGCATTAACGACATAAAAATTGGCACTCAATAAGCGTGAGGGCACTTTTGGAACGAAGAAAATACACAGACACAGAGAGTCACACACACATACACATATATACACAGAGTTCACACACACACTTGTATTTAACGTGTGCCAGAGTTTAGGCACGTAGTCCCGTTAGCTCGCCTGCTGACGACATCGTCGAACGGCATCCCCAACGCCTGTCGCCAAGACAACGCCCCGCCGCTGCCGCTGCCGCTGCCACTTCTTCTGCCGCTACCTCTGCCGCTACCTCTGCCGCTGCCGCTGACTCTGTCTCTGCCTCTAGCGCTGCCGCCTCTGACAGCTGGCTATGAATTTTAAATATATCTCTATAAATACCTATGAAGAGACACAAATAAATACATTACGTTCGGCACGTCACTCCACTGGAATTATTGAGATTGGACAAACACTTAACGGTATTCGAATATTACATTGCCCGCCCCATATAGCTCCATATTGCAACACTTTATCAATGAGCGAGAGAGCATTAGAGCTGACAAATCTAACAATAAGAGAATTATCTTTAAATATGAATTTTGAGCTCTCGTTGAACTGCTGTCATTTATTGCGTTCATTTCGTGGTAAGTGGACTTTGTTTTTAGTAAGTAAGTTAGTTAGTAAGTTAAGTTAGTACGTAAGTAAGTTATTTATTTTATTTATTTTTTTATATAAAGCTCTTAACTATCCTCTCATTGGTTTGTTATATTTTATTATATTACCACTACGTCTTTAAATTATTGTTAATGTAGAGAATGTTTGTGTTCTATATAAGAATCACATTGTTAATATATACAGGGTATACTTAATAAGTTTATTTTATTTTAAGGTAACAAATATTCATGTTAAGCGTAACAAATATTCATGTATTATTAGCCTAATAAAATTAATCAGGACAATTCGATAATATATATATACTCTAATATGTATAGACAATAGCAGAGAGTATGTAAAGCTCCTTTTTGTTTGTAATATAATATATAGAGCATAGCAGAGAATATGTAGAACACTTCTTATTTGGCAATGTAATATATTTACAGGGTATACCAACTGATCTTCTTGGACTATGATAATGTGATGAAGTGGGAAATATTCCACTTTATATAATAATAATATATATAATTTTATAATATATTATAAATATAAAATACATTTAATATTGAATAATCAGTCGAAATCTTTCTTAAATCCATTAAGTTTACTTACCTTTTTGGATCTCTCAATAGGCCAATATACATGTGTCACAAATATCAATTAAGCCCACTCGATAAATCTTTATCCCCGGATACCTCTTGCCCATTCACAGTAGCAATTCACAATTCAACACGCTCTACCCTAAGGCTGCTCCAGCATCACGCACAGTGCCGGGAAGAAAAAAAAAACAACAAAGGTAAGGAAAATCATCACCTGCTGACTTGCCATATATATTAAGCTGAAATAACACTCCTTTGGCCACGCCCATCTCTGTCCTGCTGCACAGTCAAACACACACACTTTATGATAAACCCAGGGCACACACACACACACACACACACACACGCAGATATTGCTTCTGCTCGGCTTCGAGTTCGAGTCTATTTTAAGCATTTAGAACTTTATTGCCCCTTGGCCAAAAGTAGCCCAAGTGACCAGCCCCACCTTGGCCCCAATGTTCGGGTTGGCTTGGCTTAGCCAGATTGCCACTGACATAGCGGAAGGCGGCCAATGGGGGGGCGGCAATCACAGTGGGCGGCCGTGGACACAACGGGAGGCTGAGACTGTAGCTGTCCCGTGTGGCTGTAGGCGGCGGCTTCTGCTGTACCTAATTGCAGAGAGTTCGGCAGCGGGAAAAGACAGCCAAAAGACAGCCAAAAGGCCGCCAAAAGACAGTCAAATGGGGACATCGAGCATACGCCTCGTGTGACAAGGGCTGACAGTAATTAAGCCAAGGCACAAGAGCAGACGCGTGCCAGCTGACAAATGGTGCGATTCTGGCCGGGAGATAATTATTTAAATGAGGTGCATTCGAACGAGTTAAGCCTGTGCCAGGCACGGGGAAAACTCGCCCACCCCCCCCCCCCCCCCCCCACACACACACACACACACAAATAAGTTGGAAAATTTCATATAAACTCCTTTACACCAAATTCGAGGCAGTTATCAAAATGCGAATTTGAGGTTGATTGCGTTTATTGCTTTAGTACAGCCACAAATATAAATAAAAAGCGGATGGGCAGCCAGAAGAGGAAGCTGAGGAAGCAGAGCAAAAACTTTAGAGAGCATATAAAAATAGAGGCTCGTATAAGTTGGCGACCCGCATCAGAGCCAAAGCGGCAAATGGGCAAAGCTCTGGGCACTCATAAATGTAGATACCAGAACAAGCATATAGCGCACACACACACACACACACACACACACACTGGCACTTTCATGCCGAAACATGAATTTGAATTCGTTAAACAATAAAATGAACATTCGCCTGGATTGTCACAGAGTCAAGATTAGTGGGCACAGAACTAAACGAGAAACCATTCCGAAAATTAAGTGCTCCTCACATTTTTTACAACGCCCATAAAATCCGGAAGCAAAAAGCGCCGCAAATTGTCCAAATCAAAGGCCAAGTCCGAAAAATTGTTAAAGTATTATAGGGCTTACATAAATGAGGGCATGGTAATGTATCTATTTATTTATATTAGTTTTTAGTTTCATGTGCTAAATTTAGGATTTATTTCAAATTGCATTTTTTACACATATTAAAACAAGAAAATATTTATTCCCAATTTCATTAAATTTTAGCAGCACTTTTATTTATTTTTTATGAATATTTTTATTTATAATTTATTTCTGTATAATTATTATATATCTATCAATTTTGCTTATAATATATAATATATAATTTATTTATTTAGTTTATTATTTTTAATATATATAATTATTTTATTTTACATATCGTTTAATTCTATTTGAATTTTTGAATATATATTTTCAAATTTGATTTAATAAACTTTTTATAGCATATATATATTTTCATTTATTTGTATTAAATAATAAAAAAAAATTAAAATTGGTAAAATAAATAAAATGATATATTTGTCAATTTTTTTTGTTTATTTAAAAAATAAAATGATAATAAGTAGTAAAATAAATAATAAATAAATATAAGGTATAATTTTAATTTAAATAGAAATTTAGTTCAATTCAATTCAATATATACTTTATTTCCAAATTATTACATGTTGCTTAAAGCTAGCTTATTTTTTCTTTATACAGAGTTTAGACTTATTTAATGTCTGTGCAGCAAAAATAAATGATATACATTGGAATTTTATTTATTCATAAAATTATAAAAAAAAATAAATTTGAATAGAAATGTTGAAATGATGAATTTAATTATTTATTTATTTTTTTTTTATGGAAATTTAATTTTTTATTTTTAACTTACTTTGATTAACAAGTAAAATATAAATAAAGTGAAAATATATTTATTTATTGTTTAATTTATTCAAAACTTTAACTAACTAACTTTCTAAGCTGGGGATTACCCTATCTGAAAATAAGCTAAGGATAGTTATTTATAAGCAGTGTAATATTATCACAGCTCATCTCAAAAGACTTTAAGTCTGTCATAGATTTTACTGAATGCTTTCGAAGCAATTATCGCATTCATAAAAGCACTTCTAAGGGCTCTAGGCTTTATATGATTTAGCTGTAGTTTCTGACAGTCCCTAAAAATAATCTTTTCACTTATACTTTCACTTCCTAGTTTCATCACTCTCCTATGTAATTTCAAACAAGTCAAAAAACTCGTTCTACTGTAATACCAAAAACTCTAACTGTTTTAATACAAAGCCTAAAGGCTAAACACTTTGAATATAGCTCGCCGAAATTGGAATGACAAGTCGAGAAATTCTCTGACACTTGTTTAATTAATTTCAAATCCGAGGCATCATACCCTTGGTCGAAATCGAGAGCCCCAAAAGTTTATTTCTTTAGGCAAATTTGCTTTCGGTCTTAGGCAAAGGAAAAATGTTGATAGAATAACTGTTGTTTTTTGTTTTGCTTTAAGCCTTATGCGCATCGACGGTTTTATTCGATTGTGTGTGCATTGAGGATAAACAGGAAATGGATGCGAAAAACCCTTTTCAATCAAATTACTAGCCATCAGCGAGATGTTCAATCATTTTTATTATACATAAATTTTTGGGCTACAAATGGGTTAGATTGTTTGTGTGACAATTGTTAAGAGTAAAAGAGACAGATGGACGGAAGGCGACTGTCATGTCTACCTTTTTCTATTGTTTCTCTCCCTATATCTCTTTTTCTATTATTCATTTTTTCATTTCTTCTCTCCCTATATCTCTTTTTCTATTATTCATAGGCAAACAAAATTGTTTGTATCCCCCGAAGAAATTTAGAAAACTTGTAAAATATGTTGATATAGGGTATTTGCAGGTCGAGCTCTTTCTAAATAATGGATTCTGTCATAACTGAAACGAGCACATATTGCACTACTTTCCGAGCACATGTCTGTCTACAATGTGACTAAACTGACAGTTGAAACAAATTGGCGAAAAGCCTTCGAGATTTTCCTAGACAAAATGCTTCACTGAACACCTAAATAAATATCTTGGGGCAAAAAAAATGACATGATATGAAAATAGATACAGGAATGCATGCATATATACAACAAAAGAAATTTAAATCAAATAAATTATAAAAGTATTTAACTTAAATTGATTAAATTGTACAAAATAATAAATAATATATAGAGCCTCATTTATTTAATTAAATTGTAATATATATATAGCCTAATTTATTTAATTAAATTGTAAAAAATATTGAATAATGTACAGAGCTGAATTTATTTAAAAATTTACTTTAATGTATATATCAAATATATATTTATATATTTTATTAAAAAATATAATAATTTTAAAAATTAAATATGACTTGAAGAAAAAAATATATTTTATAATTTTTATAAAAATTGTTAAATTATTAATAAGTTAATTATATTATTAATTATTAATAATTAATAAAAAAAATATTTAATATTTAATATAACATAATATTTAAATATCATAAAAATATAAAAACAATTCAACAAATTAGAAATTGCAAAATTAAGTATACAAAATATATAGAATTCAATTAAATTGCATTAAATATAAAATAAATTATAAGTAAAATGAAATGTAAATATATAAATAATGCTATTATAAAATAAAATCTGTATATACTAATTTAAAAATAATTTACAAACACAATAAAGACCATCCAGCCGAAGGCCCCTGCTGCCAGTGCTTAGCCTTAAGTTAGAGTTAATTTTATATTAATTGTAACTTCTTAATTATTATAATAATAAAATTAATTTTAATATAATTTAATTAATAGGCCAATTTTTATTTATTTCTAATATTCAGTGCATTTTTTTTGAATGCTCTAAAAATTTAATAACATTTAAAACCATAAATGTACATTATACAGAATATGTATGTATATATAAATGCCGACTTTTAAACTCCAACCACATGTTTATTTATAGATCTTTATCACTTGGGAGCTGTGCATCTTAAGTCGACAATGTGGTTTTAGCAACCTTAAACTTTGCTCCAGCTTTTGCAGCTTGTGGCTCGAATGCATCTTTGAGTGCACATTAACAGTTACGTTTCACTTTAAACTGTTAACTGTAAACTGTAGCCCCAACATCATTCCCTGGCTGACGCGGATGCTGCGCATATGACAAGGCAAGATACTGGACAATTGGCTACTTTGTTGTTGTTGTTGTTGTTGTTGTTGCTGCCAGAAAGCCCGGCTAAGCTGGGCCAACGATTAATGTGAATAGACAGAGGACAGACGACAACTGAATGAGGTCTAGAAACCATTTGAAGCGATAGCAATACCCTCGAGTCAACACTTTGTCACTATGGGCAAGAGGGGCGAGAAATGGGGCAGAATATCGTTAAATAAGTGAGTGATAAGGGATTCATTAGGTTAGGTAGGATAATCTATTAATGAAATTGCATTATTTATATTAAAGATTGAGAAATATTTAAAGAAAATTGAACAAAATTTCACAATATCTAATTTTTGCTTAATATAAAATAGACTCAGCCCATAGTAAGTGAGATGCATGTAAGACTGAGCTTAAAACTACATGCATGTATGTATGTACATATGATATGATATATTTATAATATAATATCTATTGATATATTTATAAATATGTGAATATATATATATAGATAAATATTATAAATATACTTAATACTTGCTTATATAATTCAACCGTTTCAGCTTAAGCGAAAGTTTTCTAGTTCCTTCGAATTGTCAATCCACTAACCAAAGCTATGCGGAAATTATTTGCCATGAATTTATTTATTCACTCAAACTAAATTCGAGATTCGGCTATGGCTTCAATGATGACAACTCAAAAGCGTTTACACAACTTTTCCAGCTGTTGGCCAAGTTTTCTTTGGTGGAGTTGCCGTTACACTCGATTGCATGCAAAAATAATGACAAATTATCTCCATCCGAAGCATATCTAGCAGCCCCAGGGAGTGTTTAGTACGTGTTGCTAGACCACTTTTTAGCACATTCCGAATGGCAGCAGAGTTATGAACATTTCTGTGGCATACTTATTCGGGCACATTTTATGAACATGTAAATGGAATATTTGAGCCAAGTTTTACAGCACGCCATTCGCACTGAATGCCAGCAACTGAATATTTCAAACTTGGCAATGAAATATGAATAAATATGAATTCATTTGTTAAATGAGCATATAATTATGCTGTGAATAAAACTGGAATATATTCATTTATAAGTATTTTTTTTTTCTGTATATTTTTAGTTGTTATATCATCAAGTCATATTTTGGAATATGCTAACCTTGAAACTCTTTTTGAATTTGTTAAAAAGTCTGCGAAAAGCTGAGCATAAGTTAGAGCGAGATGGATAGATCAAATGCAGGACAGCTGCTCAGTGAAGTCAAATCCAATTGGGATTCATATTCCAATTGGGGAATACTGAGTATAGTGTCCGAGGAGCAAGTGTCTAAGTTAGAGCGAGAAAGGGAGAGGAAATGATGCGGCGCTGCTGCATAAATTCAAATCAGAGTCCAGAACAGAGTAAATATGTCAAAGTTAAAGTTAGAGCGAGAGGGAGAGAGAAGCTTAAACTGTTATGGGAATTCGAATTCGAATATGTAAATATTAGGATTCTAGTTTAGTATAATATGAAATCTGTTTTGATAAATCCCATTAGCCTCGAAAGTAACATAAGAAGATAAAAAATATTTTGTAAACATATATTTTTAGCAACTCTCTCTTTGAAGGCTTTAGAAAATTGAATGGTTGCTCTACTGCTTATATTGTAACTAGGTTAGACTTCATACATGTATGTACATATGTGTGTATTTATGTAAATAAGTTTTGTATGTAGGTATGCGTTTATGCATGTGTGTGTTTATGTTTGCATAGGGAGCGCTGAATGTCAAAGAGTAAAGAGACTTTCAAGGAGCTTGAGTTGCCCAAAATTCAAGCACAAACACATTGAGATTCACGCACACAAACACACACATACACATATATATATTATACAGCATCACACACAATTACTCATAGAAAAAAGCGCAACTGTCTAGGTCAAAAGCATGCACGAAATAAATCGGTTTTTTTAATACCCTAAGCGCAATTGCAAAAGGGTATGATGCTTTTTTGCTAATACGTGTAACAGGAGGAGTAATAAATTCAATATCAAACTGACTCAGTTTAGACATGATTAGCATTTCTTCCATCTGTGAAGAATAATCTATTTAATAAAAAAAATATATACATATATTGTATTAAAATATATTAAAATGAATATACAACAAAACATATGCATATAATTATCATCACCAATTATCATCCCGATCGTACATATATCTAATTAAATCAGCAGCTCGAGACAGTGCATTAGGGTATATTCTAGTCGACTTTACTCTCTTCATTCTTGATTTTGCTACTTTCCTTTGCTCATCCTTCGCGTTTTTATACAAACAGAAATGACATGAAAATAAGGCAGTTTTAAGAATATGAGATGAATACTGAGAGTGTCAAAAAAATAAAATAGTAGGGAAGAAAAAAATCAAAAGTGTCAGGCGCAAATATTTCGATTTAAGCTGTAAAAGAAATTGCGCGAAGAATTGTCTCCAAGCTGTCAAGTTCAGCTGCCGACGGCCAAATGTAAATATCGAAAACTTCAAGCTGTAACAGTAAATTTACAAACACACACAAACATGCACGCACCTATTCACATAAATATGTATGACAGAGCAGAAAGAGGGAGAGCGAAGGCTGGGTCAACAAAAACTTGCATAGTCATTGCAAACGCTGGGATACAGGTGAACAAATTGGCCGTGCCGCATGCGACGCAGTTTTAGTTTTTTTCTTACTTGTAGCTGAATCTGGATTGATAGTTAGGCCCATATCATTAGCATATTTCCACAGTACGTCGTCTTACGCAGCCTTGTCAATGCATCGACTAACTGCAGACAATTAGAGATGTGTCGCAGCAATAAATAACCCTAAGCAAGGATTTGTAATGACACGCTCAATATATCGATAGTTTAATAATTACGCTCAAAACAAATGGTTAATGGATGGTGGATTGATTCAGAGTTGAAGCTATCGGTGCTCCCAATTTTCTTAAATATACAAATAAAATATTATGAAATATATAGTTTAAGCATTGATACTTTTATATATTTATATTAAAATATATTTAATTTTTATGGTAATAATTAATAAATCATTTCTTATTCAGTTCAGATTCTTAGGCAAAATCAGTTAAAACTTTAAAAAGCTGCATTTACGGTTTGTGTCTTAGCTAAGCAAGCACGAAAATATAAGAGTCATCTTATACTGGGTTGTTGTATTGGCTATTTTGGCCATCTCATAGTAATATCAAGTTAGATTAAGTTAACACAGCCGTATACCTTCGTGAAACATACAGATAAATGGGTTTGTTGTAAAATAATAAAATTGATAAAATATCTGTGTTAAGTATCAATTCCAATAAAATCAATTTATGTATAAAATATTATGTCTAATTAATTTAATAAGAGCCTTAAAAGTCACAGTTTAGAAACATTTCATTTTAAAAATAATTTTAATTTAATAAGAAAAGTAAAAATAAAAACTTGTAAAATGAGCGTACTGGAATTTCTCGCAGTCTCTTTAACACCTGGCAACCCTGAAATCAAACAGCCCATGTCTTGGCCTAATGTGAGTGCTAAAAGCAGCCACGCGCTGTTAGCTTAACTGCAGCTTTTCGACTCTCCCACTCACATTTCGGCTCTCCAGCTGCGGCTGCGGCTGCCTCTCCCGCTCTCGCTCTCTTTTAAGCTGTCTTGCATATGTCTGGAACGTGTTTTTCTTTTGCCGTCGCTTTGCTCGCTCACCGTTTGTGCGCTACCATTCTTCTGTTCAGCTTTAGTTCAATTCGAAACGCGTCTCAGCTCGGTTGTTGACCACGGTTCGACATCGACTTCGATTTCGACTGCGCTTTACGTATATCTACAATATAGAAACTGTGACTGTGCGTGTGAGTGTATTGGTATTTGAATGCCTGAGAGGAACAAGTGCGTCCGGCGCAACCTTAATGGCCGATCGCTCGTTTGTTCGGTCATCGAACGGTTTCCATTAGCAGAGCACGGCTCTAAATCGGAATTCGGTGCGTTCGCCAACTTCTTTATGCAAAGCGCGTAATTTTGCATTACGCTCGAGCCAAACGTCATCACAGACTAAAACCCTGCGCACTCCTCTCCCTGCCCCCTTTGCCCAGTTAACAGTAAAGTCACTCGGTCATTACGGCTGTTGTTGTTGTTCGAATTTGTTTGTGAGCGCTCTTACTTATATGTATTTGTCTGCATGCATATGTGTATGTGTGCATGATCGTATATATGATTATGTGTGGAAAATTTCACTTTGCATTGAAATCAAGTTTGGTTTTTAACAACTTGAATCACGCTGTGTGGTCACACTGTGCATGCCTCTTCATTTTTTCTTTATTTGCCTGACTGCACTTGTTGGCCAATTAAAAGCACCCACACCATAGGCATGTTTATGTTCTTAGCCAATGGAAAATTAGCATAGTCTTTTCGATTTGCCTGACCTCCCCACATAGAAACTGCCGAAGAATAAAAAATATCTATTAATTAAAAATATTAATTAAAAGTTTGCAACAAAAACGGCAACAACAAACACATTAAGTAATAAGTGAAGGTCAACAGCAATCGCTGTTCTTATTCCCTCACTCTCTCTCGGTATCTTTCTCTCTCACTCTCGTTCCCTGTTCATGGACAGTGGGATCGAAACATGTTTCACACTTTTTGTGTTTCTTTAAGAAATTAGCAGAAATTTATGGCTGCAAGCAAATATTTATATATAAAAAAATGACAAAGCAAAAGGAAAAATAGTAAAAATAATTGATTGTTTTTGCAATTGTTCCATTTTTTCCATCCACACAGCATTTTTCTATGGATTTTTCCCCCATGTTCTTCTTCTTCTCTTTATACTTGAAATAAACCTTGAACTTTCTGATCCCCTTTCGTTTATCGAACAAAGGAATGAAATCATAATTTCGCTTTTAATTACTTTATAACGGTATCTAAATCGAATTCTTCGCCAATATTTTATGTGTGTGTTTTTTATTCAAATATACAGCAAAATATACAAAAAATATAAACCAGTTAAACGAGTAGCTTAATATTTGATTAAATGTGAAAAAAAAAACAACAAAATGCAAATACCGAGCAATCAAATAAATTGCTAATGAATTACAAATTGTTTTGCTAAATACAACGATAAGAAATACAAAATTACAAGCAAGTTGCAAAATTTAAAAAACAAAAACCTTTTTGGATAACTTTGAAGCTACAAAATATACAACAACAGCAACAACAAAATGCCTGTCAAACCAAAGCGGGCGTCACTGCCGGCGCCGCTGTTGACGTCGTTGTGGAGGCTCAGCGTCAGCCTCAGCTTCTTCATCGTCTTTTGCTGTGTCAGCAGCAGCATCGCACAAGGTGAGTGAGTTTTACATATGATTTTTTTTATTATATTTACGTACCACCGCACAACAAGTCGGTATACGAATAAAAATTAAAATTGAATCTTTTGAAAACCTGCGGGCTTTTCTGTCAGATTATTGTCGCAGGCAATGGCCCATTGTTATTCTTGTGTTACCGTTTTAATGCCCTAACAGAGCTAGAGACGTGCAATATTGCACGCTCATGACAAATCATCGTTAGCTTTTGTCCTTTGCCACAACAAGCTCGAAATCATCGATCGTCTTATTCCCTTCGCACATCGATATTAATTTCCATTATGTAAACATATATCGCAAGTTACATATAAGAGTTTGCACACGTAACGAGTAATCCACAGAGAGTATCTGACAGTCGTGCCCTCATAGTTGTTGTTCTTGTTTTGTCTCTGTTATCTCTTAGGTACCATTTTATGTTTAATTGAAAGCAGTATTGCGCCTCTGCTGTGCTGCTGATTCATGTCATGCTAATTTATCTCGGCCTTTACCAGCCGGAACTTCGTCGAGGTCTAGCAGCTGAAGAGCCTAGAGATACAGAAAAAAGATGATATGACACAATAAATGCGTGTTTAAAAATTAAGAGTTTTAATAAAAAGAATCGTCGACATTTGTCACGAAGAACTAAAAATGAAAAAACAACAGAAAGAAAGAAAACTTAACCAATAATAAGCTCACAAATAAATAAAACACGTACTTCCGCAGCTCAAGCTTAACTCTCCGCAACTTATACAAATATTAAACAAAATAAAAACGTTAAATAAATACTTAAATGCTAAAATACATACTACTTAAATACATATATGTATATATGTATGTACATATGTGTTTACGCAAGCTTGTACATAAATACATATGTACACGTGTACCTGCATGTATTTGCCTCTTCAAAGTTACCGTTGTTTTTCGCCCCTTTTTCGGCAACCTTTTACGACGATTGTTGTAATAAGATGACTTCGCTTTATAAGTGTGTTATAATGTCAATGTGTCAATAAAATCATTGTCATCCTGTGTGCAATGCGTTACAAGTTGTTTGTTGACTTAACGGTTAAATGTGAATGCAATCAAAGTGAGTTTCGATGATTTGCCACACTAAACAAATACGAGCTGCATTGTTCTTTGCTTTTAGCTGTGATAAACCGTTTTTCGATCATTCGAATTCGAATGAACTATAAAGGACTGACAATGATTCGAATTAACTTGTTCGCTCTTCTTGCATGTTTTGAATATTCGTTTTCTCTTCTCCACTTTCCTTTCTTCTTACCACGGTCACAGAGATGCCACCATGCTCAAAACTAAAGATGGCGAGGCACATCGCATTGACACGATTAATGAGAAATGTGTAATTAATCTTTACATAATTAATATTGATTGGAAATCATATATTATCTACAAACAAATATGTAAAACATGATATAATTATATTGACATAATATATAAACTGATTAAAAGATACGACAGACTGAATGACTGCCCCAACGACCATTTCGTAATCAATAGAAAACAACGCTTTGCTTGTATGTAAATCAAATATTCTTACGTAACGAATCTACAAAAAAAAACAAGAGATGACAAAACCTTTCTACTAACATCAAATTCAATACCGAAACAGAAATCAAAGCAGCGTAAAAACCGCAGAGAGCATATGAATTTCAGTAAAATAAAAATAACAACAAAAAAAAAAAAAATCAGCTATGGTAAGCAAGTCGAACAAAAACAACGCTAATGAAATTAACTTAGCTAATGAAGAGCTGATGAGCTCTGTGGAATAACTTACAAATAAACAAACAGACATACATATAGACACATGGGCATATAAATATATGTATGTATGTAAATACTTATTGATTCGAAATCAAGAAATACAACTCTTGGAAATCTACATTTATTTCATATACTAACATTTTGTCGCGCGTGTTGCCATACAAAAATCAAACAAGTTTCTGAGCGCATTTTTTGCCAACAACTATGCAAATTAAAACACTAAATATGTACACAAGTACGTCGGCGTGCGTGTGTGTGTGTAGCTTGTCTATAGAGAGCTGCTGATATTTTGTAACAATAAAGAAAACGAAAGTGAATCCGCTCATGGGCTGACTTTGAAAACCCTTGAGGTTACCCTTGTAGCACTCAAAATGTGCGCCATTTCACTTTTTCCAGCCATGCTCGTCACATTGTTAATTTGATCGAATTAAAATGTACACGCACACATGCACACACAAGTGTGTTAGATAGAGATGCCGCTATAGATATGTGTGGCTGCTCTATGCTGAAAGAAAGTGAAAAAAGTGGGCACAAAAACAGCAGGTTAATCAAGTGTCTGCCGTTTTGCCTCTCTCTATCCCTGTCTATCTCTCTCTCTCTCTCTTCGTTCCCCTACCGATCTCTTTTATGAAACTGTCACACATGAGCTTTCTGCGTCGATAAACAAGTCTAGTACGCAGTCAAATAACTAGCCCTATAAAAACAAGCGGAAAGTAAAGTTTATTTATTTGTTGACTTCACACATGTTTCAGTATTTGGCAGCGGGTTTTCTTTTTCTTAATTTGCGGTTTTCTGCGCTTTAATGATGAGAAACATTCCAATGACATTGTCCACGAACTATGGCTACGCACACATGCATGCATACATACATGTACATATATACAAACACACACACGTATGTATGTAAAACCCGCTTTGTAGCAGTGAAAAGTTACATTAACATAGAGCCATGCCATTGTAGCAACATGCCAAAACAAAAACAAAAAGATAATGTATAAAAATCAACATGCTGGCATTTATGCCAATGGCCAATTAAAATACTTGCATTTTTTTGGTATGCAGCGCACATTATTTCCGCTATAGTTAAGTGCAATTGCTTTTGCAGTTTAAAAGGAGTTCGAAAAAACAAGTAAGCCTATATTTGTTTTGGTAGAGTATACGCTTGGAAAATACCCTGTTTTCTCTTTTTCTTTAATAAAGAAAAGTATTTACATTCTGTTAAGTTCTTAATTCTTTGCATTAATTTCATTATGTATCGATTGTAGATGTAAGCTGAGAAAGTGTTTGATGTCAAACTTAAGTTATCGATATTTAAATTTAGTAATCTGGCATCGCTGGGCAGACATATTTCTTATTTGCCAAAGCAAGACGCTCATAATTTCTCTGTTATAAATAAAAATTCTCCCGAATTTGGTTGTACTGCTAAACGTCAGGTAAGGTGAATTGTTTCGTTTGTATAAACCGTGATTGTCTGTCCGTGTTTTTTATTCAAATCCTACTCAAATTGTTACACGTTTTGTGCTATCCAATATGAATTAGCATTAAAAATGTCTGGCTCATCTGCGGCCCATCGCTCTACCAAGAGGCGAAAAATGAATTGGGGAAGGGCTAAAAAGCCAAGTAAATGGACGCACAATGTCGAACAAATATTGGCCAAACGCTACGCGGATGGCCGACCGCAGCTATTGTTAAAGTGGGTCGGTTATCCATTACAGCAAAGCACCTGGGAGCCCATCGAGAACTTGAGCGGTGATTGTCTGTCCATGCTAGCGGACTTCGAGGCAGCTGAATTTGCCAAGCTAAACGCTCAAAATCGAGGCTCAACTCGCCAACAAGGTGCTGTCGACTCATCCCTACTGAAGCAAAAAATGGAATATGGAAAAACACAGAAAACTAAGCAGAAAAAGAAGCAAAAAAAGCTGTCGCCAAAAAAGAAGCTTGATCCAATGAATCAACTAAATCTGTCTTCAGATTTATGCAATGATCTTATGATGAGCAGCGACAGCAGCGACAATAAAAGCAGCGGAGGCAACAGCAGCAGCAGTAATAGCAGCAGCGACAGTGACAGCGACGCTGCATCAAAACGTCAGAAGCTAAATACAAAATCCAGTGATTTGTTTAAGGATCTGAAATTACCACCTAATCCTAATCTTAGCAGCGATGGTGATTCTGATGATAACGGCACATCATTGCCGAGACCAGTGGCATCAGCGGCTCCAAAGTTGCTGCCAATGGCACCAGTCATCCCAATACCATCCCAACCAGTGGCTCCAAATATGCCACTAGCGCCTCCAAAGAGGAGACCAAGGGCGTCAAGCAAGACAAGGATAAGGCCAGTGTCAATGCCTTTGCTTACAAATCCGGCACTAGCTCCATGTAAGCCACCAATGTCGTCTATTGCTACACCTGCACGTGCACCACCTGCATCACTTGAACCAGCTGCACCAAATTTGCCACGTTCATCACTTAAACCACCACTGTCGCAATTCGAACCACTTGATCTATCCCAATCAGAACAACCAACTCATAAGCGAAGCTCTAACCGAAAGGAAGACGATAATGTGAAAAACCCAAAGTTGGAATCCCGGTCAACAGCAAGTTTCGATGCGCAGGATTTATCCAAAAGTTCGTTTGATATGAGGGAGAAAAACAACCCATCTACGCTGTCTGGATCTTTGGATGAGGACAGTAGCAAGCGCAAAAAAAAGTCGCAAAGTCAATCGAATTCATCGAAACAAAGCCATCCTGATGCGCAGCCGCTGACCATGGATGCGACGCCAAATAATAGTTCAAAATCTGACGAATCTAACATCATACTTGAGCATGTAAAAGGCATGCCAATTCGAGACCACATGTCCGAAGCACCTGCTAAAACCGAGGGCCCGGCAGGTGGGATGGGCAGGTGGGATGATGCGCTAAATATCCAAACGCGTATCCAGGGCCTCCAACGCGGATTGCCATTGGAGAAAATCGTTAAGGTCTTCAAGATGCGAAAAGAAGTCTATATGATGGTCAAGTGGAAAACAGTCTCATCACTCGATGCTGTGCCAATCAATGCGCTCTCTGAACTGTATCCGCATGTAGTTTTAGAGTTTTTTGAGCAGTTAGACTTCTGCTCTGACTCAGAATAAGTAAGGTAAGTTGCGCTTTGCGAAATCCGACAGATTAATGATTAGTTTCTCTCTGGTAGCTCTATTGGCGATACTCTCAGATCTTGATGCAGTCGTAAAGTTCCGATTGTCGATGTTTTTAGAGTGCTAGCTCGATGGTAAGGGTAATATTGATGGTAAGTTTCAATCTCAACGTTGGCTGGATTAATCGTGTGCTTCCTTTTGTAGTTGTTGCTGCACTTAGTCGTCCATTGGCAAACTCTATAAGATATATATTTGTTTTTGAATACCTAGAGACACGAAGTCTCCCTTAATTAATGGTGAGTTGTACCTACGAACTTGTATAGATTATTAATGAGTTTCTCTTTTAGAACTGTGGCTGGAAACCAGTTTTAATTTTAATTTTTTTCTGTTATCTGCTGAAATTACGCAAAAATTTTTGTGCAACACTGTGATGGATGGAGCTCTTTTCATATTCCATATGATATTACCAAGTGCTGCTCAAGAAACTACAATTTCAAAGTTCGATCGAACTGTAAGTTTCCCTGACAGCTGCCAGCCAGCCAGCTCTTGGTGTTGGCCCTGTACTGCTAACCTTAAACACGCGCTTCCGTTTGTCGGCGGCGCATCTTTATAATTTTACAGTTCGACGCTCGCCGTTGCCATGGGCCATGAAAACGGCTGCCCGCGTTTGGGTCAACATCAATTTTACCACCAAAAAGTGCCGACATCCGTTTTCCGACTGTCGATACTCTAGCCCAGCATTTCTGTACATTCAATGCGATGCACTTGCAAACAGACACTTCTATATATACATATATATATATGTGTGTGTGTATCTTTGATAACCTCTGCCTCTGCCTATGACAAATTGCTTGGGCCATGCGATAGGACACAACACGATATCATGCCTCCTATGAATCATTCCCTATGCTCAAGACAATTCTCTGCCAACGTACCCTCACAATTTGTGGGCAATCATAATGGCTTGATTGGCTTGCAAGCCATGGAAAAATTATTATTAGCCCATTAAACTGTTAGCCAAGTATATTGAGTTAGGTCTTAAACTGCAAGTGTTATTATGTATATATACTTGAATGCTTTTATAGTCATGCAGAGGTTATAGACAATGTTTTATGGTGCTTATGGAATATATTAGAAACCATTCTTAAATTATTCGAAACGGTTTATCTCTTTCAATTTATTGTTAAGTTATCTTTTATAGCCTACCTCGCTTATAATACCACAAAAACGTAAGCTTCAACAATATTTGAATCATAAATTTGAAAAATTAAATAATTTAACACTTTGCCTTTTGCAGTGTATCCACAATTCGCCAATTGTTAATGAGATTTATGTTGGCGAATTCGGCTTCGGCTAGATTTTATGGTGTAGATCGACGTGCAAGTTATGAGCTTGGAGACGCTTGTCTAGGTTTTATTTGTTGGCTGCCTTATCGATGCTATCTGGTGACAGCTGGCGACAGCAACGTATGCCCCGCGAAGACGACATGGCTTTGAACTCGGCGGCTTAGCGACTGAGCTGGCTCTCTGGCTGATTTGCTATACAATAATAGTAAGCGTCTAGAGCTGTCCAGAGAGCCGTTGCTACACGCCCCCGCCGTTGGCCACGCTGGAAGCTGTGGGCGTTACAGTTCATTCAACTGAAGCCGCAATGGCGAATAGCGAAAAGTTGTACCCTGCAGCTAGTTAGCGTTGTTGGATCCACCCAGCGACACCTGTCGGCAGCGAATGGCTCACAGCCAAGCTACTGCCTGGGCTAATGCAATGTCCCAGCGTCGCTGTTTGTTGTGCAATTTCAATGTCATTTGCAATGGCCGCAAGACTTGAAGCTCTCCCCCTCGTAATGCCCTCTTGTAAATTGTATAAACATATTGGACTTTAGAGCCCTTGAGATCTTAATTTGTAAATCTTGAATAAGCTTAAAACCTGCTTGAGCTCTTTAAACACTTTTAGTGTGAATTTAATTAGCTTATGTAAACGCACATCAATTGCTTAAATTTACCCAAGAAAACCTCATATAAAAGGAGGGCTGCATGGAAGGGCATTTACCTAATTAAATTACTTTTAATGTAATATTATAAAATTATATAGTTTCCTCTATAAATTACTTCCTTTTGCCTTTGCTTTTTCGCTTCAGTTTGCGCGATTCTAATTCTCGACTATAATTCGATTAATTTCCTTTTCTGTAAGATATGGATCGCAGTGCTCTATTATTATTGGATATAATTGTGCTGCAGTTGATTTTTGCAATTTGTTGTCTCGACTTCAACTTGATTTATGTGAGTGTGTGTGCGCTGGGCCTTCGCTATAATAATTTACCGCATCGAACGAGTTTTTCATGTTACATACCACAAATGGACCTGATCGTACTGTCTGATAAATCAAATTTGTTTCGTAGATCCATGATAGTTTCTGTGTGTGTGTGCACTGATTCAAGATCTACCAGTCTAGGCATTAGTATGATCTTTATACCTATTTCTCTTTGAACTAATTGCTATTAAAGTTGATCATGATCTAATTTGAATAAAAGTTAATTTAAAAACTAACTAGTTCACAATTAGTAGATCATAGTTTATCTAAATGTATTTTTGTTGTATTTTATATAAAAAATAATTGTTTTAAACAATTTAAGATCTGTGATTCGTTGTATTTGATCTAAAAACTAATTATAGTTCACCATTTTTAGATCACAGTTAATTTGCAGTTTTTTTTTTATATGAAAATCAAGTTATAATTCTATTTAATATACATATATATAATACTATAATTATGATACATTTATGTCCTATAAGAAATACTCTAAGCCTCGCATTTCCATAACTTGTTTGAGCTTCAATTTTTCCACATTTGACACTTATAGCATTAATCAACCATACTCAGCTCTATTTATAACTGGCTGTATGACCATAATCAAGTTTAAATTGCTTTCATAATTATCATAATTTTTCCTGCATTGGCCAAAACTAGAAAATCTCTAGAGCCGAAAAAAAAATTGTTGTTTTGAAATTTTCCAACCACATTTTGTCTTTGATATTTTGTCTGGCATTTCCCATGTTGCTCTATGTTGTTGTTGTTGTTTTTGCTGCTGCTGTGGTCTGTGTTGGTACAGCTATTATTACAACAACAACTACAACAACATCAGCAACAGTTACAACAATATATGCGATAATTTTTCGCTCTTTTGACCATATTTGATAGTTGATGTAATTACGCCCAAGGCGGCGATGCAGCCAAGCGCCCTCATTTATGACGCTTTGCATACAATAATAACAACTTGTGTACAGTGTTGTTGTTGCTTGTAGTAGTAGTTGTTGTTGTTGTAGTAGTTGTTGTTGTAGTTGCTGTAATGCAATTTGTTTAACGCTTCGTTTATTACCAAAAACAGCAAACGCATTTGAGACGCCCGACTTGAATGTGTTGTTGCTTGTTGCTGTCGCTTGTTGCTTGTTGTTGTTTGTTATTTGTTGTACATCTTGGTCATGTGGGCAGTGGCTGCTTGTTGAATGAAACATAATTTTGCCAGCTAAAATCGAAGCTTGAAATACACTAACAAAACAGAGTGAAAATTATGAACATAGATTGCAAAATTGAGACACAGTATAGATCTATAGAACCTTTTCATATGGAAACTTTATGATATATATAAAGCATTAAATGAAGTTTAAATAAATCAATCATAATAATATATTTTTCTATCGCCCTTTTATACATCAATTAAATTTATACGTATAGAAAGTACTCATATATTTGTAATTCTTCTTAAGAGTTCAGTTCTCTGTGGATAGCTCTACGGGGAAATAAACCTTTGGTATATCAGTATATTACTCATAATAGACCTAGAGACTTACTTGAATATAGCTCTATACGTTTTTATTTACAATATACAAACCGTATACAATATATATACAGTATACAAACTATTTTTAAATTAAATCATATTTATATATTCCATAGTAATAGAGCTTCATTTAAGATCCTTAATTACTTAAGACTTATAAACAAATAACAATTTAAAGCATATACAGTTATGGAGTATTCAGAGTATTATAGGCTTCATCCCACCACAACTAACATAACACATTTTTGCATACCTTGCTACCTTCTCCCACTCCCCCGCCCCGTCTCTCCCCTTGCACCGTCACAATCGCCTGCCTGCAACATCTTTGCAGCATGTCCAGTGAATTGTGCGGGCGTGGCATGACCAGCCTTTATTTATTATCTTGTTTATGGTTGCCCCCCGTCCCCGTTCCCGTTCTCTGCTCTGTGTCAGCTTTATATATTTATTTGAGTATGTTATGGCACGGGTCTCCGTGCCCGTGGGTTAGATGTCAGTGGAACAGCAATTACTTGTCCACGTTTATGGCTGCAATTGTTGGCTGTGAATTGTGCCTCGACTCGGCTCGGCTCGGTTCGGTTCGGTTTGATGTGCTCTGCTTCCAGCTAATGCAATTCATCAGCATGTTTGATACGAGACGCGCTGGAGAGTGCTTGAGGCGAGTCACTCGAGCATTACTTGGGCTACTACTCGCTTTCAATTCTGCTCCATTTGTGAAGACATACTTAGAGAGTAGTAATATCCAGTGAAATGGATTCTAATGCATAAATCTCTCCAAGTATGTAGTTGTTGCTCTTATCAGATTAGTCAGGTAATGGACTTGGTAGATCATTGCAATCCCTCACTATCAACAGTAGTATTTATATTACCATAGTATTATATTTATAGATCTATGCATAATCGAGATCAGATAGAGCAATCCAAAGGAGTTTCTTCCTCGCTCTGTCTCTAAATTCTGTTCTTACTATAGAAACATATAAATTTACTTATAAATTCAACTAGCATACACAAAATTCCTCTAAATATCTCTGCTTTTTATTCCAAATGACCGACATATAACATCTCAAAAAAAAAAAAAAGAAACCCCATAAACTCTCTTCCCACTTCATGAGCGAGCTTTGAAAATATGTTGGCTTTAACCTTGACCGTCTACCCTGTGAACTTGTGCTCTTCACTCTTTGTGTTTGGCATTTTGGTTCCTTATAATGCGAGACAGGCCCACATCGTATAATGAACACGAACAACTTAACGATATAACAATGCCCCGATAGCGATAGAGCAGCTCTTTCTCCAGTTTTAACTGTTCCGCTTGCTGTGTCAGGTGCAGCTCAAAAGCTGAAATGACCTTCTATTGTATTTTTCTTTGCCACGCCCCAGAATCTACAAAACCAAAATAAATGTGAAACAACTTGGTCTTTAACATAATTATGTTATAATTTTTTTGTGTATATTTTATTTTATTTGCATTTGATATATTTTGTTTTTAACTGTTGTTTTTCTGTTTCTCTACTCGTTTCAGGTAAGACAGCTAACAACAAATTCTCACCATAAATCATCGAAACAAAAGAAAGGTTCATGGTTAATATCTGCCGATGTCTTCGGCAAAGTTAGCAACGGCTAATGGTAGAGCTTATAGAGCGAGAGATAGAGATCGCGGGACTTTTGACTACCTAAACTATTTTTATTTTAGTCTACTTTAAGCATAATATATAGATCTTTATATATATGCAGGCATTATATAAAAAAAGACATTAAACAGTATATAAAATTTATATAGATATTAGCTAAAGTTAAACATAAATATATATAAAAAAAATACATAAAACTATATATATCATTTATATAGATATTAACTAAAATTATATATTATCAGCATAATCTCTTGAATAGAAATAGAAAACAAATTTTGTGTTTTCGTTTAAATTTAATTGTTAGTTCTGAATATTTTTTATAATTCAGTTATATACATATTTAATCAAAATTTTTATTTTTTATTATTTTTTTATTGCTTATATATATATTTTTTTTTATATATATGCAAGCATTATATAAAAAAAGACATACAAGTATATATAACATTTATATAGATATCAGTTGAAGTTTCAGTAAAGTTATATTACCAGCAAAATCTCTTGAATAGAAATAGAAATAAAAATTTTGTGTTTTCGTTTAAACTTAATTGATTATTTTATATAATTCAGTTAACTGCATATTTAATCATAACATTTATTTTTATTATGTAGTTCAGTTTATTATTGCTTATATATTTTTCTCAGATATATATTTTTTTTATTTATTTATTTTTTTTTCTTAAATGCCATTTGCTTCAATTTGTAATTCCAATTTTGTTGTAATTCAAGCAAAAGGTCTTTTGCATCCATCGTCTGGTTGACATTTTTGCTTGACTTTTCGAAATATTTTCGTTGCTAGCAATTTTTTTTTTTATTTGGTTTTTTTTTTCTTCGATTTTCTGGGTGTGTTTTTGCTTTACGGCCGACCCCATTGATAAAATTGAGTTTCGTATGGTAATTTGCGCAGCTTTGCATTCTTCTGCACTTGTGCATGAGAAGTGGGCGCATTCGCGCTGTCTATAGATACGCTCGATACGCTCGCATACCAGACATCTGAGTCAAAATACCAAAATGCAGAGGCCAATTAACGAATTTTTGGCGACTGAATGGATAAAATTCTGATATGCAGTTATTTATTTCTTTATATTGATGAAATTTACAAGTTCTTTTTTATAGAGTTTTTGAATTGTAATGCTATAAACGATTATAATTGTTGAATATTATTCAAATCTGTTTAATATATTATTATATATAATTTTTTTATCGTTTAAAAAAATATTTAAAGGAAACCCTAAACATATATACATTTTATAGCAATATAGTAAATTTAAAAATATATTGCTATAAAATATAATATACATAAATAAAATTAATTTTGTTTTTTTTTTCGCTATATTCAGTTTCAACAGGATATATACATACATAATAATGAAATGCGTCAGCCATAAAAATTATTATTAATAATTTTTAAACTAGTTAGGCATAAACATATTTGTCTATGTCCTATCTTAACTTAATTTCCCCTCAAGCTCATTTGGTCATTTGATTTGTTTACACTCTTACGTTGCCAATTTCATTTCAAGTTGTTTTCCTTCATTTGGTTTTTCTTATAGTTTTTTCTTATTAACTTTCTGCGCCTACAACTTCCGCTTCAGCTAGCAGCACGAGCCAGGTTTGGCGATATAAACGCATGTCTATATATATATACGATATATGTATATCTATGTATATGCGCTTCAGTGATTGCTTTATGCAAAGCGTTACGCGTTTGTTCCATGACTCATGACGACGATCATCGGCGATTGACAGTCTCTGCTGCCCCCCTCTCTCTCTATCTCTTTCCCTCTCTATATATCTGTATATCTACCTCCTCCTGCCACGCCCACAAATGCACAAGTGCCGCACACTGGGTGCATTGAACGCATTTATTTTGCACGTTTCTCTTTTGCTGCATTGCACATTTTCGCTTTTCCTTTTAATTGACGTTTCTTCTGTGTGTTTTGCTCTGACTTTTCCTCAATCGCCTTCTCTTATCTGTTTTTGTTTTATCTGTATATACTCCAAATCTATGGCTCGGCTGTAATTTGGGGTATATTATTTGTGCTACAATTTATCCAAGAGGCAGAGCTGAGAGATCGTGCGAGATGTGATTAAGTATAAATGCTATTGATAAGGCAGGCGAATAAATTTGACGTACCCAGGCAGAAACAGACCATATGATCTCGTAATCTATAAGAGCTAAAGGTTTTATATTTTATGTAAAGCCTCTCTTAACACTTGTAGATCAAGTTTTCTTTAAACTAAATGACAACTCTTATTATTCAAAAGGAATTGGTTAATGTCGTTAAGTGATATTTGAAATATTTCAGCACTTTTTAAGTTCTTGACTCAATAATTTTAATATTTTACTGATAGTATTTAATAATACGAGAAATTATTAGCTATGTATAATTATATATAAGTATGTATATATTGTATATTATCATTTAGGAATATAATTCTCCATAGCTCACTTTTTTTTAATAGCTTTCTCAATTCCTCTTTAAATTTCTTTAAAATATGCACCATTTCCTTTTCAGGGCAACTGCTCGTCGCGTATTCCCCACTAAAGCACTCTTACTTGTTATTTTGTTACTTGTTTCTTGTTTTTTTTTTGCACTTTGTGACTTTACTTTCGCGTCTACCGCAACTTGTTGCAACTGTGCCACTGACTCTGCAGCTGGTCGGTCCCCTCTGTCGGTGGCTTGTTACTTTTTATGGCTTCCCAACTGGGCTTTGGGCCGGCCTCCCCCCACCCCACGCGTGCCACCTTTGCTGGCTGCAGAACAACGAACTTTGATTTCGTTCGACCAAGTGGACAGGCCATAAATCATAAGCAAAATCGAAAAAAAAAAGAAAGCGTTGACTACTAACGGAAGTGCTGAGTGCTGAGCCATGGGCCTGGCCCCTAGAGCGTTGCCATTTTCGACCCATTGGGCGAAAGTAAATCGAAATTAAAGTACGTTTTGTACGACTTTAAATGTCGCTGGTTGATGGCCTTAAACGAGGGGCAGGCATGTTGACGTTTTTTATGGGGCTAACACTCATAATAAATATCGATATATTTGAGTATATAGACATATACATATATCAGTTTGTTGGCTTTCTTTATTACAAGAAATGATATTAGGCAGCGAGTTTAGGTAGATCTTTATTCGGACTCTTACCACCTTTATCATAATCTTTTTATCGATAACTCAAGCTTCCATGTTTATTCTTATTATCAAAAGTTGATCTCATTTAGTTGTTAAGGATAAAATCCATCTACTTATTCCTCATTTATTTTCTCTGATTCCAAAACTTCCAGCCTTGTAGGCCTCACCATTTTCATTATACAAGATATCATATATCTCATAAACCTAAATAATAAAATTTGTGAATAGTACAATAAAATATCCGACCTTGTTTAATGGAGTTTCAGTAATTTGTTTGAAGCTCAGTTTCCGTTACGCACCGAATTTTCGGAGTCGCAGTTTGATAGCTGTTTCATTTTCTGCTCTGCTCGTCAAGAGCAAAGGTTTCAAAAGTCGAGTCAGCTCTTTTGATAATGGAAGTTTTTGTCATGAGCGAAATTCCCACAATTAGCTCGTTGCTGCCTCTGGCCTCTGCCAAGAGCTGTTAAAGAGTCACTCAATTAAAGCAAACAAAATGCAACAGAAAAGAGTCCCCAGACCAGGTATGTCTGTATATGAGTCATGCCAGAGACTTGAGTGCTTATTGAAGTACTTGGTATTTGGTATTTGTGGACAGGAGAGGTAAGGCCACAGCCTGGAGCCAAGTCAAGCTTGAACAAAAGAGATCTTTGGAGTTGGCCAGGTGTGCAATGGCATATGGAATTGTGTTTAGACGCTGCAGGTGAACTCGGCGATCTGCTCAGGTAGAGCCAATCAAGTGTGACCAAATTGATTACAGCTGCCAACGAATCCTTGACCCATAAATGTCGACTGGGCACATTTCGAGTGTCTCGGCATTTCCGTTTTGTTGCCAATCGCCCAGCGCAAATGGCAAACATAAAATTTAGTTAATGAAAATTATACACACAAATCAGAGTTAACATTTGCACAGCTACGCCCTATTGCCAAGTATTTTCAACAGCTTGAAGGTCTCGTTTTTTTTCTAGCCCTTTTTCTCTTAAGCTGTCATTAAACACTTTTTGCTCTTGTCAATTGCACAATTGTGAATTGAAATCATAAAGTAAATTGGCGGAACGTTAAGCGAATCGAATATTGCATTAATGAGTCAATGCGAGCAATTAAAATATATAAAAAGCTTGCAAGATAACGAATTGAATGTAAACATTTTGTTCTTCTGCAAATGTTGTAAGACACTGTTAAAGCACTTTTTTCTATTATTCATTGAGGACTTTACAGAGCACTGTAAGAGTTTACAGAGCTTTCTTGGCAGACTTTGCAGAGCACTTTAAATACTTTACAGTGCTCTGTAGGTAGTTTACAGAGCATTGTAAGTAGTTTACAGAGCGAATGTTTAAGTGCTTAACAGTGCTCTGTAAAGTCTTGCACTGCATTGCTGTAAAGTCTTTGACTGAAGGTAGAATCTATGATTTAACTACAGCAATTGTAATGGGAGGTGTGCTTAAAAATTATACCGAATATTACATTCCAGCTTATTATGTAAATATTTAATATTTACAATATTTACTATGTATTTACTTTGTGTTGGAAAAATAACGTATGCATAAGTAAATAATTTCTGAATATATATATAATTTAAATAATTATAATTGAAATACAGATTATGAGTTCAGCTCTGCTCATTCCAACAGCAGTTTAAAGGCGGATTTATATGTGGCTGTTGCTCACAGAATGAGATGAGAGAAGTTGAGTCACGTAAAAATATAAATTAACAAATTATATTTAGTAATTGATGCTGTAAAAGGCTGAAAGTTCAACGTACTCTTCTTTCAGTTAGTAATTTTATATACATATATGTATACATAGATTTAAGTTCTTTATTTCGTTTTTCTTGCTTACATATTATTTCAATTAAGATTTCAAGCGTGGAGTCTTGGTGTACAAGGCGGGGAATTTTGTTGTATAATCTCTGATAGTGATTCATGCTCACCTCAAATATGACTGTTTATATGTATTTCAAGAAAACCAAGTTCTGTCATCGAAAAGAAACTTGGAAATTACGAGCTCTAGCTTAAATATGACAAGTTAGTCAACTTTCTTAAAATATATTATAATATATGCTTTCCTTTGGCAGAACTTTAAAAATAGAGCTACACACTGTATAAAGTATATGCAGAAAATAAAAAGCGAATCGCGAATTGAAAACTAGTTTCAGTTTAGTCTTGGCGTTTTGTCTTCTTCTTGATTTTATTGTAATTAAATAAACTTTGACAGAAGAACAAGGTTTTTTTCCTCTGAGCTAGCCAACTACATATTTGTTGTGGGTTTCTTTCCAGCTCGTTTCGTTTCGTTTCTAGCATTAGCATATTCTTTGCCTTTGGGTGGGTGTGTTTGACCACTTGAGCTGGGTGTGACCAGCACCATTTTGGATACGCGAGCCGTGAGCCATGAGCCATGAGCCGTGCGCCGTGAGTGGAAGCCATAGGCGCTGATGCCCGTAAGTGGTTCGGCACTCTGAGCCGCACAAAGTGGATGAAGTGCGTGCTACCGAAGCCGGCTTTGCGCGAAGTTCAATGCCCCACTGAAGACCGACTGAAGCTGTTCTTGGGCAAACAACTTTGGGCACAGACAATGCCGCAGAATCAGCGCCGTTGGCCGTTGTTTTGTTTTGGTTTTTGATTCTTGGCGAGCCTTCATCGATCACACAAATATTCCCAAGTCAGGTCGTCAAGTGGACACTTCAACGCCTGCGTCAGAGATCTTTGCTGCATTCCAAGAGTGCAGCCACTGATGCAACCACTCAAGGACAACGGCTCGCAAATTGCAATTCATTGTCGCCATTGGCAGCTTGGGGCCCGGGACAGCGAGCTCACTATCTTGACATTTTTATTAAAAACCTCTCAGTCGAACAAAGGGCGAATGCATACACACATATATGCGTTCTATATATGTGTGTGTGTGGCTCAGGTATTTCTCTCGTTAAACGAGCAACTGGCCCAATGTCCAACAGTCCAACTGTCCACACCAAATTGCCTCTGAAATGCAGTTGTCTTCGTTGTTGTTGTTGTTTTTGTTGCTGTTATCGATGTAGCATCATTTCCTGCTTAAATGAGATGATGGGCATATCCGACTAGCAAATACCCTTAAATTTATACCTTACTCTACAAAAGTTAGTCTCTGTTTGAGATTTTTGTGTGAATGAGTGTATAGAAAATATTTTTGGATAGAGAAAAACTGAAACTTGGGATTACATTTACAAAGTTTGGTAATTCTATCTTTTAAGATAATCGATATATGAACAAAAAACTAAGTTTATAGGCGATTGTATATATTAAATATTTGTGGAATTGTATATACATATATATTGAGTATTAAGATTATATGAATCTTCAAATATTCGAGAAATGCTGAAAATAACTAAAGCCTATATTTGTATTTTATGGAAATTGTAATAGCCATCGATAATTAGGAATTTTAAATTCTGATATGCTATCACTCAGCAGTGAATGTTTTCTTTTCCGTAAAATCAAAATCTTCTACACATTCCAAGATCGTATAGATAGACGGGACAGATAGAAATACAGATACTGTCACATAATACAGACAGTAATAATACAGACAGTAATGATCATATGATTTACTTCATAGGGACAGTCACGCCTTCCGCCACCTGTTGCATTCAAATCAACAAAAGACAATGCCTCACAGTACCTCCCAGATACCTTTTCAATTTATACAGGGTATATAAAACGCGCTTTTGCCTTAATAACGGCAACAATCGGGCGGCTAAATAGCGCTTCCGAGGGCAAGAAAGGAGTTTTGCAAGTGGTTTTCGCAGATGTATCCACAGCTCAAGGAGAACTGCATTTCATGCTGATTATTATTTATATGAAAACTTGTTAAACACACGTTTGACTTATCAAGTGGTATCAAGAGGCACATAATATTAAAAAAAATATAGATGAATAAAGTTTTAAGCTTGAGTTTCTGTTGTACAAGTTAAACAAAATGTAAATTGATGTATAAAATAAAAATATGCCGCAGATAGCATTTAAAATAATACAAAAGGCAAATTGGTGTATACAAAATATATGTATGTATGTATATACATGTATGTATTTTATATCAGCCCAATGACATTTGAAGGTGGCAAAAGCTGAAGCGCAACAAAAAAAAAGCTAGCAAAGCCCTTTTGCAACATGTGGCACTTGCAACAACTCAAATCTGAACAGCATCCAAGTAGTCATATAAGCATGGCCAGAGTGTAGTTACGCCATTTGAAGTGCTCGCAACAGCCCAGAGAGAGACAGGCAGAGAGAGAGAGAGAGAGAGACAGACAGAGAAATAGAGATAGAGATAGAGACAGACAGCGGCAAACAGTTCTATTACTTAATATGCAGAGCTAAATGCGAGCACGAATGCAGCCAAAAGTCCATTCACCACAGAGTACAAACTCCCAAACTCCGACACGATCCTCAACAATCTCCGGGCATTCAATCAACGTTTTTGGCCACGACGAATGCCTGCCGAGACCTGGTTTGGAAAGGCGACGTGCGGCACTAAATTGAGTCGAGGAAGAAGCAGAGAAAAAAAAACTACACAAAGTGCTTGCGTCTTGTTGTAGGCGTCATTTCACACCTAAGCAACAACAACAACAACAGCCACAGCAACAACAACTTTAATTTTTGTAGCAAACACAGCTGCGTGCCACACTTTTCTTCTTCTTCTTTGTCTGTTGGCCACATCAAAATGCTTCACTCTTGATGGTCTAGAATCGCTTGAAGTGCCAAGTCGGCGCATTTTTTTTTCGCCTCTGCTCAATTCTCGATTCACAATTCTAATGAGCTTAGCTTGTTTGCTGTCTGAATGGTTAATTCGAACATTTGTGCAGCCAGCTAATGGACTGGAAGCGGCAACTAGGGATTGCGAGGCCCCTTTGGAATTGGAGCAGAAATAATACCAGTTGACTACTAAATTGACTACCTGCTCGTAGGAGGTGTACAGAGAGTGAGTGAGAGAGGGAGAGAGAGACAGAGATGGGGCTATATCAAATGTGTTTATTAATTTGTTTGTGTTTAGCTATTTTATGAATGAGTGAATGGAATGAATGCTTGTTGGCTAATGAATAATTAAATCGTTTCATTTTATTAAGTAATTCAGTTATTCATATATATTTAAAAAAAAAAGTAGACTTTAATCTTGTTGCTATACTTCTTTTGCCCTGAAATATTTGCTAAATTAATAAATTTAATTTTATGTAAAATACATATTTTTGCATCTGTGCTAAGCAATATATATTTGCTTTTATAAATTTAAAGTGTTAGTATTTCCTATAATTTTGTTGGACTGCTTAATAGCTGCGAAGATGAAACGTAATAAAAATCATAATAATATTATCCACAATTTTCTCATTTTGTAACTATAAATAAATACAGTACAAAATTATTGTAACTAAATTATCAAAAAAAAAAATTAAATACAATAACAAACAAATATAATGGGAAATATTCAAAAATATAGAACACAAAAAAATATAATAAAATCATTATTTAAATTATTAAGATTAAATACAACAACAAAATATAAATACAAAAAAAAAAAATAATAATAATAAATAAATACAACTAATAATAAAAATAAATAAACAAAAATAAATAAATTAAAAATAAATATATTATAAAAATGAATTTGAATATATTATACAAATAAATTTTGTATTAATTTATTAAATACAAATAAATGTTAAAAATTAGTTAAAATAAATATATTTATAAATTTTATAAATAAAATCCTAATTTAAATAAATACATATTTTTATTAATTTATTAAATACAAATAAACATAATAAAAAATAAACTTAAATTATAAACTAAAATTGATAAATTAAAAATAAATATATTATAAAAATCAATTTGAATATACTACAAAAATTAATTAAAATAAATAAATATTTATATTAATTTATTAAATACAAAAAAATGTAAAAATAGTTTAAATAAATACATTTATTAATTTGTTCATAAATAAATGTTGATGTTTTTTTATACTTATCTGTATATAATTTTTTTTAATAAAAAAATAAATATATACATTTTTTAATAAATGTATATAATAAATACATTTTTTATTAAAAATATTATATGAAGATAAGTATAAAAAAAAACATTAATTTAAACATATACATTCATTAATTATTTTATAAATTTAATACATATATATATATGTTTGCCTTGAAAATCTTAAATACAATCTATTCTCTATATTACATTTATTTATGTTATATTATTATTGCCCAATCCCAATCCATTCCAGCTATAGCAATTCCTGCTAGAGCACTTTCAGCTAGATCGATCGCAACTGGAACACTCCCAGCTTCCAGCTAGATCAATCTCAAGGGGAGCACTCCCAGTTAGAGCACGCTCGACTTCCTCTAGGCATGAAGTAAACTAAATCAATTAACAGCTGAGCTAAACACGTCGAGAACATTCAAGCTCAGATCGTTTCTTTGGCAACTGTAACTTGCCTTCTAGTCGAAGCATTCGACATGTCATAGTTTCTATTCTTTTGTCTAGATATTTGCTCTATTATTGGCCGTAATTTATTGCCACACGGTGCAGGCGGCCAAGCCCAGTTCACCAATGCCAATTGTGTTTTTTTTCTCTTTCTCGCTAAGCTCGACTTTGCGCAAAAAACTCGTTTTGCATTTGCGCTTGTAATTTACTTTTAATATTTGCAATATAATTTTGATGTTGGCAGCCTTTATTAGAGCAGAGTGGAGCACGCTTTTGCAAATTACATAAACCAAATAGCCCAGAAATAACAAAGAAACTACAAAAAGTAACACAAAAAATAAACGTAACGAGCAAAACATAAACAAAGCGCAGTCGCACCTTAAAGTACCTCCAAAAACCAACTCCAATTGGAGTGGGGGAAACGTGGCTTGAACCAAAAATAGAAAAGCAAACGAAGAAGACTGTCTGCCGTTCGCTGGTGTGAGGCACAAATCAAATATCTCTTGGATCAAATAATTGATAGAATATTGATGTTGATTATTTTCGCTTAGCTTCAGCTATTGATGAAACCAAATTTGAACCTTTCACCCGCAAAGGTTAAAGCTCTGATCCCGCACGAGCCGCCCGGCCAAGGGAATCCAATTGAGCTGCTCGGCTTGGCTAGTTGGTGTCGTGAGTCGCCAGCCGTTGGGGCCCACAGAGCTTGGCGGGCATTGCCACCCGCATACACACACGTTGGCCCAAAGTTGTTGTTGTTGCTGTTGTTGGCTGCTTTGAACCAGTTTGCGTTTTGAGGTTTGGAGTGGCTATCGAAAAACCGGACTCAAGAATTTCCAGCTAAGAAGTTTTTCATGTTCATTTGCCATTTGCTGCCATTTTTGTCGCGTTCGAAATTCGAATGCCTTCGAATGCACCGAAAAATGGGCTGGGAGCAAGTTGCATAAACGTTGCTGCATTTTCCGTTTGTTTGTTTAAGCCAAAGGCTGAGTGCTGTACGACGTGGAGAGTGTTTGTATTGGCATTAGACTAGGCAAAAATTTGGTGAATATTTGAGGAAATATTTTATAAATTGCATTTATTTTCTATATTCAATATTCTATATTTAAATATAAAACTAAGCAAATGGCTAAAAAGGTTCTTTTGCCTTATATATCTAGCAGTAGAAGGCATGAACGAGCCTAGAATATATACAGACATACATGACTATATATTGATGTAGTTATTATATATATGTACATATTTTATATATTAATATCGCAAATGGAACAACAGCCTGATGGATTGAGTCTTTTACCTCTATCTGTACCTCCATCTAAACATAGCTCTTGAAATTGTCAATATATATATAATATAGATGAAGAGATAAATTCATAATTTTGTTCTCTGTTTGTACATTCTTTTATATTACTGGGGAGTAAACTTTTTCATCATAAACCTAAATTTAGTACATTAAATAAATATCTATTTTATAGAATACTAAAACTTCTATCTTCTTTTTCAGTAGCTTAAATTATTAAATAATTTTCAATATTTATATATATTATTAATAAATAATGTAAATTAGTAAATAATGTATATATATAATGTAAATTAGTAAATAAGGTATATAGATATATTATTTAATAATTTACATTATTATGTAAATTATAATGTAATTATGTCATTATAATGTAAATTAGTAAATAAGGTATATAAATATATTATTTAATAATTTACATTATTCATTAATGTTTTCTTTTTAGTAATTTTATTTATTCCACTTCTGTATTGTTTCCCTGATCCCCTCTCAAACAAAATTTAAATAATATATATCCTTTATTTATTTTAATTTAATTTATTCTTGTTAAGCTCTCTTCCAAGCGTCGTATTTAATGATTGGAAATTTTTTTTATAGCCCAACTTATACTACATGTTACTTTTTATTTATTTTTTTTTGCATATACTATATGGTTTTTATTCGACTTGAAATTCGATATATATATATATATATATATATATATATATAAAGCGTTTTTTATTATCATATAATTAAATTTATGACCTTATCTCATCGTTAAAACTGTATCAAATTAAAGCTGTTTTTTATTTTAAATTTATTTTGCACATTGAATATTCATTTTTGATGAATTCTTCTTTAACAATATAAATTTAATTATTGAATAAAGTGTGGGTACTATTATTGTTTCGGCTAAATGGCCAAGAGCTTTAAACAAAATTGTTTATAGCCAAAGCCAAATATCCGCAGAATGCAAGCTTTATTCACAGCTGTTGCTGCACTAAGATTTACTCTTTCGTATATCAACAACGTAGAGATCTTGGATTGCGTCAGAGCTGCACCGTAATATTAATTTTACATTAGCCCGACCCAACATTGGCTTTCGTTATGGTTGCTGGATCGATGAGCTTCAATTTCAACAGCCCAGTCGAGATCGCCGTCTCGGCATCTCGGCATCCGTCAAAAGAAAAACGCTAAACGAAAATTTCAATCAGGCATCCGTTGCAGCGTCAACAAAATTTCACTTTCTTTTGCGCTCCCAAAACTCATTCAGCAAAAGCGGCTCGGAGCTGACCCTCAGCCGCGTTACATAAGCTTCAACGAACGCCCCAAATGCCACGCCCAGTAGTCGACGCAGTCTCGCATTGTCTTTTCGTCCGGGGTCCGGCAAGTAGGTAATTTATGTGTTTTCGGCTTAAACGGTTTACAAAATTTCAGTTTCTTTCATTTCAAAGCCGCCAAATGATTTCAATTTGTTTTCAAGAGGTTTTTCTCTTCGAATTATGTCAGCGTGCTTGGGAATGGGCTCTATCATGGGTCATTCAAGACAGTCTTAATAAAAATGTGTGGCATGCATACTAGAGCAGGTCGTGATACTTCAGGAAGTGAGCTAATGACATGACTCTGGAATGTGGCTCAGATATCTATGCGACAGTCGCTGAAAGCGTTTGACAAAATACCAGATCACCAGCTCACCAGCTCACCAGATCAGTAACTGGTTAACACACCCTCCACTGAGAGTCAAGTGTCAAATATGTAATTGCCTGCAGCACAATTGAGGCTCTAGAAAAAGTGAAAAGAACAAAACAGTCGGGTGTTGCTGATGTCGTAATAGACTATCCGTCATTCCATTACCCCAAATGGAAATTAATGGATAATTATAAATAATAAGAAAGAAGAAAGAAGAAAGAAGAAAGAAGAAAGAAGAAAGAAGAAAGAAGAAAGAAGAAAGAAGAAAGAAGAAAGAAGAAAGAAGAAAGAAGAAAGAAGAAAGAAAGAAGAAAAAGGAAAGAAGAAAGAAGAAAGAAGAAAGAAGAAAGAAGAAAGAAGAAAGAAGAAAGAAAAAAAGAAGGAAGAAGAAAGAAGAAAGAAGAAAGAAGAAAGAAGAAAGAAGAAAGAAGAAAGAAGAAAGAAGAAAGAAGAAAGAAGAAAGAAGAAAGAAGAAAGAAGAAAGAAGAAAGAAGAAAGAAGAAAGAAGAAAGAAGAAAGAAGAAAGAAGAAAGAAGAAAGAAGAAAGAAGAAAGAAGAAAGAAGAAAGAAGAAAGAAGAAAGAAGAAAGAAGAAAGAAGAAAGAAGAAAGAAGAAAGAAAGAAAAAAAAAGAAAGAAAAGAAGAAAGAAGAAGAAAGAAGAAAGAAGAAAGAAGAAAGAAGAAAGAAGAAAGAAGAAAGAATCCCTTACTATAATAATCAATACATAATACCTAATCACTATCCACATCCCTCCCCACTCATAAATACAATACTAAATTAATCCCTAAATCCTACTCCAAAAATCCTACAAAAAGATAAAACCCTCTACCTCCTCCATCCCCCCTATAACTCCTCCTACAATAACCTCCCTCCTCCATATCAATAAAGAATCCCTAATATCCTCCTCCTCCTAATATATTACATAATAAATAATAATAATAAATAATAAATAATAAATAATAAATAATAAATAATAAATAAATAAATTTTAAGTTTGCTATATCACTGATATACCCCATTCAGTCAATGGGCGTGTTTAGCAATAGCAATAATACACGACTCATAAACGGGTTATTTGCAGTTTTAGAATGTTGCCCAGGTCGGCGCGTTTGAATCTTGTGCGGGTGTCTTGGCGCATTCATTTCATTTCCAGGTTCAATTGAAGCTTTGTCCTTGATGCTGGTGCTATGGAAAATGATTGATTGGCGTTTCACAAAGGCACACACACACATATGCATAGCATATCTATTGCCAAAAGGCGGATATTGGCCAACTGGGCTGGCAAGTCGGAACGAGCTCAAGAAATGTGTTGGCATTTGGCAATTATGAAAATTTACTCTTTAAACTGGTTCAAATTCGCATTTACTTTATTTCGCCAATTGATTATGTATATATGTGTGTATATTGAGTGATATTTGCATAAGCCATGCGCAGAGTCAATTTGCGCAGCGAGTTAACAATTTTGTTGGTCAATAGGCGAACAAGTCTTGGTAGCTGATTTTACATTTATTACATTTATTTGGTATCATTGGGTGGGCAGTCAAGTGGGTAAATGCGAGAGCATTTATGGGAGCAGCTGAAAGTGAGACTTAACTGTTTATTGCAGCTTTTAGGGTAACAGAGGCTTTACATTTAGTGTTGTATAACAACTTAATCTAGATGCACTTTGGGCAATATATTGTGAATTCATTTTATGGTCTAACGATAGAGTGGGCCGCGACTGCAGTGGGTTGGAAAGAGAGAGCGCGAGAGAGAGAGAGAAAAGGAGAATGCCTAAACTGTTTTAGAGAGAGATAGGGAGAGAGAAACATTGATATATATATAGGTTGGAATGATATGAGGGGAACATGCTTTGACTGTTATAGACTCCGTTTATGTTTGAGATAGAGTAGACAGGCAAATACCTATTTGAGTGTGAAGATGTTCCCGGGCTCATTTCATATTTAAATATGCCGTTTGAGTTAACCTGAGACTTTGTCTTTGTAGCAGATTTGTAGATGAGACTTTTAGATGATTTTGATATGATAGCGAAAATGTTAAAGGTACTCAAAAGTTCAATAATGATTGATTACTTCTCACACTTCCAATCACTCTTCGCATTATACGTCCTCTTCTCCACTTCGCATAGTCCTCTTTTCTCTCTTCCTTCTTCTCTCTCCACTCTACAGTCTTCGGCTTTCTGTCTTCGCACTTCATACCGCACTCTATATTCATCATGCTTCACTTCTCACTCCTGCCGCTTCTCTCACTCACTCTCTCTCTCCTCAGTCTTTTCACCCATCACTCTTCTTTCTTCACTTTTCACTCATCACTCTTCACTCTACATTCTGCCCTCCTCGCTTTTCCCTCTTTCACCCTTCACTGCACTTCACTCGGCCCATAAATATTTCATAAATAAATCTATGTAATACACTTGCTGCCCAAAAGCCAATCAAGCCTGCTTAGCTAGCAATTTGTTATAGTCATATTATTACTATCATTTCACACACACACACACTCACACACACAACAACCTGTGCAACATTTTAACGGTTAAATCAGGTAGTGTTTGAGCACATGAGTAGAATTGGCAACTGCCTGCTGTTTGGCTAGTAGCAACCGCTAACTAAAGCTCAACTGGTGTGAAATGTAACAGTGAACGCTTGGCCAACGGCGGGGCGAGGGTGCGGTCTTACCTAGTTTAGCTCTCGACAGCCCAGTGTTTGTCCAGCTCTAACAATGGCCAAAAAAGCAAAGGAAAAACAAAAACAGCGGGCAGTCCAAACAACTGCTTTTTGTTTCTTTTTTTTGCCATGCAACAGTTTCAGCTGTTGTTGTTGTTGTTGGGTTTGTTATTGTTTCGCGTTTGTTTTGTGGCTGCTCGCGCTTGGCGTTTACTTTGTGTAACAAGTTTGCATATGTGATTAACAAACAGCTCAGCATGCATTAGTAAACATAATTATAACACACTTAACAAAGAGTGAGTGAGAGAGAGAGAGAGGGAGAGAAATGGCGCAAGCAGTTCAGACTGCTTGAAATTCTACTGCAATGAAACGAAAGACTTAAGCGACAAACTCGCGTGGGCTAGACTCGACTTGAGTCGACTCGCAGACATGTCTTCTGTCATCAGAGCTCAGTTTACTGCCAGCAGCTGCCATCATAGAATCCTCCACCGACACCCGACACCCAAACAACATTTTCAGCTGACTCATTTTTCTGCACGATTCTTGCGCTCGTTCCACGGCAGCGCTTGACATTGACCTTCGCTTGATTATTTTCTAATTAGCTGTCGCTGCCTGCGGGCCAAAAGTTTCTTGTTGCTGTTGTCGTTCGTCCACTTCTTGAACAGATCTGTGAGCTGTATTTGTTTTCGGCATTATAACGATCACTGCCCAAGCTTTATGGTTCACTTTATATTTTTGTTTTGATTTCTTTTTATTTTTGCCACTGTCTTTGTTTCTTGCTTCTTTTTAATGGGCTTTTATTGCCTTTGTGGGCTCTGTCACCTCGTTGGAGTCCATTAAATGCGAGTAAATTAACCGAAATTATCTATTTATATTGCCGAAAAAGCAAAACAAATAATAATAATAATCTACTACGTACGGGGCGGGGCGGTGCCATATGATGTCACGGGCCGACTGCGAGTAGGAAGCAAGTTTTGCTTGGCCAAGCAGCGTGAACTACTTAAAAAATACTTAAAACTAAAGCATTACAACCTTAGATGGGCCTAGAGAACACCAGATGAGATTACATATAACGAGTTTTTATGATCTATCCATTCTAGTTTTAAGCTGCTGTGCTAGAGATCTATTTAATGAGTGTAGATAACTTGGAAATTACGTAAAAACAATTTTGGTTTGGGCAGAGACTAAAAGTTTATTAAGGGAGTGAATGAATGAATGAATGAATGAGTGAGTGAATGAATATGAACTCATATACTAAACAGCTGAGCCAAGTTTAAATATTTTAATTATCTTCTCGTTCTCTATAAGCACAATGAATGCCTTAAGCTAGACTCTTGATGCTCGTTCTGCAGATGGAAGCAGAGCATATTAGTTTTATCTTTCTCTCTCTCTCTCTGTCTCTATCTATTTCTTTTTCTCCCTCTCAATGGCTGAGTATTTCATAATTATGGCGTGGCAAAATGAAAAAGGAGAGAAAAGAGAAATAAATATACAACTCTACCTCTATCTACAACTCAACTCTATTTCACTTCTATTTCAAGATTCAATTCGAACTGTAGACCTAACCTAATTAGAATTATGTAATATCAATAATAATAATAATATCTCTCCATTTTCCTCATTTTATTCTGTCTGTCTCCTTCATTCTCTCTCTCTCTCTCTCTCTCTCTCTCTCTCTTTCTCCCTCTGGCTCTCTCTGTCTTTCTCTCTCTCTTTCGTATAGTATAAATGCTTTACATATATCAGCTAACACTGCAATAACTCTAAAACTGCTGCACTAAATCGCTTCGCTGACCTTCAATAAAGAAGAAGAAGAAGATGATGATGATAATGATGATGATGATGATGAAGAAGAAGCAGTCGTAGCCGCATCAGTTATAAGCGCACAGCCAATGGCCAAACACAGAAACTTGATTGAAGCAAATGAAAACGTAAAGTTCAACTTGTTTAGTCGCGGTTGCTGCGTCTTCTTCTTCTTTAGTTGCTGCAGCTATTGTAATTGTTGTTGCCGTTGTTGTTGTTGTTTTAGTTGCTGTTGCACTTCTGAATGACTTTTTTGCCATAGCGTCTTGACATTTCGCACAAACATAAAAAGAAGAAGCAGCAGCAGCAGCCGCAGCAGCAGCACAAAGAGTCGCTTGCGTTGCTTTTGTTTTGCAACTTGTTGCAGCATCATCATCAACCAACAAAATTAGCCCGAAGACGGGCAAATTGTAAATGCCCAAATACAAATAATTCACAGTATTCACAAAAATTACAGAATCTTCACTGCATTATCTATCGCTGGCACAATTAATGCAAGGCAGATACATATATCTAGCTAATTTAAGATAACAACAACAGCAACAGCAGCAGCAAGTTTGAAATTCTTTTTGTGCAGCGAATGTTTCATTGTAAATGTCAAACTGTTAGCGCAAGTTAGCAGTAGGCACAGTGGTGCGAAAGTATATAGAAAATGCTATTCTCTTTGGCATTTCAGTGGCATTTATTTAGCCTAGGTTAGATCTTATCTTATAGTGTTGAGTTGAGCACATCAAAACCATTTTCTAGGCTTTTGCCTAAAATATGAATCTGCAGCCACAGTTGCTAATGATAATATCAAGCTCTCAAGATAATCCAAGCTGAAAAGGCATACAGAAAATATTTGCTGTGTGTTGCTTTAATATTCAGCACATAATTGTTTTCTAGAGTCTGATTAATACAAAATTAAATTTGTAATATTTAATTTTATATATTTATTTTAACATTATATATATCAATTAGAGCAACTGCATAGCCATTTTTTTTTTAGTACTCATACATTATTATTAAAATTATTATTATAATTTTTATTTTTTTATTATTTAAATTATTATTACTACTATTTTTTTTTTTTTTAAATTTTACTATTTTTATTTTATCTGTTTCTTGATTGATAAACGTCATCAGACTAAAATATTTGTTTAGATATTTATTTTATTTTATTTATATATTTTTAGAAATGAATTAATTAATTTAAGTATTAAATATCAATATTATTTACAGAGTATGAATACCCATTTAAAGCTGATATTATTTAATAAGATTATAAAATTAATAAATAATTAAAATATTTGTTTATATATTTATTTTATTTATATATTTTAAGTAAGTAGTTAATTAATTTTAGTATTAAATATCAACATTATTTACAGAGTATGAATACCCATTTAAAGCTGATATTATTTAATAAAATTATAAAATTAATAAAATATATAATTAAAATATTTGTTTAGATATTTATTTTATTTTATTTATATATTTAAAAAAATGAATTAATTAACTTTAGTATTAAATATCAACATTAATTACAGAATATGAAACCCCATTTAAAGCTGATATTATTTAATAAAATTATATCATTATTTTTTTTAAATAATTATCAAATAGAGGTAGAGCAAATATAAAATTATCCCAGCATAATAAATAAGAACTTCTTATATTAAATGATGATGAAAATATCTACCCTATATTTAGTTAATATCTTAATCAAGTTTATATATTTTTACCTCTGTGAATTTTGGCATTTGCCGACTTAATCTAAATTTGCATAGTTCATTTTTGGTTCAGCTCTGGTCTGTTCCTTAAATGGCAGCTGCATTCATTATGTATTGTCATTAACATTGCTCAAACTAAAGTAGGCGCAAGCCGTTCGCATACAATTGACGACTACTGTGCAACAAAAGGCGTTGCTGCCATTGTCGCTGCGCAGTGCGGCGACGCATGCAACATGCAACAGCAAATAACAACAAAAAGCAACAAAAATGGTTCGAGTTTGGCTCATTGTTTGGGCTCTGGCTGTGGCTTTAAGCCAAATGCCAAATGCGGCAGACAGTTTGAAAGGCACTTGACAAAAGACAAAAAGCCAAAAGGCGGCAAAGTTGAAACAAATTGAAAGGCTTTTGGCCTGTTGCTTTTGGCTGTTAACTCTTTGCTATTGAGGCAGGCTCTGTGGAAAGTATCAATGGAAGTTATTTTTAGGCCTTTTCCTGTCAACTCCAGCTCAAAGCCTGTTCGAAACTCTTGGCTGTAGCACAGCATTTAGTTCGTAAGAATCAAATTTTTCGTTTTATGGTTATTTATCTCTCGTATGCCCTGGGATATGCCGGTGCAGCTGCTTTTTGATGACTTCAGCCGATGGCAGTACAGACAGAACTCCGATCTGATGCCTGTTAACAAAATGGAGCAGAAGATCTATTTGCCATTTGATATGTTCTACAAGGACTTTGTCACATGGCTGGCCAACGAGAAACTCGCCTTTCTGGCCCATCAATTCTGGGAGAAACTGTCGCCGGCCCAAATGCACAGCTATGACATGAAGGCCAAGGCAATGCATGAAGCTGCCAAAGCAAAGAAAACAAAGCCAGCCAAATTCGTTAAGAAGCCCCCCATCAAGGCGCCCACAAAAAAGCGCGGCCTGCAAGGCAAGAGCTCAAAGCGCTCCAGCCAAGCTGAACCCAAAAAGGTTCTAAAAAAGAGTATTACGACGGCGAAATTAAAGAAAACTCGCTGAGGAAAGTGTTGATGAAAATATCAATTTAAATATTTTAATCAATTACCTCACACACACACACACACACACAAATTACAGTTTGCTATCTGTCCCTGTGGCTACGATTGACGTTAACTGGGGAGCTCAAAGTTAATATACGTGAGTGAAAAAGATAGAAAATCTAACATATGCCAGGAAAACAGTGAACGCAGCCACAACTTTAAAATTTTATGTACTTTTTGTATATTGTGGAAATTCGGAGCTCTAAATAACAGACACACAGATTAAATGAAATTCATAAGTGCATTCAAAAGATGAGGAGCAAGCAAAAAATTTATAGAAATAATATTTATAATCGCATTGAGCTGAGATATTGACAGATATTGCTGAATATTTGTTCTATATATTTAAACCATTTTATAAATCAATTAAGAATTCATAATACATTTCAATTATAATTGTATAACGTATGAGTTCAGTTTTTGTTTGTTTTGCAAAAAATTCTCCACCAGCATAAGAAAAGGTATTTGCTTATCTCTAGTGAAGCAATAAATGCTATTTATATTATATTTTACGATATAAAAGCAATCCTAACGGTCTCGAATCGCTCATATGGAATACTAAATAGAACTTTGCGCTCATTACAATAAATTCCGATTGAATCGATAAATGCGTCAACATGAATGCGAAGGTTCTTTAACAAATATTTGTTAAGAAATACTGGTAAATGCCGATATTTACGTTTTATTCAATTTTAGGTCAACTGTGTCAGGCATACAAATAGCTAATAATCAAATTATTCTAATTAGTGGAGACTGTTACAGCACTTTTTTGTAAAATAATTTGCAAATGATACAATAAATCACGTCAACTTTTATATTATTATAAAATATACAATTAGTATGCATATTAAGAATATATAAATATATAACATTTATTTACAAATTAAAATATATAAAATATGTATTCACTCATGTGCGATCTGCAGTGCTCACTTATGAAATGGAGCCTAATGCAGAGTCAACGGCATATAAGAATGAACGATTTGATCTACCTTCAGCGGATTAGAGTTACAGGCCAAATAAATACACTGCAACTCTTGCCCAAGCGCAGAAGGCTAATATAAATATTGTTTTAAATACACGGAATAAATGTTGCCCAACATCTACATTATTATTGATATAAAGCGGGATTCGAACCTTGGCCTTTTGCATGACTGTCGACGCCTCAACACACGACGCCACAACAGAAATTGCAATGAATCTGCCAAATATTCACGTAGTTCTAGTTCTTTTCAATACTTGATCACAAGCAGTTAACAAGTGGTTGCAAAGCAGTTCATGAATAAAGCAGTGATAGCTGCCACACGCGCGCTTATAATATATTCAAGCATTCGGTTTCATCAATTAATTAAAATTTCAGCCTCTAGTGCTTCGACAGCGTTAAACACTTACAATTTGCACACATAACTCCTCTCCTCGCTTCACTCATGCATGTGTTGAAAACAAGGTGTGAAACTCAAGTAATATGATATTGGGGCACTATAACTACTACTATTACTACTACCAAGCCCCTGGCACAACGTAGGTGTTGCCCCACTCCGTTGTTATTTTATTTTTATTTTGGGCGCCTCATGCAGTTGCGAGGCTGCTGCATAAATTCGCCTGATCAACATTTTCAACACTGCATTTTCGTTCAAAATGTTGCGCATGTATGTATGATATTTCAATTTTCAATTTGTGGCCACGTTTTTGCGTGGTTGAAAAATACTTTTTGTTTTTTTGTTATTTTGGCTTTTTGTTTTGGTGTAATGGCACTTTTTGTGCCCAGACATTGTGGGTCAAAGAGCCAAGAGTGACGCATACGAGGCTGCAGCTGGAAGCTATTTGCAGTCAACTTTGGGTGTCTGCTGCTCGTGGCCAGTGCCCACGCTCTGTCATACCTATGTATGTATGTACATATATGGATGTGTGTGTATGTATGTTTGTTACACTGTGTCACGAGTATTTACATAGTTTGTATGGTGACAGCTGACAAAATACCTTATATTCTGAAAACTTGGTTTTAAAAAAGGTTATGTTTACCAATATATTGATACCAATCAGTAATCAATAATTAAATTATCAAGTAGAGTATTGGTTAATTATTAAAAATCTTTTACTACATAGAGACTACATGTTAATTAAATGAATTTAAAATAATACTTATATTCCACATAACTAGCAGAGTGCAAAAATTACTTGGGACTTTGCATTGAGAGTAAAGCAGTGTAGGGAAATATTTAATAAGCAGTTCAATCAAATTTGCAAAGCAGTTCAGCTCAGCTAACAATTCATAATTATTGTGAATTTATGTTTATATATTTATATGTTTACATTTATATAGCCCATAACAACTCTTGGCCCCAAAGCAGGGCTATTTCTTATTTATTTATTTATTACAATCTATTGACAATTAGGTACAGTGATATTGAATTTGTGCACGTTTCATGGCTAACTGTTGCCTGCGGCGCTGCGCGAGGTGTCAACAAAGCAATGAAGCTAACAACAAAATCTGTCGATTTTTGTTGTTGTTGAGTGTTGAAACTGTGGCTATTGATTAATTATTGTTGGCTTCGTGCAACCTATTAACATTTGACCTTGTTTGCATTTCAGATACCTCCAGCTATTACTTTCCATCACAAAATCGTTTTGTGCCATCCTCTGGCTCTTTCCCGCGCCAGCTGCAGCAGCAGCAGCAGCCGCATCAGACACTTAATGGCTTTCGCAGTAGCACAGGTGGCTTCTCGCCCGCACCGGGCTCATACCAGGAGCAGCTCCTGTTCATAGCCAATGAGAATGGCAACGGCAACAAGCAAACAGCGATTACAACGAGCTCGCCGTATGGAGCACATTTTGGCGCTAGTCCACAATTTGCCGTAAGTTTTTCAACTCTCAATTGACTCGAGTTGCAATTGCAGCTCTAAATTTAAATATTTATCGTCTGTTTTTCAATTTTTTGTACTTTTGCTTTTGCTTTTGCTTCAATCAAAGTTTTGGCTAGTTGCATTTTGTTTTTTATTGAGGAGAGTTAACAAGTAACAGGTAATAGATAGATAACTGGCAACAGGTAACAGCTAACAGGCAACAGGCGATGTACGTACAGACTGTGCTGCAGGCAATTAAGTAACTTGTTGTCTGTTTCTGGGCCTGAGCTGAAGTCGGAGCTGGAGTCGGAGTCCAGCTGCAAGTCGACGACTGAGTCCGAGTCCATGTCTGGCATTTTGGCACGCAAAGCAAAGCTCTGCCAATCAACGCCAAAAACGAAATCAAATCAAATTCATAAATTACCACATGCCACATGCCACATATGAAATTTGATTAAGCCAACTTGCAAAATGCAAACAGCAAGGTGCAGCTAGCCGCTAGAGATGGGCGCGTGACACGCGTGTGCAACAGAAATAGTTGAAGCTAAACTATATCGTATATGTATAAACCTAATTTAAACTAATAATATTACAAATATGTATTTCCTGGCAAATATTTCTACATAAACCTTTTTGCAATTGCAATAGGAAAAGAGTTTTCTGGGAAATTGTTGAAATACCAGTTGAGGAAATTAAATTAGCTTCGCCCAGGCTCACGCAACATAAATCGAATTACAGGCCGAACAATGCAAGAAGCGGCGGGCGTACGACTGACTGACTGACTGAACGGTCAGAGAGATGTGGAAGCATTTCCAAATCCATTTTCCCACTTACTTTCACTTTGCCCGGCCCAAGCGGCGCAAAATGCGCAGACAAAAGCCGATGTCTTCTGCATATCAACGAATCAACAATAAATAATATTTGTTGTATTACTCGAAATGACTCGAATGTGCTTGCTTGCCTCTTGGCGGTCCCTTAGGGGAACGTGTTCCTAATTGAAAAACTTGATAATCATATTGTCTACTGCCAGTTGGCAGTCATGAGCACGCACTTTGCTGTCGACTGCCCGGTTTGGCCCTAATTGAAGCATGGTATGTCTGTGGGCTTCCAAGTGCGGAGCGTGGCTGACAGTGTGAATAGTTGATGAGATGAGCATGTAAAGCGTAAGGAGCAGGAGTTGGAATGCACAGAAACAGAAGCTGTGCTAAGTAGAGAGACGGAATCTGGAACTGGAACAGAGACAGTAACAGAAGCAGAAAGAGCAAGATCGTCAGGATGAGGGACTGAAACTGAGATGTGAACAGGAGCTTAAGGAAAGGCAGTGAACGAGTCAATGAGGTGGACAAAGACAGAGATAGAGAGTAGAGCAGAGACCGCAACAATAATATGGACAGAAACAGTGACAGGAACTGGAACACGGAATGGAAATAGAACTTGAAAAGTGGCTCAAATTGAAGCAGCAAACAGAGACAGGATTAGAGACATAGTCTGGAACGGAGAATAACACAGCAGGAGAGACAATAATAAAGACAGGAGCACAGACAACGAGGGCGAGAGGAATAGATATGGGCACATAAATGGAGCTGAAGACAGGGATAGGAATAGCAACAGTAACAGGGACAGTAATAGGGGCAACGGGGAATGGACCGGGCCTTGGACAGCAGCTCAAGGGGAATCAGTGCAATTACATAAGACAGGGATAACGCTGTAACAGGAATAGAGACGTAGGGAGAGAGCAAAGTCGAGAGCAATGTCGAGAGCAGGGACAAAAATAGATGTGGGCAGAGAACGCACATTAAGTGCTCTTTCTGCCTCTAATATCATCAACCAGTGGCAGTGGAGAACTGGACACTGATTCCCCTAATGGAAGTGACTTCTTAGTGTCTTCGCATTGCGCCACCTGCAAACTCAATTAAGTGCAAAGACTTCTCGGGCATGCAGATGATGCCTCGTTGCTTCTGAAGAAGTTGACAAGCACTCGGCTATTTATAAATTGTATAAGCCTTCTTTGCGCAGCCAACCAAACCATAAATCAAGCTGAGAATGGTACAAAATAATGATACAAATAATTAATAATTCAGTTGTCTATATTTCTTTCACTTTGGCTAATTTTATTATGTCTAAAATTTTTATAAATCTATGCAACTATTTCTTTGATCTTCCAATGAATAACAACTAAATAAAATACATATTTCTATAAAAAAAATATATTTAAAATATTTTCTAGTAAAACTAAAACTTTAAATATCTTGTTTTATTATATTGATGTGTGTATTTTTTTTTTATTTTATTTATTTATTTATTTTTTTTATTTTATTTTATTTTTTTTTGAAGTTTCTGCAAAAAAATAAAATATTAATAAAATATATCCATATCCATATAACAAAGAATAATTATTAAAATATTTTCTTGTAATGCTTAAACTTATCATAATATCTTATTATTATATTTAAAATTTTTTATAAATTTCTGCAAATATTTCTGTCCGTTCTCAATAAATAACTAATTATAAAAATACTTCTTTCCATATAACAAAAAATAATTATTAAAATGTTTCCTAGTAATGCTAAAATTGATCATAATATCTAATTTTATTAAATCTAATAATATAAAATATAACAATATAAATAATAATATAAAATATAACACAAACCTTCACTAAATCTAGAAATATATAACAATTGACTAGTGGTATGTTAACTATAGAATATATGTAGATATTTCATATTTTTTATGGTTTAATTTGACTTAACCATTCAATATTTTTTGGCTTCAAGTGAAAGCCCAATGCCAAACGATGAGCACGTTATGCATTCTCCTTACGCACTCTCTCTCTCTCTCTCTCCCACTCCTTGCTGTTTGATTTCTTCAAGTCTAAAGTCGTGTAGTACGTGAGCCGCTTGTTTCATAGTTTATTATGCTTCCCCATATTGACAAACGACTTGGCAGTCGTTGCATCTGGCTTGACCGAGGCGAGGCGAGGCGAAGCGACGCTTTCTTCTTGTAAAATTGTAGCAAGTCCATTTGAAGAGTTGCCTCATTATGTGGCGAGTCGGGTTATTGCACCCGGGCGACACCGCCGCAGACACTCGGTGAAATTTGTTAGTCGGCAATTGTCAGAGTTAGTTAGAGCTTATATTTAATTAATGACTGTTAATCAGACTAAGACTTGTGGGTAACTGAGACGCATTTCTCTCTGGCTAATTGCTGGTGAAAATCGGGCTAGACGACTGTTCGGCGAGGGGCGTGGCCATAGGGTACTTTGTGATGCGTAAACAACGACGTCAAGAAGCGGAAAGAGAAAAAACAAAAAAACCCAAAAAAAAAACAACAACTGCAATCAAATGCGCCTTTTAGCAACAAAACTTGCGTTTTGTATGCAATTTGTTTAACAGAGCAAAACTGCAGCGCAGCTCAGCTCAGCTCAGAGTTGGTGCTGCTGCACATTAGAAGCACTTTCAAAAAACAAAAAAAAAAAAAAAACAATAATAATAATGCATAATATAACAACAAGTACTTAAGAGCTCGAAGCCGAAGCCGAAACGAAACGAGCGACTGACAGCGATTTCAGTAATTAGCGGCCAGTCGAATTTCGATTTAACCTTGATACACTTCAATCAAACATTTTTTATTATTATTATTATTATTATAGATTTTCATTGTGTCGATAGTTTGTTTGTTGTTGTTGTTGTTGTTGTTCGATTTTGATTTGAAATTCATTTGCAATCAGCTTTCAATTTCTGGAGCTGAGGTCTTAAAGCGCTTTGGCATTGCATGCAACACGTCGAGTGACTCGAAGCCCCCAAATGAGTGGGGCAGAACAGCCAGCGTCTGCCGGGCGGGTTAACTGCCTCGACCCAGGTGCACTGTTTGGACATGCAAATGAGCTCAAGACACGCATTGTCAACTTACATCGATGGCGGCTCAAACTGCATTACAAATGCTCCTGTCAATCATCAGTCGAAAGTGGAGCGAACAAATGAATAAATTGATTTAAATGCGATTGAGGCGAGCTCTAGGCGTGTTTTAGGTCAGCTCTGGGCCAGCTTTTCTCAGCTTTTGTCAGCTCTGATTTGATTTTCACTTGACCTTTTCTGGAAAATAGATTTAGGAATTGTGTTAAAAATTATTAACCAATTTGTAAAAATATATGTAGTTGATATAATAAATAATATATTAATGCAATATACATTTGACTAATAAAATTTTTATTATATTATTAAATCTATATTTTAATATATTTTAAAAGTGAATTGTAGTAGAATGTTAAGTAATAGTACTAAAATAGTACTAAACTAGTACTAAAATGGTACTAAATAGTACTAAACTAGTACTAAAATGGTACTAAATAGTACTACACTAGTACTAAAGTGGTACTAAATAGTACTAAACTAATACTAAAATGGTACTAAACTAGTACTAAAATGGTACTAAAATAGTACTAAAAAGTACTTAAATACATCAAAATATTATAGAAATTATTTAAACAAAAATTATATATATATACAAATTTTAGACAATGAAATTTTAGTGTACTAAAAATGCAATTCCATTTTTTTTAACATTATTATGCCATTTCAAATCAATTTTATGGAATTTCCTACTATTTCACTGTTTAAGAAAATATCTTACGATTTAGTAGTTCTGTTAGGTTTTCTTTTATGAAAACGCTTAAACCAAACTCAGAATTCATTCAATGTTTATTCAGGAAGTGAAAATTAGGATATTATGCTATGTATATTTCCGTATGAACGCAATGCATATCAATATGTCTATCCATCAATATATTTGTATATCTATCTAACTAGTCAGATATCATTGAGGCTTTTTGTTTTCTTTACTTTTATAACAAAATCTGTACATAAATCTATACATACATACATAACTCTGTACATCTATCTATCTCTCTATCTATCTATCTCTCTATCTATCTATCTATCTATCTATCTATCTATCTATCTATCTATCTATCTATCTATCTATCTATCTATCTATACATTTATCCATCTATCTTTCTTTCTATCTATCTATTTGTCTATATATTTTCTTTATGTATCTATCATCTATTTATCTATCTTCTCTGTGTATCTATCTATCTATCTATCTATCTATATATATATACATTTATCCATCTATCTTTCTATCTATCTATCTGTCTATCCATCTCTTTATCTATCTATACATTTATCTATCCATCTATTTATCTATCTATCTATCTATCTACCTATCTACCTATCTATCTAGTCAAACAATTTCGTTAGAACTGTTGTACTCTTAGTTAAATTAAAATTTTATTATATTTCTTTCATTTTTAATTTAATAAAAAATAAATAAATATATCTATATACATACATACATCAATCGCTCAGCTAGTCAAGCATTTTTTAGAATTTTAATTTATAATTTATTTGTTTTTTATACATAAATTTCAAATTTATATTGCAACATAAAATCTCTGCACATTTAATGAACTAACATATTTATTTGTTTTTCGATTTCTCCCTCTCTTTTGCTGTTTGCTTCCCACAGAAACCGAGCCGTCAGACGGACTATTACGATATCTCGCCACGCCCCTTTGGTGTGCCCGTCAGTGGAGGCGGTGGCGCAACGACGTCCGTTTCTGGATTTACACGCTCCAAGGCGATACGCAATGGCGGCGCCAACAGCTTGGGGAGCAATCTCCAGCCACAGACGCAGCACGTCAATGTGCCACACCAGCAGACGCAGTTTCTGGCGCACTTCAGTGAGGCAACGGTAAGGAAATGCCAATGGGGAGCTCATAGATCGTCAGCTGGCAGATCACTGAGAGAGCGAGAGAGATAGGGGGAGAGAGGGGGAGATAGAGAGAGAGACATACCAAGCCAAACCAGACAAAAGTAAAAGCAAGCAAAACAGATAAACATTTTGGCATTGCATAACATTTTAACAAAACAATTGGCCATGCTCTGATTTGGCCAATATCAGTTGCTCTCTGTGTCTACCTCTAGCTCTCCCTCTCTCTCTTACTCTCTCTCTCTCTCTCTCTGTGTGAGACGGCAGACAATTCACAACAATCCCAGAACCAGTTGCCAGCCACAAAAGCCACAGACAATACAGATATATGTATTTATATATGGATATGGCTATATGTATTTATATGGATCTATTGAATGAAATCATTTTTACCTTTCACCAGATCATATATTCGAAAATGAACTCGCACCAAGTAAACAATTGGAGCAACAGCATTTCATTCAAACAACTTGCCGTTACTCGAGAGTATTTAACATATTTAGATAGGAAATGGGTTTATCTAATAACAAATATATTCCGCTTGAAGTGCACAAATACCTCAACTGATTGAAATGTCTGACGAGCTGTTTTCTCTACCATTGTTTTGCTACTCTTCTTCTTCTCCTCTCTCTGTCTCTCTTCATCTCTCACACGCCTCCCACTCTGAAAGAGTTTTGGTATTCGACTTATTGGACATTAAGTTCATTATTGAACTTAATTGCCCTCATTTGTTATTTAATTGCAGCGAAAGTGTTGCAATGCTTAATCTTGGCTTAGGCCCACAAAAACCGATTTGCGTCCCACAGCATTGGCTACAAAACTCACAAACTTTTGCCAGCCTTTTATGGGCAAGAAAAATTATCTTTGCCTAAATACGAAATATGAAAGAGTTTGACAATCACTGAAGACTTGTGGAAAGTTGCAATTGGAAGTGAATCTGCTCTGTTGATATGATATAATATTAAAATTGAATTTTTGCTATGCATAATATATTTTATTATAATGTCAAAAACTCGTCAAGTAAGAGCTGATAAATGAAGTGTTTGGCATTAAAAAATCTCAGAAGTTTCACTAGAGAATTTTAATTGGTTCATAAGATCATTTTGCTAGAATTAAACTAGAGAAATATTCAATTCTAATAGAATGAACTCTACACCAAAAGAAACATGATCTATTATGATATAGAAAGATAGAGCTGAGGAATTAATTGCGCAAGATATAGCAGGAAAAGCAAAATTGAAATGGGATTTTGTATGTAGAAGATTTTTAAATATCACAACAACAAATATATTACATGAATGTTTAGCTTGAGCTCAATTCAAAATTTATGTATCCTTCTTCTTTTCCATTATTAAAAGAGTTATTCAATATATATATAGTATATATGTTATAATGATGCCATGATACCAAAATGTATATATTGTAGTTTAATGATACCATTGGAGCTACCTCAAAGTCTACAGAGACTGTCAGACCTTTCGACAATCACTTAGGCCATCATCATTAAAACGTAATGATAGACTTTGCTCAAGAAGCTGTAACCTTTGGCAGCTTCAGCCAGAAATTTGCACCTTCATCGGCTGACGACTGCTGACTGCTGATTTTTGATAGTTGCAGCGACCCAAAAAACAACAACAACAACAACAAATCTGAACATGCAACTCTCAATCGCCGCCGCCTTCAATGGATGAGCACGAAGCTGCGCTTCAGCGTCACGTTTACAACCTGTGCGACTCAGCTGGCGAGGCTGCGCGGCTGCAGTTGCCTTCACATCAGAAATTAAATAAATACGAGCACATAAATCGAGTCGAGACCAAAAGCTGGAGATTTGCACAAAACGCTTTAGACAAATTTGAGAATCACTTGAGAATCGGTAGGGAGCAGACTCAGGAGACGAGAGCGGGGAGCGGGGGGCCAGGGGACGGTAGTTCGCACGCAAAACAATTGACAGACGAACCGCAGAGATTGTGATTTCATGAATGTGTGTTAGGAGCAGCATGTTGAAACTGTAACAGTTTCCCATGACGACGACGACGACGACGACGACGACGACGACGGCGGCGACGGCAACATGTGACCACAAAAGCCAATGCTGTGAATGGGGCGCAACCGCTGTCGGTTGGCAATAGCCGTAATAACTGTCTGTTGGCAGCAGCTAGACTTGCCCCACTTCATAACGGCACTCTTCTTCATTTATGTACATCTCCTTCTTCTTCTTCTTCTTCCTTGCAGAACGATAAGCGCCCGCTCGCAAGCAGCGCTGCTCAGCGTCCCTTTGGCAACGGCGGCTTCTCGCCCAGCGCGACGCGCACACGCACTCAGCCACCGCCGCCCTCGGAGGATGTCACGCCCCAGGCTGCGTCGCCCTATCGGCTGCGCAATCGCTTCCAGCCCTCGACCTCGACCTCGACGGCCTCGTCCACAACCTCAGCGGAGGTGACCAGCAAGCGTTACAATCGCTTTGGCAGCAATCGCAACGCAGCAAAGTCAACGACGACGTCAACGTCGACGTCGACGACGACGACACAGAATACACCTGCCGAGCGTCCGAGCTTTGGACGCAAGCCGGCCAGTCCGCGTCGTCCTGTGTTCATTAGCCGTGAGGTCAACGAGCCCGTCAGCGTGGTCAGCAAGCGGCCCTTCAACTACAACAGCGCACGGCTGAAGCTGCCACGCCCCACGCCCAGCACAACGAGTACGACGGAGGGCGTGAGTGCAGACGAGGCTGATGATGAGCTGTACGATCAGGAGTCGCAGGAGCAGGAGCAGGAACTGGATCAGAGCGAGCACGAGGAGGCCTCAAGCCTGGAGAAGCTGCCTCTGCAGGAGGAGACAATAGCGCCGGCAACAGCTGCCGAAACAGAGGCCAGCCAGGACAAAGCTTCCTCCGAAGCAGCCGCAGAGGAAACGGCGACCAGCCAGGAGGCGGACTATGACAAATCCAGCGTTAGCAGCACGGAGGAAGCCCAAACAGACGCCTCGGAGGCACAAGACCTGACGGAAGAGACGACGCTGTCCAGTGCAGCGCATGAGTATGAATATGTTGAGGACGAGGAGAAGGCCACAACAGCCACATCCAAAGAGCAAGTCGAGGAGGTTCAGTCCACAGAGGAACAGCAAGCCGAGGTGGAGAACAACACCACGGAGCTGCCTGCGGAGACGACGCCTAGCAGCAGTACTCCCACACAGCAGACGCCGGAGACGCCAAAGGAGAGCGCAGCCCAGCAGGAGCAGGAGCAGCAGGACGAAGTCGAATACGATGATGAGCTGGGCGAAGAAGGTGAGAACAGAACTTTATCTAAATCCATATTCAATTACTCACAATATTTTACTTCAGCTGCTGACGAATACGAGTACGACGAGGAGGAGGAAGAGGAGGAAGAAGTCAGCGAGGAGAACAGCAGCCAAGATAACAGGGCGACCACGGAAACAGAGCCGCAGCAGGCGAACAGCAAGGAGCGTGAACATGAGGACGAACGGGAAATAGTTTCGGTGGTGACTACGAAGAGCGTTGTCAATGGCTCGACGGCTTATCCGGCACCAGTGACTCCCAGCAGCTTGGGCAGCACACAGAGCGACAGCCAGCCGGCACCGCAGCTCGACGAGGAGCACACGGAGCTGAGTAATGTGATCAATACGACTCCGCTGCCCACCGAGGAGGCGGCCACGCCCAATGTAACCGAGAGCTATGTGGTGGTGGCCTCGATACAGACGAGCCGCAGCATCAACGGCGCTCGCTTCCTGCCCTTCCCGGCCATTGAGCAGGAGGAGACGAAGCAAACGCTCTCCGAGCTGGAGCGAAAGGTGCACTCGAAGCATCAGCAGAAGCAGCCAGATCTCAGCGAGAGCAGTGAGGAGCCCAGCTCGACGACGCCCACAACAACGGCGCCTGCCTCAACCTCAACCTCATCCTCGTCCAGCACCACGGAGAAACAGCTGCCAGTGCAGGGCGCCTCGACGGAGAGCATCATCGATAAGCTAGATCGCGTGCAATCGGAGCTGTCCAGTGGCGTGCTCTCTGGCAAATATCCCATAATTAGCCAAATGGACGCGTCCACTCCTGCCAGCCCAATGACAACGGGCGCGGGACGATTTGTGCCCCACATACGAAAGTTCCAGCCACGCACCACCTCGGCGCCCAGCACCACCAGCAGCGGCGGCGGCAGTAAAGTGAAGGTGCACCACTACGATGAGAGCGAAATGGATGAGCTAGCCAGCTTGCTGCCGGTGGGCTTCAAGCCCAAGTCCAGCTATAAGAACCGCAAGATAACGACGACCACAACGACGACGACAACGGAGGCGCCGGCCCAGGAGCAGTCGAAGAAGCCCGGCCGTAACTCCACCATCAGTCGCTCCTTCAAGAACGGAGTTGTGACCGTGCAGGATGTCACACTGGCAGGTCTCCTGCCCAAGGGCTACAAGCCACCCAGGACGACGCCGTCGACCACAACGACGTCTAGCCCCGACCAGAGCACCACCAAGGCGGCAGCTGTGCTGGAGAGCCTGTTCGAGGAGATCAAGTTCGATGATAGCCTCGCCGCGCTGCTGCCCAAGGACTATAAATTGAATGCGACCTCAACGAAGCCAGAGATCGTTGTGGTCGAGGATATTTCCAAGTTTTTGCCCAAGGGATTTAATCTCTCAACAACAACAACAACCACCACCACTCAGAGATCGCCCGCAGTTGCCGTGCCCTTCGACGATCTGAGCAAGTTTCTGCCGCCTGGCTACAAGGCGCCAAAGGAGAAGGATGAGCCCAAGCTGCCGATTGCCATTACTCCACTGAAGATAGACGATCTTAGCAGCCTGCTGCCGCCTGGCTTCAAGCTCAACGGCACCGGCAAACCCAAGCTGAAAGTGGCCGCCGAGGACGATGAGTTGCTGGCGTCGCTGCTGCCGCCGGGCTACAAGCCGAAGCCCATCCATCCCGCATCGACAACGACCACAACGACCAGCACCACCGAGAAGTCGACAAACGAGAGCGGCTCCGGTGGCGGGCTTAAGGTTGTCTTTCCCAAGGGCTTCCACAAGCGCCTTGGCTCACATCGACTGACCACGCCCCACACTCCGCACGAGGGCAGCGAAGGGGCACCATCGTCGCCACCAGTGGTGATCAAGAAGGGTCCCCCGACACGTGCCACCACCGAATTCACCGGCTGGCCCACGCCACCCACCACACCGCTGTCCATAGACAAGCTGAATGCGCAGACCATCAACTTTGAGGATCTGTTGACCGCAGCGGGATCCAGCTCGACCACAAGCACCACCACTACAACGACAACCACCACGACGACCACAACTCCAAGGCCCACAAAGCCGGGCCACTGCACCGCTGACTGTGACCTGGAGGCAACTATCAAGATTATCGATGGCGTCGCCTGGAAGCCGGAGCTCTTGGATCACAATACACTCGAGTGGAAGAATCTAGCTCACGAGCTAGAAGCACAGGTAAGATGCCTGCCTCGATTTACTTAATCTCTCTCTCCCTCTCTAACCTAACCTCTCTTTGATGTCTAGCTCAATGAGGTCTACTCCAATGCCCCACAGCTAAGCAAGTGGTATAAGAAAGTGCGCATCGATAGCTTCAGCGAGGGCAGCGTGCTGGTGGACTATTACGTGGAGCTGGCAAATATTACCGAGGATGTGGATACTCTGGAGATTAAGCAGCTATTCCACGATGCCCTAACCAAGCCAACAACACCGCTGCTGCCCGAAAAGGATGCGCAGGAGAACGAAACGGACAGTGTGGCCGGGCCACAGGAGGAGCAGCTAGTCAAGGCCAGCTATCAAATGGGCAAATTTTTCATTGATCCCATGGCCACCGAATTCAGTGGTGAGTAGGAAATAAGAGAGCTCTTGATGGCCAGAAGATATCCTACGATGTAGATGGGGATTCCAATTAAATAATATTCTCTTAATATCCCTCCCTAATTCTTCACAGTCATTGCCAAAAATTTGCACACCAATGTGGAGTTCGCCGAGGATGATCTGCCCATTCCACAGTGGGCCATTGTCGTCATTGTCATAGGCGTTGGTTCGCTTGTCTTTGTCGTGATATTTGGTGTCACAGTGGTAAGCTGAATCCTCGTTCGCTTGTCGTAGCAAACATTAATAACGAATTCATCTCGCTGCAGCTGCTTAATCGTCAGAAGCGCGCTAAAAAGACTCCGATTCCACTGACCAATGACATGCTGAATGAGCTGAAGGTCAATCACATGGGCGGTGCAGACAACTATGGCGTTGATGACTTCTACAACATAGACGATCCCTGGAACGACACCAAGCAGCCTATTAAGCCAAAGGTAAGTAGATTAAGCCTCTAGTTCAAACTTCTCTTAATATGCTCGATTTCCGTTATCTCTTTTCAGCGTTTTACCAACTCGATGCATGGCAGCAACAGCTCGAACATCTACGATAGCTGGCGCTCGACTCGTCATCCAGCTCCTAGCAGTGGCGACTATTTCTATGACCAACAGCCCACGTATTCGCAGAAGGGCGACTCTCTGAAGCGGGCGACGCCACATAGTCATCATCATCATCACCATCATCGGCAGGAGCAATATCCCGCAGGACATCAGCAGAGCTACGGACATCAATATCCGGACGCCTTTGCTGATGCGCATCAGATGTACAGCTACAACAATCACGCGAGTCGAACGCGTTATGCCCGCGACTACGATCCGGATTTTTAGTTTAGTCTCCAGCCACCCCAAGACTAACCATGGCCTAGCTTTAGTAAATTGCAACTGATTCGGTCGTTGCGACTTAATAGCTTAAACTTTATACGTATGAGTAAATTATATAGCTGCTCAGTAACATATTTACACACTAAATAAGTATAAGGCAGGTATCTATGCACTATATATACTCATTATATCTGTGAGTTGGCTTAGCTTATGGAGCCGTCCCTTATACACCTAATTGATGGCAATCATCTTTATTGTTTACTAAATCGAAAATACTTGTTCTATATGTAACATACATATATGGGACATAGGAGTTCGCATGTGAGCTTCCAGAAATAAATAGTCATGCACTTTTAGTTAATGCTAGATTGTAATTATATTGTAGTCACATTGAATAATTTAATTACTGGCGGCATAATATATTACAATTCACCCAACTTTATATGTAGGCAATAAATAAAAGATTAATTATATATTTAGGTTTTGAATTTTTATTTTAAATATTCTATTAAACATTTCTTGGAAAAAAAATAATAAATCAAAAAAGTACTGAATTGCCGAAACCCGGGATTGAACCGGGGACCTTTAGATCTTCAGTCTAACGCTCTCCCAACTGAGCTATTTCGGCACTTGTGCATGTTTCATCAAATAAAGTACTTAGGAGCAGCAGTCAAAATTTGTTCAGATGGTTTGAGTCTCTACTAAAAGCTTCAACGCATGTTTACAACAGTGAAACTAATTTAAAAGAAATAATAAATAAATAATATTTACTTACATCTGTTTAATTTGATATATTTTTGTTTTACTCATTTATTCATGTAACAAAAAAACAGTTTTTGCCGAAACCCGGGATTGAACCGGGGACCTTTAGATCTTCAGTCTAACGCTCTCCCAACTGAGCTATTTCGGCAGATGCTTGAGTCCTGCCAATCTTATTATTTCCAGTACAGGTGTAGAAGAATAGACAATAATTCAACTTTATTCAAATCATCAACACACTTCTTTGCAAAGGTAAAGGTCGACAATATTAAAAAAATAAAATAATCATCATCAAATAATCATGAGAGCTCTTGCTCACCAACAACAAAATAAATATGTGGAGCTTTAATAGAGCGTTTTAAATATTTCAAACCACAGCGTTTTTAAGCAAATAACACAATTTTGAAACAATTTGAAAACATAGCATAGCAATATGCTTATTCTGAAAATAGAGAGAACAAGTTTAAATAAAAATATATATTCTATTTAAAAATCAAGATATTCGAAGTAAAAAAGTTAATGGCTGCCGAAACCCGGGATTGAACCGGGGACCTTTAGATCTTCAGTCTAACGCTCTCCCAACTGAGCTATTTCGGCCATATTATATTGCGATTCTAAGTACAATTTTGTTCCTACAGGCCAGAGAATAAATGAAGTCAATATACGAAAGTTCTAATTTTGGTTAATTTAGTTTGTTAATTGAAAATACAATATTTACAGTTTTTGATTTTGCTTTATTTCTATTGGTTTTCGTCATTTTGCAACATCACAATATACAAATATGTATGTGTGAGCCCCTAATATATATAATTTAATTAAAAATATAGACAGAAACGTTTACTTCAATACACTGTAATTTACTTCTTAAGTCTTTGATTATATGAATTTTAATTAAAGATTGTTTACAACGATTTGTTAATCTTTTATCAAGAATTTAGCAGGCTTTCTGCTCAAGTTCATAGAGTTGTCAGTTTATTAATTTCAGATAGAGCTTAGAAGTTAACATTCAATTTGTTCTTGTGTCTGTTGTATGTATGTTGTCTCTTGTCTGTTATCAGTTGTATGCTACGTTTAATTGTGTTTTCGCGATAATGAAATCAATACAGGTTCGTCTAGGGGATCTTATATAGCTACTAATTGTTACAATTTAATTCAAAGACAGTTAAAAATTTTTACTAATATCACTTTCTAGAAATTTGTCCAATTCGTATTGTTCATCAATTGTAACGTATCCTGTGCCTACATACAATTTGTTCATCGAAGTATTTTAATTAGTTTTGGCATAAATTGAATCGCGGGCCGAGACAGCCAGCTACAAAATAAAGTATATAATCAAATTCAATTTAAATAATTTTCATTTATTTAAAATTTTTAAAAATAACTAATTAGAATAATTGAGTAATTTTTCAAGTGTTTTTTGATTTGTAATTGTATTTGTGTTTTTGGTGTGTAGGGAAGGAAGGGTGAATGATGATGAGTAAATATTTCAATTAAAATTACATTTTTATGAATATGTATAATGTGCTCTTTGTGGGACTGAATGAATTTGTTTAGAAAATGTGTGCGTATGTGTGTATTTAAAGACAATTTTAACAATAATAAAAAACTTAGCATTGAGTTGATTTCTTTATAAATGTACAAAATATAATTAGTAAACATAAAAATGCATTTAAAACTAAACAAAAGCAATAAATTGCTGGTTCAATGCCTACAATAATAAAAACTTGTTATCGTGGTTGTATTTTTGTTACGCCTAATTATCAACTATGATATATAAATATATATGTTTTATATACATATATATAAATGTAAAATGTATATGTATATGGGTTCAATAATTAAAACTACAATTTATAACACGACGTAAACAAACAAAGGCCAAGGGTAGACAGCTGAATACAAGTATATATTTATATAGATATACATGTATTTATGTATGTACGTTTGAGTGTATATGCACTTGGTAACTATGTTAAAGAACTATCGCCTTTGAGTGGGCAACACATAAATATGTATGTAATAAGTCTGTTTAATTGTTTTATCGTTTCTTTCTTAAATTTGATTTTGGGTTTTGACTGCAAAAGGCGCAGTAAAACACTAAACAGCATTGCGGAGCATTTTTCAACAGACAAATTCCAATGCAATTCTCTTAGGGGGCACGCAGGCCAGTATAATTTTGATTTCAAATCGCTTTCATATATTCTTATAAGTGATATAATGCAAAAATGAGTGTACAAGAATGCGCTCGTATGTGTAAAAGTGTGTATGTATGTGTGTGTGTGTGTCTGTTTGTGTGTGTATGTGTGCGTTGTATTTATTCCACAGCAAATCCACAGGTTTCCTCAACGGCTTGCGTCAACTTGTCACAGAGCAGCTGATAGCTTTCGTAGGGCGGCAAGTCAATGCGATTGAAGCAGGTATGTGCCTTGGGCAGATTCTGTGTGGGCACATCTGCCGTTAGATGTATGGTAAACAGACGCGGCCCCACCGCACCCGTAGAGCCTTGCAGCGCACGAAATCCTTGCAGCGGCACCCGCGAAGAGCCCGTCACAAATTGCAGTAAGCGTGCACGCATCTCTGAGCTGTACGACTCAACCACCTGAAACAAATGATATGTTATTTGACGAATATGATTGATAAGGCAAATGGGTGTCTTACCTGCCAGAACCACTGAACCTGTGGTGTTTCATTGGTACAATGTTTCATTCTCGTATTACTGCGCCAGTCATTCACATCGATGCTAGAGATGCCCCCAATAACCAATTCCAATTCGCGCTCATCAAATGGCCGCAGCAAATGGCTGGGTATCAGCTCACAGAAGCCTAAGCAATTTGAAACAGGTTTGAGTAAGTATTGAGTATTCTTTAAAGAGTTATCAACTGACCTTTCTGCAGTGCCAAAAACTGTTGCTCGATGCCACGCATAAAGCGATAGTTGACATAAAGCTTTACATACTCGCGCTTGTTCTCCTCGGTAACCGGAATAGACGCCCCGCCTGGCTTCAGCTCGTGCACCACCAGAGCTCCAAAGCTATTGTTCTCCACGCTAAATGTGGACTCGATAATCCCGCTTATATTGCTTTCCCTGTGAAATAAAATCAACATTTAATAGTTGCCAACTAGAAGACATCTAATTTGTACTTACAGCATCCAAGTGAGACTGCGATGCAGTTCAGGGTCCACACCCTCAATATCTCCTAGGGTGATGGGTTTGTTCAACAGTTGCTTGTAGAAGGGCGTGGTGAAGCCGCCATCGAGACAATGGCCATGGAAAACCGCAATGCCGAGAATGCGACCAACGAAGTGAAAGTAGGACAAGTGATCTGGATTGATGCTTGAATCGGGATTGATTTGCAGCGTATAGTGATCGTCGCGGCTGTACTGGAATAGGCCGTAGTGTGGATTGAGCATTTCGCGGGATAACAGATGAAGCCATTCGCGTGCCACCCCGCCATAATCCAGGCCCTCCTCGTTCTTGAACTTGACCATGAGCCGTTTGCGCATGTCCTTAGCGCGCATCTTCATAATCAGTCTGTAGCTCTCCTCAAAAATCTCGCTGCGCGACACCTCCAGCCGACAGTGGCCCGACTGTGGCTGCAACGTTTGCAGTTCCGAACGCAATGCCCGCATTTTGCCAACCAAATCGCGTCGATACTTTGGCAGCAGATCGGCGCCCTCAAGCAAACCCTGCGGCAGATCCGGCACCACAATATGCGGCGTAGCTCGGCGGTGCGGAGTGGCTGTCGTGCTGCCAGCGTTCGAGTTCGCAGGTGGTGGTGCTGCAGTCGGTGTTGGCGCTGCTGCTGCTGGTGGCGCTGCCGCTGCAGTATTTGGTGTCGCTGCTGGCGCATTTCCACTGCCATTGCATATCCTTTGGAGTATGCTGCCGCTCAGCCGTGGATCCGTGAACTGGGTGGTGCGATTATTGTGGTCTACAAAGTAAACACGGCCCGAGGCCGTCTTGCGCTGCTCCCAGCCGCTTGGCAGCGACCCAATCTCGTCCAACGACAGATGCTGCGTGTCAAGATCCCGTGGTATGCGCGGATCATGCCACGTGGAGACACCAGTGAGTATATGATAGAAATACACCTGACCCTGCTGCGTGGTGCGCATCTCATAGCCCGGTGGCAAGTCCAGGAACGGACGCGCCGCCTGATTGGCCGCCGCTACAGCTGCAGAGCCGTAACGCACACCACCCGCCATGGCCGCACCACCGGCGCCAGTACTTCGCGTGCCCCGCGACGATCGCCGACGCGCCGCTGCTTCCTCTGCCGCCTGACGCGAGCTGCGCCGTTGCGAACGCTGCGCCGGCGTTGCCGTCGCTGCCGTCCTCTCCGCTCTGCTGCCAACTGGCTGACTACTGTTCGCATTCGGGCTGTGCACATTGCCGTTGCCGTTGCCATTGCCGTTGCCGTTGCTGCTGCTGTTGGCGGTGGTTGGTGTGGCAGGCGTTGATGATGAAGATGTCACGGTGGCAGTGGTGGGGCTCTGCCTCGGCGGTGTTGTTGCAGGTGTGGCTGTCGTTGTCGGCGCCGTTGTCGTGCCATCCTCTGCCTGCCAGCCGTTGCTGGAGTGCTGAGGCTGCGCCGACTGGACACTCTGCGCGTTGCCATTCACATAGTTCTGCTGGCCCGTGGGCGATGTGGGCGTCGCCTCGCCCGGCGCATGCCCGTTCAGTGCTGTCGATGTTTGATGCTTTGGCGTTTTTACATGATTGTCGTTGTTGCTGCTATGCAGGCGACCAGTCGCCGTCGTTGTCGTTGTTGTTGTCGCATTGTTGCTGTTGCTGCTGCTGCCGTTGCTGTTGCTGCTGTTGTTGGGCGTAGATGGCTCCAGTGCCGCATTTCCCGCTCGACTGGCCGTTGACTTTTTACCCGGTGTGGCCGTTGCTGTCGTCGTCGTCGCCGTCGTCGTGCCCGCTGTTCCCGAGCTGGGACTGGTGTTCTCCTTACCACCCGCCCCGCCCACGCCTACGCTAGAGAGTATTTCCGTTGAGTGACGCCGTTCGTCCGACATCTCGCGCGACATCTGACGATTGCTGTGACCGTTGAGCAGATTTGTGCAAGTCGTGGAACGTGTTGGACCTGCCGGCGGCTGCCTGTCCACGTTGTTGCCGTTGTGTTGATGGCGCTGCTGCGGCGACTTTGTCCCCGCTGGCGTTGCCGGCCCTCTGGGTCTATCCCATTGCGTCGATTTGGTCGCATGGTTTACATAGTAGATGCGTCCGTTGTCCGTGCGGCGCTCCTCCCAGCCCTCCGGCAGATGATCCACCGAGGGGGATTCCTCCTCTGACGGACCACGCACATCGCCGCTAGGTCCCACAATGGCCAGCGGGTTGCCACTGCAGGGTCCATCTTTGGCAAGCAGCGAGATGATGATCTGCCCGCGCACCAGCTCATCGTCGTCCGGGGACAGCTTACCAAGATCCAGGCGTTGAACTACAAAAATGTAAAGGTTTCTTATTATAAACTCTTATCCATTGGAATGGGCGAAATTACTTACATCCCGTGCCCTTTAGACTCTGTATGGTCGCGGCGGGAATGCGCACACAGCCCAGGAATCCGCTGCCCTTGTGTATCTTACGCTGATTCCAAACGGTTATCGTTATCGAATCGCCACGCCCCAGAAACAGATCGTAGTGCGCATTCCATTTGGGATCCAGCGAGGACTTGCTTATCTCTGTTGAGTACACCTGCCCGGTGCCATCCACCTGAACTTTTGCGAACGGATCGGGCAACCCTATAAAGAGCAAATTAAGTTGCAGTCATTTTAGTAATTTAACAAATTGTATTTATTTAAATGCATTGCATGTGGCAAATTAAACAAGCTATATAAGCAAACAGTGTGGAGTTTAGTCTCTGTTTCCATCTGCATACGTGACAGTGAATTACAATAATCTCTCTATAGCAATGCTGCGATTTCTATTGCTGATATGGTTGCTGATGCCATTTGCCTCTTGCTATATACCCCATGCTCATCCTGGCTTTCCTGATCGCATCGCTATCGATCTAAGGCGACTGAGCCCAGGCTGCATGGAGCAGCAGCAACCGGAAATTGAAACAACAACAACAACATCGACTGCGACAACATCGAGTGACACAATTGAAATCAACGGCTTCGCCTAGGTTATCAGAGCGGCCCTCTTCTCTAATCATCAAGCAACGCACACAGCTCTCCTGTGAATCCCCCCTCAGCGTAATCAGCCCATCTTTAATGCCAACTGAGGGTAATCACACTCTGTAACATACACTCAAGTTTAGATTACCCGGAGAACAATCACTGGCTGACCTATATATAAGCAGCCGCATCTTTGACGCAGCCACACATCCCACAAGTTATGGCTTCCATTCGCTTTGGCACCTTTATCGCTTGCTTGTTTCTGGCACTAATGACGCTCTGCGTCGCCTCAACAATGGCTGCACCGTTCGACGAGCGCCGCTGGAGACGACCGACCAACCAACCATATCCTCGCATACCCGGCACGCCGCCCTTCAATCCATATGGCTGAGCGCGATTCATTCATTCAATTAGCCTAGTTCATATGATTGTGAATAGTTGACCGCAGAGGGCAACAAGTTTCAATTAAATCACAACGACGCTTTAATAATTGTCTTTAATACTGAGCCAAAAGCATGAACGAGGCCAAGTGCCAATAAATGCCATGGATGATACCTAATTCTCTATACACAGTGGGATAATAATGATGAGGTAGACGAACCACTATGACTCCATCATATATTACTAAACGAATTGGCATTGATTTATGCATGGAACCAAGAGAAGGTAATAAATACATGGTTCTACATGAGTATTTGCATAACATATATATATATATATATATAGAGAGAGAGATATATATATATGGTTGCTATCAAGGTCATTAAAATGAAATGCCAGCTGGCTTGCTGCTATCCTGTTAATATTTCTTCTACCTGTAGTTGTAGCCTAGCGCGCGCACGCACCTGTATCTGTGCACCTGGTGTGTGAGTGTCCGTGTGTGTGTGTGTGTGTGTTTGGGTAATTTGAACTGTGGACTCGGGCAACAGCTGTTGATTGATTTTATGCTCCAAAGAACACAAAAGCAAAATGGCAAAAAGTAAAAGGAAATGATGGCAGTGCATAAAGTCGACTTGAATATGCTCTCAAAGGTTGCATTATATAATCAGGCAGCGTATGCTCATTGCATAGGGTATCACAACTCAATGAATGCATCGAAGCCAAGCCGCACAGTGGAAAGTGCTTAGCATGAACGCCGTTCGATTTACTACCGCATCCCGACCCACTGTCGACCACATGTCGTTCAACCCCATTTCGCTTAACGCTACGTGGCACAATTTTGCGGCTCAGTGGGAATACTTTGTGGAAAATGAACGACTGGCTGCACTTTCACTCGCCTGCAAGAGGAAGTCACTGTAGCATGAAGCTAACCGACGAAGGAGAGGTTGTTGTTTTTTTTTATTGCAAATAAAACGTCATTAACACTTATGAGGATTTGGAGCACGATGCGCCCACGGCGGGTGGCTTTTTATAGGTGGGGGCGGCAGCGGCGGCGGCGGCGGCGGCAGCAGCATCACTCTCGGCACGCTTACGCATGCGCTCCTCGATGACTGGTCGAAAGTGACGAATCAGCCCCTGCGGCGGCCAGGCAGCGCCGTCGCCCAGAGCGCATATGGTATGGCCCTCGATTTGTTTGGTTATCTCCCAGAGCATGTCGATCTCGCTGGGCTTGGCCTGCCCGGTGACAAAGCGCTGCATGATGAGGTGCACCCAGTGCAGGCCCTCACGGCAGGGCGTGCATTGGCCGCAGCTCTCGTGCTTGTAGAAGGCGGCCAGACGTGCGATTGCCTTGATGATGTCCGTCGACTTGTCCATCACAATGATGGCGCCGGTGCCCAGGGAAGATCGCACGGCCATCAGGCCGTCATAGTCGTGTATTGACTTCGATGCGTCCTCCTTGGGAATACAGGGTGTTGATGAGCCGCCCGGTATGATGGCCAGCAAATTATCCCAGCCGCCACACACGCCTCCGGCGTGTCGTTCAATGAGCTCACGTGTGGGCATCGACATTTCCTCCTCCACTGTGCAGGGTCGCTCCACATGTCCCGAGATATTGAACAGTTTTGTGCCCGAGTTGCGAGTGCGCCCAAAGCTGGCGAACCACTTACCCCCGCGCCTGCAAATCGAAGGCACCACGGCCACAGTCTCCACATTGGTAACGGTCGAGGGGCAGCCAAAGACACCGACGTCAGCTGGAAAGGGCGGCTTGCTGCGTGGCTTTCCGGCCTTGCCCTCCAAGGACTCGATGAGCGATGTCTCCTCGCCGCACACATAGGCCCCAGCGCCGCGCTGCACGTACAGATCATAGTCGAAGCCCGATCCACAGGCATTCTTACCCAGGAATCCTGCCTTGTAGGCCTCTGCTATGGCGTACTGTAGATTGCAGGTCTCGTTAAAGAACTCACCGCGCACGTAGATGTAGCCGGCATTGGCGCCCATGGCGTGACTGACGATCAGACATCCCTCCACTAGCTTGTGCGGATCGTGGCGGAAGATCTCTCGATCCTTGCAAGTGCCCGGCTCGCCCTCGTCGCCGTTGACGACCAGAAACTTGGGTCGACCGTCGGGCGGTTTGTTCATAAAGGAGTACTTGAGGCCAGTGGGAAAGCCAGCTCCGCCACGGCCACGCAAGCCAGACGTCTTAATCTCGTTAATAATCCAGGGCGAACCTTTTTCGATTATCTCTTTGGTTTTGTACCAGTCGCCCCGCTTCATGGCTGCCTTCAGACGCCAGTCGTGAAGCCCGTACAGATTTGTGAAGATACGATCCGCGTCTGCCAGCGGCCCAAAGGTCGTCTTCGTTTGAGGTGGCGGTGTGCCCGGCGGAGGACCCTTGGGCGGAGGCGGTGGACCTGGCGGCTTGGCCGCTGCACCACCTGATGCAGGAGCTTTACCATCTGCTGCAGACTTTGCCGGAGGAGAATCTTTGCCAGCGCCCAATATTGTCGACACTCCAGGAGTCGGCTTCCTGTCGTAAATAACTGATGCAGGGTTTGTATCAACTAAGCCAGGTAATGCGGATCCTGGAGCTGGAGGAGTCGCCTGCACAAATGTGGAAAATGATTTTGAGGGAGGCGATGGCGATGGAGGTTTATTCGGAGTTGGCCATTTCCTGCCATCAGACAGATCTTCCTTTTTAATCTCCTGTCTATCGCCGTTCTTGGGCGTACATTTTAATAGAGGTTTTCGCTTTGGCTTATACTTGAAGTACATTGTCTTCGCGTTCTCAAGCTTCTCGGCAACTTTATCATCGTCTGTCTCAAGGATCCGCTTGTTTATTGGAAATTTGTTCTTTTCGTGCACGGGTTTCAGTGGAAAATTTTCTATCTCTTTATATTGGATCGGCGGTTTCCTAATCAATCTATCTTGAATATTCATTTTTGGTTCCTGAATTCGATCTTTCAATTTATTCTTTAGCCAAGCACGTACATACTCTTGTTTTCTCTCCAATGTTCCTGGTTTCATAAATCGGCGAATATTGCGCAACGGTTTCAAGCATTTTTGGACTCGAATCTTTTTCTTAGCTAGTTCTTCTTCGGTCATCGCAAGCAAATCTTTTGGCTTTTCATCCCCGCTCTTGTTGCTATCGGAGCCTTTCTGGCTGTCATTGCCCTTCGTACACATTGTCATGGACTGCGTCATCTTGGCGGGCAGCTTTATGACTGAATTATTCAAGGCTTGCACCTGACGAATGCTTAGCACAAACTTTCCATCAGAAGGAGATCTCATGAGAGTCGTTTCCAAGTTGATTTTCTTGGGCATTTCGATCGCTGGCTGTGCTCCTTTCGGATCCTTCATATTGTCATCCTTGTCGAGGTCTTTATCGATTTCTGACGGAGTTTTGCCATTTGACAACGTGCGCCGCAAATGTGATATGGCAAAAGGCAAGTTGCACCTTGATGTTATTTGATTGCGCAACAGCAGTGCAATCATTGTACTTCTTTAATCCCACAATTCTACACAAATCGAATTATTTTATTGCACCTTTTGTTTGTGATAGCAAAAGCAAAAGTCTACTAAGAAATATATATATTATATATATATATATATATATAGAGTGCGTGTTTGTATATATACCTATGTATATTGAATGTGTGTCAAACTAATAATTTCTGAAGGTCCAAAAGTATTGCTGAAATTTGATTCTACATAACAATTTAGTCAACGGAATGAACATTGAAAATTTTGAAAACTATTATACGTTGTTTCGTTTCGATTTGGGTGATGGAAAAATTAGTCATAACATATGTTCCCCACGCCCATGATATCTATTTATATATCTCTCTGGAAATCAAATGCTTTCTGATAGTGTCAAGTCCTCTACGTAAGACCCTAAAACACACTCACACATTTTACCCAGTTTGTGACTGCGTTTGTGTGTGTTTTCCCAACGATCCCAGTGTGATACTTGCTCATAGCACGAATCTAATCAGCCTTACGATAAACAAAAAAGCGCCCAGCTTTTTTGCCATTTGCATGGACGCAAAAAGCATTCAGCAATCAACCCGATCCCAATCCAACTCGGCCCAATCATGTCAAGTGCATTGATGTCGACTCGATGTAAATCTGTAACATGAACGAAGAGTGACATCAAGTCCATAGACCGTCGATAGCTACTTGGCATGCTGCTGCTCACAAGACATTAGCATTTCTGTGCCGTATTCGTATGGCATAGAAATCCACACGAATCGCAGCTCCTTTTTTGGGGTTCCCCTCATGAACACCTGTCGAATGCGTATCAAACTAATAATACTATAATTTGAAGAAATGTATATAAGAAAACAAAATAGAAACATTGGGCAATGCGGACGGCGCTGTAGTCGTCGTTTCGACGCCCCCCGCGTGATTTAAGTGCAACGATGTGTAAAAACAAAAAAGAAATAAATAAGAGAAATATAACACACACACACACACACACATTCACACATACATGAATTGGGTTGTGCGTGCATGAGTGCGAGAGTGAGAGGGCAACACAATGAAAGTAAATTAGTAATAATTCATTTTAGTTATGTGTAAACATATACATACATATTTATATACATATGTACACATATGGTCAAATTAATAGGTGTGAATTTTTTTTTTTTATTTAAATGGTGATAACATCTATATTTTTTCATATATTTTAAAAATTCAACTGGCATTCAAAAATAGACATATCTCAGAATAATAAAAGCAAAAAAAAAGTTTGAAAAATAATAACGTTTGACATAATTTTGGCAAATATCACAAAATACTCAAAATTTTGCTGGCCACATTAATAGGTGTATTTTATTAAAAAAATATATATTAAGAAATTAAAGAGTTTTTAAGTAAGCAAAGATAGTATTTTTGTTAAATATAATTAGATTTAAGCATACAAATTTTTATTTGCAACATATTAATAAAATTAGATGGTTCGTGGAGTTCACTGCAGTGCTGAAGAGAGAAACCTCGTTCGCGAGCTTCGTGAAGAGGATAAAACTTATGAATGCATTTTCTCACTTATGGGACTATCGGAGAACTTCGTCACGAATACCCTTAAATCAAAAAAAGACAAAAGGAAGCTGGGTTTCCGGCGGAAAACTACCGCAACCGACGATTTCCGTATAGTCACCTTGGCGAAAACGGGTCCTTTTCAGTCGTAGGGGCCAATTGCCAGCGAAATGGGGCATATGGTATCAGAAAAAACTATTCGTCGACGGCTATTAAGCTCGGATCTACCTGGGAGAGTTTTTCGAAGAGTTCCTCTTCTGCGTGGATCAAATATTCAGATGAGCAAACATTTTGCTCAAACTCACAAGGCCTGGGTTGGCTTAGAGGGAGAGCGTAAATGGAAGAATATTCTCTGGAGTGATGAAACAAAAAGAAATTTGTTTGGGAATCACTCAAATATAAATGTTCGAAGACCTAAAGGCAAAGAATTGGATCCTAGATATACAAAAAATACGGTTACGCACGTAGGAGGCGGCATAATGGTTTGGGACTGCTTTTCATGGCATGGGTTTGGAATCGGACCATCACCCATTTCCATAATGGACAGATTCCTGTAAAATGAATTATTGAGTAGTGTTATGCTACCATATGGCCACGACAACATGCCTCTAAAATGGAAATTACAACAGGATAACGATCCTAAATAGGACTCCCCAGTAGCTAAGGATTGGTTTCATGGAAATAGAATTGATGTTTATGAGTGGCCAAGTCAGTCTCAAGATCACAATCCAATTGAGAACCTTTGGGGACACCTAAAAAGACTCATTTCCAAGACTACCTGCTTCAATTACGCCCAATTATTGGATCTCACTCAGGAGAAATGGAGCGCCATTCCCGTGGAAAGGTGTAGAAAGCTAATGCCGTCTATGCCATCAAGGATCAACAAAATCTTTGCGAATAAAAGCGGGCATACGGGGTATTATCCCCTTTAATCTAAATATAACATAAATATTTCACAATATTTCCAAAATTTTAATTTTTTTTTTTAATTTGTTAGGCACACCTATTAATGTGGCCAGCAAAATTTTGAGTATTTTGTGATATTTGCCAAAATTATATCAACCGTTATTATTTTTTTTAACTTTTTTTTGCTTTTATTATTCTGAGATATGTCTATTTTTGAATGCCAGTTGAATTTTTAACTTATTTGAAAAAATATAGACGTTATCACCATTTTTTCACAAAAAATATTTCACACCTATTAATTTGACCATATGTGTATATATATAAATGACATGGCAACCCTAATTTGAGCTAGCGCTGCCTAGCCAGCTCCCTACCACCATCGCCCCCGCCCACTCTTTGCCGGTAATTTGTACAAAAAAATGAAAGTAGACAAAAGGAAATGCTAAATTTAGCTACAACACCCGAGGTACGCGTAGCACGTTAAAACGCAGCGAAGCTCAGCAACGGGAAAGAAACATTTGTGCCCACATTTCTATTCATTTGCTGATTGTTTTTGAATTCGAAATCGATTTGCATACACATCATTAATAATTTCAGATATTTATATACTTACGAAACAAATCCTTGCGCGCCAAATTCCTAGCACACAATACTGTAAGAGAGAAATGTTTTTTAGATTAATAATCATATTTACGGAGAGTTAATTTGCATTACTTACGCGTTATTCGTATCTTATGTGTACCATTGCGACGCGGATAATCCAGTTTATTCATAATTTCAGACTTAATATTGTTTTGTTTTTGCAATTGAATTTACATAGGTATATATATAAAAAATATATATAAATATATATAGTTGAATTATCTGTTATTTTCTTATAAAACAATTGGTCTGTCGGATAATCGTGTTGATCATTTTCGGGCATTAAATGTTGTTAATTTTGTTGTTGTTGGCAGCATAAATTAATTGAAGCGAAGTAAAAGGAAGAGGTAGAGAGAAACAGCAAAATAAAAAAAAGAAACAGAAAACAAAAGTATCTCAATTTTCGTAGTTGTTGTTGCGGTTGTTGTTGGTATTGGTGTAGCAGCTGGTGCCGCTCTTGCTGTAGCCTTGAGGTTTGCTGCTACTGTTGCTGTTGCTGTTGCCGTTGTTGTTGCTGTTGCTGCTGCTGTTGCTATTGCAGTTGCAGTTTTGTGTCATTTTTTGCACAGAGAAATATTTATAATTCATGTGTTGTTGGTTGGCACTGCGAACGCAAACTGCAATAGAAATATGACAAAACTGATTATTTATGAGTTTCATAATTCAATTTATACGAATTAGTTTTTTTTTTTCTTTTTTGTCTTTTATTAGTACACACGCATTTTGATAACTAAAACGTTCGTTCGTTAAGATAAGCACTTGCATTTGTGTGGGTGGTTTTCTGAGCTTTGAAAATGAATGAAGTCCCTGAGTATTAGTATTAGTGTATGTGTCATAATACAGACAGGGCGTGCAAAACTGTGCCGGCGGCGCACAGATAGACGACAGATAAAAGACACGGCGAAAAAAAAGTGAACGAAATCGGCTTTGGCAGGTAGCACACACAACTCACCAGAAACTGTTTTGCTTTTGCTGTTGTTGTTGTTGATGCTGCCTTAAAACCATTTTACACGCACATGTTACACACAAACACACTGACACACACACACACATACATAGATACACACTCATGTGAATACACGGGGCACAGCCGTTGCAGGCAGCGTGCAAGCAATTTACGAATGCTGACTTTTATTATTTCATAAATTGTATTAAATAATGCACATACTACGAACGCATTTGTATATATACAAAATACATATATACATACACTCATGTATTTCACTCGCCGTTTAATTAATTTGATTTTTTTCCAATGCGTTTGTATGGGTGCATACTATTTTGTTTGTGCCTGTGTGTGTGCGAGCTGGTGTGTGTCTTCCACAGAATTTGCAATATTGTAAACGCCCTGCCCACCACACACTTGTTAGTTATTATAAGATTTGCGTACATTCACGTACATCGAAGTAGGCATGTAGCTGCATTTAACTATGCACTACGTATTTAAGTGCAACAACATTTGCAACAAAAATATTCTTTCGCTTTTTTACGCACTGCTCTCGTTTTATACTTACGGAGAGACGGCGAGAGAGCAAATAATATACATATGTATGTATGTATGTATGAACGACAACTGAATACGAATGAAGCACGTTAGCTGTACACACCGTTGGATTTTAAAACAACTTCTTTAATTTCAATTAATATAACTACATTATTTTCATCACTTGTTCTATTTTGGCCCACGATTTCATTATTTTTATAACTATATAATGCTAATATCGCGCAGAAATCAGTTCTTGTTCAACGAGAAACGCCATTTTATGGTTCGTCCCAACACGTAGTGCTGTAAAACGATTTTGCTACACTGCTGACTACTTTTGTCAAACCGTCGTTATACAGCACTGAACAATTTGGCGGTGTTTGGGATTTCGTGTTTCAGCTTCTTTTGGTGACAAATATATACATAAATATTTGTGATAATAAAAATAAGAAAGTAGAATGTCAATTACACTTGATTTTGATTCTAAGCAATTGGATAATAAGAGGCCACTGCAACTGCATTACTTACCAGTTAAAATCGATGGCAATGGCGAATGTGCAAATGTGGATAAGTTTTTCAACAATTATACGCGGGAATCTACAGACTATGGTCCCGGCATGCTAACAAATTCACTAAGAGGTTATCCTCTAGTGGGTAAGCGTGAGTCAGTGCCCAAGGGTTTTAAAGGTGTTGTCTTACAAGAAACCGATCCGCATCAGGAGCAACGTCAATTGCGTCTCACCGGTACCTTTGAGAAGTTTACGTACTGGAACTATGACAAAGTACCCTCCAAAGGCGACGCATACCAGCAGGCATTAATCTTGTTAGACGTGGCCGATGCGGTAATTATACTATATCAAGTATTCGTACAATGACATATGGTACAAACATTTACATTTGTATACTCTTTTTAGCTGGCATCTCCCGTAAGCGAAGAGCAACTCGAAGAGGAGCTGAAACGTTATCAGCAGGCAAAGAAAGAAAACACATAGAGATTCGTGCGCTTACAGCGTTTAGTATAATATATATAGTATTCCAAAAGCTAATCAGATATTTTCACAATTCGTACTTTTTAGACTTATAATTTGTATAAAATATTCAAATATATAAATACGTATGTATGTTATGTTTATGTGGGGAGTAGGTTAGTGCACTTTTCGGCAGCCTTATTCATCCGCATCTTCGAAGCGCTCATCATCATCGTCCAGACTTAGATTTTGCATGCCACCTACTTCGCCACCGTTGCGTCCTAGTGTGTGTGCATCCTCAGCCATGTCCTGGTCATCGAAGGCCATTTCAACGCCACCTGCATCCTCCATCGGATCGCTATCAGAGTTGCTATCTGCAGAATCCGGGTGCAAGGCCTGGCAAGTGGTCATCGCATTGTACATGGTGTCCACAGTGTGAATATCGTCAGGTAGCAACCAGCACTCGGTTACTTCATCCAAATGCTGATCGACAGCATCCTCGAAATTATCGTCGTCGTCGTCGTCCTCATCATCCTGGTCGTGCTCATCACTGCCGTTGCCTTCGTCAACTTCGTTATTGGCAAGAGCAACAGCATTTCGACGCAGCTCATCCCCACCGCCCCCGTTCTGTCCATTGACTTCGGGAGATTGGCCCGTATAGACGCCCTCCCATTCTACTTTCCGGTCCAGCATAAAATAAATACATTTTCTAGGATTCGACGAAATTCCGTGCAGGCTAACTTGCTTCCATTCAATCGAAATCCCTTCAGCAAGATCAGCCGGCTGCCAAGACAGCGTGCTTCATGGAAAAACAAAAGCGAAAAAAAAAAACAATTACTATATATTTCGTGTGTGCAGAAAAAATTTTGCACTTACTTTTGTGAAATGTATATTGTGCCGTCACCAACAATTTTATCTCCAAGTTTAAGCTTGATATTATTAGCGGTATACAAGAGACCGTGCTCAGGTGGGCTAATAGGCATTATTAATACCATTTTAATAGAAAATTATCAAAAAAGACACGATAATAAACAGAATTGCGGTATGTCTGGCAGCGGCAAACTCGACCAGTGTTGCTAAACGTGAACTCTTTTTAATGGCAACAATTGCAACTAAATCAAAAATAAAGCAATAATAATTATATATATTTATTTATATAACTATAATATTCTATTTTAATATCTATAATATTATAGGATAGGATTACACAAGATTCTTTAAAATTAATTACAATGACAAGTTTTTGACGTTTGTTCACACTCACACATTTATTTTGGCGAAGCATAGCAACTCTGGAATTTCAATTCACAGCGGTTGGTTGAGAGCGTCTAGTAATTTTTTCCGAAAAATTATATACACGGTTAAACAGTGAATTAATAACATGGAAAGTGCAGGGTATAATAGATTTGGTATACCTTATTGAATATACAATAGAAAGCCGATATTTTAAATATATGGATAAAGCTACGCATTACAAGGACTAGTGGTTATTTCGCACTTTCTTTTGTTGTTGTTTTTGTCGTCGTCGTCGTCATCGTTGTTGTTGGTGTTCGTGTTCCTGTGTTAAGTGGTCTATAGCAGCAGCTGCAATTCAAAATTATATTCGATTGAAAGAGAACACGCCTTACCGTCAACAATGGACATGGAGTACGTGAATATCAACCAATTTAATGACCTTGAGCTCGCGTCGCGCATGCGCACCTGTAACTATGAGAAATACAAATCTCTCGTTCGTATGCATCTCTCATTCGAGCTCGAGCTGAACACTGATGAGTAAGTTAATCGTGAATTAATGAGTGTGCCTCTTTACTCACTCTCTCTGTGCGTCATTTGTAGATTTGATTTGGCCTGCCACGAAATTGTATATGAGGACAAAGGAAAGCTCAAGAAGTGGAATAGGCTGTCCAAGAAGCACAGATTGGGCCATGTTGGCAACGCTGCAGGTGTTGCCACTGTGGCCGGCTGTGCCGCAGGCCATGGCAGCAAATCGGTGGGAAATAGTCCCACCGAATGCATCCAACAGCAAATTGATGCAGGCTTTCAAATGCATATGCTGGAACTAAAGGCATTTTTAATGCTGGAAAAGAGTAAGTACTGAAGCATCTGAAAATCTTATCAATTTATCGAAAATCATAAATCATTCCAGATATCACTCAGGAGGGTCTTTTTCGTAAAACAGGCGCAGTCTCGCGTCAAAATGAGTTGCGTTTGCACATTCAACAGGACAAGCCATTGGAACTGGAGCAAACTGGGTTCTCGGCGCACGATTGTGCAACCGTATTCAAAAGCTTTTTGGCCGAGCTACCCGAACCTTTGCTAACGGATGCTCACTATCCAGCACATCTGCAAATTGCGCCTCTCTGTCAAGCGCTCACAGAGAAGACACAGGCATCCTTGGAAAGGCAGCAGCATTTGCTTCATTCGGTCCAGTTGTTGATTCTGCTGCTGCCGGATGAGCATCGCGAACTGCTGCAGCACATTATTGAAATGCTGCACGCTGTTGCACAACATGAGGATAGCAATAAGATGTCCGCCGAGAATCTGGCCACAGTATTCACGCCACATCTAATATGTCCACGTAACCTGCCTCCAGAAGTGTTGCACTATACAGCAAAGCGAATGTCCAGTATTATTGCTTACATGATTACCCGAAACATGGATATCTTCGCTGTGCCCGCCAAGCTGGCAACCGATATTCGGGCGTACTTTCTTGAACGCAAACGCAAGAAAACAATGTCGCCGGAGCAAACGCTTGACGAATCAATCTCGGACATCTCAACGGTCAACACGGTGTACACTTTTGTAGATCGTGCCGCCACTGCAGCAGCAACAAACACAAATAACACGGATACAGAGTTGGCCCAATTATACGCTCACATTCAAAGTCTACCCGAATCGTCAAAGAAACGTCGCTTAATCAAACAGTTTAACAAACAAAATGGACAGGGTATAGACTTCAATATATTCAATATATATTATATATAATTGTAATGCTTTAATTTATTTGTTACTCTCTTCAGGTACTCCATTGCAATTGGTCGTTATGAATCGTCTAAAGAACAATGAGGCAACTCGTAGCGCCAAGTCCTTGAGTGACTCGATTAAGAAACACATATTCCATAAGAGTCTCATGTCACGTACTCCAAAACGTGCACCTGGTTTGCAGCCCTTGCGCGGATCTGAGGTGGGTGATGGCTGTCGGGTTGGTGTTTATTTTATATGTCCATGCGCTTCAATTCATGCTTAAATATTTGTGTTAACTGCATGAATTATGTTTCTTCACAAATGTATTTCATTTATTCGTTTTGTGCACTAATCGCATGTATAATTGTTTCTCGCTCAGACGCCCAATCTAACGCATGCCAAAACTCCAAAGTTGCGTGTGCTGTTCCAAAGTCCAACGCCCGCGATGCAATTACCCACATCGGGACTCGGCACTAAACCATCATCATCAACCTCATCGGCATCATCATGTGGCTCTAACGCAATGCACTCTCTTCACAAGTCCATCTCATCCACATCCCTGAAAATTGAATCATCCTCGGATAGTAGTAGCTGTGGCGCTAATAGCAGCCACTCAGCTCCTGTGAGCCGGCAGCAATCGCATGAGCTGGCCACGGGATCAGCTGCTGGGCCGGAGCTAGACGAGATCGACGCAACGTGCTGTGTGACGCCGGCGAAGATTATCTCGGCTGTGGCCCAGCAGCTGATCGGTGGGGCCGATAAGAAGACCGTGGCATGGAATGATCGCCGTTTGCTGGAGATCGAAGAGTACTCGAATCCCTGCACACCGGTGCAGCAATCGTCGCGATACAAGTCCGAGCCTAATTTGTGTAGTCTGCGGCCACAGGTGCATGACGATGGCGAGTGCGACGGCGATGCGGAATCAGCGCTGACGCCCATTGTGGAGGTGTCTGCAACCACAACTGCCAGCAGCGGCATGGGCAAGTCGATAACGCGCAAGCTGATGAAGGGTGTCAGCATGGGTAACCTGCGCTTTCCATTCAGCACGCCGGAGACAACAAAACGCTTGGTGCGCAGTGTCTCAGCAACACTCAAGCGACGTCCCAGCAGCAGCGACGATGCTAAGCACATTGGCTCCCATACGCCGACTGCTGATGCACCGCTACTGGAGGATGTGGACGATAGCGATCTCGAGGATGAAGATGGCGATGGTGATGATGACACCTTGTCCGAGATAAATGGCAGTTCCAATGAGCTGCCCGGTGGCCTGGGCATGGCAGTTGATGTCAGCTACCATCAACAGCTGCTGCAGAGCAGTGTTTATCGTAATCTGGATCTTATAACAAGCACGCCAGCATTGCGTATGGCACGTCGTTCCATGTCACCCATAACCAAATCCACGCAGCGCATGCCCAAAGCCATGCAGGTAAGTGACGCATGATTGCTTAGCTTTCATTACTTTGCATGACAAACGATAATCCTGTCATGAAATGTCACTAAACGTTGATCACTTGCAGGAATCCATTATGACGCCGCGTTCCCGCAAGCCTGTGATGCTGTTGACTGCATTGGGCAATGGCGACAAGCAACAGAACCAGAGCTGCTTTCTCGACCAGCAGCAGCAGCAGCAGGACGATGAGGTGCTCCTGCCCAGCAAACAGTTGGAGCCGCCTGTGTTGCACAGCGAAGATGCAACTTCCCTAGGCGGCTATGCGGACATACTGAGACGCCAGCAAAGCCTAATAATCCAAAGGCAGCGCACGAGCAGCAGCAGCAATAGCAACAGCAATGACTTGGAGCTGGAGCCCTCGATGGCGGGAAAGCCGCACAATGCGTTATCTAGCGATTTCAAGTGGGTTTTCTATTTGTGATAACTACCTATATTATATAATAATTGTGATAATCCTATTAAACTCTAGAGAGTATTTGCTTACGCGCAGTGTCTTGACGGCGAGTCCAGCGGATTCATCTTTTGCCAGCCGTTCAGATGATTTTGGTGGTGCCAACACCACACAGGACATCGAGGACATTGAGGATTTCGAAGAGTCAGAGCTGAGTCCCAGCTTGTTGTATTGCTTGGATGGCAACGAACCGGCAATCGCTTCACCTCTCTGTAGCTTAAATATCGGACGTAAGCGTTCGGCGGGCTCGCCACTGAAGACCCCGCTCGTTCATGATGATCCGAACAATAAGGAAAACCTTTCAAGTGAACATTTACTAACGAAGAAACTGCTAATTACTTCTACAGCGGAGTATCCAGGCGAAACGGCACTTTAGCTTTAAGTGTTTCACACATTTGAACGTTAAAACCGTTGCACGGTTTTAAAAAACTGTCTTATCAAAAATATATATATGTTGCTTCCTTCATATTGTTTTCGAAAACAAACCGAGCTGTTCCAATAGGACAGCATTTTAAGTATAAGAAAAACGCTTTCGCTTTGTAATTGACCGCGTTTTCACCGTAATTAAATAGTTTAACTTTAGACATTATAAATGCATGCCCCATTATTATTCACAATATGTAAGAATACAATTTATATTCATTTAATAAAAATATTTTATTAACGTACCAAATTAATTGTTAATCTGTTTTTTAATCTGATAATAATTTGGAAAGCAAATTTTCTATTTCAAACATTTAGAACGCTCTTCATTTGCTTAACGAGCCTCTATTTCGTTAACATAAGGGTTAAAGTGAAATATAAATTCCGATATATCGATATTTTATCGACGGCAGCGTGTGTATTTTACAGCACTAGAAGAAACAGCTGATTAATGTTGACAGCCGCTACGAATCAGAAAACAACATTCTTAGAAGACAAAACAAACAGTATTTTAGGAAATTTGTTCAGAAAAATAATTAGACTGCAACATGGGCACCTGGATACTTGAGGTGGCTAAAATGGGCATGTACCTGACATTTCCCGTTGCCTTGTTTCACATCTTCAACCAGCCGGAGTACTTCGAAGAATGGGTGACCAAAAAGAAGCGCGAGCTCTACCCACCGGAAGGCAAGAATCATCACGAGGAACTGCAGCGTGCCATACGTGAGCACCACCAGAAGCACGATGAAGCTATGATGCGTGCAATGGAGGAGGCGGAGCGCAGGAAGTAAAGTGCTGCGTTTTTGTGTGCGAAGAATGTTTTTGTATTTATCAAGTGTGTTGTTATATAAGACAAGTGGCATACTGGGCGAGAGGTGTGGAAATGCCTTGCAGCCGAGTCAATATTGAACTTGTTTTGCGACATAGTCATAATATAAAGTACTTTTAATTGATTAAAAAACAAAATAATTCTTATTTGCTGTGTTGTATTTCAGGGTAATTTATTGGGAGCCCAAACTTGAAGTATTCAATGGTTCGTTATCAGCGGCAATTGTACTATGATTACATGACGCCGCGGTAAACAATCCACTTATCAATGAAGCACGGCATTGCTGCAACACGCCAGAGCTGGCCACGACAACGGTCCACTCCATTCCGCTGCTGACGCATAACAGCCAGCGTCGCTTTACCCAATTCCACTAACTGATGACCGTCAGTTGACCGATGCGCCGGTGCCACTTGTTTTGTTCATTGCTGCGCACGACGTACTCGACCGGCTCTCGAGATTATAAATGAATCTAAGCTATGTTAACGCTAGCCAACTGTATTTCAGGGGCTGCTGTTATCTCATTTTCACACGGTCTTTACCTGTATTGCTGGGCAGTTACAATACCACATTTAATTAGGTAACGCTTTAAACTCAGTGTAATGGCTCTGCTCATGCCTCAGTCAGCGTCAGCTGCACTAGATTTATCAGTTTCCGCTACTGTTGAGAGGAGGGCGAACAGGCGCTGGCGGAGGAGTTGGACGGCTATCGGCAGCAGCGAAACGGAAGGGCCTCATCCAATGATACCAATTGTCAAGCCAAGTAACGGTTGTTCACTGCCATTCAGTCAAATTCGAATCGTTATAGCGAACAGAACAGATCTAGAAATGGCACAGCCGAAAGTTTTGCCTCAATATATAGCCGGACTATCGGCTGCGTTTGGCGCCTTCTGTATGGGCGCCAGCATGGGCTGGTCATCGCCCGTGGAGAAACTATTGACGGAAAAAAATGCATACGGGTTCCCAATATCCGGCGATCAATTCGGTTGGATCTCTTCACTCCTAACCCTGGGCGCCACCGTCGTATGCATTCCAGTCGGCTTTGTCATCGACATGATCGGCCGCAGGCCAACCATGTTGGCTCTGATACCACCGTACATGGTTGGCTGGTTCCTGATGCTGTTTGCCAACAGTGTGATAATGCTGTACTTTGGCCGTTTCATCTTGGGTTTTTGCGGCGGCGCATTCTGCGTCTGCGCCTCAATGTACAGCACGGAAATCTCGACGGTTTCCACGCGCGGAACTCTCGGCAGTTTCTTTCAACTGAATACCGTGTCGGGCATGCTGTACGGCTATATTATCGGTGGCTATTGTTCGTTGCTGACCACCAATATACTGTGCGCCATATTGCCCCTAATCTTTGCTGCCGTGCATTACTTTATGCCCGAGTCTCCGGTGTACTTTGCCATGAAGGGACGCGAGGACGATGCCATCAAGTCTCTGCTTTGGCTGCGTGGCGCCGACTGCGATATTCGCAATGAGCTCAACGAAATTCTGGAGGAGACCAACAAGAGCACGGATGAACCCAAGGTCAGCATCTGGGTCGCTCTGCGGCGACCCATTACGCTCAAGGGCATCTCCATTGCCGTAATGCTGCAGACCCTGCAGCAGTGGACAGGCATCAATGCCATCATGTTCTATTCCACGTCCATTTTCGAGGATGTTGGTGCTTCGCTGACGGGACGCGTGTGCACCATTCTGATTGGAGCCACGCAGGTGATAATGACCCTGGTGGCGGCGATGATCATCGACAAGGCTGGCCGACGGATGCTGCTGCTAATCTCTGCCTTCTTCATGGCCATCACCACCTGCCTGATGGGCGTCTATTTCCAAATGCGAGACAACGACCCGAGCTCAGTGACATCCATCGGCTGGCTGCCCATCACCAGCATTCTCGTCTTCATCGTCTTCTTCTCCATTGGCTTCGGTCCGGGCCCCTGGCTCGTCATGGCCGAGCTCTTCACTGAGGATGTGAAGAGCGTGGCCGGCTCCATTGCCGGCACCAGCAACTGGTTCTCCGCTTTTCTGGTCACTAAACTCTTTCCCGTATTGAAGGACAGCATTGGATCGGGACCCACATTTTGGATATTCTGCGGCATCGCTGTCTTCGGCTTTGTCTACATCTTGATCTTTGTGCCAGAGACCAAGGGCAAAACTATTAACGAAATTCAACTCATTCTATCAGGCAGCAAGAAAACCATCGACTCTGAGACGAACAACGACTCGCAGAAGATCAAGAATTAAAACTAGGGTTATCCTTGCCCACATTTACATATTATATGTCTAGGTCTAGCTGTAGTCTCTACGAATAAGTATAAAGTACCTTTTTGTATATCAAAATCTTTGGGATTCGCAAATTAATGGATTGTGTTTGGGTTCAATTTTAAATTCATCTATGTATGGGAGAGAGTTTTGTATATCTACATACTGGCTAAAGTACATGAATTTAGGGAATGTTTGGCATACAGAAAACTTTTCGAGATGAAAATATTTAACTATATGCATTTGAACTTTCAGGTCTGTAATGTTTTATAGTTTCCGATTTAGGTTGACAGTGAGTGATTTAGTCGTGGAAGTATGCGCAGATTATAATATACCTATGCAGCTTGTAAATATACCACCTATCAAACAATGTTGCTAGGAATAAATATTATAAATATTCCCAGTTTAGATAAGATAAGGAATGGATGTTGCAAATATAAATCGAAGAATCATATTTCAAACTGACTGGGGTGTACAGGAAAACTCAAGAACTAGAATATATTTCAAGCTTTATCAGGCAATAGTTTTGTGCACTCTAAATTTCCACTGTCAGTGTTAGAATCTAGTATTAGTTATTAATTATAATAATTGATTAAATAATGCTCCAGTTGCCTGCAAATTTGTACATTTTGCAATTGTTTATTAATTCTGTTTTGTGTGTCGTGTCGTGTGTGTGTGTGTGTTTTATATAATACGAATTTAAATATATATATACATATATATTAATATATATATATATGCTTTTACTTAAGATCTAAAGAATAATAAAAAACAGCAGTTTTTATAGGCTGCCTTTAGATATTCTTCGTCGTGGTTCCATTTTTATTTTCTTGGAGTTATGTTTTCTTTAAAAGTTTATTATTTGCACTGAGAATATTATTAACATATTTCTAAGATCGAAGTCAAATGGAGAAAATTGTACAAACTTTTTCTTGGACACAACAGAAAAAAAAGCTTGCTAGAAATAAGCTTCTGTCATTGCGCAAATAATCAATGGATTTTGTAATATCTTAAGGCTCAGGCAATGCGATTGTTATAAATGTTTTCTTTTCTTTTGTTGTTTTATTTATTATTGTTATGAAGCGTGAAAAGCAGAAACTGTGCAACAATTAGTCCAATAAATATTTCGTTTATTAACATTTGAAATGCGATTAAATATTTTTAAATTTTATTATTTTGTATTATTTTTTTTGTGCCTTATAATTTTACATGCTATGGCAGTTTTATTTGTTGCGATCGACAAATCGGAATTCCCATGCTCATTAAACAATTACAACAAAAATGTAAAAAATCCAAGCACATTTACTTACAAATGCAAAAAGGGTTTGCTTTTCTCTAAGTGTATTCTCTGTTTCGTATCCTTGCATTTGATTTACACTCTTCTTCTTGCTAGTTTCGTTCTTCTTGTTTTGTTGAGTCGTGCGTTTCTGCTTTTCGGTGCTTTGCTTTTATAATTTATTTTTATTTTCATTTCTTTTCTTTCTTTTTTTTGTTTTTGTAAATATACAAATATATATTTATATATATATATAAATATATAAACAGATTTACGTACATAAAAATATATAATTATTACTTTTTGTTTGTATAAAAAACTAATACAATGCTGCGTGTATACATCTCTATTGTGTATGTGTGTGTGTGTTCGCATATGTGAAATCGACTTCATTTATCGAAAAGGAAAAAGAATATTAAACAATACAATTCATAGTTACAAAACATAAGACATACAATAGGCAAAACATATTAACACACACTCGCGTGCAAAGAATATCAATTTTCGATATAAATATATATAAAAATATTGCATATGCTTAGACAAACTAACATATTTGTATATATGTATACATATGTGTATGTGTGTGTGTGTTTATCAAATAAATTAGCACTGAATACAACAAAATCCTGAATTTCACAAATCATTTTCATGCTGTGTCTGTGTGTGTGTGTTTGTTTGTATATAATTTTGAATGATTTTGCTTTTGCTTTAGTTTTTGTTTGTATTTACTTTGTAATGTTTTTACGTAGTATATTTAAGCGCTTAGAGAACTATTAGATTTGCATTTCGAAATTTGTCAATTTTATATCTCATTAATTGTGTGCTGTAGTTTTTTGTTTTCTTGTATAGACTATATATTTTAAATATTATTTGCATTTTCCATTTTATTAATTATTTTTCATTCTGTTCTGATCGTCACTTTAGCTTCTCCTTCTGTATCTACTTCAACTTGTTCAAGTTTAGCTGCTCATTTGTTGCTGTATAATGCCTCTCTCATATATTTATTTATATATATATTATTTGTTGCTTTCTTTCGTCGTTTACATTCATTTCGTTTGCTTAGCTGCTCTCTCTCTCTCTCTCTCTCTTTTCCAAAGCTCTCACGAGCCCATCTCTATTGTACCATTCCCGCCATCTTGCTATATCCCTCTCTCTCTTTCTTTCTCTCGGTTACACTGTTGTCCCCGCCTGCGCCGGTGGTTGTTGTTGTTTCCTTTTGACAAATTTAAGCCTCGCTCTTCTTCTTCTCCTTCTTCTTTTTCAAAAACGATGGCGTACGCAGTCCCTTCTTCTTCTTCTTGTCTTTCTTGGGTGAACCGTCCGTGGAGACATCCTGGAACCGTAATAGAAATTTGCAATGAGAATATCGTTTGCATTTCAGTTAGTAAAAGCGATGGTTTTTGCTTGTGTTAATCAAATGAGTGGAGTATACACATATACATATATACATATGTATATACATATGCATGTAGTATTCATGTATGTATGTATATGTTTGTGAGATGGTTGATGAGCTTCTGTGTCGACTTAGCGCTGCCTAGACTGCAAGTGAGAGCGTTGAGCATATCCAATTGGAATGGCTTTGCATATCCAATTGGAGTAGTTTTGCTGGGTAAGCAACTTACCTCTTTACTGCTTTGCGAGAAGGTGCTTAGGTGCGCCTCCGAATGGTCGCCATTTTGTACGTTTTCACCTGTTCAAAGTGGAGTAGATAGATCGCATTAGATATATTAGGTAATAATTAATTGGATAACAGTACTTTTATGTAACTCAATGGACGCACACAAAATGAAAATATATATATATAAATATATATATATATATATGTGTATGTATATGTTCAGCATTAGAGGACGCGCACACGCAAAATGATTACGAAAATTAAATTTCATATTAATTACAAACAAATAATGTGAGTATATATGTATATGTATTTGTATGTAACTACTTACATACATACACATGTGGTCTGTGCATATGTATGTATTTTTAGTATACAAATGTTAGACTAAACAAACACAAGCATGCAACTAAATGTTAACATAAAACAAATACTACAAAAAAAAAAAAAAACATTTAATTATGTAAAAATGCGTGTTACCTGTTATTTTCTTAAATACCAAATGAATGCGAACTTAAAATATTATTTACATTGCATTGCAATGAGTGAAAATGGCTGTGAAAAACATTTATTGTAACTGGTGGATTGGATGTGCACTCAACAGTTTAATATGTAAATTATAGTATATAAAAATAATGCATAAAAATATAACAAAAATAAACACAATTCATGAACTCATTAACTCTAAAAATAAGTAACAAATGACAAATTTGAGATTGTTCCATTTCCTATATGATAAAAGAGTCCGTGATGTGGAATGGAAGGTAGACTAAATTTATAGAGGTTCTCTTAGTTGTGAGTTGAATGGAATGCGAAATGGAAAGCTGAATTAGTTGCTTCGCTGCTCTTAATTGTTCCAAAGTCTTGTTTCTTTGATGACATGTGGGAAAGGAACGTCGAAACAGAATTCATTTACTCCAGTATTCCCTATTGTTCCCGCTGGCTACTTGGCTCTGGTTCTCTTGACCACGCCCTTTATATCGTCACGCATCTGCGAAATGCGTGTGCGGCAATCATAGATCACGGCTCGATTGTGCAGCTCATGAGCCCGTATTATGCTGTTCAACAGATGCTGCAACTCAAGCTCCAGTGTGCTGAGCAGACGCTGCAGTGCGTCCGCCTCGGGGCAGCTGTGCCCATTGCTGCTCGATGGCATGGGCGACGCTCGTGGCGCCGACGAATCGGAATCTCCCAAGGCCACATAGCTGTAGGTGTGACACAGTGCCGGCGCCGAGTTGCAGCGCTGCACCTGAGCCATTGCTGTGGATGGTGTGGGCGTGGCCAGTGCAGCACGCGGCTGCTGCTCCAGATGAGTGTGACGCTGCTGCATCGCCAGCTGCTGTGATATGTAGTGAATCTCATCGTCGATCACCTTCTCTAGCTTCGTGCGAAACTCGTGCTCGTGCGCCTGCACCGTCTGCACGCATTCCGTGTCACGCAGCGACACATTGATCACGATCTCAATCGAGGACGACTTCAGCTGGGATTGTGCCTCTGGCGAGCTGCTCAACGTTAGCCTAATATGCTTGCCCTGACTGTACGCCTCGGCCTCCTGGATGGATGAATCGTTGCTGGTGGTGCCGCGGCGCACCCGTCTGCCATTGCTGCTGCTACTGTTATGGTTGCCATTGTGATTGTGGTTGTTGCTGTTAATGTGGCTGTCACCCAAGCCACTGTCCACTCCGTTCAGGTAAATCGCTTGCTCCGCCTCCGGCTTGTCAGCCGTTGCGGCGCCATCTTTGGGCAGCGCATGATTGTCCGGCAGGAAGCTGCGCACGGTATAATTGCTTGGATACAGACTATCGTCATCCCTGTCCTGCTGCTGCTGCTGCTGCTGCTGAGGACTGTTATGAGTCTTACGTAGACTCAGCATGGAACTAAACTGCGCCGTCAGCTCCTCCAGCGAGTCGTTTGCGCTTGGAGCTGGCGCAGGTGACGATGGCGACGATGCCATCAATTGTATCTGCATTTCAGAGACATACGAAGGCGCCGATATGCCAGCCTCACCCTCTGCCTCAGGTTCCAGTTCCGGTTCTGGTTCCGTCTCTGGCTCAGTCTCCGCCTCAGCTGCTAGACGCTTGCCCGCACTGGCACTCAAAACATTGAGCATCTTGCGCTTGGCAAAGCTCAGACTGGTCAGGTCAATAAAGGAGACAACTCTCTCGCGCTGCTCAGCCACCGTTTGCCAAATGCTTTGATTCGCCGGATGCAGCAAAATGCTGGGCGTATTCGCTAGGGGATAGTTGAAGCCGTAATGCGAACAGGTGCGAAATGGTGCAGCTGGCGGATTCATCATACTATTGCCAACAGACTGCTGTTGTTGTTGTTGCTGTTGCTGTTGATATCTGGGCGCTCGGATAGGTGTGCTGCTAGCATGCGGATGGGCAGCAGCAAAACTGTCCATTGTGTTGTTCATGTTGCTGCTGCTGCTGCTGCTGTTGCCATTGTTGAGCAGTGGATAATTGTGTTTATATGCTGCATCGATCTTATGTAAAACATTCACCTGAACGCAATCAAAGCGCGAGAAGCTGGCGCCAGTGTAAAGAAAAGAGTATTTCTTGGCCAGATATGAGCACATGGCTGAGAGAAGGACGAGAGATGCAATGAGTGCGTGTGTGTGTGTGCGAGTGTGGGTGGGAGTTTCACATGAGACAGGGAGAGCACAAGGGATCGGACAATGGAAGAACAACAAACAGCTTAAACAGTGACAACAACAGTGACGTAAGTATTAACAGCAACTGTAAAAGCCTTCACACTAACACTGATATTGTTGCTAACAGTAACAACAATGTGGACCTCTACATTTAACAGTGACAATAACAGTCATTTCAACAGCAGCAGTCGCACTAGTGTTAACCTTAACAGTAATTAATATTTAATTTCCATTGCCAATTTGTAAACTATTTACTTAACTAAAATAAATATTTAAACAAATTCAACCAACTCAAAAGGAAATATTTATTGTTCTTCATAAAAAATAAATCCATTCACCATACAATCCACTAGTAGTTAGTATATAAGTATAAAATATGATACAAGCTCATGCCAAGTTACATTATAAAAATTAAGAAAATAGTTAAAGATTCTGTAAAAATTGAGCTGAAAAAAGTTCAAAATGTCTGTTGACTTGGCACGTAATACAGCTAGTATAGATATCATCCATTCAATGGGATTGATAGTTTTTTTTTTGTTTATTCATTTTCTGGAGGCTTTTTTTCGTCTTTGGGTTCGTTTTTGTTTTCGTCTTTCTGTTCGTTTTTGTTTTCTTCTTTTGGTTCGTTTTCGCTGTCGTCTTTTGACTCATTTTCGGGGTTGTCTTCGCAAATGGGAATATTATCAGCGAGTTGTTGATCTTGTTCTTGGGCCGTTGCTTGGTTCATTTCATTCTGTGATACTTCTAGAGTTTGTGCTGGAGGTGCATTTTCATTAGCTTCAGTTCCTTCACTCATTCTCATCAAATATATTATGAAGGGACCAACGTCAGGAATAAGATGAGCTGGAAATTCGATTTCCGGTTGACCTTGCAAAGGTGAGTTCGGGTTGTATCCATGCAACATTTGTGTATCAAGGTCCAAGTCCATTCGGACGAATTCATTTAAATCGTCTGGTATGGCGCTTATCAGGTCAAACGAATTGGGATCTAACGCATTCACGCTCAAATTCGTATTCACAATCACATTCGAATTGTTATTCTCCTCATTATTCATGTTCATATACCCATTCCCAATCTCATACTCATCCTCATCTTCAGCCTCAGTTTCATTATTCATGTTCATATACCCATTCCCAATCTCATACTCATCCTCATCTTCAGCCTCAGTCTCAGCCTCAGCCTCAGCCTCAGCCTCACCATTATCATCCACATCCTCTTCGTCAGAAAATAAATGTGGACTTTCGCCACCCGGATAGTCATTTTCCTCCTCCACCTCCTCCTCAACAAATTCATCGTTATTGAACTGAAATAGGTCATCCACCTCAAATAAATCCCATCCGTGATCATTGTTCGTGGCATCGCCTGGTTTGCAGTGTTTTCTTTTATTACTCTCACAACGCGGAGCTTGGATGTCGTCGAAAGCGTCGTCTGCCTTTACTTGTAGAGTTCCATCTTTAAGCGTACATTTAGTGCTGAGAACAACCATTTCATTCCCCTCATCCTTTTGGGTTTCAGCAGCTTTCTCTGTTGCTTTCAAAGCACCACTTGCAGTGCGTTTCATATTTCTGACAGCGGCCCTTGTTGAAGTACTTGGCTTGTTATCGTTATCCTCCTCAACTTTTTCTTCCTTTTCCAATGGTAATTCATAATAATTTTGCAGCAAACTCTCATTAATTGAAGACTTTTCATCAGAACTGTCGACTTCATCATTGATGGAGGAGATTACTATTGTTTCTTGAGTGCTAATATTAAAGTTACCACGATTTGAGATTAGTGAAAAGCCTGATTGAATATATGTTAAAGTATTTCCATAATGACTATCAATTTGAGACATGTCTGGTTCGTTATCTGATTGATTACTCAGTCCGTGCGATAGAAGTGCTCGCAATACCTCATCAGTTGAAGACTGCAATGTAGCACTTTCCACATTGTCAAATTCCTTGATTCCTTGCGATATTAGTTGGTTAAATATCTCATCAGTTACAAAGTTTAAAATCTCCTCTTCAATGTTATTGTTTGATTGGCGTTGATTCTCAGAGTTCTCTGAAACGTTTCCTCCGAATTGATTCTCATGTACAGACATAGCCGACGACTCTTTAATTTCGATGGCTGATTCTATTTGACTCTGAGCTCTGAGCTCATCAGCTAAAGATTTTAGGATTGTATCGCCAAAATCGATAAAGTCATCCAAACAGCTATCTGAATCCTTGGGGAGATCACTTTCCTTGCCATCTGCAGTTTGATTCTCCTGGAACTCTTCAATATTCGAATTCTGTGTACGTTCTGTGTCTTCATTCTCATTGGCTGCCGACACTATGTTTTCAGTTCCAAGTTCAATTCCGTTCGACATTTCCGATAGTCCATTCGTATTGTCGGTATTCACTTCATATGTTGCCTCAGTCATTTCGCTAGCTTCTGCTTGCGATTCTTCCTGCGTATCATTAGATGAGACTACCGATGTCCGATTTCCATTGTCATGCATACACTGCTCCATTTCCTGCTCTTGATTCTCGTTCTCCAACATCTCTAGAATCATGTCCACAACTGTATTATCATCGGCACTGTAATACATGGAGCTGCCAGTTGCATTGCCTTTATTCTCTGGTGAGGCAATAGCTTCGTTGTTGTTGTCTATCGGATTTGGAGGCGCTGCACTCTGCTGATCCTCCGACACATAATCCACCTCAAATGTGGTGCTGGATATGTTCTGAGCCAAGCTGTCGTCACATTCAAACGACTCTGTGCAAAACGTTGTGCTGGAAATTGTTTTATGCAAATTACTATTCAATGTGGTTGTCTGATTTTCAATGGGCTTAGCGCGTTTGCTCTGGAGCGAGGTTATTACTGGATGACGCACAGCATTCGGGCTAAGGTAACGGCGCTTTTGGCCGGCGGTGCTACGCGGAGACGTGGGCAGCGACACCCACAGACGCGAGCTGCTACCACGTTTCTCAGCCTCAAAGGTGCAGACAGTCGATAGATCGCTACTCTTCACCTGAAAACTCTTCAGTCTGGAACCCATTGGGGCTTTTGATTTGGCGAAGCCACGCGGCTTACTGGCATTGCGTATATTCTCTTGTACAAAGTTGCGCCTCTTGCGAGGACTGCTACGACAGGACGTCGACGACGATGACTCACTGCTGTCCTGGCGCCTGTCCCAAGAACGGGACAGACGTGGCGTCGTACCAGGAATCACACGAGCATGCGCCGATGAGCTGGCTGGAGCGCTAATATCATGCTTGGAAAATGTGGACGGACGCGGTTCGCTGGTGAACTGGAAGAGATGGCGAGTTGGTGTTGTTGCCTGGGGTGGACTCTGGTAGATGTGCGTGCATGTATCAAAAGATTCCTCTGTTCCAGAGACCATGAGCTGTAGTTTACAGGGTGTTAGCTTGTTGCGAATGCTCTCATCGATTCTGCCGAATATGGACTCCCTTTCCTTAAGATTGTCCGCCTCGATGCTGTCGAGTATATCACGCTCCAATGGCGAAAACACATCACTCGAAGATTTTCGTTCTGGTGTGGCAAGCACATCGGAGCTTGCTGTTGGCTCTACCGAAGATGATATCTCAGCTGTACTGGCGCTTTCCACAGTATCATTTTCATTCTCATCAACGTCCTTTTCATCGCTAATGTGATCTTTTTCTTTAGCCTGCAATTCATTGACGAGGGGCACAGGTGTTACGGGCTTCTCAATATCACGCTTCTCCTCCTGATCAATATCCCCGTGAGATTCATCGCCAACTTCTTCCGATTCGTCATCCGTGCTCAAGTTCTGCGACTCACAGCGTTGAGGTTCTGAAACTGATGCAGCATCATCGGCATTGGGAATATTCTCCAAGCTGATAGCACGGAATAGAGAACCACTTCCTAGAGATTCATCCGAAAGAGGCTCTTCAGCGATAGTCACTTCTCGCAGCTTCTTAGTGGTGGCAACCAGTTTCTCAAGATTTTGCCCAGCCACACATAGACTTTGCTCGAATTCTTCCAATATTTTCGGTATTTCAGCAACAGCTTGTTGGCGCGGGTCATCAGTGACGGATGGTATATCCTGAGGGTTGCTAGATAATGGCTCCTCATAATGGGCCTCGCCCGTTGCCTCAGTTTGGTAATCTGTGAGAGGTTCATTCACTGCTCCTGCGCCATTATTCGAATTGCCTTCTTCATCATACGATTCCTGCTGCTTTAGCCAACCATAAGCTCGCAAAGTCTTATCTTCCTGTGCATCCAGCGACATGGTCAATGTATGCTCTAGAGTCTCTGGAGTTTCCTGCTCCATTTCTTGCTTCGCACCAAAGTACTGGACATGATCCTGCCACAACTCGTGGAACTCCAATTTGCGACGCTGACGATCATCGCGCGACATCAGCTGACGTTCAGCCTGTTGCTGCTGCTCGGGAGTATTGGCAAATTGTTGAGTTATCTCGAGTGTAATGCGACGCTCGGTTAACGGTTGCTGCTCGTTCACATCGTCTGCGGCTTGCTCCTGCCAGTTGCCAAAGTTCCAGACTTCGGTAAGATCAGTCCTAGTCTTATCATTGGTATCGATATCCTTTTTCTTGTCTGAATGAAGTGGAGGCGCACTAGATGCGCTGGCAGCAGGACTTGTGGGCGTTGTTATATCGCTGTTGATAGTTTGAAGCCCCGGCACATAGTTCACATTAGTCGATTCCTCCGAGAAGTTGAGGTTCTCCAGTTGCTTGAGAAATTGGCTGTTCAATAGAATGGAGCTCGTTTGAGTGCTGACATGACAGGGCAATCTAGCCATTGGCTGTCGTATATACCGCTGATCCTCGTATTCTTCCTCGTCGTCCATTTCGGTTAGCGTGGTCAGTTGGCGTGGTGAGGCCGGAAAGCTGCCCGGATAACTGAGCCCATCATCCGGCTCCTCGCCGCTGCTGCTGGCAGCACTGCGACGCTGCAGTCCCGGCTTGAGGCGCAGCAACTTCTCGAAACAGAAGTGGCACAACTGCTCGTACCGGGGCGTGGCAAAGATCTCCTCATAGCTAATCACACGCTGTATTGGTCGATAGCGAATCCAATCGGCTCTAGCCGGCAGATGTTTGTGCTCGGTGCGCGGTGCCTGACGGGGCGAATTGAATCCAAAATGGGATAAAGTGCGATATGGAGGCGGTATACCATTGGCCAGCTGCAACGGACGACGTGGAGTAGGCGATGATTCGTTAGTGGTGGCTGTACTGGAAGTGGGACTGGAGCGATTGTTACGATAGTAGCCCACATTCTGTAAGTGATCCGAGTGCAAAGCGTGCAAGAGCACGGAACAAATTTGGGGCTGACAACAACGACCCAAAGACGTAGCCCCATAGACATATGAATAAAGATCTCCCTGCTGCAACATGGCAATTGGTGCTGCTTGAGAGTCTGGGCTTGGTGCTAAGTCAACATCATTTTGGTCCTGAATAGGACAAGGATTAGTAAAAGCTGAAAGCAAATCACGACGACATTTGGTAGCATTCTGAATATGATTCTCCTTGTCCAACTCATCATTGACTATGTCATCATTGTTCTTGTTGTTCCCCTGGACATCGACAGTATCAGTAACAGTTTCTTGATCTTGCAAATCTTGTAATCATGAAAAAGTCAAAATTGGTGCATCAGTATGTTTTGCATAACTCAGCCAATGACTAGGTTGCAAGACTTACTCAATTATGCGCACCTCAAGCCTAAGGCCAGCAGCTCGAGGCTGCGGCTCTTACGACTTGCAACTCGCTGATAATACCTATATATATATATGATTATATACATAATAACACATTATAGACTATCCCTAGTTCTAAGAAATAGGTGTGAACCCTAAAACCAAATGGGTATGCTATATGTACATATATTGTATCAAATATATGACTTTTGATATCTATATGGATTATAAATGGAGGTTATTTTGATATTGTGGACGAGCATAAGAAGTCCAAGTCTACAGTCTAGGTTAGGTGGGTGCATATTTATATTAAATAAGTGTTTCGGGGCTAGTTATTAACATCAATAACAATGGAATGGGATTAATCATTAGATCATTAGAGAATATGTACAAATGCTGTCCAAGAACTTGAGTACAATTGAGTACAATAGATATATGTATATATTTTGGGGTTAGGGCATATATACGTTGGATCTCAGGAACTGAGATAATGTATACAACTTGTTCGTTACCTCGGCCAGTTGGTGGCTTGCGATTTGTTGCTGTATGGGAGCGTTCGCCGTTTATAAAACTAAGTGTTGCTAAAATAGTATTCAGAATTAAACGTAAAGTCAAACATAATTCAGAGCATCAAAATAAGCCTTAAAAAAATTCATTGCATTAAGTGATAGATCAAAAGACATAACTTAGAGAATAGATGTAAATATATTGTGAGTTGTGTATTAAAATAATCACTACTAATCATGCACTGTTCTGTGGGTGTGTGTATGTGTGTGTGTGGAATTGTAGCATAAGCTTTAACATTTAAGCAATCGATAGAAATAGCAAGAAATAAATAACAGCTGCAGTTCTTCTAAAGAAAAATAAATGAAAATGTGCAAAAAATTTCTAGAGTTGTGAAATCTAGCTTAAAAAGATCAGCCGTTCATTATTTAGGCGTTAAAAATATCGTTAATTTTAGATGTTTATATCGATAGTCGGAATCTTTCACAACTGATTCATAGCAAATGAGTAAAGAATACGATCAGTAAATCATTTCAGTGTAATCGAACTACATCTGAACGATAATTTTCGTGAGCCGGCTCAACAAATAAATAACAGTAATAAATAATTAACAAGCTGTATGTTTACTGCGCTCTGCTTATGTTCAAAAATAATGGCCAATGTTGAAGCTGAAAGGCGAAATGTTAATTAACAGAGCATATGTGCATGAACAACATATTAGTTTTATGAATTGCCATGAGATTATGCATAAACAAATTTAGTTCACTGCTCTATAAACTATGCACAGGTATTGTTATTAATTATATATTTCGTGTATCATTTTTTTTTACTACACACTAAATCTTTTTTTTTTTTAAGGGGGCTGCACTCACCTCTAACATTAAATGTAAGTTACTAAACTTTTGGTTTAATTGTCAGTGTGTGTGTGTAGAGAGAGAGATTTAGAAAGCGCAGCAGCAGCAAAGTACACACACACACATACAGATGTACATTGTATTGATAGTAGAAAATGTAGTAGTAGTAGTAGTAGTATTTGTATTTAGTTGAGCTTCGCTGTTGTATTTTTATTTTTTCTTGATTTTTTAATTTATTTTGTGTTATTTTTTTTTTTTCAACCCTAAACCATTTCTACAAATTTTTTAGCTACTTAAAAAAATTTTTAGCTGCCAATTTGCGCTTGTGTTTAGCTAAGAGTTTATCGAAAAAATATAATAGATCAAAAAGTAAGTTAACAATTTTGAATTACAATTTGCCAAATTTTTTGTTGAGAAAATAAAACAATCAAAGAAATTAATCAACGAAATCATTTACTAAATACAAAATAAAACTGCAGCTGTATAGAAATGTTATCACGGGAAGTAGAATTTAACTAGTAATAGTTTTTTGTTGTTATTTTAGTTTGGCAAAAATCAAAATCAAATTCACTTTATGCACGTCGTACAACAGGTGAGTCCTTTAAATAACAGACAGAATAACAAACAGTGTGGCGGCAAATAGACAGGGTTGGTAATTTAACAGAATGTTGTATAACAGAAGAATCGTTTACAGAAAGGAAGTCGAAACTGTATCAAGTGCTACGAGTACTTTTTTGTTAACTTTTTAATTATTAAAAATATGTTATGAAGTTGTCGTAATTGGTTTTTTGTTTGTGTGTGTGTATTGAAGTTTTCGTAGTAGAGGCAACAAAAATAAATAAAAGGAAAATAGCATATAAGTAAAATTAAAGGTTAGAATAAAATACATAAGATTAAGTCTAATTAAATATTGTTAAAATTAATATGAATATACTACTATACTTATATATATAATAATAAACAAAATCAAAAGTAAATTTAAAAATGTTCAAAATAACATAATACAAAATGCATTAACAAAAATAAATAATATAAAACGAACCAATTTCAATTTCACAAATCTGAGGAATCAGTTTTGGAAAGGACACAACTGGTTTAAATGTATGGTTGGGTGTGTTTATGATAATTCAATTATATGAACGTAAACATAAAACAGTAGGAAACAATTCGGATTATAGATCTGGACTTACCATCACTTAGCACAACCTCAGCCTGGCTGGGAATGGGCGCCTGCTGTGTTTGAATCTGTATGACTTGGTGCTCTAAAAATAAATGATAATAAGTAAAATAAACTTTGGCTATTATTGAAATTTCTCTTGCTTACCCGTTTCTGGTTCGCTCTGTGCGTGTTTTGCATGTGCGTGTGCACCCGCTGCTTGCATCGAGTTGAGTGCCTCTGATTCCGAAAAGTCTGTATCAGTGTCTGCAAATTATAAAATAAATAAATATTTCATTAATATTATTTCTGTAGGTAATGTTAAGTTCTTGCTGCCTGCTGCTATAATGTAGCCTGGCACTGTTAAGCTAACAGATTTATAAAACAGCATACAGCGCACTGTTAAATGACTGCATACCCTGTTAAGTTAACAGAGCAGTTTGCATGAGCAAGTGTAATTCTGTTAAATTAACAGGCCACTTTGGAGTAACATGTGCATGTAGGCACTGTTAAATTAACAGCAAGTTCTGCTCTATAAATCTCTCACTCTCTCTCTCTTCATACTTACATTCCCCATGAATGCTCTTCTTTTTGCGTTCAACGGTGCGTTTGTATTCGTTGAGCTCATCGTCTGTTACATTATCGAAGGGGTTCTTGGCATAGGGCGCCTTATAGACTGTCGCATTATGTTGGAATCCTCGCTGTATGATGCCCTTGGAGGCGGCACCCATCAGTACAACATGATCACCAGTTTGCGAGACGGTTGCATCTTTGATGCGATTCGCCTCATCCCAGGTAACGCCCTCCAATATGTGCGACTGTGGGCCGGCAGAAATTTTGTCTGCGCGTCGATTGTCCTTAATCTGTTTTCAATTAAATTATATAGTAATGTATTAAATATGAAATTATTGCAATTACTGACTTGCTGTTGCACTCGCTTGAACTCCTTGGTTGTTGTTCCGGCTGGCACAAATTGCAATGGATCCTCGATGCGCACCGGCGTCGAGTGGGTGGGCGAACCTTCGGCTACCCACTATTATTTCAAGGGAGGGGGTTTTCGGTTTTTGTTTATTTTTTATAGGGGGGTCATTCAACGGAGTTAAGCAATTGAAAAAGAAAGAGAAAGAAATTTGTTTTAGAATTAAATTTCACTTTTTTTAAATAGAAAATTTTTTTAAGTTTGCTATTAAATATAGAAGTTAATAGTTCACATATTTCATATATATAATTATTTAATTTACAATACAATATGATATATGCCCCATCATAGATAATTGCACTCAAATGCAAGCAAATTGGTTAAACAGAGTTGAAACTCGTTTTGGAAATGCAAATTATAAATATTTAAATAAATGAAATACAAATACAAGCATAAATGATTTTGTGCCTTAAGAAATGTAAGTAAATTAAAAGAGGACAGTTGACAAATTAAAATTTCGAAAACATGCAAAGAAAAATATATATTCATGTTAACATAAACAAAACATAATGATTGAAAATGAGAGAAAATCATAAAACATGCAGAATCTGATGAATATTAGGAATAATTATTTGAATTTAGCGTTGCTTAAAAATTTACATATATATTAGTTAGCATTTAATTGTTGTTAACAAATGTCTTTCTCTTTCTTTGCATTATTTTCTTTTCTTTTTTCGTTTGTAATATAAGGCAAATCATAATAATTGGAATGTCCCTAAAGAGGCACAAAATCATCTATGCGATTTAGTTTTGTATTTCATATATTTATTTGATTAATGCACAATTACAATTTATAAAGCATTTCATATTAATATTGGTTTGATTTTTGTTTTTGCTGCATTTGGGTTACTAAATATCTATGCATCATAATTTGTTATCAATTTAAATAAACTTTGTCAATTTGTATCTCTTTCTGCTTATGAGCTACATATATATTTAGATAGACATAATTATGCGTGAATATTAATAAAAGCAAGTAGAAAAGTGGGAGTATAGAGAGGCTATAAATATTTTCTATGGATGGTTGGTTGTTTGGAATGTTCTTTTGTGTAGTTTTTCATTTTGGGATTATTTCATTAAAAATTTCCCTAGTTGTATTAGTTGTATTTGTGTGTTGCTAAAAAATTAGTTTATGAACTTTTTTTCAACTAATTTCCCTCGATTTCCTTGAGGTTAGAAACTTTTTGTGTTTGTTGTTGTGTCGTTTGCATATCTTCAAATGTTATGATCTCTACCTTTGTGATTTTCTTGGGATCTGGAGTGCCAGTCTCGAGTACCTCGACCTTCTGGTAAACGTTGGGCGAATTCAGCCAGCGGCTACGGTCGCCGCCCTTGCGCAGATCTCCCTTCTTCCAGATACTGTGTAAAATAAGGAGACATTTTAGGACATTTACCTTTAATTAAGTTAGCAAGTTTTTTCATACCCCTGTCGGAAGAGCTCCTCCTCCTCCAGCAGGTAGCCCAATGAAGACACAGCTGGTGGCAGTTCAACGTCGTTCTTCGGCTTTGGCGGATCTGATTTGATCAGTGGATGACGGTAGATATAGCCAGTGCGAAAACCAGCATTGTCCAGCATGCGCATAAGTGCTTCAAACTCGGCGCCACCCACACGCCACTTGGGTGGGCTGCCAATCTTGGGCGCGGCAGCCTCCTCTTTGCCGGCACCGGCAGCACCGTCCTCTTCAGTTGTGATGGCAGCAAATTTCTTCTCCAAGTCCTCTGGTGGACGGCGTGACTGATCATAGATCAACTTGCGCGATTCCTCAGGTATTAGCACAAGGTTGTCCAGGCCAGCCGGAAGCAGCTTTAGCTGCGTCTCGCACGCCTGCACAATGTGACAGGCGGCAAAGAAAGCCTCCTCAATGGTCTCGCCACAGCAGAGGGCGCCATGGTTGGTCAACAGCATGACCTTGGAGTTGGGCCCCAGACTGCGCACCAGGCGATCGCGCTCCTCCGCGTCAAGCAGACCGGTGTAGGCGTGTGTGCTAATCTCGCCCAACACGCAGGCATCCTTGGTGAGGGGCAACAGGCCCGTCTTTAGCGAAGAGATTGCCACAACGGGACTGCAGCCAATATAGATGGCGCAACGGATATCTGGACGCGCTGCATGCACCACCGAATGCAAGACAAAGTCTGTAATACAATCCACGTTTAGTTCAAATTCAATTGATCATCCTAACATTTCGTATTTTCACTTACGGCTCTTGTTCACGCCAAAATTGGTTGTGCCCTGCTCGACGATTTGGCCCTGCATATCGACTTTGTTGAGGGCCGAGGCAGTTATCTCATTGTACAACAGGCCATAGGGATTGACCAGGAAGTACTCCTGATCGACCTTTAGGCGTGCCGTAATCTGTGCACCCAGACCCTGGGTCCAGCCGTACAGATCCAGCAGCCGGAATGTGGCAGCTAGTTTGCATCTGAGTATCTTCTCACCCTTGGCATATCCCATCGACTCCACGCCACGTATATCATTGATGGGCACCATGCAGCTGCCGCTCTTGAAAACGTTGCTCACACGATTCACTGGCACTCCCACAATATCCGACAACTGCTGCAATATGCCACTGGCGCCGGCGCTGCCCTCACGTGCCGAGTCGACAATGCGTTCCAGTTCCTCGCGAAACAGTTTGGAGCCCATGATGGCCTCTACGCGTTTGCGTCGCTCCATCTCCCGCATGTCCTACAAATAGGAGAAATTGAATATTACATATATTATTTCATTTTTCTATTTGTACAATTAATTACCTGTTCAATATCCGCGGGACGCGCTTTACTGTTCTCGTCATCCTCGCCCGCGGTTGGATCTATGCCATTCTGTGGCGGTTGCTCAACCTCAGTCATGTTTCAGTTAATTTATTTAAATTTAGTTCAAATGCTAAAAACAAAAACACAAAAAATACACAACTTATTATTTTATATACTTAAGGTAATACAAATTAGTTTTTATATATCTCTAAATATTTTGCTTTCGACAGGCTCAGCTGAAAATTTTCAACTGACCTTAAAAAGTGCAGGCCGAAACTTTTGGTTTCCGCTATGAACAAAATAGGGTGGCAAAAGAGAGACACCGACAATGCGAGAGAAAGAGAGAGAGCGTGAAAGAGAGAGTGTAGCCAAGTAGCACTTGTGTCGTCGCCTGCATAAAACTGCAAGGCGAGGCGCAAATGAACCACCCAACAGCGTTTATTAAACCACCAAAAGCGCGACAGAGACAGTTTGATAGAGAGCGGAAGAGAGAAGAGAGTGAACGCGCGTTGACAGAGCAACTGAGCATTTTGTATGTATGTGTGTGTGTGCTCGTATGGATTTACACATGTCTGCGTGCAGTGCGAATGGCAAATGTATAAAAGCACTTGAACTAAAGTTCCGAGAGCGGCCGGCTAGCCTTTCCTTTCCTTTCCATTTCGCTTTCGCTTTTTTGGTATTTTTATATATATATAGAAATATACTGTTTATTTTACAACCCCAACAAAATTCTAATTTGGGATAAAAATAAATTTCGTTTGCTTGACAGTTGCTGAGGCAAAATTATTGGGAAAATATGTGTTGAGTTCTTTTTTATACATTATTATTATTTTCTTTTGGGGTGTGGATCCATCCAGCGCAGCAGAGCGAGCCGCTGCCACTGCTCTGCTGCTGTCATTGCCCACGAGAGTGTGAAAATAAACGTGCGGCAACAGAAATGGAAAAAACAAAACTATTTTAAGATCATTTGCTTTTATTTTGATATGTATAGATATGTAGATGTATGTGTATATATGCATGTATTTGGTTTTAACGAATTTAAATTGATGCCTTTAAAACAGAATGAAGAAAGTGGCAGCAAAATACAAACACGTACGCACGCACAGGCAAACTCACACAAACAACAGCTACAACAACAACTTCGACGACGCTGCGCATCTCAAGCGTAAAGAGCAGCGCGTTAGCGACGAACGGAGTGCAGCGACATTGCCGCCGCCGCCGCAGCAGCAGCGCAGCGCCACTTAAAACAAATAAACAACTAGAGACAGAAAGAGAAAGAAGGAAAAATAAATGCGTTGCTCGTTTAATTTTAGGCGTGGTGGTTGCTTCATAAGAAATTAACCTTCAATTTGGATTTAGTTGTCAAATTTAGATTTTTTTCGAATTATTTGGAATTATTAATATATTATTTTCTCTGAATTTATTTATTTTTTGTATTAGGTTAATTTGGTTTGTAGTTTTCTTTTTATATTTATTTTTATAAATTTTTTTCACATATAATAGTTAATATTTTTGTTAATATAGTTTTATGTTTATTTATATATCATTTTAGTAATATATATGTATGTATGTACATGTATGTTTGCATAAATCAAAGTCTGTCTACACCTCTGCTACACAGCCATGGCACATAAACAATGCCAATAGAAATGTCAACGACACACATATTGCCCAGATTACCAACACAAATGCAAATGCTTGCCCATATTACCGATTGCCAATACGCTTTGCGCCTTCCTATATTACCGATTACCAACACTAATGCAAGTGCAAATGCATACACATTAAGCTATAGGCGCAGCCTTGCCATATCAATTGAAAGCGCATTTTCTACTTGGCTTACGCCAATTTAAAGAAATGCACACGACAAGTGGCAGCGCCTTTGCTCACCCCCTTCTTTTTTTTTCACTCAATGCTGTTCTACAGTGCATAAAAGAAAGTATGCAACTCAAACGGTGCCGCGGCTGCTTTGTACTTGGCTTATTGTATTGTCATTATTATGGAAATGCGCAAAATAAACCTTTGCTCATTGTTGTTATTATTATTGGCTTGACAATTGCACATCGCGTATGTCAATGTGCATATTTAAAGTGGCATTTTATATACATACAAACATATGCATAAGTATGTTGTATGTGTATTGTACGTATATGTATGTATTCATTCTTTTTCGCTGTCCATGCTAATTATGACGTGTGTCTGTGCTGCTTTTGGCTGACTGAACGTGTGCCACACCATTTGAGTCACAGCCTTAAAAATGGGGAGAAGGTGGAAGAGCAACTGCGAGCGTTGCCAGGTAATTGAACTTTTATTCCAGTCTGTGTATGTGTGTGTGGGCGCAAATCAAAGAGCATATAGTTTGGAAATAAACGTTTTTCAAGTGCCCAGCTTTAAGTGGGCAGTAAGCAATAAAACTTAACGAGTCATCCCGCTATAGCGTAGGAGTTTGCGAGCATCCACAACGGAATATCGCCCTACAATACAACTGTGTGTGGGTGTGTAAGTTCAGGGTGCGTAGGTGTGTTGTCTGCTTGATTAAGGCGAGAATCTGCACACACACACACACAAAGATGGGCACCTAATGCATTCTATCGTCAAAATAAGTTAAACTGCAACGATTAAAAACAAGCCTCTGTTTTCGGTAACACAGGTTGACTTTTATGGCTAAATAGCACCAGGCCGTCAACAAAAATACGGTAAAATCTATTATTTACACACAGCTCTGGCAGTTTATTGACCTTTCGACAATGCCAATGCGAACGCGAGCCGCTGCATTGCTTCTCTCTACTCTAATCGGATTTCTATGCGCTTGCACGAGTCACGATACACAAATCTAATTAACTTATCATGTGATGCGACGACAAAGTGATGTAAGCTAAAAACAAAAACAAACAAATATTCACTGCTGCACGCATACGAAAAGAGACTACGTCTTGAGTTGACCTTTTTGCACGGAAACAAACATCAATTAAATTTAGGCGTTGCTGACGACAACTTCAGCTGTCTCTAGCTGCCTCTGTTATCTGCGCACAGTTGACATTATGCAATTATATAATTATGTATATATAAATAGTCTATTTGGCAGTTGATGACACGCCCATTATTTTAATGAGCCAAAGCTAAGGTTGTGTTGAATGCGAAAATTGAGTGACACAATATAAGTTTATGTTAATAACATGATTATGTTACATACAACTGTTATTAACAGAATTTCAACTATGATGTTAATATATGCAAATGCTTTAACATTTGCATGCCATACACAAATATTTAGGATCAAGCTTTGCAAAATATTAACAGCACAGAGTAAATGTTAAGAGCATAACACTGTTAAAGTAACCATTGCTATTACAAGCATATGCAATTGATTTTGAAGTGCTCAGCATACTGAAGAATCCAATTATGCATTCAATTTATTAATTATCACACTCTCACATACACTCAAAGTTTAAGGCGTTCAATTAACCCCAAAAAAACGAACACCCTATATATAATTTTCACACATGTGCGAGCGTTAATTAAATTTCTCAAGTATTCATTCAGCGTTACTAGAGGAATCTTACGTAATATTTCAGTCAACTAGAGCAGACAACAATAAGCCAGCAATAAGGTCATCATCATAATCATCATCATCATCTCAAAACCTCATCAATGAATCCATTCAGTATTCATAATGCAACAAGTCACTCAGTCAGTGGAGCAGCATCAACAGACGCGCTGTTGAAAGATCAGTCAATTTACTGCAGCAACAACAATAATAAATATGGGGAAAAAAGTGCAATAAACTGTAAAAGCTGAGCGCTAAGTGTAAATAATGAGAATTTGTCGCTGCGAGTGACAGATAACCTTCTATTAGAATTAAAATTAGACGCTGTCTGAGCAATATGCATAGAATCTACTACTATTACAGTTACATAAGGTCTACAGTTAAACGACATATTTAATATCCTGATTGTAGGCAGTTACCTAGTGATTAAATTGAATGAATATCTTGAGCTTCTTTAAGCTTTTAAACATTTTGCTATAATTAAAAAAAAACAAAATTAAATTGTTGGCATATTTTACCAAAGCATTACAAATCGTGACTAAAATATAATCAATTTAATACGCCTTTGAATTTGCATCTTATTAAATAGAGTACACTGTAAAGCTATTTTTAAAAATGAATAAATTAATGTGAAAAACCTGATTTTACAAACAGAATTTCTTCCATACATTAGTTTATTCACATATAAACAAGAAGAAAATCAACTCTCAACTAAAAATGAAAATGTGAACTCGAAGCATATACCACGATTTAAACATGCAGCGCACACAAGCAGTCGTGGCCGAGTGGTTAAGGCGTCTGACTCGAAATCAGATTCCCTCTGGGAGCGTAGGTTCGAATCCTACCGGCTGCGATAGTACGAATAATTTTTTTAATAAATATTTTGCTACACAAACAAATCAAAGTTGGTTTATTTGATTTATAAATTGCTTTAAATTTTACTATATAATAATATTATATGCATATAATTGAAGCAGCAGTATACAAAGCAGCAATTCTCTTGCTCAAACAATTTGCACAACTGCTTGGATTTGAGTCAGCCGCATGTCAGCTGTTTCCGTGGTGTAGCGGTTATCACATCTGCCTAACACGCAGAAGGCCCCCGGTTCGATCCCGGGCGGAAACATGTATACATTTTTATTTTATTTTTTTTAATATTTAAAATATAAGCAGTTAATGAACAGGATGTACAAAAATGCATATATGAATTAGTTCTACTTTTATGTATATGTAAATCGTACAAAACAAAAGTATTTTATATGTCATCATTGACTATTTCAAGCCATATATCAAATAACTATTTTTAAATATTAAAATAAAAATATTTTTCTACCAATTCAACAAATTTGTCAACGAATTAGATTTAGTTTACTGCTGTAGTAATGTAGAGCATTTAGCAGCGACAAACACAACTGTTTCCGTGGTGTAGCGGTTATCACATCTGCCTAACACGCAGAAGGCCCCCGGTTCGATCCCGGGCGGAAACATGCTGTAACTTTTTTGGTGCCATTTTCAATACAAAATTATTTTTATTTTTATCAAAATTGCTGCTCGCTCTAAATATATTTTTTTACAACTCTCAAGCATAGAATCGTGCATGGAATTAATAAAATTACAATACTTCGCGCCCGATTGTTACGTTGTCTGCTCTACATTCTCATCACATCTTGCGAATTTTGTTTGTTTTGCTAAGCAGCTCTCTTTCTCTATCTCTTTTCCCTTTCCTTTGTTCGCCTTTCTGCACAAAGTCACGCGACTCACGCAAGTCGCGTGCCTTGCATCACAATACAATAAAATTCTCTCGAGAAGTTGGCGCCGTTGCATGACGCCAAAGATTAACCGATCTCTGACAAATGAAATGCTTTAAGTAAAAATATAGCATACATAATACAGGCATAAAAGAAGAAGAAGAAGACAAACGGAAGGACAGGCGAACAAACAGACAGACAAACAACACACTTGGCGTGTGTCAGTCTGACAACAACAAACAGTTCACTTGTTCACTGTTTATATTTATGAGCGGTTTGGCTCTTCGTTTTAATTTCCCTGAGAAACGGGTATATTGGTTTGTTTGGTTGGTCTTGCGGCTTGAACGGCTATATCGTTTTAGAAGTAAAAATTTAAAGGCTGAACAGATAAAAACTTGAATGAGATCTTAGTTAATGAAACTGTTCCCTATCAGCATTTTATACATTCCCTACAGAGTATTAGATAATCGCGTTTACAGCCCCTCTGTAATATTACAGCTCTTTTTCATTGCATTATTTTCGCTTCTGTCCGCCAAGATTTATATGAGTTTTCAATGGACATGCGGCATAGACAGACAGTTGAATGTTTCATATGATTTATATATATTTGTCATCGACCCAATCTCAAAGTCTTGACTCACTTGGAGAACAGCCAACAAACAAGTTGATATCATATATAAATCTGTACATGAGATTATATATAGGTATGTATATGAGAGATTTTAAGAATAAATTGATATTCGAGCATTGCCCAATTGACTGCGGGTGAAAAGATGCTATTGTTAGTGTCGGCTGATTGTTAAGAAATCAATGGAAATTTATTTAAATCAATCAATCGGAACTGAAGTATAGAAGACTTATGCATGCATCAATATAGTAGATAGCTTAGGCAATACAAATCTTTTAATGTTAGATGTTCAATAAATTACTTTTATGACTTCTTATATTCAGTTGAAGAATTGTAGAAGACTAAATAAAGTATTCAATAGAAAGTGAAACCGTTTTAGGAGTATATTATTCTGAGTAATAATAAAATTCATCAGATAGCAAATAGGTTGAGCAATAAAATTGTTTACTTATATAATTTTTGCTTAGTAAAACAAACTTTAATCTTGTTAAAACATGTTTTGATCTTTTCATTCTCAACTGCTTTCGCATGTCCATTTAAAGGGAAACCTGCACACCTGCAGACCTATTAAAGTTCCATTAGGACATGCAAATATTGTCGTTGACCAATTACTAACGGTTCAAAGGCCCTCCCACACACTGGCACTCGCCCATTGATTATCTGGGTCTCCAAGTAACAGTTAACACGCGCATTGCCTGTGACACATGTGTGTCGCTGTTGACCTGTCGCCAGGCGGGCAGACAGCCGTGGCCCACAAGTTCAACGACACGCGCCCAGCCCCAGAGGAGACAGCTTAAGCTAAGCAAGCCAAACCCCACTCACCGTAAACTGAATTCCACGCGCCAAAGTACCTGCCACACCCACACTGAATATCCTTCCCATTTGTTGCCTTAGAATTCGTCGCCGGCTGCCATTATGAAATTTGTAGCCGGCGCCAAGCGCCAAATCATAGAAATGTGGCGCCACGGTTAACCAAAAGAGAAAGAGCGAGAGAGAGAGAGAGGGAGAGCGGACGACTATTTGAGGAGCGCGTATAGCACGCGAGAGTCGTAAAAAGGTCCTTGTTGGCCTGAGTTTTAGGCGGATATAACAGGAAGTGACGTCACCGCTCGTGGAGGGTGAAATATTTATTTGCTACTTTAAGTGCTTTGTTTTTATCATGGGGGGGTTGAACAAACACAGATAGAGTGAGACAGGGTGGGGGCGTTAGTGGGGTTGTAGAGCATATAATTAAGCATGATGTCATGCTATAGAAATGCGAGAGGTCATTGACATAACGCCGCGTGCTAGGGCAGGACACAGGAAGCCATACAATGTTAAGGACAAACATGGAAAAAATATAATAAATAAACAAGAATGAAATTATTATCATGTCAGGTGGATGGAAAACAATTTTTACACACCGTTTTTTAATTTTTTAAATGTCTTTTGTTTATTTATTTTGTTCATTTTTTATTTGTTTTATTTATTTATTTTTTATTTATTTCTTTTGTTTTTGGTTTTATATATATATATATATATATATATATATATATATATTTATTTTGTTTTTTAATATATATATTTGTTTTTTTTTTTTTTTTTTGTATATATATATATATTTATTTTGTATTTTTAATCTGTTTTATGCGTATTTTTATTTATTTTTTTTTTATTTATTTATTCTTATTTTATTTATTATTGATTTAATTGTTTTTTATTTATTTATTTTAAAATTAAAGTTCTTATTATTATTTTAATATTATCTTGATATATTTTGAATTTTGTTTATTATTATAATTATAGGTTTTACCCAATTCTTTATTTTTAATAACAAATAAACCCCTTTTCTACAATTAAATTTAATTACTTCACTCATTTATCAAATCGAAGCGGAATTGTAGTGAAAAATGTAAAAAGCTTTAAGCCAAATACAATAAAGCACTGCTCATTTTGCTCTTTTATTGCCAAGTGGGTAAAAAGCATTAAAGCAATGTATGATAATAAAATCAAATGGAGGAAAGAAATAAAGGCAAAGGCAGAGGCAGATGCAGAGGCAAAAAAAAAAGTAGTTTCGTCTGGTTCAATGACCCATTTATTTAACTGCTTGGCCTGGATGGCCGTATGGATAGATGTATGGATGGATGGACATGGGCCAAATGCGCACAAGCGAACTCAACTTTCAAGTTGAACAAGAAAACGGGAAAGAAAAATAAAAACTATCATCATTTTTATTATATCTCCAGTCCCAACTCAAACTCCATGCCCTCTCTCTCTTTCTCAATCTTTTGTCTGTTTTGATACTCGTGCCAAATCGCAAACAGTTAGAGTCTATTTAAAACTGCCAAAAACTTATGCGGTTGATAAACTGTTGAGCTGCGTAGTTTGAGCCATAAACCATATGCCCAAAGGGGTGTGTCTTTACATCATTTTTGAGCTAGATTAACGCCAACTTTCTTTTAATTTAGTTATGATTATCTCAAGATTTCTTTTTTTTTCTATATATATTTATTTATTTATTTTTATATTTATTTATTTATTTTTATATTTATTTATTTATTTTTATATTTATTTATTTATTTTTAAATTTATTTTTATATATTTTTTTTTGTCTATTTATTTTATTTTTAATTTTAATATTTATATTTATATTTTTTTTTTATTTTTATTTATTTTTTGTTTATTTATTTATTTATTTTTTTTTATTATAATTTTTTTTATTAATTTTTTTTAATTAAATTTTTTTTATTTATTTATTTTTATTAAATAATTCAGTATTTCTATTTGATACTGTATTGCAGCTATTCCCCATTATGTAGTCTCCCAAGCTGTCAAAATTTGACTTCTCAATGAAAGTGAAATGAAACTCCCAACCGGAATCGAACGCTTGAATAAATTATAAATGTTTGTTAATAAATATTTGGCAAACTAGCAACAGAAATGCAAATTAAACAAAAACTGGTTTTCGCCAAGTGACATCATTCGCCCCGTCTGCCGATTATTATTATTATTATTATTAAAGACGAGATGTGACAAGAGTAAAAACTTGAGAATATATAAATTACAAATGACACATATCACTTAAGTTTTTTCCTTCCTTCTTTTTTTTTGACAGTCAAAACTTAATTATGGCAATTATAATGCCATAAGTTCAAAGAGCAACAGCAAAGAAATAAATGAAAAACTGAGAGCTCAACTTGAAATGCGCTAATAAATGTTCTGTTCTCTGTCTCTCGATCTCTCCATCTCTCTCCCACACAGTGAATCTCTGCCCTGCGTGCCTCAGCATATGATGCAAGAGAAATGTCAACAAGCAAAACGATAGTTGCTCAAGCGAGAGAGAGTGAGGGAGATAGATAGATTTCCAGCAGTGCCGCTGCTGCTGAGGAATAGTGTAAAGTGTAAAGAGCAAAGAAGAGTGTAGATAAATCATTCACAATAATCGTTTGCACATTTTGAAACGTAAATGTTTGCACGCCGATAGCACGCAGTGAAGGCAAGAGTTATGTTGCCTCTTGGCACGTTTGTTTACTCTCCACTTGCGACTTATCGTTATCGATATTGAAGGCGAGTCCACGAGCAGAACAAAAAAAAAGAAAATGAAAATAAATAAAACTCACCTTAAAACCGAATACTTTGCAATTTATTTTGTACAAGTTTCTTTTCTTTTATGCTTTGCCTTTGCCTGCAATAGAATACAGAGAAAACGCAGCATAAATAAAAATGTGTAATGAAGCTGAAGCAGAAGAGTAGAGAGTGAGAAATAGTGACAACATTTTTATGACCCTCGCGCTTGCAGCAAACAAACTAACCGCAAAATGCAGCATAAAAAATAAAACAAGTATAAATATGTTGCAGTGGGGCGCAACCGACTGTTTGATACTTTGCTATGTGCACATACATACAGATATACAAACTGATATATATATACATCATCTATGTATATACATATATAGTCTAGGCAAGCAAAGCTGAAAATTATTGATGCCGCGCGTTCGCAACAACAACTAAGTCGAATGATGTCATGCAAATATTTTTAGCTAGCAGCGCGCGCGTTCAAATACTTTGTTTTTTTTTCGTATGTGTACAACACCCAAGGGGGTGGGGCTGGGGCTGAGAGCGACAGAGTGCGAGCGAGAGAAGAGAGTACGTACGGCAAGCAAAATAATTGAAATATTCATTGCCTGCCTCTGGTGTCAGGCTGGTAACTTATACGGCCATTTTCTTTTACACACACCCCCCGCACACACACACACGTACACGTACACCTATTTTAAAGGTGCTTCCAATTCATTATACTCCAACCTATTTTCATAAATAGCTTTTGTAAAAACAATTTCACACTTTCTACATATTTTTGCATATTAATTACAAGCACTTGATAAACATATAATTTTTTGGGGTGTTTTTGTTCAAAAAAATAAATAAATAAAAATAACAAAGAATAATAAAAAATAATAAAAAAAATAATAATAAAAAAATAATAATAAAAAAATAATAATAATAAAAATAATAATAAAAAAATAATAATAAAAATAATAATAATAAAAATAATAATAAAAAAAAATTAAAAAATGACAAAAAAAATTTATTATTTATGTAAAATAAAACTTAGTCTAATTTCGCAGCTATTTATACATATTTTATTTATTAATTTAAATTAATACTATTTTATAAATTTAAATACAAATCTCTCTTATACAGAATCATAAATTTGCTATAATTCTTCAAAATGTTAAAATTTTCCCAAGTGTAGCAGTAAAACTGTTGGCCGTGTCCACTGTTTTCAATACGCGCATTCATTGAATGCAAAACACAAATTTAAAAAAAAAAAATTAATAATAATACAAAAAATAACCGTTAAAACGCATATCGAATGCCAACTACCAACCATATCGTTTCAGGAATTTAAAGGAGTTTTACACACAATTTTAATACAATAATAATAATTATTATTATGATGCGTGCATTGCATGCGATGCAGCTGCAGCCGCTGCTACCGGTGTTAATTAACAATTTCATTTAAAAGCCTCGCTAACATGCTAGCCATTACTCACACCAAAAGAGCCGACGTCTAAGTGTCTGGCAACCCACTAAATACATATAGAAAAGATAAACTATAAAAAAAAAAAAAACTATGCATGCATAAAATATAAACTATAAAACTAACCAACTATTATATAAGACATTCCAGTTGAAATTTTGCTTTCGTGTGCTTTACAACATTTTGCATTATGAATTAATATGCTGCAATATGATTTTGTGGTTGTTGTTGTTGTTTTTGCTACAAGAGTTGTGGCCGGCCTTTGTCTATATTGTTATTGTTATTGTTATTGTAGTTGTAAAATGACTTTTTATTATGCCGTTTGTGGCTCTTTTGTTGCAACATCATTGGTCTAAAGGCTTTATGTATAAAAAAAAAAAAAAATGAAAAAGAAAACGAGTTTTTCTTTTCTATTCATGTGATGACTTGAAGAGATGCATAAATCAAACACAAAAGAAACGAGTTTTATAGCAATCAGCTTTTTGTTAGCTTTTTTCACGAGAACCAAAACAAAATTCCAAATGAAAATAACTGTTGTTCAAATGTTTTCAGTGCTGTAAAATACTTAATATTGACAATTTCCCTTTTATATTTAAAATTATTCCTTCTTCCATTTGCATTCACAGCGAAGCTGCGGTAAATTGACACAAACCTCAGTAATTATATATTATTGTTTTTTTTTTTCCCATTGAAATTACATTAAAGCCCATTGCAAATTGTTGCAATCAGCGACAATTTTCCCACGCCTCTATTTGAAGCTAATGAAAGGAAATTAACCCAAATATACCAATTGAGATTTTAGCTCAGCAAAATGGGAACAAATGAAGATAATAATAGTCTTATATACTTTTAATTTAAGACAGTTTCAATTGGCAGACAGAGTCGGAGACAGACGGAAACACTGAGCGACCGAAAGAGGCTGCGGCTGCACAGGCTTGAGGAGATATTTCTTTCTTTCTTCTGCTTCAAGCAGGCCTGCATCAAAGGCTGTTTAATAGGGTATATTGTTTTAGTAATAATGTTTGCAACAGTGTTAAGTAATGAGACGTTGATATTAAAGAACTTATATTAGAAACTAGTCTGATTAAAAATAAATAAACGATAGCTTAATAAAATGGTAAATAAATCAAGTTTGATCAATAAATAATAAATATATATAATATAAATGTAGACATTTATTAAATATATGAGCTTAGCTTAGAGCATCTCTTTGTCGTTCACTCCTGGACTCAGACATTGTTGTTTATTTCTTTTCTTTTTGTCTACATTTTTGTTCTTGGCCTCTGCGTACTCTGTGCTCGTTATATGCCACTCGAACTCAGTCTCTTCCCTCTCTCTCTCTCACACACGCTTGCAATCTGCCTCACTCCTTCATAACACTTGGCCATGTATAATTAACAGCATGGTTGTCGTGCCTGAGCTTTTGCAGTCGTCACTCTCTGTCTGTCTGTCTGTTGTTGTTTCTGTCCCCTGCTCTTGGGCCTTCTTGATATTTCTTACAAGATTTAGTTATGCTGCTGCAGCGCATAAGAGTTTACTGTTATTGTTGTTGTTGTTGTTTTACCAGCCTCTCTGTTGCAACTGTACATTCGTCTGTTGTCTCTGTTATGTTATTGTTGTTGCTTGTATTATTGATGAGGAGCTGCAGGCAACAACAGCCACAGTAGAACCCAGAAACATCTCTTTTTAATCTCACTTCTATGGACATAGGTGTTTGTATATACACATATATATTATGTGTGTGTGCGTGTATCGCACGTACGCTACTTTTTTATTTATGCATTTGTTTGCCTCTCGCTTGATGCATTTGTCTAGCTGCAGCAGCAACGGCTGCTCAATTGCCCAAGGCAAAGACGAGTTTACTTTACCTTTCTCACTCTCTCGCTCCCTCTGCTATCTCTCTCTCTCTCTCTCTCTTACTTTTCGCTTGTTTAGATAAATCGTTTGGTATTAGCGCGCGCGCTGTAACAGGGTTGTCAGAGACCCACGATTGAAGCAACAAACGAAGGTTCGGTTCAATTAATCAAATGGAACGTCACAATTATGCATTTAATCTCCAAACATTTTATAACAATTAATCACAGCCTGACATCCAGTGACGTCACTCAAATAGGAAATTAGATAAGCCCAGCTAGCCGTACGCTCGAGTAAACAATTTATACGCACTGCAGTCAATTCCTTGCGAGTTTTCTCAAATAAATAAATCAAAATTATGTATATTTTTTATAGTATTGTCAGTTAGTTATTGTCATTTTCGAGTTTCTATTCTACTTCCGTTACAACCAAAGACACGGCCAACAATAAAAAATAAAAAAAAAACGAATTCAAATCGAAACGAATGTGTCTCATTCAAGCATTTGTTGTCGCTACTTTTCTAGGTTGCCCCAGCCACACAATTGTTTACAGTTTTAACTATGCACTTCCTCCCACAAAAACAAACACACTCACACACACATACACATACATACATTCAGACTTCTCTCCCTCTCTCTCTCTCTCTGTCTGACTGTTTGCCTCATTCATTCAACACTTTAATTTGTCCACTGGAAATAACTAACTGTAGTAGCACAATCTCACAATGGGTTTATTTTTTCTTCATTTATTTTTGTCGTTTGCTTTGCACTGCTATTCTCAGCCACCCGCCCAAAGAGCGTCACAGAGCATAGCTTTTGTTTTCACCTGTTGAAAAGTTTGTCGGCAAAAATAATAAAAATAAAAACTTTTGCATTGCATTAACAAACAAAAATCTCTTTATTAGATACAAATTCAACTACAATTGAGTCGCTTTTTTAGTGCAAAAAGGGGGGAATGAATAATACAAAGAAAAATCATAAACACATACATATTTACTACAGACACACACACACACTCAGCGCACATTTGGGCTGAATTGAAATAAATTATAAAACTCATCAACTGAATGTATGTGTGTGTGTGTGCATATTTATGTATAAGTATTCGCAAAATTGAATTAGCAACAAAAAGCAGCGCGATTCATTAGAAAATGCGCGCTATGACGTCATTGAGCAGTTAATATACCTGATTTATCATACGATCGAGCGCGCAGCACATACGTAAGAGAGAGTCACTGCTCATATATATGTTATATCAACCTGATATGACTGATAACAGTGACTGCTCTGTCAATGACAAATACCAAGTACAAAGAATACTTTACAGACTTTTTTTCTTTTTTATACACGTTTCGTTATGCTGTAATGACTCTATCTCTCGCTCCCTCTCTTTCTCTTTCTTTCCATCTCTAATTGTTCTCTAATTGAAGGCAATAAGAATATGATCGCATGAAAGAAAAAACAAAATAAGAAAACGAGGTCAACTTACTGTCGAATGTCTCACATTCAAATTTATATTCGATTTGAATTCTTACTCGTAAACAGAGCAAACAAAAATTCTTACTAGAGAACCTGGCAAAACACAATTCTGATTAGAAAGAGTGTAGACTTTCGTCTCTGCTACATAGAATTTGCAATTATGTGGCTACACTGTCGATACAACAGCTGTTCAAACGGTTAACCGCTAACCGATATTGATTGCCCAACTAATATCTACAGTGCTTGCAAAACCATTATCGTCTGTCACTAATTCAATAAAAACTAGTTTTCGATATTTACAAATCTGTTTATCACTTGCTCTACACAAAACTAGCTTTTCGTTAAATCGCATGCAAAAGGCACAAAATAAAAACAACAACAAAAACTGCAAAGAAACTTTGCAAAATAAAAGTAGGTCATCGGCGAGACTGAGAAACTTGTAAACAGATGCGCTACGAACAGCGGCAAAATGCATTAGACACGCGTAAGCGTAAATATTTGCCAGTACTTGTATGTGTATGGGTATACTGATAAAGGCGGCAGTTTAAATCAGAAACCTGTATGATGACATGTGTCAGACATGAATAGAAAGCTACAGACTAATATATCTATCCAGCTCCCACCCACCCGAAAGTGAATTAAGAGAGAGCGGAGAGAAAAGTCAAAAGTTCTTCATCACTGACAAGTCAAAGAAAATACGAAAAACACAAATTTTCAGAACGAATATTGAAGACAAAGCAAAAGAGAAAAATACACTCCTCCGGAATGTGCTTGACCGATCCCAAAAAAAAATTTACCGAAAATTGTTGGTGTGAGTTAAAAGATGGCGTCACCGGTCAAACGGCAACCACGCATAACAGTAAACAGCGCGCGCTGTCTATACACATTTCGACACAAAAAATTAACCGAAAAGTGAATAATACAATTAAAAGCACACAAACATGCATACATAACTTAAAAGTAAAAAAAAAAAAAGAATGATATGAAGGTAGACGGGCTCGTACTCACAGTGAATGTTTCGACTTCTGCTTTTTCCAACTTTGACGTAGTCCTCGTTGTTTCTTTTCGCTTTTTCGTTCTTATTGCGTGCTGCTGGGACGTCGTTTACACAAACACAGACACAAGTTCGTCGAAACTGACAAGCACACGCGTTCGTTTTTCGGCTGCTTTATGTATATATTTGTATATACATATGTAGTAAATAAATGAGGGGAGTAAAAAAGAACTATGAAATTAAATTTTATTTATTTAGCAATGATCGTGAATCGCACTACAATTTATTATTTGCATTTGTTATCGCCTGCACTTTGCGCTAGCGGCAACACACGGCGGCAAGGGCTCTCTTTATAACGGCGAATCTAACAATGGCGGGTCTAAGTAACGGCACTTGCACAGCTCACCACGTTTAGCCCCTTTCTTTTATTAATGCAAATTGCTTTTATCACATTCGAATAACCAACTTTAATAACGCAAAGTTGTATACACAGAAATTTAATCAAACGCCACCTTATGACATATAATTTCCTTTTATATTCAATTTCTGTAACGCACACGTCCGTCGCTCAGAAGCGCACGTTAACAACAAAATGAAGAGTGAGAGAGTGCTTACTTCGACTGGAAGCGGTCTAGAACGACAGTGTTGGAAAACGATAAATGGGCGTAGCGATTACTAAATCGGATAATACACATACATATGTTCAGGCCCATTTATTTGATGCTTCGTATATTAAATACCCAAACAAAAAATATATTTATGACATTTTACATATCAAAAGTACATATAAAAAATATAAATTATTGAAAGCAAATGCATTTTTGTTTTTTCATTTTGCGCAAAATTGAGAGAGCGAGACAACTATATAGCATTTTTGGTGCTCTCTGGAAAATGACCGCAAAGCGGCCTGGAAATCATATCATCCTGCAACGCCCAAATCGAAAGGGAATATATGTATGCATGTGTGTGTATGGCGTTTGTATGTATGTTGGTAATAACGAATCTGGTGATCAAAGCATGCGTCAAAAAAACAGCGCCGCTCACGTACATAACGTACGAAAGGAATTGTCAAGTCCTGACGCGGCGACCACAAAATATGCGACACTTATAAGTTTTCTGCAGAAGAGTGTGGAAAAACTATGTCAATTAAGTCAACCGCATATGATATGTACGTTGATTATGTCATATTATTTATTCGAATACACATTCACACACAAACACACGAACGCAATTAACACTTTGGCGGCGTCTTCGCCACCGGTATGCCGTGAAAAAATCGATTGGTGCGTATTGCCTATGCTGCTGGTGTCTTCCACAACATAGTTTAAGAAAGCACCATAAACGTTGAATTGTTATTGATATTTTTTATTATTTCGCGATTTACTAAAAATTTAATAAAATTTGGAGCACTTACACTTCTTAAATGCAAAAATCACACTGAAAATCACAGCGCGACGTGCGTGCTCTCAATTCGGCTTCGTTTCTGAATGATAGTGTGACCAGGTGATATACAATATTTAGTAAAAAATACAGCTAAGTAATCGATAAGCAATAGCTCTGCAATGTTATTGTAGTGCTGTTAGCGGGTCTGTTAAGTTCAAAATCTCGATTGCCAACGAAACAAAAAATGTTAAGTAGATAAATTGAAGATTAATTAAATAAATATCACGTAATACAAATCTGTTCTTTAGTAAATGTCATGTATAAATCAGATAATTTTGTTTATTACATAAATTTTTATTTTGTAATTACTGCTCAAATACAAAGTAGGTTTTGTGCAAATATGATTTTAAAAGCATGTGCTGAGCTTTTGTCATAGGTCAACAAAAATAAACTAGGAACGCAATGAATTCAATTATAGAAAACCAACCGAGCTTAAAGCACAGCAATGGAAACGGCTTCTATAACATCGAAGATTTCCCGAATGTCTTTATCGGTCAGCAAACGATTAACAGCAATGCGAAGACTCGGACGAATTGGCTTGTGTTCCCTGTTCCGCAAGTAGGCGGCTTCTACGACGGCCACGCCTCGTTCAATGCACTTGAAAAGAAATAGAATCGGTTAGCCGAAGGATATGAATATTATTATTATTCAATTACTTACCTTATCTGACACTTGGCTGAACAACTTGCTCTCCACTTCAAAGCTCTCACGGCTTTCGGCCAGGTACAAGTGCTTCACAGGTGACAGCTCGTCGCCGTCCAACTTCAATTTGGTAAATAATTTAAATTGTGTATGCACTTGGCGCGATCTCTCCTGCAGCTGGCCAAAGATTTGCGGTTCGCGCTCGAAGCGATCCAATGCCGAGATCGCTGCTTGGGTTAGCATTGGCGGCAACGAGGCAGAGAAGATGTAACCCAAGCCGGACAGACGCTGGTGTTCGGCTATGAAATGCGAGCCCACACAAAAACCGCCAATGGTGGCCATGGCGCCCTCCATGCTCGCCGATATCAAATCGATCTCATCGCGCTTCAAATAAAATGATTGGAAAATTTATAAATTATCGATAAATTGAACGAAGACTTGGCAAACTTACGTTCACATTGAAGTGCTCGGTTATGCCACGGCCAGTTTTGCCCAACGTACCAAAGGACACGGTCTCGTCCAGGAAAAGACGCAACTTGTATTTCTTGCGCAGCTCCACCAGCTCTGGCAGCGGGCATAGCTTTCCCGTATTCATATAAATGCCCTCGACGACCAGGAAGCGACGCGTCTTTTGCGCCTTCTTTGGGTTCTGCTGATCACGTTTCTCCTGTTGCTGTAGCGAGCGCTCCAGGTCCTGCACATCGTTGTGCTTGAAGAACACAATGGTACTGCGCGAAGCATCCAGGCCCTTTTGTATGGCAAAGTTGACGGCTTCATCACTGGGAGATTAAGGGATTACAAAGCTCTGACAGATTAATAATAAACCAAATCAAGTGGAATCTTGGCAACTCACACATAGATGATGTCGCCACGCTTAGCATAGGCGGGTATGGCGCTGGCCACAGTGGAGAAGCCATAGGAGTAGACAATGGCCTCTTCCAGACCCATGAACTTGGCCAAGCGATCCTCCAGCTCCAGGTGCACATCCATGGTACCGTAGAAGCCACGCGGACCACACGACCCAACGCCATATTTGCGTAGACACTTGCACGCCTCCTCCAGGATCTCATTGTCCTCGAGCAGGCCCAAATAGTTGTGGGAGCCCACATTTAGGCAATCATGCCCGTTGACCACAATGCGCTTGCCCACTCTCGACTCAACGAGGCGAGTATGTAACAACGGATGATCCGGATCCGTGTCGGCGACCAAAGGTTCCGGTTCATATTGTTCAATTAGAGACTCCTGCTGCTCCTTGGACAGCCCGCGACCGCCACGTTTATGCAAGAGCAAAGCTATTACCGTGATTAGCAGCAATGTCTCCAGCACCAGCGCATATGTGGGAGTCTGTAACAGAAACGCGCATATGCATTATTTCTATATAAATATGTATATTAATTCCTACTCACATTACGAAAAATACTGCCGAGTTCATTAAACAACTGTATGCCCATCATTTTGATTTCCCTGCAAACAATGAAAAATCAATTAAAGCAATTGGGCAGGAAAAAAAATGTCACGCCGTTTGTTGTTGCATGCGTCATGCCAACTGTTCTTATCGTATTTGCATGTCTAACGAATACCTTAAGCATTAATGGACGGCCAGCGATATGTGTAATTATATATACAATTTTTATGTTTTAGATAATACACGACGCATTTACTTTATAGCACACACGACTTTTATGTTTATGAAGTTAATACATAGATTGCGACTGCGTGCGCCTATCGTCGGCTTCTATCGATTTCCACTTGACGTGATGCGGCTCGATCTTCGATAGATATTGTACTTAACGAAACATATCGAGCTAGCGCCAATTTCAAGTGTATCGAAATTTAACATTAGCGATATGCTTTTATTAGAGGAGCTGTTAAAATTAAAATTTTAATTCAAATAATTAATTAATAGGAAGAAATGTAGTTTTGTTGACAAAATATTTTAAATTTGCACAGAAAATGAATATATATTTTGTAAATTAAATTAAATATTTTACATTTTATAAGAAAATTCAAACTCTATTCCCAAACCCTATTTTCCCCAAATATATATCATCAATAAATTCAAGACGGTTTAAGTTTTTGTTTGTTTTTGTATATAGATTTATTTGTTAAATTTATTTTGTTTTTAGTTTGTCTTCCAGCAATTCGTTAATGTATAAAATATAAAACAATAATCATAATTAAACGTTAAACAAATTGTACTGTCCTAGATACGTAATGAGCCAAAAGAGAAGTTCAATTAACTTTCCTTTATTGCATTCGTTTGGCAAAACAAGGAAAAGTGTGCTAATTGGCGAAATAAACAAAATATTAATATATATATATATTTAAACCATTTCACATAATGTACAATCAATAAATGTAATATTGGTTTGGATTTTCTATGTGTTTTTGTTTTCTCAATCCGAATGTTGCAATGAAAAAATTGTTGCAAGTAAAGAGTAAATATATTCTCCTTTTTTCTTTAGTTAAAAATTCAACAATTTTTTCTGTGTTTACCAATTTTGTTGTTTGTATAGAGAGAGAGAGAGAGAGTGAGTGCGAGAGACAAACTGCTGTTAAAGTTGCTTTTGTTTGTTTGTTTGGACTTTCCAGACGCTTAAAAACTGTCTACACTAAATTTACGCTCGCTTTCTGTTTGTTTGATTTGTATTATGTTTAAAAACTATACTTTAAAGTTGGGTTTCCATCTTGTGGTTGTGTGTGTGTGAGTGTGTGAATGAATGGGGTTTTGCGACGGCAAAAAAAAAGTGTGCACCGAGATATTAATAGCTGCTTCTTCTTCCTTTTCTATTTCTTGTCGACGCCCGCATTGGACTGTGTAGAGTATGAATATTGAGACCAATAATGATTGGTGGCACCGCCATCATTGTTGCCCGCTGCGCCCGCAGCACCACCCACACTGCCACCACCGACATTATTGTTCGCTGCTCCCCCGCCGGCGCCCTGCTGATGCTGCTGCTGCTGCTATCGATGATGTGATAGAAATTAACGATTTATCGATATATTGTTGTTGGAAGACTGTCGCTCGCTCACCTGCCACCAGGACATCCATTGCTGTTGCTGCTGCTGTGGATCAGCGCCTTGCCAAGCGGATTGCTGCTGCTGGTTGCCATAACCTGCTCAAGACACAGGCAATCAATCAATTAATCAATCAATCAATCAATCGTTGCCCCAACTACCAACTGCCTACTCATATCGGAACTCGCTCCATCAACCACCAGGCAAATAAATGAATTCCACATCGAATATTAAGTTATAAGTTTATTTGCGGCACGACAACAGAGCGAGTTGGTTTCTATAGGTAAGCAGTTGTTGCCAGGTGTTTCTGTGGTTGTTGCTGCTACCTACCCTGCATCTGATTATAGTTCCAATATTGTTGTTGTTGTTGCTGTTGGCCTGCTGCGGTCTGATGCGTTTGCTGCTGCTGATATTGTTGCTGCTGCTGTTGTTGTGGCGGCTGCTGCTGCCAAACGCCGGCCGGCTGATGATGCGTCTGCTGCTGCTGTTGCTGGTGCTGGGCATAGGTGCTCCATTTGCCACTTAGCGCGGACTGCAAACAGAATAGAGTAGGAACATTATATAGAGTGATTGCTGGAGATGGGCGTGAGTGCTTCTCTGCTTACCTTGGAGCCGGACTGCTGACCTCCACTCGACTTGTACTGATCGTAGCTGGCTACCTGGGCCGAGTTATTGCCGTATTTGGGCAGCGCTTGTGCAGCTGACCGCTCATAGCCACCGCGACTATCTTCTTTGGTGTCGCGGTGGCCATGCCGAAAATCCCGTTGTTGATGATTACCGCCGCCGGAGCGATAGCTGCTGCTTTGGCTGCTGCCTCGATTACGATCATTGCTGCCTAGACGATTGCGATCATTGCCGCCGCGATCTCGATCGCGATAATCTCGCGAGCTGCCGCCGCCACCGCCACCGCCACCATAGCCGCGATCATCATAGCCACTCCTGCGATTGTTTTGCATCCAATTCTGTTGGCCACCACCGCCGCCGCCGCCACCACCGCTGCCACCATAACCACGATTGCGATTATCATAGCCACGGCTGCCGCCGCCCATGTTGCCGCCACCGCCACCACCATAGCCGCGATCATCGTAGCCGCTTCGGCGATTATTCTGCATCCAGTTTTGCTGACCGCCGCCGCCGCCGCCGCCTCCGCTGCCGCCATAGCCACGATTGCGATTGTCATAGCCACGGCTACCACCGCCGCCTCCACTGCCGCCGCCGCTGGAGTAGCTACCGCCGCCGCCTCCACCTCCGCCGCCGCGCCTCGAGTCGCTCCAGCGACTGTCGTGACGCTGTCCGCCATGATCGCGACGCCGCTCATCAAAGTGACGATTGCGATGCCTGTCATCGCGTCGATAATTATCGCGTCCGCCGCGCGACCTCTTGTCACGCGACCTGTCCGCATCGATGGCCTTCTTGCCCTTCTCATTGTACTTCTTGACCTCGGCCTTGGCCTCGTCCCCGCTCAGCTCCGTGTAGATGATGTCGTCAAACCAGCCAAACTCCAGCGAGGGCAGCGTGAAATTGGCTGCAAAAAGAGTGTGCGAGTGTATATTATTATCATGTCGAGCATTGTGCAACACTGGCAAAGAGTTTTTCATCAATTTTATACACATTACACTTTAAGAGAGACAGAGAGATTAAGAGAGGGGCAGACGGAGAGAGATCAAGTGGGTTGGGGAGAGAGACAGTAAATTGGTGGGGGACGGGGGAAATAAGGGATAAAGGTAGGTGTAGGGGTTTGGTACGTTCAGCTGGCAATGTGTTCAAGGCAAAGTGAGAGAGAGAGAGAGAGAGAGAGAGAGAGAGAGAGAGAGAGAGAGAGAGAGAGAGAGAGAGAGAGAGAGAGAGGGAGAGTGAAATCAAGCTTAAAGCTTCAGTTGATTGAAATTCTAAGATCGGATTTGGATTAATATTTAAAGAATATTGGAATATTGGTTGTGAGAAATAACGGACCACAGTAAAGCCCTTTTTTATAGATCTATGTAAATCGGACAAATATGGATATATAATAATAATCTCTTTTTGGAACTGCCAGCTGACTTTTTTTTTTGGTTATGTTTCTTATAGGAAATAATGGTAATGATCAATATTGATGATGAAGTATAAAAAAATGAATTTAAAGATGGCTTAGAATTACAGTAAATAACAGTTACAAATACATAAGAGAATGCAGCTGCTTACAGGCTAATAAATATATAAGTTACACAAAATAAGCATTAAATATATTCTCTTTTTTTTTTCTTTGTAATATATGCACTCAATATATATTGTATATATATACATATAGATATATTGTTTTATATTACGCACTAATAATTTGCCGTTTCTTAATTGATTCGTATATATTTTTTTTTTTTTGTTTATAGAGTTTTTTTTTCGTTGCTTGTGGTTGTGGTAGACAATATTTACCTCGTAAGTTATTTATTGTTGATTCTTTAACTGTAAAAGCATTTCCCTTTTCCTCTTTATCGGCGATGCGACGTTTCAATTCATCTTCGCCGGGTATGCAAACAACCGCAATACGCTTGAAGTCGCTAAAACCTTTCATTTTACGTCGCTGGGCCGAGGCATACGCATTCGTCTACAAGAATTATACAGTTGGTTGGTTGATTGGTTGGTTGTTTGGTCGGAATCGAGAGTTGTTTGATTGGTTGTTTGTTGAATCGATTTGGAATTGATTGGTTGGTTGGTTGGTTGGTTGAATGTTGTTGCGTTGTTGGTCAGTTGTTGGCCAGGTGGTGAAACACGTTGATGATTGCCGATTGCCTGGGATCGGGCTCGAATTGAGCCCCCACTTGGCGCCCAGGCTGACGCAGTTGTTCATGTTGTTGTCGTTGTTCGCCCTCGCTTATAAACTAACACATACCTGAATTACATATATATACACCTATATATATGTGCGTCTGTCTGTCTGTCTGTGTGTGTGTGTATGTGTGCGTGTTTGCTACTCCGCCAGGGAGTGTGCATTGCCATACACTACAAATATGCCCGCTTCTGCATCAGATTGGCAGAACGAAACAACAGTTGACTCAATATATAGTTGCAAAAGAATTAACATAATTTATACATATACATAACTGTATACATATAGAGAGAGAGAATATTATATATATATATGTAGTACAGCAGTGGCCTCTGTCGTTGGCATTTAGAGAGATAGAGAGTAGGTATAGTAGTAGAGGTAACTAAGACGATACGATTTTCATTTTTTTGAATTGAATTGTGTGTAATTGTAGTTGAATTGTTGTTGTTGTTTATTTTGTACTTTACTTACAGTGGCTTCCTTGCCGCACGCTCCCCTCCTTCATTGCATCATCTTGCTGCCAAAAACTCATACTCAACTTCATCTCTCCTCATCTCCATCTCAATGCCCTTCATCTGCTACAGTCAACTGTTGCACCTAAAACTTATGCTTAATACAAATACAAATACAAATACTTACACGCTTCAACACACACTCTTATGTAATACTAAATTATCGGATCAACTTAATGCCTAACACATACCTTCACAGCTTTTCTGCTCTGTTGGCGTCGCTAGCGACGCTTGGGCTCTTCTCTCATATTATTAACATTATTTTTTTTTTCATATATGAGCAATCAAATGCATATTTCAAATTTACAAAAACATAAAAAAAAAATAATATCCCTTTTTTTTTTTTTTTGTTTTTTTGAATAATCAGGGACTGTTCATCAACGCTTGTTTCGTGTTTTTTTGGTCTTTTTTCGTTCGGTTCGTTTGTGTTTTAGTGTATTTTGTATGTGTGTGTGTGTGTGTGAGAATGTTCGTGTGTGTGTGTCTAGTTGTCTGTGTGTGTGCTTGTTGGTCATTTGTTTGAAGTTTTACCTGATCGAGTATAAAATTGCGACGCCGCTTCATAGCAATGTCTTCCAGGCCGCCGAGGCTATTCAAGCAGATCTCGTACACCTTATCCCAGCGACCTTTGTGCACAGTTTTGCGCGATTCTCCATCAATCTACAAAGAAACAACAAATATTTAAACAAAGTTTTCAATTGCGATAAGAAACTATTAGTCATTATTGCAATGATTCACTTAACTATACTACTTAGAAAATATATATTTTCCATGTTAATAAATGCCCGACTGGCATATACCCTGACCCTTTGGTTTCCTCAGAGACAACTCAGCTCGTCATCCTCATTCTTCTACCTGTGACATACATTTCCACAAAATCTGAACACCCTAAATTTCCATTTACAATGGATTTATAGTTTATTTATGTGGAAAACTAACAGAAAACACCTGTGCTATATAGAGCTAAGCCATATAAACTATCTGCTACCATAATAAACATTTACAATGAAATAGAACTATTTATACCATATTATAAATATTATTGAACACTCTTTAGTCTACTAAGCTAATCTATCCAGCTAAATCTCTATCTTAACTACTTTTTTCCTTCCACACTTACCGTCATTTTGGCTATTATGGAATCAGGTCCAATGACTTCGTAACGCTTGTCGGCGTTCTCAGCAACATGCTTGAGTGTCCAGTGCGTCTTGCCGGCACCGGGCAGGCCCACAAGCAGAATAACCTCGCATTCCTTGCGCGAGGCAGGACGCTGAGGACCGGGCACCAGTTGCTCGATGGGCACCAAAGCCAATAGTACATAGCCCGGCAAAAGGGCGACAGTGTCCCGTGGCACGGGCACAACATCCTCGTACTCCTCTTCAGCCGCTTGTGACTTTTCAGCAGACTTCTCCGTTTCGGATTCAGTTTTGGTACGCTTGTTGGGCGATGGGCCGTCCTCGTCCTCATCCTCAGCATTGGCTGACGCTTCATTGCTTTTGGCTGACTCTTTGGCAGCTGCCTCTGGCTCGGCTGCAGCCTCAGCATCAGGCACGCTGTCGCCATTGGTGACCGCTGCTGACTCAGTGGGCACAGCAGCTGTAGCTTCAGCCGCTTCCTCAGCTGAAAATGAAGGGAATTTTCATTATAAATGTAACATTAAATGCAGTTGATTAACTCACCAGGTTCCATTGCCTGATCCTGTGATGCAGCCTCAGCGCCCTCAGCCTGTTCTGCCTGCTCCGATTGCGACTCTCCCTCGCCGCCAGCCTCTTTGGACTGCTCATCTTCAGTGGGTTTACTGCTGGCATCTGCATTGGCCTCCGGCTCTGTCTCCGCCTCGGCCACTTTGTCGCCATCTTCCTCGCCCGCAGCTGGTTTCGCTTCATCGTCCTTCTTCTCGGGCTCATCATCGTCAGCGGTCGCCTCGTCCAGCACCTTCCACTTCTCACCATCGTTGTCATCGTCTTTATGCGACTCGGCACGTTGCTTGCGACGCTTGCGTGTCGGCCGTTCGGCATTGACGAGCAGCTCCTCGGCATTGGAGAAGTTCACTGTGTACTCGTAGCCCTTGGTGACAATATGCGGAAAGAGAGCACCGTCCTCGCCCAGACTGCTCTTCTCAAACTCATGGGCAATGCCCAGATCTTCGCCATTCAGCGTGTACCTGATGTTGCACGGCGTACTCTCCAGATCCAAGTAGCATCCAATTACATCGTCCAGCTGATATGGCTTGCCATAATCTTTGAATTCGCCATTGTTGGCCTTGCGGCCGCTCTCGCAATAGCCATAGGAATGTTCAGCTTCGCCCAGCAACAGCGATGACTGCGGCGTCGAGAAGCCCACACGAAAGCCTCGCACATGCGGCTCATCACGGAAATGATGCGCATTCTCTGGCACAATCTCCTCCGACAATTGCACCTCAAAGCATACCTTGCCCTCGCGCACGCCGTAATTGGCGCGTGCACCAGACCAAATAAGTGAATAGATTTCCGGGGCCAATGGCTTTGCCGACGTAAAATTGGTAGAGTCAATGACCAGATGGATATCAGAATCAACTGATGGGGGAAAGAAGATAATACATAAATAAATTAATGAAAATATATTAATATAGATCATTATATTATTTCAAATAAATCATTAGCTAATCAAAGCTAAGCTCTTAATGAAGATCTAAATTTAAGAGGATTTAAAAATTTATGAAAATTCAGATCTTCATTATCTTGATTATCAATGAATCAATTTGCAATGCTTCACTTACACCAACTGAGGCCCACTTTGTTTTCCTCTATGGTGGGCTCATCCTCGGCTACGGTACGTTGCTCCTCCACAGCTGCACCACCCTTGGAGTCGCGCTTATCGCCACTGCGACGTTTGGGTGAGCGAGAACTGCTGCGCGAGCGAGTTTTACTGTGTGAACGCTTGCGTCGTTCGCTCGACTTTTCTTGCTCTTGCTCCTGCTGTTGTTGCTTGTCGTCTTCCTTGTCTGTTTTGGTTCCGGTGCCAGCATCATCATCCACGTCCATTTTTTCACCATCGTTACCATTGGATTGGTGTGCGACATTCTCCGCATCAGCATTAGCATCGCCATCGGCATCTGCATCATTATTCTCTGCTTCTTGCGTTGCTATTTCCGCTGGTTTGTTGAAATCATTGGAGTCTTCTTGATTTTCTGTTTCCATAGTTGCGGGCTCCTCTGACATAGCAACATCTTCATCTTGTGTTGCTGACGGTGCAGCAGAGTCCGTTTGCTCTTCTTCTTCTTCCTCTGCGACCTGCTTGGCTTGATCATCCGGTTGCGTTTCCTGCTGCTCTTGTTCCTCCTCTTGCTCATCCTCTTCAACTTCTTCTACTTCTGCTCCCGAAGCAGACTCAGCTTCCGGCTCGGCTCCATGTTGTTCCTCCTCCGCTAGAGTCTCTAACTCTGGCTGAGTCGCAACTGGAGCTGCCGCAACCGGTGACGGTGATCGCGACATAGATCGTGTCCGACGTTGTCGACGGCTAGGTGTAACTGGGGCGCCATCTGTCGTGTGCGAAAAAAAAATGCAGTTCATATCAAATTCGAATTTGGGTTATATAAGGCGCGTTTACAATATACAAGACAAACACGCTGAGCCGAGTTACACGCACACACACACATTGAAAACCGTTCAAAATTGTATAGTACACATACATACACACACGGGCACACACTACACACTCATGCATTCGAAACCACAGTGATGCATACATACACACACATATGCACACATACTAGCTTACCTCCATCGCCGCCGCCGGCGGCAGAACCTTCCACATGTGCTCTCAAGCGCTCGATGAGCACTGCTTTTACACCTTTGGTATCAAGACCACGCGTCTGTAATTCGGTACGCAGGTCTACCACTTTCATCTTATCCAACTTCGCCAAATCCATTTTTTCGCTTCAATCTTGGAATGGCGGCAGGAGCGCGTCACGCACAAAAATATATACACACACACTCACGCGCACAACTGAGGCGAAATGAAAACGTATTATAGACGAAGTAAAAGCTATGCAATGTTAGCGCGTTTACTTAGAAAACGAATTTTTTTGTTGCTATTTCGCAAATATAGCGAATCAAATAAATTTTCGCAATTGCATTCGCATTTATTGCGAATAAATAATGGCTAAAACCTATACCGAGAACGCGTTGATGTGAAGTTGGCTGCGATTAACAATGCACGGAATGCCAAAAGCTATCGATGAGTTGAAATATGTTGCATGAGTAAGAGCACCTCTAATTTGAAGTTATCGATAGATAGAGCCTTGCACGATGTTTAAATCAATTGTTTATTATGTTTTTTACAAATTGACACATTTTATAATTATGGAAAACAATATTGCCTGTTTGATTAAATTCTTTAGGAAATGAAATTAACCTACTGCTTTCAACTATAATATATCAGCATATATGTATATATATATCTGGTAAGATATATATATATATGGTAAGAAATGATATGACAATTAGCTATGAATTCATATGAATACTTTACACTATTATTCTGTTACTATGTTAACAATATTAATTTTTTTGTGTAAAATTGTCTGAACTTGCATCAAAATTTCAAACATAATATCGTTACCTGAAGAAATATTTGTTTCAGCACTAACAAGTGGCATTTAATATTTTTCTCTTAGTGGCAACGCTATACAAATCTGGATACCCTAAAATGTGGCAATGCAAGTCAAATATTCAATTTGCTGCCATTTATTTGATGACTCCGTGGCGCAACGGTAGCGCGTCTGACTCCAGATCAGAAGGTTGCGTGTTCGATTCACGTCGGGGTCAAATGTGAATAATTTTTTTTATTTTCAATAAGTTTCAAATTTAACCTAACTTAGTCAAGATATACTAATATATTTTATGCTTAATCTAGTTTTATTGTTTTTTCTTATCTTTTCTTTATTAAGAAAATAAATTATTGTTAGTTTATTTTGTTAACCTTTGCGCTATGCCCACAACTGTTCAATAATCAATTTAGTTAATCAGGCATGCGACGTTTTTCCAACTAGTAAGCTCAAACTAAATGTGACAGCATGAATTACAATTCATTGTTAGATGCAAACAAAATACGTATTTAATTTATTATTGTTTCTCGCTTAACTTAGAAACAGTCAAAACTATTTAGCAGTCAATTTTTGACAGATAAAATATATTGATATATGTACGTATATGTATGTATATTTTTTCTATAATCTGAAAAAGGTATTACTAAATCATGTAGACTGTTTCTAGCTATGCGAGGAATAGTAATAAAATAAATAGATAGGTTTATTACCATTTCATATTATTATATTATACTTGTATATCGAGCAACTAAACCAATCTTTGTATAACTGTTCCGCTTTGTCTATTTCCCAAAGTTTATTAAACAGAGTGAGTAAAACTACTATGAATATTTACCGCTTATTCATGTGGCAACACGAAAAGTCTAGAAAGAAGTTGCCCTTAAACTGCACTTTACGATATAGGAAATCCAAATGGATATCGAATCTACAGCTATTTCATAAACAACACGATCAACTTGATCGATTTGCATTAGTCGAACTCGCTGCGACCTTAAAAGGCCACAGAAATATCACGAAGCTTTCTCATTCATATAATAACACCCACAATCAGTTTTATTTTTGTGTCATTTCACAATTGTTTTTTATTAAAAATACAAATAAATAACTCAAATACAACGCTTAGGTTAATTTCAATGCCAAACTCAGTAGAACATGAAATTGATCAAGATTGTGATTAGTATGAAGATCAGATACGATAATAGATCTCATAAAAAGCTCTGTTAGTACAATACAAAACATTCACAATTCACTTTCAATATTTCCATTGCCACCTGCCCCTCTCACTGCACCAACTTGAAGCGATTGGCCTCGGCATAATCCCTCGGATCGGAGAAGTTTCGTTCCGGCTTGATGCGCACATCGTTCGGATCGTTGACGAATTCACCACTCCAAGTCGTTGGCAATATGGTCGGATCGGTATTATATTCGAAATAGTCCTGATCATCGGAACGATTCCGCTCCGGCTTAATGCGTGTCTCGCCGCTCTTCACAAAGGTGCCATCCCAAGCCGTCGGCAGGACAATCGGTTCCGTATTATAGCCATAGAAATTGTTTGTGTTTGTCACGTTCTGATTCTGGCGACGTATCTTGGACACATTATTCACAGCTCCATCGGGATACACGAATTTCCCATTCCAGCCTTCACACTTAATGGGTATATATTCCTCTTTCTTCCGTAGCGGCATTTTTTTCAACACGAACTCGACTTGGCGCGTTTCAAAATTCGATTGAACTGAAGCGACGCCAGCTATATTCTAAAATATGATTTCATACAGGTGTGTGTGTGTGCTGGTACATATGTGTGTGTGTGTGCTGCCAATACCTTGGCAAATTGTAAATGATTATTATTGTTCACTGTTTTGTTGTTGTTGTTGTTGTTGTTGTTCAACCCACACTTAATTTCAGCTAATGACGTCATATATCACTCAGACGTTTGTTTTGTTTGTTTTCTGTAGACAAAACAGGTTCGCTGTCTCAGCTCTGAGCCAGCCTCCTCCACGGCTTTGCATATCGCTTAGGCAGTGCCAATGACAACAGTACTAGACGATTTTCTGTTTTCGCCGTTTTCGCTTTACCATATAAGCCGACAAATTAAACAGGCTACATCTCACCAAGCTACCTAATAGGTGAACAAACGCAAGTTCCGCAAGTTGTCTGCAAGCCAAGCTAAATACGCTAAAAATGAATATAGGGTATACTGTATATTCTTTCATCTGTCTGTTTATCCGGCTAGTCTTCATGTTGTCTATCTATTTTTTGGTCTATCCTTTCGACCATCTGACCGTCAGCTCGTTCGTTTATCCGTCCGTCCATTTATCCGTAAATTTTTAGTTACAATTATCCATCTGTATAACCTTAACATCTCTATAATCTATCATTTGTCTGTCTATCCTAATACCTTTCTCTCTCTCTCTCTCTCTCTCTCTCCCTCTCTTTGTTGTTCTCTCTTTACTTACTTTAGTGTATCTACTAGTCGCTCTTAGCTCTTCTCACATTTTCTTTTCTATTTTTAATTTGCTTATTCTAATCGACAATTTAATCTTGATTGCCAGCATTTGACTGATTCATACGTCGCATAAAATAAAGTCATAAAATTGTATTTCCTTTTATAGACGATGGCAAAGATTTATTTATTGTTGTTAACTTGATAAATTTGCTGTTAGAATATAAATATGTACATACATATGTACGATTCGGAAGTAATTGAAAACAAGAGCGAAATATAACAAGAAAACAAAAAGCGAAAACAAAGCGTGCACAGTGGGGCAAATGCCCCGCATTTTTGTGGCATTTCATAATGAAGTCAGAAGCTGGTCAAACTAGACTTGAAACAGCTTTCTAATTAGCTTTAAGATTAAAATTGTTTATATTTGTGTCTCAGCTCCTACAATTGATATATATTCTTGATATTTTATTTATTATTTTTCTAATGAGTTAGACGAACGATTTTTGTCTATTGATTTAATTTTGAAATATTTTTATATTATATTAATATTTAAAAAAAAAAATATATATATATATATATATATATATATATATATATATATATATATATATATATATATATATATATATATATATATATATATAAATAAATAATAATAACTAATAAATAAATTAAGTATTATGCTCATTGATTAAATGTAATTCTAAGGGTTTTTTTTTTTAAACCGAATATTATTCATATCATATATAAAATAAATAAATTTTTATTTATAACATTCTTACTAACTAAACATTCTTAGCAACTAAACTAGTTCCATTTTCAATCGTCAATTAAAAATCCCAACTAGTTCCGATTCGTTCACAATTCAGTTCACAATTTGATCGATAATTGATAGGCAACACGTCACACAATAACAAATCATACTTTATTGACCACCAGTTGCTTCATTGTCACACGCACCTAGGTAGCGTGAGAACCGTTACATCAATTAAAACTCGTAGCAGAAAGCAGAGAGACCGCAAAGGGCCAGGCGCAAAAAAAGCTTTTTGCATCCGCTCGCCCACACAGCGAGGCACGCGAACTGCTGCTGCTGTCGCTGGGTGGGTGGCTTAGGGGCAATGCGTGGCAGGCTTACAACGACATGCCACAGCGACGACAATGTTCGTCCCTCGCTCGCCGACCTCCAAGCAGCAGTAGCAACAGCACCAGCAACAGACGGCGGCAGCGGTAGCAATTTCTATCCGCTGCTCGTTAGAAGAAGCGATGATGTCGACTGCGCTGGTCGGCAACAGTTTGAAAGTTTTTCATGTCGTCGGCGTCGGCTTGCCCCCCAAAGTTGCCTGTGCCTCTGCGCTGCTTCTTCTGCCTCTGTCCGTGCCAGCGCCAGCGCCAGCGCCTGTTGCCAGCTACCAGTTGCCAGTTTCGACGGCTCTGCATTTGCTGTGCGCCTAGTTGAAAATCCAACTAATTGCTTATTTTAACCCCTTCAAAACTGGGCACACACACACACACAAACACATATACACAATGGGCCTTGCCTGGCCCGGCTTTCGTGTTTATTAATTAACAACACAAAACCCCAAACTCACAAAGGCAGCACACACACACACATGCCTATACACACACACACACACACACACACACACACATACACGTGCGCACGCATACAGCTTAACCGAAGTGTTGTCTCCGGCATTCATTAGTGTTCATTAGTGAAACAAAATGCTCATTTACTTAACTACTCCCGGGCTCGTAACGAGCGTCCCATCTCCCTCTTTCTCCTTTCAGTGCGCCACTCACTCACTCACCTACTCACTCACTCACCCACTCTCTCTCTCTCTCTGTTTCGCTCTTTCTACCCGATTGCTGCACTCACTTATCGGCACTCGGCGAGTCACTCCGTTCCTGCTCTTGGCTCTTTTCACTGGCTGCTGCTGCTGCTGGTAGTTGTTGTTGTTACTGCCGCTCTTCTGTTGCCAATTAAAATTCCATTTATGCCAAGTTAACTCACTTGGCTCGTTAATTGTTGTGGTTTTTTAATTGGACCCTTTTCGGTGCTGCTGAAATTGAATTGAATTGAACAACAAAAAGAACAATCGCATGAATGGCAGCGGCTCCGGCATGGACTATATCCACCTCCATTGCCCAGGCAGTTCTACCTATGTACGTACATACATATATACCTGAGCTATAGAGACCGGTACTGGCAGTGCCACTGGCACTGGCTTCAACTATGGTGCAATGTCATTGAAGACCACCAAAACCTTCCCACTCTCTACACTGTCCCATTGGGCGCGCTTATTCGTTGAGATTCATAGGGTTGCCAGGCTGTTAAATATAATAAATTATAATATAATATTAAATAAATATCCTGGAACCGTTTTCACTATATTTCACAATATTTTGTCCCAAATTTAAATTTCTATAACAATAATTTAATTAATAAAATTAAATAAATATTTATATATTTTTATATTTTTTGTCATACATTAATATTTTTATTAATAATTTATAATAAATTAATCATTTTAATAAATTATGTTTTTGTGCGATTTGCTATTGCTATTTTTCGTTCTTCTTTTTCGGTTAATTTTCGCATCTTGACAGCTCTACGCCTCAATTCAACTAATGAACGAAGCCAAAGTAGCGCAGCACTTCGAGCAGCCAGTAGCAGCCATCAGCATACAAAAAAGTACTAAAAACAAAAGCCAACAAAAACCCCTAATTAAAATGCATTTTCATTCGGGACGTCAGCGTTGTTACCACATCGTCTGACCGCACCCCGCGTGCCCGTGTCTACCGTGCCTGGGACGTGCTTTGAGGGGGGATTGCCTCATTCATTAGCTAGAATGCGGACCCCCTCGAGTCGCTGCCACTGCACCTTACAGTCACATGAACCGTTATGCCATTGTACACACACACACACACCGAAATACGTACACAGGCCGTACACATGAGTGCGTGTGTGTGTGTGAGCGTTTGTGTGTGAGTGGCTGCGGGCATATTTAATTACAAAAGCTGCTAATTAGGAAACGTACACACCCACGTTGGTTAATTTGTTTGCAAACCAATTAACTCGGCGCACAGTATCAGGCGCACAGAAAACCACAGCCAGCAGACAGGCAACAGAAGCAAGCAGTAGCAGCAGCAGCAGCAGAAGCAGCAGTAGTAGTAGCAGCAGCAGCAACCACAGCAGCAGCAGTAGCAGCAGCCGCTGCTGCTGCGAAAGAAACGCGTCACCGGCGGACGTCGCTGCTGAAAATGCAGACAGAACTTTCCAATCAGCGTCGAGCGTTCGGCCAGGGCACAGGGCAACTTCACCAGCAGCGGCAGAAAAACAGAAAAAGAAGTTAACTAGTGAACCAATGCGACTAAAACAGTTAACGTACAACAACAAAAGCCATAAAAGACAATAGGGGAGGCACAGAAGTCCGCAATGGCCAACTTAATGAGTGACGAAATAATAAAAACGAAATTTTAATGAAAAAGTTCTGAGTGTGCGTGTATGTGTGTGTTTGCTGGGCGTGTGCCGCTTGGGCTTATTCTTAATAAATGAGCTAAAGATGGCAAAAGTCGTCAACGCCGCTGCGCTGCCTGCCATTGCCGTTGCCGCTGCCTCTGCTGCCGCCTTGCGTGCTAATGAGTAATAAATAATTTTTTTTTGCTGCTGCCGTTCTGCTACGGCCTAGACAAGCAGCAGACGCGAATATCAGGCAAACAGAGCAGTAGAATAACGACCACAAGCGAATGAAGAGGGGAACGCACACAGAGAGAGTGGAAAAGGGAGAGGCAGAGATAGAGAGAGACAGAGAGACAGAGATTGAGCGCGTCCCAGAGCGAGATAGTTAACGCAAGAGTGTCAGAGAACGAGAGGTAAAGCGGGGGAGTAAACAGATTCGGTTCCGGCGTTGCTTTTGCGTTAATTAGTTTTAAGCATGTCCATTATGCAATAGCATGTGGCAAGCAACAGCAGTATACATAAATATGTATAAATACATACATATGTATATGTACATACATAGTTCGGACAGTAAGGCCCTAGGTAAATACATATGTATGTATGTGCGTGTCTTCACATGCATACACATACATACATATTATGCATGTGGTATATATGTAATTATGTGCATTAGAGAGTTCTTCAGGCTATTCGTCTAATTGCGCATAGTAGTGAATTTAATTATTTCCTAGTCACGGCAATTACTTTATTTTAATAAGAACGTATAAGACAGCCATGTACCGAGCTGTTCTGTTCGGTTATTCTGCTGCTTTACTTTATTTTTTTGTTTAATTTAGTACAGTCATCGAGCTATGCTGATAAAGCTAAAAACTGATTACATTGCAACGCATCAAACACACTAATGCAATGCACACATATAGAACGAAAGACAGAGAAAGAGAGGGAGAGACAAAAACATGCACACTCACATTCACACTGTGCTACGCATACGAGGAATAGCCAAGTGTGCAGCAGCAACCTCTGCCCATTTGCTGGCTGCCCAAAACAGTTACAACAATAACAACATATGTCTTATCAAAATAAATAAATATAAAATGATTGCAGTTGCTCGACTAAACACTGCCCTATACCATACACCGTACATAACATAAATATGTACATACAAACATACATACATATATAAGCAGGTAGGACATTTATTTGAGCGGACGTCCCATTTACTTGGGTCATTTGCTCTCACGCGCTCTCAGCGAAGCTGTGCCACTTGACAGCCTTAAGCCGCAGAGTGATCGAGCGAGAGGTCCGATGCAGTCGGCTGTTCTGAGCATACAGCATTTTCTTTGCTTACTTTGACAGCTCTCAAATGTGCGTGTATGTGTGAAGAAGCAGTGCTGCATGTGCACCCTGTACTTTTACTTGTTTTAAGTGCTCTTCTTATTACGATTTATACACAAAAAAGGGAAAAATATATTTGCATGGGTAAATGTGCATAAGTTTTACTTTTATATTAACATACAACTACTTTCATCGCTTGTTCAGCTATTCGAGGTATGCCCGCTGCCGCCCGTGCTCTTTACAGGGTATACCAAAGCAGAGTTAACTGTTAACAACAATAACAAACAATGTAATGCATATGGGGCCCGGGCCAGTCCAACTGGGCACGTGAGTGAGTATTTTATTATTTTTTTGGTTATCGGTGCCCGCATTTGTTTATAGACTCGGAACGGAGAACTCTTTTTAGGGTTTCGTCGCTTGTCGCTGGCTGCTGGGCGCCTGTTGCCCACTCAAATAATCGATCGCAAATTATTTATTGATTTTTGATTGATGAGCCTCAGGTGATTTACGCAAATGTATGTGAGGCCCCCCTATTGTGGCGCTGCGTGGATATTTCGGCGCCAAACAAAGCTCATCTGACTTCTGTCCGTTTGGGGCGGATTAGTTAGCTTTGCTGATGCGGCTAACAGCAATGCGAAGAGGCAGAGATCGAGCTGTGCGGTGCCGTGCCATGCCGTGCCGAGTGGAGTCAAACAGCCGCAGCAATTCAGGTTGAATTTGAATAATATTATCAGGTTGCAAGAGCCCCACCAGCTGTGACAGCCGAATTTGATAAGCCAGCGCTATCGCTACATATGTAAATTATATGACGCATTCGTAATAAATACTTTGTTGTCAGTTCTATTTAGATTTATTTGTTTATTATACTCGATCTATAACAAAACATAGAAAAAATAACTGGCTAAAAGAAAAACACTTAACAGCTACAGATATAAGCGCCTACTACCGGAGAGGTCTCGTTAGGAAGGTTATTATATATGTATATGTAAATTTCTATATTTTTTGTATCTTTTTTTTACTTTTTCTCTTGTATTTTTGTATATTTTTTTTTTTATAATTTCTTGTCAATTGTGTGAACTTAATTCGTAGCAAAACTTATTCTATATACTTAAATAATTATTGTTTCTCATATACTCGTAAAATGTATGTTTATAAAAATCCCGCCTCAAAAAATATGCAATATAATAAGTACAAAACACATGCCCCAAAAGTATGCAACATCATCCATGTTCTTCTTCTACTTGCGACTGCCTTTGCGCCTCAAATGATGTCGCGTCGTGGCCGCTGCCAGGGCAACCGCCGCCTGCGCTGCCGCCGTCAGATACCCTTCGGCGCAGCGCGTGGGCCAATTCTAGGATTCGTAGAGCAAGCGTTGATAATGCGGCAACACCTCATGCATTGGCACATGCAGACTGAACTCGAGCGCCACAAGCACGGCAAACTCCGACGATATCAGTTCCTTACGATTCAAACGAAACACACTCTCCGTCTTCTCAATCAAACTCTTCAGAGCATCGCCCTTGACATCGTTCATCTTGGCGCTGAGCAGAAGACAGGCGCCGGCACACAGCTTGCGATTGCTCTTATTGATCAGATTGGCTAGAATTAGCTTCTCGAAATAGACATAGGCCTGCGATATGGTCACCAAATCGATGCGCGAATCCAGTTTATTGATGCGTCTCATCTCCCTCTTGATGCTGTGAAATGACATAAAGTTATTTTTCTCTGGAGAGTTTAGCAGATCAAAAATACCTTCTCAGTTTACTTAAGGTCAGCTGTATGGTTGGAAACTTTTCACGGAACTTATCGTTCAGCTCCTTCTTCAGATCCGATGGGCGCACATAATCAATGACCGAAGTCATGTACGAGGTGAAGGTTAACAATGTTCGATGCTTGCCCGCTATTAACTCTGGATCATCTAGAATGCTTGCCGAATACTGTTGATACTATGAGAGAGAGAGAGACAGATTTATAATATAATATATACATAGTTTTGATAAGATTGTACTTACAGGCAAACCGCGACCCCCATCTGTTCCACTAAGTATCATGCTCTCCATATCCATATCGAGTTTCATCTCGGGTGTTGGACTAGCTGTGGTATTATTACGATTGTTGTTCTCATAGGTGAAGCACCTGTAAAATGCATCGATTATTGATTATAGTTATATCGTATGATATGCTGTATGTATATAGATATATATATCAATATTTATTGTTGATCTATAAGAGGCGTGAGTAAGCGGTTTAGTTGAAAGCGTTTTAGCCAGTTTTCGAATGTGTGCAAATGTGAAGTGTGAATTTTGTTAGTGGTAACTACTCTATATAGTATAGATACAACGGATATTTGAAAGCCTTCACAATCCATCCAAGCTATGAATTATCTATGTATATAAATGCTAATATATATTTAGCAATTCATAGCCGAGATAGCTGTGATTGTTTTTGGATTTGATTTTTGTTATTTATTAGCTGCTTCAAAAATTTACCATTTGCCTTGATGTTTGGTTATGGTTTTTGTGCTGAAACGAAGTAGTGCAAAGCGTTATGATTAGCAAAAAACAGTTAATGGTACAAAATGCGTCGAAATTCTCCTTTTTGTATACAGTTATTATATATACATATATATACTAGATATAAGATTATATTTTGTTGATTATGTAAAGTATTACGTAATCATAAAAAGGTAAAAAAAATACATATTTAAAAAAAACACCTGAATCATATTGGTATGCTCGCTCATAAGGTAAAAAATGAGTATATTGGCTTTTTGGTATGCCTGTTTATGTGCTTATATAGGCTCGCTTTATAGACTATATTAAATTGGCTTGGGCATCATATAATACTTTTAATTATTTTTAGCATTTGATTCTTACATCTTCCATAGCTACCTATCAATGGCTTTACAGGTAGCATCAAACAGTTTTATTATATAATCAGCAAGTTCCCTACTTGGTTATTATTTCATAATCAAATCGAACTATGAACCTAAAAATATGATTAATAATCCTAAAATAAAACAATTTTAATAAATGTAAATAGCTATTTTGTTTTTTTGAATCATCATCAAGTATTAGGCAGTCGATCACAGCCGACTGCAATATTCTCTCTTGCTTTTCGCTGATTTATTTCGAATGCCCATGACTCAGTCTGTAGCCCCAATATATTTATTATAGAATTTTGTGCACTCAGCGAATAAAAATTATGTTCTTCACCTGATATTTGAGCTTTAGCTGATATTTATATTTTGCACATTTGACAAAAGTATTTAACAAGCTGATTATTTGTTTTTTTTTTTCTCCTTACAAGAAGTTATGTAAATAAATTGGATTATAGTCGTTAAATTGATTTTAAAGCTGTTTTTTTATAGAATTACTTATGGATGAAGGGATATGGATCGAATTTTGGCATAATGTTTCGAAATAGTTAATTAACATTTTAATGAACCAATTAATAATGTTTGTGATATGGATGAGACATGAGTTCAATTTTAATCATAATGCGTTTATGGTAATGGAGAATTATGGTACAGGTAAATGAAAGATTCGTTTTGAATGAGGCACCAACCTCGCTATGCCATGATTTCTGAGAGCTGCTGTGCTCGTTATCTCCATTTGATTCTCGAATACAGAGGGAGTGGTCGAGGCATTGCCGTGTTTCTTGCGGTCCTTCTCATATTGACGCGATGGCACCAGCAAGTGTCCATAGGAAATATCCTAAGAAATAGATCACAGATTTTAATTAATTCGCTTAACTTGATTGATATTTGGCCACAGAACTAACCTGACCACTTTCAGCTTTCTTTATGCCTAGCAAATCGAAGGGATCGAAGGGAGCATCGTTAATGGAGCTCAAGGGGCGAGAAGTGGATGGATTGCGACGTCGACGATCCTCCTTACGTATCTCGGCACTAGATCGTCATGCAGATATATGTATTAATATCAATTTCTATTTTCTAATTCTTTATGATCGTTTACTTACCGTCCATTCTTGCCCTTGTAGTACGGCAATGCTGAGAATATAAAAAATGGCACCTTTTGTGATACCAACAAAATGCGCTCATTACGTTGACCCAGTCCCACACCCGGAGCTCGTCGTCCATCAGTGATGTGCACGGCTTTGCCGAGACTATTGCGAAAACTTCCAGTGGCAGGGGCCAAGCTTTCGGTGCTGCTGTCATCCGTTATGTGACTGGCACTCGAACCGCTACGAACATTGTAGTTGCGTTTCAGCCCGCCAGATGCAATGAGTCCGGCATTGCTTCCTCGCATTCCAGGCGCAGTATTCAGACGGGCACGTCTCTCCGGCTGCAAGCTCTGTTCACTAGCTCCATTGCTGAAGGTTCTGCAATCGAGAATGAGGGTTGAAAATGAGAATTAAGAATACAAAAATCATTGGGTTACTTTATTTACTTATGCATGTATAAATGATCTTAAATGACGAGCCTCAAATGCAACAATGAGCGTATATTCCCCTCTACTCACTCACTCATGATTACTCACTCACTCGCTCTCCATTCAAAATCCCTTTTATATTGCCACACATCAGTTGGGGTATATTTAATGACGCATCATAATTTCCCATTCGCTCACAGGCTCTTCCTTCAAGATACCCGCAGAGACTCGGGTATATTTAACGGCGCATCACAATTTCCCTTTCTCTCGCGCGCATCATAATATCCCATTCTCTCACTGGCTTCCCCTTCAAAATACCCACAGCAGCTTGGGTGCGTTTAACGGCGCATCATAATATCCCATCGCCGCTCCCTCTCGCTCTTTTTTTCTTTAAATAGCAGCATACAGAAGATGCACGCACACACCCCAAAGAGGTGATCGATATTTTCACAGGCTTGCAGCAAAGAGCAGTCCAAAGAAATTTTGTCAAAACGATCGAGAGTCACACGGCATACATACACACACATACACATGACGTCGGCATTCATAGATCGTTGTTTATTGTTTGTCGTGCGTTTTTCGTAGAAAATAAACATCGAGTTTGTATTTTTTTGACTGCAACTGCAGAAGGGCATCTTGTTGTTATATATTTCTGTGCGCCTGCTCAATTACCTTGAGATAATTGGTATAGATCGAGGTTACGCTCCAGCTCCAGCTACAGCAAAGGGCTCCAACCATTGGCACCTAAAATCACGTACACAAATTTCCGTGAAAATAGCGTTTGCATTAATTAGGGAACTCGCTCAAGGGGGGACCCATACCCATAAGCAATATGATGAAGTGGCGCCAAGCCTGTCATAACCCGTTAATTAGTTGGAGTATTCGAATAGGCGCCCAGAAATGCCAGCAAGCAAACGCTACACACAGCAAATGTGTGGAGCTAAAGACCAAAGGGAAGACGGAACGCCAAAAACCACGCACACATGCTTACGCACACGCACACGCATGTCTATTATGTTATTTACATGTTTACATGGAATTTAAATGCTCAACAAACTGCAGCTAAAGGCAGAGAAGAAGAAGAAGCAGAAGACATTTCCAAAAGGGCACGCAGTAGAAAACATACGACGACGCGTCCGTCGTCTTGTGTAACTTATCGACTCTTCAAATAATAAGCGAGCTCATGCGTGAGCATGTGTATGTGCGTGTCTGTGTGTTTGTGTTTGTGAGTGCGAGCACAACAATACGGTATTTAATGCGATGATTAGAAGCAACTGGGAGAGAAGAGTAAAGCCCTAGAAGAGAGACGAATGCAACGCCCACAAGTGCGTGTCATAGTGCAAGTGGTAGACTGACTGACTCTCTCTTTCCCTCTTTCTCACACTAGCTCGGTTTTTGGGCATGTGTGTCTGTGTGTGTGTGTGTGCGTGCGTGTTTGCTGGCATTTTTGAGTTGTTTCTTTTTCGGTAGCTGTTGCCTAACGACATCTGCGCGCCTGTACCATCGGCAAACAATATTTAAATTTCAAACAAATATTTCGAATATCATGCACGCACAGAGTTGACAAATGGTCCGGTCTGTCTGCTAGTCTAATTGGAATCTAAATATAGACCAATTGGAATTCAATGTAAATTAACAAAGGGAATTTCAATTACTAAATGAATTAAATTTATAAAACCTTGCATGCAAATTTAAAAACATTCGTTATATTCGCTAAATTTAATATTGATTGTAAACCAGAATAGTATTTTTTAGCCTTTCCGAAAAAATATAATAAATATTTTGTTTTGTTTTATAAGAACTGTTACATTTTAAATGAGCAAACAGATGTACCCCGCTGTCAGTCAACGTTTATTACATATTTTTTTAATTATACGCCATTGTCAACTGTTGGCAATCAAACTTTCAAATGTGATTTGTGCAACAAGCAGCGTAAACAATAGCAATTGAAAACAATTAACTTTTTTCTTATCATTGCTGCTTTGCTAGCTGCTTATCATTCATTACGCTGTTATCAGCTCTTCAGCGCTTCATATAAGAAAGTGTATATATTACAAATACATATTAATAGGAAAAACTTGTCGCTTGTGCCTCACGTGCCCAACTACAATGTGATTAAAATCAATTTTGCAAAAAATAAAAAATTAAATAAAAAAAAAAAAAAAAATTCAACTTTGCTACTCTGTTTTGAAAGACAAATTTATTATTGACAATTTACATTTACTGATTACCCCAACTTTAATAGAAAACTCATATTATTATTATTATATCATTATTTATCAATAAAAATAAAAATAAAAACCGTATGAATTCAGATTCTATAATTATCGCTCATTATGGCAAGGTTAGAACTAAGCAAAAAATCAAACAAAATTGGTTGACCATGGTATATACCCTATATACATATACTTTGTATCATATAAATTATACATATTGCATATATACAATACTTAGTAATTAGCATACTGATATACAATTTATTGCCCATTATTTATTATTTTTAATTGTTTTTTTTTTTTTTTTTTTTTTTTTTTTTTTTTTTTTTTTGCCAGTTCACAAAATTGGAAAGAGTATATTGGTTTTGTTCAAAGTCTATATTAATCAGTCGGGTTTACTCATTTGGCTCTTATTGTTCAACATTTTGACCTTCGACTAAAGCGCTTTCACATACTTATTTTAAAACCTAATATATACAACTAAATAAATACACATACACATGTATGTATATTATTTATAAATAAATATTGTAAAAAGTTCGAAAATCCTGACGTAATCATTAAAACCTAATTTAGATTAGCTTATCTGTCGGGAATGACGAAAGACCCTTGTTTATTAAGCGCTGTCAATGCCGACAGAATAAGACTTGAGAATATAACTCGAAGCTAAACAATGAATGTGCAACAGATCTACACAGCAATAAACTTGGGTAGACGACGCCTATTTGCAAATAAAATGCAAGATAATGAAAGATAAGTCTAGTCGACGGGTCCATAAATTTCCGCTCAGCCATATGCAAACTCTCTGTTCATATATTTACACATATTAAAGGCGATTTTAAGTTCGCTTTATCACAGTTCTACGTTCTCGCAATCAGTCAATTACTCAATTTGTCAATCAGACTTGTTTCATTGCATAGGCGCTGCTAAAACTAATGCCGAAAGATAAAGTAACAACAGAAATAACAACAACGACAATCATTAACAGGCTGCTTCTTACGCTCTCTTCTGCTCTAACTCTGCTTATGCTACTCTCTCTCTTTGTCACACATTCGCTCTCTTCAGTTGTTGTTGCTTATCAGGCTCTCGGCTGGAGCTTGCAGCTCGCAATTTCATACATACAAATAAATGCTCCGTTAAACTGTGACTCTGCTCGAAGTGCTTATACGCAGCACAATCGACTTGAAGAGGTTAAAAGCGGTTTGAGCGAGTTTGCGACTTTTGTTATGGTGTTGTTCATTTTGTTTTTGTTTTGGTATTTGCCAGCTCGGCGAGGCGAATGAATCAACACATCACACAAAAGCAACTGCTGATGACCACAGCACAAAGACCAAAAACTTTGTGAGTGACAGAGAAATAATGACAGAGAGAGGGAGAGCGAGCGCGCGTGAGAGTGGGAGCGAAAAGTTATAAAGCTGTTTTTTTACCATTAACATTTTGCATGTTTGTTTACACACACACACAAACATAAATAAGTACATACATATGTTCATACATATGTATGTAAGTCCATAAATATCCAATACCTTGCGCTTGGTGGCTAACGAATTGACAACAATAACAACTAACTGCGCAATAGTATTTACATTGCTTTTTTTTATTGCCAATAAATTAGCTGTCCCATGCCGTAAAAGATCAGGAATGTCTTAACTATTTCCTTGCGATTTGAAATGGGTTTCTTGAATGAATTTTTAGTGTCATAAATATGCTCTACTGACATACATATTTTGCAACCCCTCAATATTAGAAACCCTATACCTTTGGCATGCAAAACTCTTTGGGTGACCTTGAAAATATTGCATACAAAAAGGGAACACAATGAGAGAGAAAGAAAAAAAAAAACACAGCTGCCTTCGCAAAGGAAGCGAAGTAAACAAACAACAATCTAACCGGTACATATTGCGTCGTTAAACAGCTCTGCTGGCTGCCCTTCAAGGCTACCCAGTTTGCAAAAGATGCCAACGAGAACTTGTGCAGAAAGCCGCATTAGAGAGAGAGAGAGGAGAGAGGAGAGGTAGAGCAGTGGCAGAGCCAGAGGAGGTGGCGGCAGAGGCCTTGGCAGTGACAGCAGCAGAGGACGAGAGAGCGCGTGTCTGACACAGGTTTTCGGTTACGGGCAACCCTGACATTGACATTGAGCGAAACCGCGCACAGGAGCTAAACGCACGAAGCGTTGCCAGACTTTTGCTTAAAGCTCTATTTCAGTGTCAAGCGCGGCGCTTTGTCTGTGTCCTTGAGAGTGCGTAACATCAAGTAAGGGCTTATGCGGAAATGACCAAATCAATTTACAATTTCTATGACCTAATAGAGAGCTTTTAAGAGCTTCAAAAGAGAGAGAGAGAGAGAGAGAGAGAGAGAGAGAGAGAGAGAGAGAGAGAGAGAGAGAGAGAGAGAGAGAGAGCAGGGCCGCCGCCAAGAATCAACTTGTTAGACAAAATGCCGCAATCCAATATTTTTGTTTACGTTTTTCGTGCAAGGTCTGAATCGCACTTTTTTCGAAGAACCTTCTTCCTTCCCTACTATGTACACATATCAAATTTCAAAACAACTTTCAATGTAGATTCCGAAAATAATGAAATAAAAGCAACAGCAAAACAACAAGAAAAAAGATACCCATTAAACTGGCTTAGAGTAGTTTGTTTTGCTTTTGCCTTTTGCGTCGCAGTTTTCTGCATTTTTCGCCTTACAAAAAAAAGCACACACACACACTTACATAAACACTTATGCTGTGTATGTGTGTATGGTATTCATCTTTCGCGCATGCGCAGCATTTTTTGTTCTTTTCTTACAGGAAGCAGCATTCCGCAAACGGGAAGCGGGAATGGGAATGGAATTTGAACGTCTCGAATTATGAATGTTGTTTTCCATGAATGTTGCTGACATAGTCAAACGGATATTATTCGAATTATGTAATTGAAGCCTTGTGGGTAAATTGTTGATAATGTGTGAAAAGCATTGATTGTTGTTTATTTTTAGTTTGTTATGATATTACTGCCAAAGTGAATGCTATCGGTGCAAGGTAATCTCCGACCCATAAAACAAAGTGAAGAAATTTAATATACTATACATATGATTATATATTTATTTCTGGAAAATCATTGTTTTGCAATAATAGCAGATAATGTCGTACATATGGCCAGATATTAGCAGTTTAAATCATCTTTAGCCATAATCTAATCTGCTTTCACTGTATGAAATCCAATTGGCTGATAAGCAATACAAGCTCTTGACAAATATTTGCTGACGTCTTAGCCTAATTGATAAGTGATACTATACACGTAGCTGTCAGACGGACCAAACAATTCAAACAGTTGGCAAAAAGTCAAATAAAATTGGTTTAAATTAGCTTAAGTGTAAGCTAAACTAATTACATGCACAAGCATACATATGTAAATACATGTGTGTAGAGATATGTGCTAATAAGATTTACGAGTGGCATGCAAAGCTTTAAGAAACCAATTGGATGATAGGTGAACGACACAGCGTAAAACTACAGTCCAATGACTATGAAAGAAGCAAAAGCGCAAGAAAAACAACGAATGCAGAGGCGTAGGTGAAGCGCGAATAAGAAACAAGGTCATCGCGGCAAGCGCCAACGGCTTGCAGTGTGCACACACGAATGCCACTATGAGTTTGTGTGTGTGTGTTTGCACATATTAAAATGCGTCTAGCAGAGCTTAACGCAACTCGAGCAATGTGCTAACACTGAGACAGAAAGCGTTGTGCTGCAACGGGACTGCGTGTGGGCTGATGATAGCCAAAGCGAGATGGATATATCTTGTGGTGCAACCGCTCTACCAAGGTTCAAGGCAGTTTATTTGCGCTTGTACTTTCTGTGCGCTCTCTCTCACTCTCTCTCGATAAGTGGGTTATATAAGTACATACGTATATGGCATACAGCGCATACATATGTATAAAGAATTATGAACAGTCACAGGCAATATTAATATTGTCAGCTTAAAGTGACAATAATACCTATAATTATAAATGCAATATATATACAAGCATACATGCATACATACATACATACAAACAAACGTTCTGATCATCAGGATTAGGATATGTACTTACAGACACATATGTACATACTAAATACATGTCAAAGTAGATGTAAGTGTGTGTATGCTCATGTCGAGAATGTCCCCTGCAATTATTATATGTACACAGTAAAGGCTTTTTGCTCTTCTTTTAGATATATACATACATACATATTTACATGCATGCATTTGAGAGAGCATTGAGAGTAAGAAAAGGGAAATTGTAACAGCTGACCTCTCGCTCGATCACACTTTTTCTTATGGCTGGCAGATGTCATTACTAACTGAGAGCGTAGCAGCGCGCATAAAGGAACAAAGCAAAAACCGAAAATGCCAATTTTCTACATGTGTTCAGCAGATTTTTAATATATTATATATTCATTTACTGCGTCAAGATAGTTGGAACTGCTTCCTGCGTGGCGCATGACTATGAAATAGTTGCGTGCGATTCAGTCAAACCAGGTGAAACAATTCGTGTCAATAAAAGTCAAACAAAGCGTATCTAAATCGAATAAACAATAAACCTAATGATAGCCTGCCCAGCTGGCTATGGGATGAGAATGAGGGGCAGGTCAGGCAGGCTGGGTGGCTGGCCGGCTGGGCAGTTACAAGTGATACACAACAAAAGCCTAAATTAAAGTGGAAGCCGCGACAACCCCCACACACACACGCACAACATGCAATTGTTGTTTATTGTTGTTGACTAATTTGCGGGCTGCCACTCGAATGAGGCGTTTTGATTTGCGTTAATTGGACTGGCACACGTTACCCACTTGAATGGATACGGCGCCACATTCGGCGTGAATCCGCATCCAACTACTATATTTAGCGAGCTGTGAAAAGTCTCATTCGTCCGGGGTCCAACTATGCCCGACCACAAACAATTACGTCAATTTAGAACGAGAAAACAAAAAAAGAGAGTGATCTTGCAAAGGGAATGCTCGATTAGCAGAATATCCTACTCTGCTTGACGACAGTGGGAAATTTGGGACATTTTTGTTGATTTTCTTTATTAGGGGAAATTTAAAAATGTAAATGTAAAAAATTAACAGAGTCAACTCTAGAGTCCCATCAATAATGCTTAAATATGCATATCAAGTTCCTCTTTTACTCAGTCACAAACAGTTTATCAAAATAAATATACCCTTCAATATTTATACGTATAAAATAATGTGCATTTTGCTTGAGCTACATATACATAAATTCAATTAGCCGTACGACAGCTGTGAGAAACTTTAGATATTCATAAACAAATGTTCTTCGCTTGCGCTTTTCACTTGTAAAATCATTGGCCTGAATTGTTTTGCTTAGCCACGACGCGTTAAGCTTGTTAACAAATTGAACACCAGGTGTCAATTGCCAGCAACTTAATTGGAAATTTCAACATGGCAAAACGATTGGAACAAACATTTTTCTCTGTCCCTCTCCCTCTATATAAATAATATATAAAGAAAATGAACAAGTGGAGAAACTTTCATGAGTCATATGAATTATAAATCATCTTTCGAAATTGTTTTAAAATTAATAATACTGAATAGATAGATTGAAAAATTGCATTGACAAATAATATTTGGATAATTACATTTATGAAGGTATAATAAATGAGCTTAGAAAGTTAAGTAATGGCACTCGGCAAAATATCGTTCATTTATTGATGAACGATTAGATGAAATTAGTTATGTATTGGCATTATTTTAAGAAATTAAGCATAGGTATGTATATGGTTATTGATGGCTTAGAATTGGTTAAATTTGTATGCGCCTTCAAGTGGGAAGCGAAGAAATTTGGAACTTCCGATCACCTTGAAGGAGTTATGGAAGTAACATTCTATGAAGAGAAAGAGAGGGAGAGAAGGAGAGAGATAGAAAGAGAGGGGGAGAGAATCAGAGCATGTCCATTACAAGTTATTTAATAAATATGTATATCAAAACTCCCTTGCTTGAGCATGAAATTATTAAATACATTTTCCAAGTTTTATATTCCACCAATTTACCCATTGCTTTAAGGCCATAAATAACAAATACATCTAGAATATTATTAAAGCTATATCGAATATACGGATTTGATTGCACTTACCGTTCTCTAAGCGGCAATAGCTTCAAGCCGCTGCCCAAATTGGAGACCTTTAGCGGTATCTTGACGCTGTCCGAATCGCTGCCGCTTTCAGCACCAGAACCGCCGCTGCCGCCACGTTGCTGCTGTTGCTTGATGCGTCCCGATTTCGGTGTTTGCTGCTGCTGCTGCTGCTGCTGGCGGCCACAGGAGGTGGGCCGCTTTATGTTGCGTCTCTCAGCCTGGATAGCCGGATCGCTCACATTCATCAGGTATTGACCCATATTTTCAGTTTCACTAAAACCATCACCATCGCTGCCACCGCCAACTCCGGCGGCGTTGCAGTCGTCCAGGCCGCACAGTCCGACGCTGGCGTCGCTGCCGCTGCCCATGTGCACATCGGCGCTGCAGAGCAGAAGGGCTGCTGAGGCGCTGCCACCGCATTTACCATTTTGATGCTGATGTTGTTGTTGTTGATGGTGATATTGTTGTTGTTGTTGCTGCTGCTGCTGCTGTGGTTGGCTGCTGCGCTGCTGATGATTTCGTTGATAATGCTGATGATAACCGCCGGCGCCGAGTCCCAACGCTGCCGCTGCGTTGCCTTTGCTGTTGTTGCTGCTGCTGTTATTGTTGTTGTTGTTATTGTAATGCTTCTGCTGCTGCTGCTGCGTGCAGATGCTGCTGCCAAATGTTGCGCCAAATTTTGTGTCCCGATGTGTGCCATCTAATGAGATATTCGATAGAAACGAGATCGCAGCCAATCTGCGCCTGTGTCTCGTCTTGTTTAGCGAACTTGCCATTAGGCGCTTAACCGTTTCCCAACTCGAACAGATGCAAGCGACAATGGATAGAGAGTGTGAGAGTGCGAGGTGTGAGAGCGAGCGAGATAGTTTGCGTCAGCTACTAAGATACGTTTCCAGTGGAATGTGATACACAGTTAACGGCGAGCTTTCCAGCCTAATACTTCCAGTTTCCTATTGCACTGCCCGAAACACACACACACGCACAACGACACACACGCACACACACAAGTTTCTTGTGCAGTTCAATTATATACGAATGGAATATTCTAGTGCTGTATAAATTCTTTTAAATTCTTTTTATTGTTTTAAATTAACAGTTAAACTGTTTAGTCTCTAAATTACTTGTACGCGACATTTTGATAGTGAAATTTTTATTGACACAATTTTTAAAGAACAAAAACCAATTAATGCACTTGGATTGTAGCTTGAAGTTCAAGATTAACTGCAAAAAATAGAAACCAAGAAAATATGTAAATAATTAATCAAATCAGTTAAGTTTAATATATAAGGAAATTTACATACTATAATCATACAATTCGTTCTATTGTATACTAGATATAAATAGAAATAGCCACAATGGAATGCAATTGTATGAATAAATGTTAATATGCATATTCGGTCTCTTCTTCTTCTTATTAATATCCTTTCATTGCCTTCAAAAAAGGCCAATAAACTTTTAGTGCAGGCTAAAAATTTCTCTAGATAATTCGAAAGAGCTTTCGCTTGCTGCAAGTTCGTTGCTGCCTGCAAAAGCTGCAAAAGCTGCACTGCATTGCTGCGGTTGCGGCTGCTGTTGTTCTTAATATTGCGTTTACTGATAAACGACCGGCAAACACGTTGAAAATTTGAAGCTGATTGTTTACCTGGGCAACCAACAATTTTTAGTTTTAGGGTGGCGAAAATTTTCCACGGATACAACAAATCAAAATGGAAATTTCTCAACAGCTGAGAGCAACAACAACAATAACATAACTAAGGGTTGCCTGCGTTTTGCCTGCACTTGAGTATAAATTGGTCCAATTGGATAACACAGTTGCGACCAGTTGGAAAGCAGCACGTGCGCGTGCTAAGGGAAAATCAATGTGGAAACAAGTGTGCGAAAATATCTATATTCACACATACATGCATATGTGTGCATGTGTATGTGCATATATATATTTATGCATGATTCACGCCCACGCATAGTGTGTGACGTAGGTGTGGACGAAAAAATTATTTATATGTAGTTAAAATTGATTTGTTCGTATTTTTTACTTACTCAACCGCAAAAAGAATTCGCTATTTCCTTACACACACCTCTTTGTTTAGACCAAAAAATAATTAAAAATGTTTCAAGCGCGCCATGGTGAACTATTTTTAGCCAAAAGATTTTAAAACTTAGTATCAACTGCCAACAATTATACACTTGGCTATTTTAATTATAAATTTTTATTTCTCTCTTTTGCTATTTTCTATTTATTTTATTTGGATGCGCAGACTTTGATTTCTTTTGCTTTCCGCTGTTGCCCTTCTTCTTCTTCTTCTGCTTCGTTTTTGGATTACCCCACCCCGCCTCGACAACTGCAATTTCTGGCAGCTGCTTTCGTTGCGTAAAAATCGTGCGTAGCCGAATATACTTTTGAACAATTATGTTTACAGGCCCTTGACTTGGCGATATACAAAATACACATACACGTCTTTAATGTTATTATATACAATTCTTTTGTCAAGAAGTACGAACGCGAATTCTAACACGAGCGCAATGATTGATTCGGCACAAACGACAGAAACGTCAACGTTCCACGGAAAATTCACATTAACTGCTGATAGTGTTACCATACATCGAATTGCTTAAAATACCAGCAAAATCTTTGTAAATAGCAATGCTTATCGGCTAATGTGCGATGATATTGTGTACATATCGGTTATCCAACGTTCATCTCTAACAGCAATGTGTACACATTGTGTTTCTCACTGTTTTCTTCGCTGAGCTCCACCCTCACCGTTATTGGCAGTGAAGCGAAAAGAAAAAAAGATGAAAGAAAACATGTAAAATAATCGGAAAATTAAACAAAATCAGTTAAACTCATTAACCATTCATCACATACACACACCTAACCATCACCGCAACACCATAAACATGGATCACAATGAAATATCTATGTGCATGGACGTCAAATTGGATACACATGACAAGCGCGCCATTGCACTGCGCTACAAAACATGGACCAGATGTCTTGTCAAGATAGAGGCCATTAAATGTGTGCCCTGTTTCTTGCGCCTCAGCTTCCAGAGCCTGCCCGACGATGAGCCCCAGCAGCAGCAACAGAAGCTGTTGACCGTCTCGGTGAATGTGCCTGGCGTGAGCATCAGTATGGCCACCTCGCGCACCAAGCAGCATTCGTATGGGCTCTTCTGGACGCAGAATCGTCGTGATTGCTTCATCTATTTTGCTTTAGAAACGGAGACGGCCTGCCGCAGACACATGAAATGGATTAAAAAGTCCATCAAGAATCTGGAGCTATATAGACAGGTCTTCCTGGAGCAGCGCAGACTGAGTCGCGACACCAGGTGAGCATAAGTTGTAGGTTTTTGCAGACCCAAGGAAGATAAAAGTTAAAATACTTTATAATTAGATACTCGCTCGATTATAACTAAGTCTTAATATTGATAATTATAATATATTTATATTACTACTATTTCCTATCAAACTCTCTATTTTAGCGCCCAAAGAGCACTTGGCCCGCTGCCAAACGTGCCGGAATCCTTCTGCTTCGATCTGGATGCGAGTAGTTTCTCATTTTCTGCACGCGTCTCGCAGATCTATGAGGAAATCTTCGATGGCAGTCGCATTTCGCGTGCATCCATTGCTTCGGGCATCTATGAGGAAATGAATTTGGCATCCGGAGCAGTTGTGGAGACGCCGCCTGTATTGCCACCGCTGCCGGCGCATCGGAAACGCATTAACACATTCGAGCTGCAGCCGGGGGAGATACCGCGCTCCAGCACCAATCCAGAGTCGGAGCTGGCCAAGAAGAAGAAGTACAAGAACATGCTGGACAACTTCTTCGGGCAGAAGCGTCGCTCGGGCAGCGCCAGCGTCGGTGAGATGGAGCCGGCCAGCAGGGATCAGGTAGAGGAGCAACAGCAGCAGCAGGAGCGAGAACAGCAGGCGCTGGCCCTCTATGAGAATGCGCCCACACCGGAGGCAGCGCTGCCCACTGGCAAACGTATATCGGGAAATATGAGAAATGCCCATCGCAACAGCTTCTCCAGTCCAGATCTGTCCAAGCTCAACTTTTTGGACACCTTTGGCGAGGCATTGTCCAGCGACGAGCTGAACATCAGCCTGGAGGATTCGGCCATAGAGCACGAGTCGCGTCAAGTTCTCCTGGCCCAAATCGTGGCCGGCCAGCTAAGCCGTGCCGACTCGCTGGCCAGCCTGAATGTGTCCGAGCAGCTGCCTCAGAACTTCAATTTTTCTGCCTGCAATACGTCCACCATTAATCTGATTGGCGCCAATGGCGCCGTATCGCATGGCAAGCGCAATAAGAACGTGCTGGTGGAGGAGCTCAATGGCTACTGCGTGATGGCGCCAATTAAACAAAAGTTGGCAGGCAGCAGCGGAGCAGCACAGCTGGAGAAGAAACCCAGCGGCAGCACAGCATCCACCACGTCTGGCTATTCGACAGGTTCCTATAGTTCATCCACCAGCAGCTGCAACACGGATCAGGAGCAGGTGGCTAAGGCCACCAACGTTGCAGCTGCGCCCGCTCACAATGAGAGCGATATTTATGAATCGATGCATGTCACCTCGCTCAATAGCAACAGCAACAGCAACAGCAACAGTGTCCTGGCCGAGCATCTGTATGAGAATCTGCTGGCCGTGAAGGCATCCCAGGAGCTGGAGCAGCAGCCGCCGCTCAATCTTGGCTTTGGCCTGAGCACCAGCACGCCCACCGAATCGCCGTTGGTGCCAGCGCTGCCACCGAAGCTACAACAGACGCCCACCACAGCGGAGCAGCGCGAGGCGGAGGAGGAGGACTACTACCAAACGCCGCGCAAGTCCATCATCAGCGTGGACGACAAGATACCCTCGTACTATCCCAATAGCTGCGATACGCTCAAGTCGAAGCGACGTAGTCCCAGCAGCGCCGAAACAGCGCCAAGTGTGCGTCATTTGGTCAGCGCCAAGGTGCGGCGGGAGCGCAAAGAGAATCTCTATATATCATCGCCCCAACAAATTATCGAACAAAGGCACAAATCAAGCTCTGCATCACCATCAGCCACATCCACATCCACAACCACATCCACATCCACATCATCATCAGCGTCGAGCAAGACTAAAACGTTAAACAAAAAGACTGCCGCCCACAAAATCTCCGAGGGTGTCTATGCCGTCACCCATGCAACAAAGCGACAAAGTATTAGTCATAATAATAACAATAACAACAATAATGTCAATGACCTGCAGGGCGAGGAGGAGCTGCTGCAGCTGGTCATGCTGCAGAATATTGATTTCAAATTTGACGACGGCCAAGCGGCCGAACCAAGCAGCAAATCCAAGTCCAAAAACAAATCGAAATCGAGTCAATTGGAGGAAGAATACGAGCACTGCTATCAGGCAGCTGAGCGTGCCACACGCATGCTACAAAAATACGCAACACTCGCCAAGTTCGGCAACTCACCCACCAAGCAGCAGCAGCAGCAGCAGCTAAAGGTCGCCATGACACAATCTCAGTCAGCTAGCAACTCGCCCAAAGAGCAGCTGCAACAGCAACAGCAGCAGCAGCAACAGTTGCCACAGTCAACCAGCAACACAATGAAAAAGTTTGCCTCATTGCCGCGCTTTAAGAAAATCGACTTTTCACCGCTGAAGCTGCGATTCAACAATGTGCTGCAGCGCAATGCAACAGCAGCAGCAGCTCCAGCATCGCCTCAGTAATCAATTTGATGAGCATCGTAATTGTTATTAATAATGTCATTGTTGTTGTTAATGTAAGTAGCATTAAGTTCGAGTATGTTTAATTCGCATGTGATTTTTGTTTTAGCTAAATGATTTTAATATATATGTGTTTACAGTTGCGGTCATAAAAGTAGAGAACACTCAAAATTTAGTCTTAAATTCATATAAGCGTATTAATTTTAACACATATTGTTATTAGTTTAGATATTTGATATTCAATTTATCACAAAGTGTTTTTCTGCAACTGCTACTATTTGTATGACCGCAACTGTATACGAATTCCAGCTCAAACGCTTAGCTTCGTAAGCCTTTTATGTAATGCCTGTTTTGCCATAAAGATAACTGTATTTAAGTCTAGCTACGCACAGATTTGATCATATCATTGTAAGAGAGAAACCAGCTAAAGCCATATCTAATATCTGCTGTTGTGTTCAATGGTTGTCTATCTACATATGTATGTATTGTATTGTATTGTATTATCCCATCTGATATAGTCTTATACTTAAGTGTGCTCAATTATATATAGAGTAAACTCGAAAAACGCTTTTATACCATTTACATATATACAAAATGAAACTATTGTTGACTTATTTTAACTAACTGAAAGTAAAACAAATAGAAAATATTTTAAGATAAGCTTAATGCGCTTTCCTCAAACTTTCAGCAGCTCTATGTGAGATTACGCTTAAATATGTCTAATTATTATTATACTAATTGATGTAGTTTAGTTGAATTTTATAAAAGGAAAGAGAAGAGAGAATAATAACAAATTATGCTATCAAATGCTTCGCAACATATCAAATAAATTGTAAAATTAGAGCTAATTAAATGTCCAATTTATATACAAAAAAAAGATCTTTATTATATATAGTATATATATATGTATGTCGCACAGATGAATGTATGTGTCTGGCATTCTTAGCTTCTTCCGCAAGGATATATGAACTATGGATATTGTATAAGCTTCTTTTACAGCGCTAACAAGGCTCAATTGTACCGTGACTAAAATATAAAATATAAAATAAACATATACTTTATACATATTTCGCAGCAAATGAACAATAAAAACTAATCAAATGCTTGTTAACTACTAGAATTACAATGTATTGCTTATATTTATCCCTATCCTAGTCTTGGCCCACTCAGCTGTAGACCATGGGTCGTCGTTGCTGATGGAGAAACTCCTGTTCGACACGCGTATCCTTGGTCACCACGTAGAAAAGCAATGCGCCACCCGAGACAAAGAAGCCCTTCTCACTTATAATCTCGCGTAATGTCTTAGTTGAGTCCACCTTGTGCACACGGCCCGCCTTGCGATTCTCATAGTAGACATTCACATTATCCGGACGATAGCTCAGAGTCCTGTCACAGGGCAGCGGCTCGGCGAACAGTGTGATCAGGCAATCTTGCATGGTGGCCGTCTCGGGCAGTTGCTGCTGGAAATCGCTGAGCAGGAACTCGGGATACGAGAAGGCAGCGGGCCAAATCAAGGTGCTGTTATCCTCCGCATCCAAATGTACTGGATAATCTTCGAGGGGCAAAAACTTCGGTATCAACAATTGTTCCGTAATATTCGCACGTTTATTAATGGGTTGATCATCAAATTTGACGGCACGCTGCTCCAATGCATCACGCAGCTTCTGGAAACGAGCCAGATTACGTTTGGCTTCGGCCGCTTCCTTGCGCTGATTGCGATCCACTTCGAGCTGAGAGGGAATTTAGTATACTATATGACATGTGTAGGGTAAAACATTTTTAATGCTCACCTTCCTCATTTTATTCTTATGCAACAGCGCCTTGGCTTCTTTGTGATCGATGTCCACTTCGAGCAGTTCCTCGCACAGCTTTGTGCACACATCGAACTTCTCCAGTTCGTAGGCACACTGAGCGCCACGCCAGCGCGCCTTCGTATAGTCCGGCTTATAAAAGAGCGCACGCTGTGCATCACTCAGAGCCGAACGATAATTCTTGAGGAAGAAATGGGCCGCGGAACGATTGTTATAAAGCACGGCCATCACATCGGGATTGTCGCACTTCGTTTTGATGGCCTCGGTGAATGAGTAGACGGCCATGCGGAATTTCTTGTGCTTCATATAGAAATTGCCATCCTCTTTGTAGTTGAGTGCCAGCTCTTCTTGCGTGTTTTCTTCCGGATCGTATTTGAGCTTTTGCAGACCTTCAAACATCGGATGCACCTCATCACCTGGCTGTGGTGTTTTCTTCATGAAGAACGGGTGCTTATCCATTTCCTCCTGCCAACGATCCTCCGGCCAGCCCTCCTCATATCGTTTCTTTTCCAAGCCATCGATGAATTCATCCAGCTGAGCATCCAACTGTGCCGCCAGCTCTAGCCGTTCCTCATCAGTCCAATTCTTTTTCGTCGCCAGGTTTTCCATTTGTTTCTCTTTGTATGGGAATTGCACATGCTATGCTTCATACCTGTTGTTGGAGGCAAGTATGCAGGCGCAAACCGAAAATAATCGTGACTTTGGGCGTATTATAACTAGGTGGCAACATACGATTTCAAATGAATTTTTTGGGTAGTTTTTATGCGCAAATGTATGTATATATTGATATATAAGTAAATTTTAATGCATAATTTATAAATTAAAACTATGTGATCATACTTATATTTAATCATTATTAAAATATCACATTCGCTTTCAACTAAAATATTTATAAGAGTGTGGCAACGTTTACAATTTGTTTACATGTGATAAAAAAAGATTTTGGCGCGCAAAACATGAGATGAATATGGAAAATATGGAAGTCGATGAAAATGCACCGCAGCAGTAAGTTTAAAAAAAATTTAAATAATATTCGAATTCTGCTAATGTTATTCACATTTTCTAGTTATGTGCGGACACCAGAAGATGTCAAGTCTATTGTTAAGCATGCCAAACTGGATGAGCGCCAGCTCACACAAGTAACACAGGCCTTGTATTATCCAAGCGCTCATGTTGTGAGTGACAATTTGAAGCTATTGGAGTTGGATGAACACATGTTGCAACAGATTCGCAGCGGTCAGACGTTGCACTTTAAGGGCGGCCTGCATGAGAAAGTTGTGCTCTGCACGGATGAGCGCACCTATGACGTGAAGGGCGCCGAGATCTCGAATAGTTTATTATTGGTGCCTGATTTAAAGTTTGCTGCTGCAACAAGCACTTCCCCACTGAAGAGTCCGCGTACGGGCAATGCAAATACGTCGCTGGAGCGCAGCCTCAACGACAGCGCCGATGATGGTTTGGAGGTGCCGCGCACTCTGGAACAGCGACAGGTGCTCACAATATTCCACGAATACTTTGAATGTCGTGAGATACGCCCACGATATCGCAAACTGGGCGAACTGCTGCAGCTGACTCGCTATTCCGGGCCAGAGAACGAATATTGCATTGAGCGCAAGCATTTGTTCAGCTTCCAGCAGCTGCTGAATACGGTTCAGTGCAGTCGAGCGCAGTTTGTCGATGGACTCCAGCAGTTCAGGGCAATCGAGTTCGATGGCCACATACGCATACTCGACTACGAGTATGAGTATCGCATTATTAGCTTGATGCTGGGACTGATTAGTGAGAACTCATGGGCACTCGATGAGGTGGAGCGTGAAGAGACGATCTATGCGCTGCAAGGCATTGCTCCAGAGCCCGTTGTCGCCGGACTCTTTGATATCTACACCGTTCCCAGCGATCGCTGCCCCAATAAGTTCAAGTACCAGGAGTCGCTGGTGGCGCGGATTGTGGCACAGAATATTCTGCAGCCTGGACTACGTTTTCGCAGCGATGAGTTTATGACCACCTGGCAGGAAGCCTTGCCGGAGGGCATGAGCTGCAAGATCGAGTATCTGCGCGGTTTGGGCATCTTGGACAAGGAGGGTGCACAGCCCTGTGTGCGCTCCCTGGCCGAGGAGCATCTACCCTCCAATATTAATGATCGCATGCGCGTCTTGTTTAAAACAAAACGCAAATGGACGCTGGACGAGATGGAGCCATACATTGAGTAAGGAATAGAGCCGTAATTATATATTAAACCTAATCTAAAATTATTTTTCTCTGCAGCTGCTTTACAACACCCGCCCTATCCGTCTCCACCTTGCTAGCCAAGCACGCGCGCTCCCTGACCGAGGGTGGCACACGTTACTTCGTTTCCAAGCATTGATTGCATCCATGTCATCAACATATATATATTGTACAGTAAACTAGCATATAATTATTTACACTTTGCGTTTGCGTTTGTTGCGCTGCTGCTTGGCCAGTTTCATGTCCTCGATGGCTGCCTTCATGGTTTCCACAGCGCTGCGGGAATCGCTGCTGGCAATGTCCGTGCCCTCGACCAGCTGGCCCGTGCTGGTGGGATACTTAAAGCTGAATCCCTTGGGGAAAATGGGGCGTGAGAGTAGGGCGCTTAGCTGTGCGCGCACCGTATCGACATGCAAGCGATTGCGTCTCCTTTCAATGATGAATGCATCCTCGTCCTGGTCGCTACCACTGCAATCGATAAGGGTATTAGAATAATGATCATCAGAAGTACATGTTCACCTACGACTCATCGTTGTAGCCATCGATAATCATATCCATTTCCTCGGCATGCTTCTTCATCCAACCCTCCTCGCTTTGGGTGCGACGCAACTTCAGTTCCTCCTTGTCCAGTTCACGGGCTAGATTAACTCGCTCCTTGACCGCACCCAGGAAACGTTCAGAGATGGGAAATAGTGGTAAATCCTCAGCTGTAAGAGATTACATTGATTATGGTGCTCAGATTTTCATTTTTGAGTAACCTACTCCTCTCCAGCGTCTTGTGTAGCCTCACATAGGCCTTCACCTCGCCCGGTTCCATGAACATTACTGTTATGCCATGTTTGTTGGCGCGCGCTGTGCGACCCGAGCGATGTACATAGTTCTCGCTGGTGCGCGGCACTTGGTAGTGTATCACATGCTCAACATTGGGTATATCTAAGCCACGGGCGGCCACATCGGTGGCTATCAGCAAGCCAATCGGGTTGTCCCGAAAGCGTTCCAAATTCTTCAGACGTTGCTTCTGAATCATATTCGCGTGCAGTGGCAAAGGATTGCAGTCCAGCAGGCCGAACAACGTGGCCAGCCGCTTGACACAATCGATGGAGTTGCAGAAGACAATCGTGCGACCCGGATGACGTTGAACAAAGTAGTACAAATAGTAATCCTTCTCATCGATGGCGCACAGCAGACGACTCTCGGTGAGCGTCTGAGCAGTTTCTGAAACGGGATTGAATCATAATTAAAGAGATTCTTCTTTGGATTCGAGTTAAATTACGCTGGCTGCTGGTAATGTCCACAATCTTGGGCTGCGATATGCCCAGCTCTTCTATGAGGCTCTCGATCTTTTGATCCACCGTTTGCTTGACGAACTTGGGTCGCTTGGCCAGATTACGTTCTGTAATATGGTGAATGATCAGTTGAGTATTCTCTACAATCTATATTTTCTCTTACTTTGCATATGCTCGGGCAGATCATGGACCAGCGTCAAGGTGGCCGAGAAGACAAAGTTTTGTCGCAGCTTCTTGCGTTCCTCATCCGCATTGAGCACCTTGAGCAGGCTGCGGAGCTCCTCGAAGTGTCCCTTCTCCACCATGCGATCGGTTTCATCAATGCACAGAAAACTCACATTTTCAATCTTGCTCAGATGACTATTGCCCTGCGCATATAATTCCCAGAGTCGTCCCGGTGTGGCCACCACAATTTCCGGGCATTGACGCAGCACACGCTCCTGCTTGGCCACGGACAAGCCGCCAAAGATGGCGGCGACATTGATGCCCGTATATTTGGCGGCGCTGACCAGATGATTTTTCACCTGCACAGCCAATTCACGGGTGGGCGTTAGCACCACGGCGTAGAGTGGCCGTTGCTTTGCCTCTGGGTCGTGCTCGTTGTCGCTCTCCTCATCACTGGCGCCGGACACATAGTCCAGCTCCTCCGGTGGCGGTGTCAGCTCATGGTTATCTTTTGTTGGCGGCGCCTCTTCTACTGGTCCTTGAGCGCCTTTCACCTTTGGCGCCTTGCGTATGCCAGAGTCATCGTTGCGCTGCTTCAGTTCCATTATGCCTGAGAGTATGGGTATACCAAAGGCGAGAGTTTTGCCACTTCCGGTTTCCGCTGCACCCAGTATATCCTTCTTGCCGTGTATAGCTGCCGGCAGAGTCATAGCCTGTATCTGGGTGGGCGCCTCGTAGCCCAGCTCCGCCAAAGCTCGCATAATTGGCTCTGGCACGCCCATGCCATGCCATTTCGTCATATCCAAATTGCTTGGCTGTGACTCACATGGCACTAGCTCTGGCACCTGCTCATCGTCGGCACTCTCTGCACCTTCCAGCTGCTCATCATCTGATGGCGGCGGCGGACGCAGCAACGCAAAGCGATCTGGCGCATAGTCCTCGTTGGGAGTGAATTGTGATTTGGTTGATTTGGCCTCCGTTGTAGTGGGCGCTGCCTTCTTTTGTTTTCGCTCTTGCTTACGTTTTTCACGCTTTTCCCGCTGCTTCTGCAGCCGCAGTGCATGTCGCTCAGCCAGCTTAGCCTTCTTCTTGCTGGCTGCCCCACTCTGAGCATCATCATCGCTGTCCTCCTCTTCACTTGAGGACTCCTCTGAATCTTGTCCTGATTTGGATCGTTTACGACGCTTATTCTGCTCATAGCCACTGTCGTTGCTCTGTTTCTGAGTTGATTTTACCAGCGCTGGATCGTACTCTTTGAGAACTTCCAGACCGATCATTCCCTCGTAACCGGTAAAGTCGTCTGATATCACATGACCCTTAATTTTCACCTTCTGCCAGCCCTTCGACTTCAGAGCTGGTATGTCGCTGTCGCTTTTGGGTTTCTTTTGCTTAACGTTTCCGCTATTCTTTGCTTTTGTCGCCACCATGTTCTCATCAAATCAAATAACACCTCGATCTGGAGCCGTCCGCGTGTTTCGTTTGTTGATATTGAATTGTACAGGGCTGTTATGCTTCAGTGTTGCACAATGCCAACTATGTGTGACTTGGTGGGAAAATTCAAATAACAAAATTGTGTCATTCCTATGTATTTGATTAAACTTTTATATCACTAACCATAGACTTCTGCTAGTCAACCTCGTATTTCCTCGGCTGTCTTTTTAGGCTCGGACAGAGAAAATATGGCAAAGTCAGTGCCCTGCAAACGCTCAAACGAAGTGAACTGATTCTCGTCTAAGGTATCAATATGAACTATTTTTCCTTACTCTATCTCTCTCTATGCTATATCCCCCTATCACCTACATATCAAGTACTTATTACTTAAAATAATGTTAATTATTGTAATTAATTTGAGAATGTCACATTGAATAAATATTAGTTAGATTGTTTCCTGCATTTTGAGATGTTTAACAGTTCAATCAGTTACATTATCCTTACTAACGACATCTAATACATATCGAGTGGATGGATTGATAACAATTCGTTCAGAAACTTCATTCATTCCCCTTCACAAACTAGCTTTTACCAATATTACTTAAGCACTACTATAAACAATAAACGGTTTTAGAAAACACAAATTTATTTAATGAATCATTTCGTAAACTATTGCTCATTTTATTTTTAAAAGCGCTTCAAGAACTCCTCAGCACAGGTGCGGGCGCGAGCATTCACCGCCAGTTTCATTTCACTAATCTCTTTGTCGATTTCCTCCATGAAGCTAATGACGAAGTCCACCAGTTTGTGTTTATACATTTGTTCCGTATGGAAATTTGTTATCAGAAAGCTAATATCGTATCCTTCGATTGGCTTACGGCGCAGTATGATAAACGATTCAGCGCGGCGCATCATGAATCGTGTAAACTTGTGGCAAAGAATGCGCTCGATTTCATCTGCTTGTTTCACAGCAATGCTCACACGCACCGAATTGATGGACGGCTCAATAAGCACCTTCTCCCTCTCATTGCGAGAGACAACGATAGGCGTGAGCACTAATTCTTTGCTGGAACAAATTTCCACCTCCGGCTTGTTGTGCCGTTCCACAACTTGGGACGGGAAGTCCTGTAGGCACATTGCAGCCGTCAGGGAATGGCGGACAGCGGTCAAATATGGTTTTAAGGTGGCGGCCATTGTTTGTTGTAACTTATAATTTTTATTATGATTCACACGATGGTAGTACAATGTTATTCTCTTATCATCGATTAATAACTTTGCGTCGATAGTAATGGAATGGTGTCTATCAATATGAAATATCGATTATTTATATCGAATACTAAATGTTTTTGGATGCAAAAATACGGCGTTCCCGATGACACTTATCGACCGATCTTATAGTTAATCGGGCAGCAGCATTGGCAGCAGCATAAAAGTATTAAAAAAAAGAAAATAGTTTTGTTTTTATCTAAATGACGCGGTAGTTGTGGCCTTTAGAGCCTACCAGGAAACCAGCAAGATGTGGAGCGGCATCGCGCTGCTCCTGCTCCTGGCGGCAGCTGCCCACACATCGCCAAGCAATGAACATGTTCCTCCTCTACCTCTAAGCAAAAACACAACCATAACAAATGAAACCATACCTAGCAATAATTACAAAGTGCCTACGTCCAATGCTGCCTCTGTTGCTGGCATCGGCTACATGCCGCTCCAGCAGAGCTCAGCAAGTGTTTTCTTCGTCAACTACAATCAGCAGAACGTTGTGCAGCTGAGGCACAATGTGGAGAACAAGCTACATAGTATACGTAATGTGGAGATGCTCGTAACGAAAATACAAGTAAGTGCCATGATATGCATCAGCTGTGCCATAACTCACATCGATTTCTTGCAGGAAATCTTCGACTCTATACATTTTGCCAGCTCAGTGACCACGCGGCTGTCGTCTGGCAACGACAACGAGACCGTGCAGCAGGATCTGCAAGCGTTTAGCCAGCGTCTGGGACGCAAGCTGCAGAGAGCCACGCATGTTGTACTCGAACTGCGGGACTTATTGCGTTTCAATCTTAGCAAAGTGCTGCTGCAGCAGCACAGCTACGACGACGATGCCGAGGATGAGCAACAAAGTGAATTTGATTTTGAAGTTGAGGAGGAAGAGAGCAGGAATGCGGCTGCCAATAACGAGAATATGCATCTCTATCTGAATACGCAAATTGAGAAATGCCAACCGTATTATGAGACAAATGTGGATGCCGTCTCCCTGGCTTCGGCCCATTACAATAAACAGCAAATACAGATCTTGAACTATCTGAAATCGGATGAGGTATCACGCGGCACCTTCCTGAACGAGAACAATGGACGCTCGCTAGCCGCCAATAGCTATATTGCCGATCAGCTAGCCATATTGCGCCAGCTCTTGAGCAATAATCCAAGCGACAACGAGGCCAACAGCAGCAGCAAGAGCAAGCACAGCAAAACTAAAGCCAGCAGCAGCAGCAGCAGTAGTAGTAGCAGCAGCGCCAACCACTTTAAGCACATCTATTTCCTCTCCAGCAGCGATGGAGCTTTAGGCACAGCACATTTTCGTCGTCTATACGTTTCGGCCATAAAACGAAAGTTTGTGATGTTGCTGATAGATTTGGGATCGGCGCTGAATGCGGAACTCTTTGAAATAACCAAGAGCTTTGGTAGGTGTTTGATGGAGGAGAGACAATTGAAGAGATTTAAACTAATATATAAACTTTCTATTATTTCCCACAGTTCAAGAGTTGCTGCTGCTCTTGGAGGACACGGACTATATATCGCTAGTGACGATATCAAGCGAGGTGGACTATATGTATTTGGATGCATTTCCTGGAGACGCCGCTCACGGCATTTATAGCGCCACGCGTGCGCACAAGGATGAGATTCTTGGCTATGTGAATAATCTGAGCTTTGGTCGCGGCATGACCAACCACACTTTGGGCTTTGAATATGCATTTGAAATGCTGCATCGACTGCAGCAGGCACAACTCGTCAATGTCTCGGAGCAGCCCATTGAGTTTGTCTATGTGACGCGTGGATTGCTCACAAATCTTTCGGATGCCATGCATGTGCTGCGTGTGCTGGCACAGGGCCAGAGTCGTCTGCTTTCGCCGGTTATCATCAACACCTGCGCCGTGGTGCTGGACGAGAAGCGCATCATGTATGAGAAGCAATTCCTCAGCGATGTGGCCACGCAGAACTATACGAAGTTCGACATCGATGTGAGTGCATGGCTGCCCGCTGGCCAGGAGGCGCAATTGGCTGGCCGTTTCTTTGTGCTGAACAAGATGCACGCGGAGACAATACCACGGGCGAGTAGCCGCGTCTTTGGTCAGCTTTTCACAGAGCGTTTTCTCAGCGACTCCCTGGAGGTGCATCAGCCCGCTGTGGATGCCGAGAGTGGAGGTGAGTCTTTGGCATTTGCATTTATATTAAATTCAAAAACTAAAATTCCTCACATTGGCAGATGTCCTGGTTGCCATCACACATGCCGTTCCGCCCTATGGTGTGGTGGGCGTGAATTTGTATTTGGCTGACTTGTTGGAGGATTTGCTTAACTATCCGAATGCATCGCCCGCTGCCAAGCAGGGCTTCAGCTATGCCTTTCTGCTGGATCGTGACACCGGCAATACGCTGGCTCATCCGGCATTCCCACGGCCGCTCATCCAGCGCGAACCGGCGTATCCAGTGAACATCGCTTATCTTGAGAATGCAACGGACTTTTCCAGCATCCTCAGGCGCATGCTGCATGAGGAGCGCGGCAATGCCAGCACTGGCGTCTACTTGGGTCGCCAGCAGCTTCTGCGCACCTATCACTGGCAATCCGTGCTGGGCATTTATGTGCTCTGTCTGGTGAGCACCGCCAGCATCAGCGGCGCTGCCGCTCACAATGCATCTGTGCCGCAGCAGCGCTACAATCGATTGGATGCCGTATCGAGCTATGAGTCAGGCTACTATGGCGACAGCATGGATATATTGTACCACCGTTTGGACTTGCTGCAAAATGCCGCCACTGGAGCGCCCGCAAATTGTCGCTACTTCAGGCAACTGGCCACGATGGGTGAGCTGGCAATGGGTTTCATTATAAATATATGGAAACTATAATCCTTACATTCTTCTTCTTTGCAGATGCACCCACTCTTTTTCTGAGCGCCGCCGCCTTTAATTCGCCCTTTGCATTCCTGCACAACAATCGACCGCGCACTCAGCTGCGTCAAGTGGAGTCCATCATGGCGTATTTGCGTGATTCCCGTGGCCTGTTCGCGAATCCTGGTTTGCGGCCACGTATACGGCACGAGGTTCTGGTCTTATATCAGGCCATGCAACTGCTGCGGCGACGGCATCAGGATTCGAGCGGTTCGTTGCGTGGCCACATTATCAGACGTTATATAGCCAGTGTCAGTGGCGTGCTGCAGATATATCCTGGTTGCCTGTTGAGCAGCAGCTATGATGCAACACGACGTCCCTGGTTCCGGCAGGCCATGGCCCAGCCGGGGCGCATTGTCAGCACAGCGCCGTATCTGGATGCCGGTGGAGCGGGCTATGTGGTGACGATAGCGCATACGATATTTGAGGGCAAAGCGGATGCCTTACACTCGGCACAGCAGGATCGGCCTGTGGCTGTGGTCGCCCTGGATGTGCCGTACGCCTTCTACTATCGGCTTATCCTGGACAGCACGCCGGTGTGCACGCAGCCGCATATGAAGTGCCTGCTGTTCGAGCACGAAGGCTATTTGCTGGCGCATCCCAGCATGCTGGAGGTGTCCACGCACACGCGCAATCAACGCCGGCCCCACGAGCATCTGACGCACAAGGAATCCTATCTGGCCAACGATATGCTAAACCATGCCCAACTGGTGCGCAAGCTGGGCTGTGGCAGCTATCAGAATCGGACGCTGCAACGGTACTACGCCTTCAACACATCTCTGGCCACCATACTGAGCAATGTGGTGCATGGCGAGCGCACGAAATACGCCATCGCCCTGATCCGTGGCAGCAATCTGTTTGCGGCGGTGCTCAACTCCAGCTGCGATGGCGGCGCCTTCTGTCCGTGCAGCACCATCGATCGGGTCTGCCTCAACTGCAAGCGCATGGATCAGACGGACTGCGAGTGTCCCTGCGAATGCCCCATGCTGGCGAATAGCGATGCCAGAGATCTGGATGACTATACGAATTATACGCGACAATTTCCCTATTGTGCACCACCGAGCGAACATTTTCTCGCACTGCCACCCACAACGCAGCTGCTGAGCATGTTGCCCAGCTGCACCGCCGTCGGTGGCGGAGGCAGCTGTGAGACGTTCGCCACACAGCGCGAATGCCTGGGAATAATGGGCTGTGAGTGGTGCCAACAGGATGTGGAGGGGAATACCTTCGCGACGGCCTTCTGCTCCTCGCAGGCGGGCTGCTTTAACGGTGTGCTGGCATCGCTGACGCCGTATGGAGAGTTGGATGAGCTGGAGATGCTGGCCGCGCATAATCCACAGCGGGAACAGCATGCGTACTCCGCCTTTGGGCCACTTGGTGGTGCTATCGTTGTGCTTGCCATAGTGATAGGCTTTGCCATCTATTGCTATCGGCACAATCTGGATACCCAGGCACTGGAGCAGTTCTATGTGGATTCGGTGCAGGAGGAGAACTACGGTCTGCCGCTGTCCCGCTTCAATTTCGACGATTGCCAGGCGCACGATGAGCCGCCCATGGGTGGCTATGATCATGCTGCGGCCCAGCGTCAACTGATGCACGCTGCGGACATATCACCGTATCACATGTCCAGTGGCAGCAGCTACTATCGCCGGCCGCCCAACGGGGAGTCGGATCACGGCTATAGCACCATGACACCGCACGAGGATAGCTCCGATCAGCAGTGCTTTACGCTGGCGGAGCCGCTGCTGCTGCACGACAAGCGGCACAGCAAGTCGGACACCATGTCCATATCAACATCCATATCGAGTCCCACAAACCGCCAGCAGTCCAATGCGCATCCCTATTTGAGCAATCAGCCGGCCAGCAAGACGGAGCGCTACAAGCAGCAGCCGCAGGCCACACCGTCGCCCTGTCGCGGCACAACGTCCGTGGCTTATGGCCAGACCACGCTGCCGCTGGATGCCGAGGAGCCGCGATCCCACTACATACTGGCGCCAGTGACCGTCCATCGGCACATGGAGACGGCCGAATCGTAGTCGATTGCACTTAACGTTTAAGGAGTCCGCTTGTTTGCCAACTTGGTTATTTTGTGGATTAGTTCACAGAATCCGATAACTGATTCAAACTCCACTAAATGCCAGCCAATTTAATCTTTAAGTCGTTTATATTGTTAACTACTTTGCCATTTTTGTCCAGGTGCACGAACTGCGCGCGTGCACTGTAATTTATTGCAGAAAGTATTATTATGCAGCTACTTCCAATATTTTAAGCATTTACATATACATATATATATGGATATATAGATATATATATATATCTACGTTAAGCACTAAATCAACTAAATGTACTTATTATCAAGGTAACGAAACGACTCGAAAGAAAGAGTATACATTTTTTGTAATAGTTTTTAAGTGCATAAAGTTACTAATTATCGATTTTAGTTCGTAAATAATCAATATACTTTAAATAAAATGTTTGCAACAATTTTACACACAACAAAACCTTCCTAGCCTTGATTTAGAGCCAATCGTCTGTTAGCCGCGGCTACAGCTGTCGGCGCGTTAATGAATTTATTTTTACAGCAAACTCTAAACAGAAAAAAAAAGAAGAATAGATTTCGCTCAATAGCAGAATTTTCAGTGCCCAAAATGTTGCGTATATTTAGAAATAACAAAATCTCTCAGAGTTGTCAGCGAAGAGCAAAGAGAATTTTTTGAAATTTTCCAAATGTTAATGAAATGCATTTTTAATTAAATTTACTAAACTATTTGATTGCAAATTAAATTTCTCAACAAATATATAACTTTAACTTTTACTATTTCTTTATATTTCTTGTGGATATTGTATAAGAAATTCAGTTTCTCTGCTGTTCATTTCATAACCGTTTCTAACCGATACGGTTTTCCGGTAGATGACAACACTATGTTCGAATTTTTGTGCTCTATCTCTGATCTTTTTTTTGCGACAGTTGCATTTGGTTTTCTGGTTTGGCGCACAACGAACGTTGTTCTTAGGTTTCTATTTTCTGAAACCCGACAACGACAATTTCAGCTACTTCAGCTAGAGTTCAGCTTCTGTTCTGCACCCCGCACAATCTTCCTCGCACTTTGAGGTAAGGCCAATAGATACAATTCTATACTCTATGTGCTTTCCAAAATTAATATCGTGTTTATTTTTTTTGGATTGCTCACGTATTACGTAATTTTCATTGAGCAGAGAAAAAAAAAAGAACGCGAGTTATGTAAAAATTAAAAAATAATGTATGGGGCATGTGCTCAATACACAAGATCAATGCCAATGCTACGAAGTGTTCGATAATAGATTGAAAGAATGAAAAAAAGTGGAAAAGAACATTTCGAAAATGTTTAGCATTTGGTCGAGTCCTCTTTACATGTTTTCTGAAATATCTCTAGTCGATTACATCATGATCTTTTAACCTCAACCCATCCACAGCATCCTCGCTAGCCAACATGTTCAAATCCCTGTTCGAGGCCGCTCAGAACTCAACGTTCAAGTCGCCATTCACCAGTGCTAACTGCCAGGCTGCTTCAGCGCCCGCACCCCCGTCAGCTCTCCTGCCCTCGGCCAACGATGGAGCTGCCCGCCAGCTGAGCCCAAATCACAATTTCGCTGCCTTCGCTGCTGCTCAGGGTGGTAAGTGGGGATCAGGAGCACATTGATTGATATCTAATCCTCTTACTCCTCCATTCTTTAGATTCCTGCGAATTTGGCTCCAATCACTATTTCGTGCTATGCGGCTTGGGTGGCATCATCTCGTGCGGTACCACGCACACAATGGTGGTGCCTCTCGATCTGGTCAAGTGCCGCCTGCAGGTGGATCCGGCCAAGTACAAGAGTGTGGTGAATGGCTTCCGTGTCAGTTTGGCTGAGGAAGGCGTCAGGGGCTTGGCCAAGGGCTGGGCGCCCACCTTCATTGGCTACTCGATGCAGGGTCTGTGCAAGTTCGGTCTATACGAGGTCTTCAAAGTCATCTATTCCAATGCCATTGGCGAGGAGAATGCCTTCCTGTACAGAACCAGCCTCTACTTGGCCGCCTCGGCCTCGGCTGAATTCTTTGCGGATATTGCGCTGGCGCCCATGGAAGCCGCCAAGGTCAAGATACAGACAACGCCCGGATTTGCCAAGACGCTGCGTGAGGCGTTGCCCAAGATGACCGCACAGGAGGGCATTTCGGCCTTCTACAAGGGTCTGGTACCACTCTGGATGCGACAGATTCCATACACCATGATGAAGTTCGCCTGCTTCGAGCGCACCCTGGAGCTGCTCTACAAGTATGTGGTGCCCAAGCCACGTGCCGACTGCAGCAAGGGCGAACAGCTGGTTGTCACCTTCGCTGCTGGTTACATTGCTGGCGTGTTCTGCGCCATTGTCTCCCATCCCGCAGATACGGTCGTCTCCAAGCTGAACCAGGCCAAGGGCGCCAGCGCTCTTGATGTGGCCAAACAATTGGGCTGGGTTGGTGAGTAATTGATGATTGATGATGATCCTCTCGAGAATTTAGGTTTACTCAACATGTTCATTGCTTAACAGGTCTGTGGGGCGGTCTGATGCCTAGGATTGTCATGATTGGCACACTCACTGCCGCTCAATGGTTCATTTATGATGCTGTCAAGGTCTTCCTGCGCATGCCACGCCCACCACCACCAGAGATGCCCGAGTCGCTGAAGAAGAAGCTGGGCGTGACTGGGGAGCAGTAAGAAGCAATGTGTAGAAGTTAACCCGCTTTAAATATACATATAAACATACAGTAAATAGTGCAAAACAGATTATATTGACCGATTTAATGCGAATTGTATAGAAAACAAGATAAAGTAAATAAACATACCAAAAACTTAAACATTTATTCCTATGAGAAATCATTTAATGTGTTTGAGGGAAATTCAATGATTGGTATATAAAATATATTATTAAATGGATGTCTATAATATTTAAACTATAAATATAAAAAAAAAACAAGTATAAAATAGGTATTATTTTAAAATATATTAATATTTTGTTTTGTCTACATTGCATTTTGAAATTTGAATGCCCGCGCTTTAATACTTTAGCAGGGCTGCAGTGAATTGCACAAATCTGGTCACCCTGGCGTGCAACAGCTTTTGGCGCGCCTTTTGAATTGCATTTATGCAACAAATAAAAAATAAATTTTATGTTAGTTTCGTTGAAAAAATAAATAAATAGTCGATACTCATATTTATTTTAGCAAATTTTTAATTATTGATAATAATATAAAGGAAAAACGGAAATTAATGAAACAACTTTAAAAACTATAAATATGCATTTATTTTATAAATAAACAAAACTCAGACATCTTAATAAACCAAAGTTAATAACCTTAGCTTTAATTGGCTAACAAATTATATAAAATGTAAATATAGATTTTATAAATATAAAAACAAAGTTCCATTAATCATAGTCTAATTAATTTATGTATATATTAATGATGTTGCTAATTAAAGTATTATATTTAATGCGGAACAAGCCCAAATTTTTTATTACCACCTGCGGTGAGATATATTTAATAAAAATAAAAAATAGACGTAGAGTATTTAAGCAACAGTCATATGCAAGATTCTACTTCCGTAATATGTATTTATTTTAGTATTTTTTTTTTCTTATTTTGAGCAGAGATAAATTCAATCAAATTCTTTTCATTTTAATGATTATTTTGTAGCATTGTTTTAAATTTCTATACTTTATAGTTACAGTTAGACAACGGATATACATATGTACCTGTAAATGTTTGGAAAATATATTTGTGATTTGAACCCCTGCCAATTATGGCAAGGTCAATGATCGATTGTGATTTAATTTTGATGGCTTACGTGTTTACAGATGTGCTCTATGTATGTCAGACGAGGCAGGGAGTTACGTGCATGCCATGCCAAATATTAGCCCAATATTGCAAATGAATTGATATAAAACTGCGTGGATTTCAAGTCTTGCATTTCAGTTACAAATGCAAGTTACAATAAAATGCTGCTAAAGGTATGTTGCAATAGGAGAGTAAGTTTTGCAAAGACTTTTCATACATGTAACTGTTTTAAAGGTAATTTTGGTAATCGCTTCAATCGCTGGCATTTCTGCTGAGTCCCCTGTGCGGGCGCCATATGCACCTGCTGGCTGGCGTCCTCGCGTGCCATTTGGATTGCCCAACAATCTGGAGTCCAGCTTTGAGATCAGCAGGCAACGTGTTGATTATGCTGGCACTTTTAATGAACCTCGGCTCGATTCCAACTATTTGCCACCAAACACGGAGTCTTACGATGCGGGGCAACAGGTTCCAGTGTCCAAGCAGGTGGATGCCGAGACAACGCCTTCACCACAATACGGCGCTCCAACTGATGCCCCATTTCGCATAGACTATCCCGATGAGGAAGTCTCTGCCCCAGCCACAGATTTGCAATCGAATCGGCGATCGAATATTCAAGAGGGTCGCTACTATATAGTCTCGGACGATAAGAAACTACAGCGCGTGCTCTATCGCACGGTTCAAAGCCCCGGAGATGAGCTGACAGCACAGCTGAGGTACTCGCCAGTGGGTAAGCTGCAGGATCCCGTTTATAAATACAATCGTCAGGGGCAATTGGAGCGGGTGCTGAAGTAAAGGTCATGAGAACTAAGATTACTTCATTTATATTATTATAGATATATAATGAATGGCAAAGCTTTATCAATGTTATTCAAGCTTACTTTAACAATAAATGAATTATGATATTATTAATGATCTATGGATTGTCAGCTTTTTCAATAAGAACTCAATTTGTTATTTACTTTGTTTTATACAAAAATGCTTTCTTTATTCATTTATCATTATTTATACACAAAAGAATCTCATTTGTCTTCGTACACATTTTTCCATTCGAGAGTGTAATCCAATGCATTTCTCATCAGAATTCGTTTAAAACTAAATACAATGCTTATGTATATGTATGTATGGATGCGTGTGATGGTCACAATGTATGTGTGTGTGTGTTTCGGTTGGTTGTGTGTGTGTGTGTGTGTTTGTTCTGTTGTGAAACGACACAAAATGAAGGCGCTTAACAAAACGAAACGGCAAAAGTCAATGGAACAGGCATAGGCTGGCATAGCTGGAACAAGTGGAACGGCTGGACATTGGAATACGCCTGGCTATGGCAATATGGCGGCATTCCACAGAAGAGAGAGGGAGGGAGACAGCAATAGTGATAGTAGTGGCGCATGTGGATGATAGCGTGTGGACAGAGAGAGAGTCTCGCATGACGACGAAGCCAGTGCATGCCAAACTGTGATGCATTTAATACTTAGCTCGGTTAGCGATAATAATAATAATAATAATATAGATAAAAAACAATGTTCATAGACAAGTTAGCCTATAGAGAGTTAGAGGGTCGACCTAAACTGGAAACACTAGACGGCACACTCAGCCTCCTTACTGATAACCATTGAATTTGCCCTGTTGCGCATTGCTGTCATAGCCACCGTTGCCATTGCGTCCGTTGCCATTGCCGTTGCCGTTGCCCACCTGCTCGTAGCGAATGGTTGGACGGTAGCCATTCTGGTCGGCCTCGTACTCGACGATCTGCTTGCGGCCATCGGGCAGCAGGACGTAGTAGCGGCCAACAGCCAAATCGCCATCGCGCGACTCCATGTGGCCGAAATCGTTGCCGGACTCGTAATCCTGCACATCATATTTGAATTCGTATTTCGCTGGGCCGTACTGCTCCTCGTCGCGCTGGCCGTAGCCGGCGTTGCCGTTGCCGCCGCCATAGCCGCCGTTGCCGCCGCCGTTCTGTCCCTTGAAGATGGCGCCGGTCAGAGCAGGTGCGCCATACTGGCTCTGGGGCAGAGGTGCGCCGTAGCTGTTGCTGGGTGCCGAGCCGCCGCCGCCGCCGCCGCGCTGAGGAGGCAGATAGTTGTTGGCGGGCGACTGATAGGTCTGTGTGGGCGGCAGATAGTTGTTGGAGGGCGCCTGGGGCGACTGGTTGGGTGGCAGATACTGGTTCTGGACTGGTGGCTCCGCTTGCGTCCAGGCGGCCAGGCAGACGAGCATTGCGATCGTTGTAAAGCACTGCGAAAGAGGAGAAAAGGATTTTTCAGTTCAAGTAGAATCAAATGGAAGCAAGCAATGGAAGCAGCCTCTGGCTTTGCAGTCAGCCAAATTCAAATTTTTGTCTTTGCTATATGTTTAGTTGTATTTAGTGTTTAATAGTTTTTTTTCGTTTTTTTTTTTTTTGTGTTGGTAACCATGTCAGAATCGGAGGAGGGTGCCTGGATACCCTGGTTCTGCAAGCAGCGCGGAAACGAGTTTTTCTGCGAGGTGGACGAGGACTATATACACGACAAGTTCAATCTGAACTTCCTCGACTCGGACGTGAGCAACTATCGTCGCTCGCTGGAGGTGATACTCGATCTGGAGCCGGAATCCGGATCGGATCCACCGCCCGAAGGTGAGCTGGAGCAGAGCGCCCAGAAGCTATACGGCCTGATTCACGCTCGCTTCATACTGACCAATCGTGGCATTGATCTGATGCTGGAGAAGTATCAGAAGGGTGAATTTGGCACCTGTCCGCGCGTCTTCTGCCAGCGTCAGTCGGTGCTGCCCATTGGCCTGAGCGATAATCCTGGCGAGGATTTGGTGCGCATCTTTTGTCCCAAATGCAATGATGTCTATGTGCCCAGGTCGACACGGCACGCGGCCATCGATGGCGCCTTTTTCGGCACCGGCTTCCCGCAAATGCTATTCATGGTCAAGCCAGAGATGCGACCGAAGCGCACCAAGCAAAAGTTTGTGCCCAGGTGGGAGGTGATTTAATGTCGTCTGCTGCCAGCTTCACTAATCTCTGCTACTCAGATTATATGGCTTCAAGATCCATCAAACGGCGATTCGATCGCTGAGCGAGAGCATTGCCGTCAGTAAGGATCAGCAGCAAGGTGAAGGGGATAGCAACTGAGTGCTCCGATTGCCTGACAACATTTTGAGCCCATGACCAAATTGTTTGTACCTTGCCAACTACAACTACAACTACAACAACAACAACAGGTGATTGCCTTTTGTCTGTTTTAATGTTTATTTTGCTTGTCTTCGTGTTTCTGTTGCCCTTTTGAAAGAATCCCATTAAAAATTGTTATCGTAATTAGCTCTGCATCAGCCTATTTATGACTCTTTTGTGCAATTGTTTATGCACATTGTTTATAATTATAATTATGCTTTGTCTGAGCCACGTTTAGGCGCGTGTAATATGCAAATTTGTGGAAATTGGGTCGCCTTTCGGCTTTGGAAGTGCAGCAGCAAAGTGAAGGGCCAACTCTGGCAGCTGAGGCAGAATTCGTCATGTTCCGCATACGTCGTGTTGACGACGGGTGCTGTAGCAGCCAGCTTCGTGAATGACTTGGGCAACAAAATTGCATTTGGTGGAAGCAGCTTGTGGATTATATGTACAAATGCCTCTGTCGCAACTGTTCTAGATAAAGGCATAGTTTTGTATCGTCCAGCTTTGGTGCGCTACGCAATGAATGGCCAAGGCAACAAACTTGCAAGCTTCGCTAAAATGATTTGGCGAATTATTCTTTTTCAATGGCAGAATAGTGTTGTAGCAGGCAGCCTATGTAAGCTGAACTGCAAGTGACTTAAGCAACAAACTTGCTTATAATTGCTTCGATTGTAAAACAGTGTTGTAGCAGTCAGCTTTATGTATGGTCTACAAAATGTATGGCAAAATTACTGTTTGCCTAAAGGAACTAGTGTATTGTTTCTTTTCAAATTCTTAAAGTGCTGTAGCAGTCAGCTTGCAGCAGCTATAAAGAGAATGACTTGGGCAACAAACTTGCCTAAAGGAGCTACAAAGATTGCTCTTCCGTTTACTTGTCGCGACTCTTCTAATTGCATAAATGATGTAACATTTCTTCTTCTTCCCAATTACTTTAGTTGCGAGTGCAAGACCTTCAGCGACTTTCATGCTTCATTGGCTTACAAAAAGCAAAAAACAATAAAACAAAAAACATTTGATATTGCGTTGTGTTCGGTGTTGTGTTCGTCCCTTGCTTATCTTGCTAGCTGCAGTCCAAACATGGTCACTGATGCGCACTCAGCTGTTGTAGTTGAAAGTACAAGTCTCTTAATTTATGCAAAACAACTGCGTTAGTGGTGTTGCGGCGTCTGCCCGAACCGTGTCTATTCTTGCAAACTGCTTTTTTATAGCCAATTTACATTTGGGGGGAATGCGATTTGCACAGTAGCCAAAGCCGGAATGAGTGTCGAAATGCAGATAGATATAAATCATAGCAAAACTATTATGAAACTGACGAAAATTTATGCGCATTTTCAGCTAATCGCATTGATTGAGTATATTTTTGAACTTGACTTCTTTTTGCATAAATGATTTAATAGATTTTGAATATGCTAAAGACTTTGATTTATATGAAAAATGATTAACTAATCTGCTCCTGATTAGCATAACAAAAGCTTGTATTTAATTTTTATTTTTTGTTCTATATCCTTTTCTGAACTTGGCTTGGCCACACTTTTTGCTGCAATCCCTTTTTACAGGCAGGACTGCAGCAATACACACACACTCACACAACACACACAACTTTGCACTGACAGTCCGTATTTAGATGTGGATATTGTGGATTCTATACCTTCATTTTGTTCGGTCACTTGCTTGGGCTTAGTACAAAACACACACGAAACTGTTTTTCCTTTACTGCAGGAGACTCGGCACTAGTAGCTGAGGATCAACTGGATGAATTGATATTGTTGGGTTGGTGGTTCTTCTTGCGAAGATGGTTGACTTGATTGTGATACTGAAACAATTTCGTAGGCCAGTATTTATATTTGAAATGTGCTGCATTCGCTGTCGTTGGCGCTGTCGGCAGCGGCGTTGGCGTCGGCATCAGCGGCGACAGCGACGCCATCACAACAAAAATAGCGCGCCAAATTTTCGTATCTATTTTTTTTTTTTTGTGTTTCTTCTCATTTAAAAATGTTTTTTTTTTTCGGTTTGGATGTTTCGAAGAGCGCGAGTTTCAAAGTAAGTAGCAATGCAAAGCGACATACACTCACACACACACACTCTCACACACACAGAAAACATTACAAAATAATGCAAAGCAACAAACAGCAATAGCAACAACAATAACAATAACTACAGCATCGAGTGCTCTCCGCTCGGCTCGTGAGCAACGAAGACGCGAAGACGCGAAGCTTTAGTGTTATAGTAAACTAGTTACTTTTAAATTAAAGCGCCAAACATTTGACGATGGCGCTGAGAGCGAAGATGAGCGTCGCACATTGATGCGAACGAGCAGCGCGGGAGTAATATGCTCCTCACATCACATTTACCCATGCCCAGATCCCAGCCCCAGGCCCCAGGCCCCATATCCAGGCCCGCATACGTTTTGCTGTTGCTGTTGCTTCTGTTGATGTTATTGTTGTTGTTGTTGTTGTCATGTAATAGCAAAAACACTTATTTGTAATGGGATTAGTCATGCAGCTGGCTATAGCTGTGGCTATGGTGGCTATGGCTGTGGCTGTGGCTATGGCTGTGGCAGTAGCAACATCTCAGCGAGGGCCGCAGGTGAGCGGAATTGGAGCTGCCACTGTACGTTGCCAGCTGCACGCATCTTCGTTGCTTCGGCTCTGGGCCGAGTCAGTCGTGTGGCAGCAGCGGCAGCCGCAGTAGCTCAGTTGTATCGAAAGACTTAAGGCGCAAACTTGCGCATGCGAAACCTTATTAAAATATGTAATTTTGTTGCACGTTTTTGTTCTGCTACTCGACAAGAAATTATCTTCATTTAATTGACTGTGTGAGTGTGTGGGCGTGAGAAATAGTTGCATTTTGTACAATTTAATCTAGTACTCAAAATTTTAATGAGCTTTCTGATGAGCTGGGAGCTGTTATGAAATGTTTGCAGTGTGAACTGAATGGAATGCGAAATATGCTGATGGAATATGATAAGATGTGAATTTATGTAGGATAACTAAAGATATAAATAGATAAATAGATTGTATATGGGGAGATAGATTAGATCAACTTTTCTAATTAGATTGTTAGACATTATTAGATACATAAATATATATAGATTCTTGGATACAAAGATACTATCTAAGTATCTACTTAGATACATAGATACATAGAAACTTAGATACAAAGATATAAAGATACAAAAATACAAAGATACATAGATGCAGAGATAAAAAGATAGATAGATACAAATATACAAAGATACATAGATATTTAGATACAAAGGTACAAAGATACATAGATACTTAAATACAAAGATACAAAGATACATAGATACAAAGATAGATAGATTCACAGATACATAGATACTTAGATACAAAAATACAAAGATACATAGATATACAGATACATAGATACATAGATTCATAGATACATAGATACATATTTACATAGATACAAATATACCAATATACATAGATACAGAGAGAGTTATATGGATATTTATACAGACATAGGGATGGTTAGAATGTTTCGAAAGTTGAATAATAAGATGAGTAACATATTCGCTGAATTATCAGATAATTGAATTAATTATGGCTGCATTTCACGTAAGGAACATTTAAAAATTTAAGCTTCAAAAGCAAGTTCAGCTATAAACAATTGTCAAAACAAAATATAAATTATCTTGAATTGTCTTCAGCATGTGAAATCCAGATAAGAATTGAGAGCTGAGAATCGAGGTGTGGCGTTTAATTGCCTAGAGTCTGGATGAGGTGTGGAAATGGTTATTGAAGGTCGTCGTTATTGTTGTTACTATTAACATTGTTATTATTTATTAGCCAATCAGCTGGCAACAACAGCAACAACAACAATTTGTATTGCAACAGACACAAAAACTAAACAAAAGATACTTAATGAGCTCTTGAAAAATTGTAACAAATTCGAACCGAAATTCAAAAATCAACATTTAAATAGAGAGCATTTTATATATTATTTGTATTTTTATGCAGCATATGGTGGGCGTAACATTTATCACGATCTGCAAATACTTTAAATGCCGTTAAGTTGCTAACGGTTGCTTTGCCTTTTCGCCATTTGCCATTGTTTAAGCCAAACGTGTGTGTGTGTGTGTGTGTTTTTCTCTCTCTTTTATTATTGGCATTTACTATCGTCATTTTTGCTCGCTGCCGGCACGAGCCATGCTTAGGAGACTTTCACAATTTAATGTTAAGGTCCAGACTTTTATTAATAACGAGCTAACAATAGTGCAAGGTGCCGAAGCAACGCGCCCTGTTTTCAAACAAATTTGGTTGAAATATGCCAAAAAAGAAACAAAAATTGTTAACCTGGCTTAGACATTTGATTTTGATAAGAACACACACAACATGATGAATTCATTTAAAGGAAACAATTTCAATAGATAATGAATGAATGAGTGAATGAATAGCTCAAGGCTTATCTATGAAATGCCAAACATTATATAAAAAAAAACAAATATATTTTTATATGTATATATGTAGCTCAATCTTGATTTTGCATAAACTGCAAGTAATACTCAATTGGCCTTGTTTGTGTGCCCATAAATTCAGCCTAACAACGCAGGCCATAAACAAATGTTTATAATTACAGAATTAACTAAATTAAGCGCTGCAAAACTTGGCTAAGAAGAACTAGTAGGAATGCTGCAGTCGGGTGGCAATGACTGCATTATGCTCGTTCGCTCTTGAAAAATAGTAAAATCCAAGAGGAAGATTGCAGCAACTCATATACCCAATATACCCTCTTCATTCGATGAGCGAGCATAGAAACTATAACATCGGCAGCAAAACAGCAATAAAATACAGCTTAATAGCAACAACAACAATTCAGCTGAAATTCCATAGCTCTGCTCTCTGCAAAAAAAAAAAACATTTGCTGCTCGTAATCACATTTTGAGCACATCAAAAAATCATTTAATTTCCTGCACAGAGACATATAATTTTTGTTTTTCTTAAATATTTTTTTAATAACAAATAACGCATTTTAACGGCTAATTTACATTGAACGTGCTCGAGCAGCTCTAATGGCACTCGCCAAGTGCGCCTCCTATCGCCCCTGCCTCTGCCTCTGCCCCTCAAAAATCAGTTCAAATTGTAATTTCTGTTGCTGCCTCTAGAGCGGCTACCTTGGAGATCTCCCTGTATCTGTATGTGTGTGTGTGTGAGTGTTTATTTTGTAACCTAGAACGCAGATGAGTGGAACGTATAATTTAAATTAAACTACAAATAATTTTTTCGGATGCACTGCCCGCGCAGCTCGAAGACGAGTCGTAAATCAATTAAGCCACATTTCGATGTAAATTGCGGCGCACTTCAAACTTCCAATGATCATAATAATTATAGAGCGTTTTGTGAGGGGTGTGGGTAGGGGTAGAGGGGCTCTCCATAGATGCTGCATAGTTTATATATGCCTTTAGCTTGAGTCAAGGGCATTTTTACAATTTCAGAAAACATCTAATTGCCGAGCCGAGCCATTCATAGAAATGTCTTTAAGATACCCTGTATAAAAGTGAGTCAGAGTAAGCTGATATGGGAATATGATATGCCTAATAGATCAATCAATGTCTCGTTTTGCTTCTTCTCTATATGATTGGTGAAGAATGTTTAAGAGTTTAAGTTCAGATCAAGTTAATTTTGAAAACTCTATAAACAAATTATTTATATCATATACATATATAAACATATTAAATTAGAACTTCTTTAAGTAGATGAAGCTTAAGATAGTTATCGCTGTAGTTCGTTGTTTTTTTTTTTCCCCAAGTATTTAGATCATAATGTCTGTCTGTCATAGAACCGGATTAAACAATGACAATTTTGGTCTAAAATGAAAAAAAAAAAAAAACGTTTAGCTCTTAAGAGCTATATACAAACAACTTGTTATATGTATAATTGCACAGAGAGCAATAACAAATAAACAAAGTATATTTTTATACTATGCTTTTTCAGATGAACTAATTTTGGTTGTAAATATACTTTATTTATTCTGAATGGCAATACTTCCAGAAGTATGTAATTCTTATAGATGTAAAGTAAACAAATAAATATATTTAGTTTTTTTTTTTCACACATTCTTCTGCCTTGTGGGTGGCAAAGTTGATCAAATAGAGGTTTTTGGTCTGTTCAACGATTCATAAACCATATTTAGCGCCACGTGCTGAGCCCAGACGAACGACAGACAGTTGGACAGACAGTTGGACAGACAGCATGACGCTGCTAAATGGCTTTGGCTTTGTGTTGTAGATTAATCAAGATAATCTTTGTGCTTGTGCGTACAGCTTTATTAAAGAAAACAAGCGCATTTACAAGGCTTTGGCTGGGGCAAAATTTGAGGCTGCGATTTGTTTCAATTTATTTTTAATTATTTCATAAATGTGCATTCAAAAGTTGTGAATATTGCTTAAAGTCTGAAGCACAAACAATTAAATAAACATCATCCTAAGATTTTTAACAACCAATTTAAGGTGTAGCAAAGCTAAAAAATCAAGTGAAATAAATAAATTAAGCAAAAAATAATAATAAAAAAAATTGTTAAAAAAATAAACAAAAAATAATAATAAAAAAAAATATTTAAAAATAATTTTAAAAATAAAAATGCCTAATGAAAAAACTAATAAATTAATAATAATAAAAAATGAAATGATATATATAAAAAAAATCATATGGAATATGAAAATAAAAAAATAATGAATCAATAAAAACTAATTATGAGGGAAAATTAATAATGCATATATTAAATAAACAATAAAAATGTAAAAAAAAAAAACATATAAGTGAGCATCAAGAAAAATATAATAACTTAGGTATAAATAAAATAAAAAAATCTTTAAAAAAATAAAATATTTATATACATATATACATATATATATATTTAAATAAAATATTTGATAATAAACTAGTTTTTTATTTTATTTAATTTTTATATTTGATGGCTGATTATATACTTTTAAAATGATCTGAATATGAATATGTTTGTAAATATCTTATATGAGTGAATATGAGTATCTATCGTTAGTTGCTTCTCAGTTCGATCTTATATCTTAATTTAAGTTGCACTTGTTGCGGCTTTTTCAAGCACACAGTTTAGCTAAAAGATAAACGCAAACATGAGCATAATAAACGTGAACTCTTAAATCTTAGGTTTTTATCTATTTTGGAGAGGAGTTGCGATGCTTAGATGTTGCGCATTCTGAGACAACATTCTTCAGTGCTGTTTGAAGGTCGCTGCTGATGCTGTTGTTGCTGCTGCTGCCTCTGCCTCTGCCTCTGCCTGCCTGCCTTTTGGCAGAATCAGAGTAAAAGCTGCTCGACTTGAAAGCTAGGACCTATGGCATTTTGAGCTGGTTTTTAGGCTGCTCCACTGATGGCAGCCATCAAATCATAAAATGCGGCACACTGCACTCCATAAAGTAATTACGTGTTCTTCGCATTGGAGTGGCAAGCCAGGCAAACGGCAATGGCAAACGGCAAACGGCAACTGCAACTGCAACTGAACGAAATTAGTTTGCTTAAGTGCTCGGCATCAATAATTAAAATGTATGAATGCATGCATGTATGTACGACTATAGTTTGTACATCAATTAAAATTGTATAGAGCCAGAACAATTTGGTGAGCGCATCCAATTCTTGACAGTTGTCGGCAATGATTGATGTGGCCCACAAAAAACCGTTTGACAATGGGTAGCAACAGCAGCAGCAGCAGTTGCAATTTGTAGCTAGTCTCTCTAGTCTCATGTAGCTGTTTATGGCTGAGCTACTCATAAAAATAGCTCCCACTCAACTCAAACAACAAAAAATGTCAATGAGTTAACTCATTTGCGAAAAGTGGAAGCCAAGGCAATGAGGCAAACAGGCAGTCAAGTTGGCTAAATTGAAATGATTATGCTTTTGGGCTACCTTTTGTTGAGCACGCTGATGCACGCTGATGCTCTAATGGCCTGATGATCTGATGCTCTGATGCTCAGATGCTGGGGCTGGCTGATGTTGCATAACATATGGCTCAGGCTGGAGCTGTGACTGAGACGGCAGCTGAGACTGATGCAGAATATGAAGCTGGAGATTGAAGCTGAAGCGCGGAGAGAGAGAGAGAGAGAGAGAGAGAGAGGCAGAGAGATAGCAGCAGAGGCGGTGGATGTGATTGAGGCAATGGCTGAGGGGGTAGACTGTTGAGGAGAGTGGGGTATGAGCAAAGGAGGTGATTGTGATTGAGGCAGAGGCAGAGGCTGAGAGAGCAGAGTCGACGACTGAGAATGACGCTAAGGAGGAGGACAGTGGCTAAGGAGGACGCTGATGACGAGAGTATGGTGTGAGCAGAGGCAGAAGCCAAGGAAGAAGCTGATGAGGAGACTGGGAGGAGAGCAGAGGCAGAGGCTGAGAAGAATGCTGAGGAGATTGAGGCGGAGACTCAAGCTGAGGCAAGAGCAGAGGTGGTGGCTGTGACTGAGGAGAAGTCTGAGAAGAAGGCTGAGAAGAAGGCTGAAGAGGAGAGCTAGAGCTGAAGCCTGAAGCTAGGGCAGCGGCAGAAGCTCTAGCTGAGGCAGAGGCTTGACTGAGTCTAAGTTTAAGGCAGATGTTGGAGTTGAGTCGGAGACTGGCTAAAGCTAAGGCGGAGACTTCACTTGAGCCACAGTTTGCAGGCCAGAGCGAACGGCTGAGCCACAAGCTATGAAGCTCAAGCGGAGACAGGCTGGCGCTGAGGCTAAAGCAGGACCCTGACTGCAGCCAAATGTAAGAGACGAAGACGAAGACTGAAACTAAAGATGCAGCTGCAGCTGCTGAGTTTGATGCAGCAGGAGAGGAGGGTGCAGCATTAAAAGGTGCTGTCGCTGTTGTTGCCACTGCTGCGGCTGCCTAATTGAATTTCGCCTTTTGGCCAGACAATTTGTTAGTGGGGTTGCAGTTCAATGAATGGTCCATTGTCTTGGCCCTGATGCTGAGATGCACAGAGCAGCTAATCCGCTTGCCAAACACGCACTCAAACTCGCTCGCATGTGTTTGTGCTGGCAACTTGAATCGGCACTTGTTAGAATAACTTGAACTCCATGATTGAGGCGATGCTATGTACATCCTACTTGGCTCGCTGCGTGGGGGTCACACACATCATTCGAACAATACATAGCTCGAGTTTTTGATTGGCATTTTACGGCCTACCCACACTCACACACACACATATACACCTATACAGCCAAGATGCTCCAAAATAAATCAACATAGATGCTCATGCTCGGAGCAGAGATGTATAAATAATTATTACGATACTTGCGTCAGTCATTAATACATATATATTGATAAACACTTTGCTCCAACTACTTCCGCCTCGATGACGACGTCGACGACGACGCTAGACAAAAGATCAGCCAATCCGCATACAAGTTCGAGTACGAGCACTCGCATCATCGTCTCGAGTTGTAGTTACACTCGAAAGAGGTTACGTTGCTAACCCCATCCACGGCCCCATCCTTACCGCATTGACATTGAAATAACGACAGCGAACACCTCGAGATAGCTATTGGCAGAGGCCTAAGCAGAGGTAGAGGCGGAGGTAGAGGCAGAGGTAGAGGCAGCGGTAGAGGCAGCGGTAGAGGCAGAGGTAGAGGTATCGGCATAGACCACACAACATTTCGTTATCAACTTCAATTAAATTGAACTTTATACACATTGCACAGTGGTGCAATATATACAGAAAATATGTGATATATATTTGATATATATATATATATATATAAATAATTAAAAAATTAAATCAGATTATGTTTAAAATTAAAGGTAGTTCTCGATTTGCCACGATTATATACTAGTAATAACTTTATTAATATTATTATTTCAAGTCTTACAGCTTCACACAGATAAAAATAATTATTGTGCAACATAAAATGAAATTTTATTAAATGAAATTACTTCTATGTATATTTTGTATAACTAAAATCAAATGTGAAAATAATTAAAAAAATACTATTCAATAAACATTTAATTTTATATTATAATATTTTATTTATATAATACATTTATTTTATTATAAATCTTATTAAATTATAATATAATTTAATAAATTATATAGTATATTTTTTAGTTATTAGCTTTCCATACAAACTTTTATTTATAATATAAAAATTGATAGAGTTGTAATTGATTGAATTGATTTTTCCACTCCCATCTTTAATTAATTATAAAAATAAAATATATATTTTTTTATTTCTAAATTTTTATTTATGATTTTAGAATTTCAATAGAAATTTATTTAAATAATTTTTCAATTGTATCACTTTTGCACCACTGTGCACAAGCAGCTGGAGATGCGGGTTCGATTTCATATGCAATTGTTTATAAAACAATTAACAAATCATAATTAACAGCATTATTTGAACAAACAAAGAATGTAAATAAATTTGGTTTTATTTAAGTTTTTTTTTTCTTTTTCAATGGACCTTTTCAAGTTGTTGAAATTGAATGAGTTCAGCTTGCTGCATCTGCTCCATTGTTGTTGTTGTTGTTGTTGTGGAAAAACACTTTCGATTTTTCCACCAAAATGCGATGATTGTGCAAGAGCCAGCAAGACGGCAAAGTTAAATTTGGGTCCGCAGACCAAGCCACAGTCGAGCTTGGCTTGGCCTGGTCTGGGTCCAGCTTTTGCCCAATCTACCTAATAGAACACGTCGCGTTATGCGCATTAAGGTGCCTCTGCAACCACACTGGTGGTTGGGGAATTCGTCTCATTTGCATATGCAGAGACGATAATCGCTCCCCGTTGATCAGCTGACGGTACGCTCCACTCACCTGTGGACTGTGGATGCTGGCAGCGATTTGCAATCGCCGCACCGAATGCCGATCAATCATTATCAGCACGGCTCTCCGGCTTGGCCAAATGTCAAGGCGCATCCTTCTTCCATGCGCATGCCACACACAACGCCGAATGACGTACATATCTGGTAATATATCATAATGAGCTGGCACACATTGAAAGTCCCAGGTGTTGTCGCTTTAGACATGCCAATAACTGCTGCCGGGCATTGTTAATAGAGTTGAAGAAAAATCTGCTGACACGATATCTATTTATCACGGAGATTGGTTGTGTTTATTGGGGAGCTGCTTGTGATAGTTCATTGAGTGGAATTCATGTAGTGGGAGTGAATGTTGAGCATGAGCATAGGAATATTGAGTGGATGGTATGTAGATAATATCTATTTATCTATTAGATATTGGGCATGCATTTTGATTACTTTGATTGAAGCACATCTAGCCATTTCACGAATGCCCTTCTCATCTATCTCCTGCCTAAACACATCCTGCTATTCGATATACCTTTCACATACCTCTTCACCTCATCTTGATCTCACGTTACGCATGAACCTATAAAGCTTGATTTTCTCTCAATAAGAATCATTAAAATTTATTTAAATTGAATTGTGTGTGTGTGTGTGCACTGTCGGAGACCGGAGATGGAAGATCGGTAATAGTCGATAGTCGATAGTTGATAGTTGATTGTTGATCGTTCGCCCTCATCCGTTGCTGGTGTATGGCAATTGTTGCACAAAATTAATTGCTGTTGGCCTTAAGAGTCAAGCGGCAACTCATCGAATGAGGCACGGCCGAACGTATCTGTCAGATACTTTAAACCGATTAGTTATGGCTCCAATTCCAGATGATTTTCAAATTGCAAAATGCGCGATAACAGCGCACAACAGTTACTGCGCGCGCATTAACCTTGAAATCGGATACATTGCCAAATATACAAGACTCTAACTAGCTAATGTGAATTCCTTTCGTTCGCTGCGAAGAGCAACAATAGAGAGTGAGTGTGAGAGAGAGAGAGGGAGACTAGCGAGCTAGGCACAGAGTTTATTGAATGCTCATTATGATAGATACCCTGTAATTTGACTCTCGACCATTTTATTTATGCACATTTCATAATAGTTTCTCAAATTGATTTTCAAACATAAATCAAACGCATGCGACGTCGCTTCCTTGAAGATGCTGCGACGCTGTGGATGCTGTGTGCAGGAGCTGGGAATATGTTGTAACGCACAGTTAGTTGCTCTTGTTGTTGTTACTGTTGCTGTTGTTGCTGTTGATTTTGCTCTTGTGGGCTTCGGTCGCATCACGATTCGCCAGCCGAAATTTATGTTATTTTCGTCTTTGCCTTCTGATGTAATAATAATCATGTGCAGCTCAGGCTTAGCTCAGACGACAGGTGAAAAATTGTTACAATTTGATGGCAACGTTGCCTTCTTCTTCTTCTTGCTGCCGCTGCTGCTGCTGCTGCCAACGTTGTGGCATGCAACGTGAGGCTGTGGGATGTGCTCGGTTGTTATTTTTGTTATTTTTATGTGACACTAAATTGTGTTTTATTGTTGTTTTACTGCTTTTAGAATGTGCAGATTTTGTTGTTTTTTTGTTTTTTCTTCGTGTTTGCGCATAATTATATACATATGCATGATTTACGATCGTGTGGATGGTTCCTTTAGCCGCCAGGTAGCTTTCAAGATTATATAGCTGTAAATCTAGTTCAAGAATTTCAATTAAATGAGTTGAAGCTTCGCAGTCTCTCTCTCTCTCTGTCTCCCTCTCTCTCTCTGTCTCTCTCTCTCTGTCTCTGTCTCTATCTCTCTCAATCCCGCCGCCCTTCATCATTCTCAGCCACTTCGTGCAGCAATTTTATTACCAGCAAACAGCTCTGCAACGATCCATTAGCCCGCCTTTACTTTTAGCACACTCTTCATTAGAGAAGGGCTCGCTTTGGCACGTAGGTGTGGACAGATGACTGGCCTCATCATGGTAGGTTTTGATTAAGTGATGTGATCAGCTTTTTCATTGTGCGCGTGTGTGCGTGTGTGTGTGTGAAATGTAATTGTTCTTGAGCTATAAGAACTGTCAAGTTGAGCTGTTGTGTCATACATATATAATCTAATTATATCTATTCTATCTATATATCATTATTTGTAAATGGAATATGTATTGGAATTTTTCTTTAACTGAACCTTTGCATTCTATAGCTGCTTTGGTACTACATGAATAACTTCCTTTGTTCTATTCACTCTCAGTCTCATTTTATTTATTATTTTGCTTCAGTAGTCAACGAAAATTCATACAAATATATATAAATATATATACAATATATAAAGTTAGTAATCAACTTCATAGTTAGAAATTTAATAACTAATTTAGCAAATATATATATCGAATGTCATATTAAATAAAATAAATAAAAATATATATATTTGAAAGAATAATACAAGCAAAAGCTAACTGCATTAGGCATAAATGAATCATGAATCTCTTACAAATACTATTCGTGATAAACTTATATGAAAGCAACAACAACTACGTATGAAAGCAACTGCAGTAAGGTTCAGGTTCGACTACAGTTTGAAGGTCATTGAGCCATTGAGTCTGGTGTGAAACTGCAGCAGAGCGGGACATTTGATCAACACGTTTCTGTTCTGTGCTGTTTTGTTCTTCATTGGAATGCCCCACAACGAGGAGAGCTGAGCTGCAAGCGACCCTGTAGAACTCAACTTGAGTCGACTTGACTTGAAACCCTAAACTTGTTAGCTACTGTGTGCGAATGTTAAACAATATTTAACATTGTTTTGCTGTCAGACAGATAGACAGACAGACCGACAGACAGACAGCCATATAGATAGTCGGTCGGACAACAACAAAATTGTATAATATGAAAAGCGAGAGCCTCAGAATTCTTCTGTGTTGACCTCCCGCTTCGACGGGCTTCCACTCGAGAGTTCTGCCAAAATGTGAGCCGAATTTTGTGGCTGCCTTTTGGGGCGCCGCTCGAGTGGCATCCACCGAGCAGCGAGTCAGCCAGTCAGGCAGTCAGGCAGTCAGCCATTTGAAAGTATCTATCAAAGAGCCACCATCGACTCACTGCATCACTTTAAATTGCTGCAACACGCAGCAGCAGCAGAGGCAACAGAGGCAGCGGCAGAGGCAGCGGCAGCGGCAGCGTCGATGCCGAAGCAGATTAATTATGACTCGAGTTAGTTGAGTCGAAGCCGAGGAGGAGGAAGCTGAGCTAAGCTTCGAGTGAATGTGTTGATGGCTGACTTGGACTTGCAGTTGATTTTTGTTTTATTTCAATGCAGAAGGCGGAGGCGGAGGCGGATGGGGGCTGGGGGCGGTGTCAGCAACAGCATTTGAAGTGTTTGACATATGATTTTTGGGCTTAAAATAGTTTTGCGAGTTTCCAGTTTTACAGTTTTACACTTTGGCAGAATTTTCGTAATGATGAGCGCATTAAAATATGTTTTTTTTTTTTTTTTCTGTTGCTCACGATTGCGAAAAACCTTTGGCGCATTCTTTCACAACTGTGCCACCAAGTGTGGCAAGTGCGGCAAGTGCGGCAAGTGTGGCAAGTGGCAGAAGCTTGAGCTTTTTAAACCGACTGACTGACAATAAAAGCCACACAGACTCAATGAGCATAAATAAGATTAGAGCGTTTTCGATCTCTCCGTTAATATTCGCCACTAAATAGCAGTTTAATTGGCACCCCAAAGCTCCACTCGAACCGATTGCAACAATGGCTGCCTCTGCCGCCACCTCTGCGGCAGCGACACCTGATTGCAGGAGACTCGAATCGATGCAGCTCCAAGATCTTCTGCCATTGGCACATCGCATAATTGCGGCCATGGTGCGGCACAAAAAGTTGAGCAACTGCCTCAGCCTCAGAAGAGCCTGGCTAAGTGCTGGGTGTGTGCCGTCTGTCTGCCTAACTGTCTGTCTCTCAGACTGTCTCTCTGTCTGTCTAACAGCAACTTGATGCGATTGCAAGTGTTTCTCCAAATACAAATAACTATATATTCTTTAAAGTTTAAACAAAAGATGCGAATCATGCCTCGATTACGATTTTGAACTACAGTTATTACATATACATATGCACATATGTATGTTTAATGTTTATGTGAATATGGTCCCTCTATACGCGCAGGAAAGTAAAAGTTCTAAAAAATGCTAAAAAATTGCAGGCGAAAAATACTAAAAATTGCACTGCAGTCTTTTAGGTCAGGAACAGAATATAAATTAATTTGTCCAAACTAAAATAAAGTAATAAATTATTTAAAAATAAATTAATATATTTATAACAACTGAAAAACTTTAAAATTAAAATTCTTTACAAATTAATTAAGTTTGTCCGAACAAAAAACCATAATAAATAATTTAAAAATTAATTAACATATTTATAACGACTGAAAAACTTTAAAACTAAAATTCTTTAAAAATTAAATTGGGATAATTTCTATACCCCACATACATTTAAATTAGGGTATTATGGTTTACTCTTAATTGAAATCTTGCAATTTATTTATGTTAATTAAAAATATACAATAAACGAATTTATATAAAACTAATATGATTTAGCTTAACGTTGTTTTTTTTTTTAATGAACAGCAATCTATCAATATATGAATAATTAAAAATTTATATATATTAAATATCATATTAAATATATCTATATATCAAATTCTACATATAATTATCGTAGTAATACCATAAATAATGTAAAATATTATTTAAATATAAAAATAAATACATATTTACAATGAACATAGACAGCACCTGCTGGCTGTTGGCCAATAATATACAAACATATGTATGTACATATGTAATTATTCCCCATTTAATTGACTATCTCGCCTTACTTTCATCACTTGGGATTTATTTGCATTTGCACTTGATTATTTTTAGGGGGGGAATTAAGCCAGAGATCCAATTAGGCAAAGTGTGTTGACATTTCAATCAGATGGCAACATGAATGAAGTGTGCATTGCATAAGCAGCTGTTGCTTAATTACACATAATTAAAGTATCTAAATCAGTTAAGGGCCGCCCTCAGCCCGCTCATATAAATGTTTGCCAGTGGGAGTTGCAAAGGGTTTGCTGTAGTTGCTGTTGCTGTTGTTGTTGTTGCTGAGATCTTCCAGTTGCTGGCGCGCTTACAACTATTTATGACATCCGTCAGCCGTTTGACTTTCTAACACAGTTTCGAGTTGTCGGTTTTCGGTTTTCGGTTTTCGGCTTTCGGTCTTCGATTTGTTGTTCGATGCTCTCCCTGGTTGAGTCGAGTACTTGGGCTGCGTAATCGGGGCCATCTGCCAGACGGAGTTTTATATATATCTATCTGTATTTTATTTTGATTTTTTTTCTACTCTTTCAGTTGGGAATTTGTTGCCACAATGACTCGCAACTGAAGTATCATAAACATTCACTTTTACGTATGTATATGTATATATGGGTATATGTGTTTCTATGTGTGCTGCTGCTGCTGCTGCTGCAGTCGTCAACCAATTTCCTGCTACTTGATACAGTTTTTTTTTCGGCTTTTGGATTTCGGTTTTTGTGTCAGACCCGCAAGGTCGTCGCTGCTTGTCAGCATTGATGATGCCTGTCTATGGACACACATTATATAGTACATTAAATGTATTTATGATTTTGTTTCATTTGTTTGCCTGATTTATGCAATAAACAAATAACAACAATTATGACGCTCTGATTATTGAAGATGCGACAGCAATTGCCACTGCAGCTGCTGTGCAGCCGATCTTCGATCAACATCTGGGGCCAACTGCGGGCGCTTAGCCCTCGACAGCTGTCAACTGGAGCCAACGGGCCAAGCTATTAATATTTGGCCCTCGTCTCACCTTCGATTGGACACTTTTACTTTTGTTGGCAAAATTTCATGGCGCGCCACTCGACATGGGGCGCTTTGGGAGGCGCCTCAAGTTTTTGGGCTTCAGCGGCGTGTAAATACTTCTACGATTAATTACATCGGAGCACCTTTTTGACAGGCTCAATGGGTGCGATGAGAAATTTCTATGGTCATTATTGTGCTCATCGAATTGCGGGCCCCATTCGGCCTTTGTGTGCGATAATCGAGCGTAAAATGGGCCACAGACCACATCAAAAAAAGTAATAATAAAAGCAGCCGGCAGCAGCCGCTCAAATGGCCAAAAGCCAAGCGAAATATGCGAATTTGTTGGCCGTGTTTTGATTTCTTTTACAAGCCGCCGCTGGGCCCTGGGCAACTAAAGCGAAGAGCCACTCTTGAAGGGATCGAGGCGTCAATATGCAAATTGCTATAAATACAAAAATATAAGACTGAGCGAAAAAACAACAACAAAAGCAATAGACAACAAAATAAATAGACAGATAAGCTGGCAAAAACAATAGCCAAAGATGGTCAAGTGTTTGATTAATTGACTGCAAAAATAATTATTATAATTTATGCAAATTTAATGTGAGACGCGCCTGCTAATGGGACAAAGCGGCGTATGCGTAACGCGATAACGGTTTAACAACTTGTTGAAGCATTTACTAGTTGCTAACTTGATGGAATGAATGGGACAGGGAACAGGAAGGAGAAACATGAAACTGTCTGGCAATGCCCAGTGCAGTGTCAATCAGATGGCAACGCCTATTAAATTATTTATATTTTGTATTCATAAATGTATATTAATAAATGTAATAAACAAAAGATACCTAAAATATAAATCTCAATAAAATTTTAAATATAATAATAATTAATAATTAAATTATATACTTTAAACTATTTTTATAAAGGTTTTTGTTATTTTTTAGTTAAGACACTTTACATATTTAAATATTAAAATTAAAATATCTAACATATAAATATAAGTAAAATTTTAAAATAATAATAAAATCAAATGTTAAATTATAAACCTTAATAAAATTTTTAATGACATTTTTTTTTTTAGTTAACACATTTTCCATTTTTAAATATTAAATAATAACAAATATTTAAAATATTAATATTAATAAAATTATTAAAAATAATAATAATTAATAATTAAAGTAAATATTTTAATAATTCTTTTAAATTCTTTTTTAATTTTAGATAAGACGTTTCACATATTTTATTATAAAATAATAAAAAATACCTGAAGTTTAATTATTAATAAAATTTAAAAAATAATAATAAAATATATATACAAATATTTTATACTTTAACAATTTTTTTTTTATTTAATTTTAATTTTAATTTTTTTTTTTTGCAGTTTACACTTTTTACATATTTAAATATACTTCACTTATTGCTGAGCTATAATTTGTTCAATTTAGGAATTAACCATCCTACACAGACTTCTATTTTACTTCTCTCATTTAGACTCTGATGTTTACTGTTCAGCAAATCTCTTTCAATAGAACATCAAATATTATATGATATGTGATATGGCAATATCATACCAAAATCAACTCGTATTACCCCACTTTACTCGCCTCTTATCAAGCCATAACAAATAAATTTTAGCCTCCTATCAAAAGCGTCAATTTGAGTGCAATTTGAGTTCAATATCATTTAATTAGCTTAAATCAAGTGTGCCGTTTAAGCCAACACATTCACATTCCTTTTGGGTTGTTTACTTTTTCAAGTGCCTTCCCAATGCTGAGCAAATTCTTATCGGCTGCTGCTGCTGTTGCTGCTGTTGTTGTTGCTGTTGAGAACTGCGCTTGCTGCCACAATCCAATTAACCTTTTGACATTTGCGACAGGCAGCAGATGCAGCGGCTACTTTTGGCTAATGGCTGCGCGTAAATCAAACACACCACAAGCGCACACACACACACATGGCACAAGATACAAAAGTATCTGTCAGATACGTCGACTACTAGTCGTGGTCACTTGTAATGCACACTTCGGTTCAGTTGCGGATGTCTCTCGTCGCTCAAGCGGATGCGGCTGTAATTAAAACACTCGACGCGTTCGTTGCAAGTGTTCGCATCCCAGTTTAATAAACTCATCATCAGCAGCCACTAATAAATAAAAATTAAAAACACAACAACAACAATAACTATCAAGAAAAACAAAAGCAACTGCCACTGCACTAAGCCGCATGTGCAACATGTGTCTTCTGGCTTGTTAGCACCAATGAGCTTTTGGGTATCGTGTGCACATCTTGTTGACCATGTGCCTCTGACATCTCGCTGCCCAAACGGAACTGAGCTCAACTCAATGCAACGTAACTCAGCTCAGCTCAAGTCAAATCGAGTAAACTTAACTGAGAAAGTTGTCTTGACAGAGCAGCTCATAAAGACTTCATAAAATATATTTTGCAAGTATTTGCGGTAGGTAATAGAACAAAGTTCTACAACTACTTAATGACTACAGCTACAAATACAAATAGCAAATACAAAAATAATTCTGTCTCTAAATCAAGTCTCTAGCTCTTAATCTTCTGAAATCGACGCGCTCGAACATGCGGACAGACGAACAGACATTCGCCCGAAACCTTACAAATCCATGACTATTTTTTGAATGCAAACTGATACTACGCATAAATACGCGTCTAACAAGGCATTCCACTCGAAAATCGGATGAAAAGTCCACAAGATATGAACTACCAATGTCAGGGGCTTGACTTTTAGTATTTTTTCGGTATTTTTTGGTATATTTCGGTGTCTTGTGCATTCCTCCAAAACCTTATAGCTCCATGACTATTTTTGAATGCAAACTGATACTACGCATAAGTACGCGTCTAACAAGGCATTCCACTCGAAAATCGGGTGAAAAGTCCACAAGATATAAACTACCAATGTCAGAGGCTTGACTTTTAGTATTTTTTTTTTGTATTTTTGGGTATAGTTCGGTGTCTTGTGCATTCGTCCGAAACCTTATAACTCCATGACTATTTTTGAATGCTGACTGATACTATGCCTACATACGCGTCTAACAAGGTATTCCACTCGAAAATCGGATGAAAAGTCCACAAGATATGAACTACGAAAGTTAGAGGCTTGACTTTTAGTATTTTTTCGGTATTTTTTGGTATATTTCGGTGTCTTGTGCATTCGTCCGAAACCTTATAACTCCATGACTATTTTTGAATGCAAACTGATACTACGGATAAATACGCGTCTAACAAGGCATTCCACTCGAAAATGGGGTGAAAAGTCCACAAGATATGAACTACCAAAGTCTGAGGCTTGACTTTTAGTATTTTTTTTGGTATTTTTGTGTATATTTCAGTGTATTGTGCATTCCTCCGAAACCTTATAACTCCATGACTATTTTTGAATGCAGACTGATACTATGCATAAATACGCGTCTAACAAGGTATTCCACTCGAAAATCGCATGAAAAGTCCACAAGATATGAACTACGAAAGTTAGAGGCTTGACTTTTAGTATTTTTTCGGTATTTTTTTGTATATTTCGGTGTCTTGTGCATTCGTCCGAAACCTTATAACTCCATGACTATTTTTGAATGCAAACTGATACTACGGATAAATACGCGTCTAACAAGGCATTCCACTCGAAAATGGGGTGAAAAGTCCACAAGATATGAACTACTAAAGTCTGAGGCTTGACTTTTAGTATTTTTTTGGTATTTTTGGGTATAGTTCGGTGTCTTGTGCATTCGTCCGAAACCTTATAACTCCATGACTATTTTTGAATGCTGACTGATACTATGCATACATACGCGTCTAACAAGGTATTCCACTCGAAAATCGGATGAAAAGTCCACAAGATATGAACTACGAAAGTTAGAGGCTTGACTTTTAGTATTTTTTCGGTATTTTTTGGTATATTTCGGTGTCTTGTGCATTCGTCCGAAACCTTATAACTCCATGACTATTTTTGAATGCAAACTGATACTACGGATAAATACGCGTCTAACAAGGCATTCCACTCGAAAATGGGGTGAAAAGTCCACAAGATATGAACTACTAAAGTCTGAGGCTTGACTGTTAGTATTTTTTTGGTATTTTTGGGTATAGTTCGGTGTCTTGTGCATTCGTCCGAAACCTTATAACTCCATGACTATTTTTGAATGCTGACTGATACTATGCATACATACGCGTCTAACAAGGTATTCCACTCGAAAATCGCATGAAAAGTCCACAAGATATGAACTACGAAAGTCTGAGGCTTTGGTATTTTTTCGGTATTTTTGTGTATATTTCAGTGTCTTGTGCATTCCTCCGAAACCTTATAACTCCATGACTATTTTTGAATGCAGACTGATACTATGCATAAATACGCGTCTAACAAGGTATTCCACTCGAAAATCGGATGAAAAGTCCACAAGATATGAACTACGAAAGTTAGAGGCTTGACTTTTAGTATTTTTTCGGTATTTTTTGGTATATTTCGGTGTCTTGTGCATTCGTCCGAAACCTTATAACTCCATGACTATTTTTGAATGCAAACTGATACTATGCATGAATACGCGTCTAACAAGGCATCCCGCTCGAAAATCGGATGAAAAGTCCACAATATATGAACTACCAGAGTCATAAAAAAAAAATAGGGGGGTAGGGGGGTATAGGGGGGTAGGAGGGTATAGGGGTAAGGGGTACGGCTAAAAACAGAATTCTGACGGCTCTGGGTAGTGAGGGAGGTGGGTGTTTAGTGGGTATAGGGGTATAGGGGGTATAGGGGGTATAGGGGGTATAGGGGGGTATAGGGGGGTTGGGGGTCGGTAAAGGGGGGTAGGGGGGTATAGGCGGGTAGGGGGGTTATAGGGGGTATAGGGGTATAGGGGTAGGGGTGGGTACGGCTAAAAAAGAATTTCTGACGGCTCTGGGTAGTGAGGGAGGTGGGTGTATAGGGGTATAGGGGGTATAGGGGGTATAGGGGGTATAGGGGGGTAGGGGGGGTATAGGGGGGTATAGGGGGTAGGGGGGCATAGGGGGGGTAGTGGTGTATAGGGGGTAGGAGGGTATAGGGGTAGGGGGTAGGTACGGCTAAAGAAAGAATTTCTGACGGCTCTGGGTTTAGAGAGGGAGGGGTGGGTATAGGGGGTATAGGGGGTATAAGGGGGTAGGGGGGTATAGGGGGGTAGGAGGGTATAGGGGTAAGGGGTACGGCTAAAAAAGAATTTCTGACGGCTCTCTGTAGGGAGAGAGGGGGGGTGGTATAGGGGGTATAGGGGTATAGGGGTAGGGGGGTACGGCTAAAAAGAATTTCTGACGGCTCTGGGTAGGGAGGGAGGGGTGGGTATAGGGGGTATAGGGGGGTATAGGTGGGTATAGGGGGGTAGGGGGGTATGGGGGGTATAGGGGTATAGGGGGGTATAGGGGTATAGGGGTATAGGGGAATAGGGGTAGGGGGTACGGCTAAAAAAAGAATTTCTTGACGGCTCTGGGTAGGATGGAGGGGGGGGGGGGGGGTATAGGGGGTATAGGGTGGTAGGGGGTATAGGGGGGGTAGGGGGGTATAGGGGTAGGGGGTACGGCTAAAAAAGAATTTTCTGATGGCTCTGGGTTATAGTGGGTATAGGGGGGTATAGGGGGTATAGGGGGGTATAGGGGGGTAGGGGGGTATAGGGGGTATAGGGGTATAGGGGGGTATAGGGGTATAGGGGGGTTATAGGGGAATAGGGGGTTAGGGGGTACGGCTAAAAAAAGAATTTCTGACGGCTGTTGTAGGGTTGGGGGGGGGGGGTATAGGGGGGTAGGGGTATAGGGGTATAGGGGGGTATAGGGGGGGTTAGGGGGTATAGGGGTATAGGGGGGTATAGGGGGGGGTAGGGGGGTATAGGGGTATAGGGGTAGGGGGTACGGCTAAAAAAGAATTTCTGACGGCTCTCTGTAGGGAGAGAGGGGTGGTGGGGTAGGGGGTATAGGGGGGTATAGGTTATAGGGGGTTATAGGGTTAGGGGTATAGGGGGTAGGGGGGGTCGGCTATAAAAAACAGAATTTCGGACGGCTCTGGGAAGGATGGAAGGGGGGGGGGGGTAGGTGGTCTAGGGGGGGGGGGTTAGGGTAGGGGGTAGGGGGTATAGGTATAGTGGGGGTATAGGGGGGGTGGTGGTGATATAAGGGGGGTGGGGTCGGGCAGGGGGGTATAGGGGGGTAGGGGGGTATAGGGGGGATAGGGGGGTATAGGGGTAGGGGGGGGTACGGCTAAAAAAATTTCTGATGGCTCTGGGTTAGAGGGAGGGGGGGGGTTAGGGGGGTAGGGGGGTTATAGGGGGGGAGGTATAGGGGGTATAGGGGGGTAGGGGGTAGGGGGGGTATAGGGGTATAGGGGGGTATAGGGGGGTATAGGGTAGGGGGTACGGCTAAAAAAGAATTTCTGACGGCTCTGGGTAGGGGGGGGGGGGGTATAGGGGGTATAGGGGGTATAGGGGGGTAGGGGGGTAGGGGTAGGGGGGTATAGGGGGGGGGGTATAGGGGTATAGGGGTAGGGGGGGGACGGTATTAAAAAAGAATTTATGACGGGTGGGTAGGGTGGGAGGGGGGGTATAGGGGGGGGGGGGGTGGTATAGGGGGGGTATAGGGGGGTATAGGGGGGTATAGGGGGTTATAGGGGGGTATAGGGGTATAGGGGTAGGGGGGGGTAGGGGGTACGGCTAAAAAAGAATTTCTGACGGCTGTGGTAGGGTGGTAGGGGGGGGGGTATAGGGGGGTATAGGGGGGTATAGGGGGGTATAGGGGGGTATAGGGGGGGGGGGTATAGGGGTGGGGGGGGTAAGGGGGGTAGGGGGTAGGGGGGTAGGGGGTGGGGTAGGGGGTACGGCTAAAAAAGAATTTCGATGGCGTAGGGAGAGGGGGGGGTGGTTATAGGGGGTATAGGGGGTAGGGGGGTAGGGGGGTAGGGGGTATAGGGGGGTGTAGGGGGGTATAGGGGGTAGGGGGGGGGTATAGGGGGGTAGGGGGGTATAGGGGTAGGGAGTACGGCTAAAAAAGAATTTCTGACGGCTCTGGGTAGGAGGGAGGGGGGGGGTATAGGGGGTATAGGGGGGTAGGAGGGTATCCACAAGATATGAACTACGAAAGTTAGAGGCTTGACTTTTAGTATTTTTTTGGTATTTTTTTGGTATATTCGGTGGTCTTGTGCATTCGTCCGAAACCTTATAACTCCATGACTATTTTTAAATGCAAACTGATACTAGACATAAATACGCGTCTAACAAGGTATTCCACTCGAAAATCGGATGAAAAGTCCACAAGATATGAACTACCAATGTCAGAAGCTAAGCTTTTAGTATTTTTTCCGGTATTTTTTGGTATTTTTGGGTATATTTCGGTGTCTTGTGCATTCCTCGGAAATCTTGTAACTCCATGACTATTTTTGAATGCAAACTGATACTACGGATAAGTACGCGTCTAACAAGGCATTCCACTCGAAAATCGGATGAAAAGTCCACAAGATATGAACTACCAATGTCAGAAGCTAGACTTTTAGTAATTTTTTCGGTTATTTTCTTGGTATTTTTGGGTATATTTTCGGTGTATTGTGCATTCCTCCGAAAATCTTATAACTCCATTACTATTTTTGAATGCAAACTGATACTACGGATAAGTACGCGTCTAACAAGGCATTCCACTCGAAAATCGGATGAAAGGTCCACAAGATATGAACTACCAATGTCAGGGGCTTGACTTTAGGTATTTTTTCGGTATTTTTGGTATATTTCGGTGTCTTGTGTCATTCCGTCCGAAACCTTATAGCTCCATGACTATTTTTGAATGCAAACTGATACTACGGATAAGTACGCGTCTAAAAAGGCATTCCACTCGAATATCGGGTGAAAAGTCCACAAGATATAAACTACCAATGTCAGAGGCTTGACTTTTAGGTATTTTTTTCGGTATTTTTTGTGTATAGTTCGGTGTCTTGTGCATTCGTCCGAAACCTTATAACTCCATGACTATTTTGAATGCTGACTGATACTATGCATACATACGCGTCTAACAAGGTATTCCACTCGAAAATCGGATGAAAAGTCCACAAGATATGAACTACCAAAGTCAGAGGCTTGACTTTTGGTATTTTTTCGTTATTTTTGTGTATATTTCGGTGTCTTGTGCATTCCTCCGAACCTTATAACTCCATGACTATTTTTTGAATGCAGACTGATACTATGCATACAATACGCGTCTAACAAGGTATTCCACTCGAAAATCGGATGAAAAGTCCACAAGATATGAAACTACGAAAGTTAGAGGCTTGACTTTTAGTATTTTTTCGGTATTTTTTGGTATATTTCGGTTGTCTTGTGCATTCGTCCGAAACCTTATAACTCCATGACTATTTTTGAATGCAAACTGATACTACGGAGTAAATACGCGTCTAACAAGGCATTCCACTCGAAAATGGGGTGAAAAGTCCACAAGATATGAACTACCGAAAGTTAGAGGCTTGACTTTAGTATTTTTTTTGGTATTTTTGGGTATAGTTCGGTGTCTTGTGCATTCGTCCGAAACCTTATAACTCCATGACTATTTTTGAATGCAAACTGATACTATGCATAAATACTCGTCTAACAAGGTATCCACTCAAAAATCGGATGAAAAGTCCACAAGATATGAACTACGAAAGTTAGAAGCTTGAACTTTTGGTATTTTTTCGGTATTTTTGTGTATATTTCAGTGTCTTGTGCATTCCTCCGAAACCTTATAACTCCATGACTATTTTTGAATGCAGACTGATACTATTGCATAAAGTACCGGCGTCCTAACAAGGCATTCCACTCGAAAATCGGATGAAAAGTCACAAGATATGAAACCAAATGTCAGAAAGCTTGACTTTTAGTATTTTTTCGGTATTTTTTGTATATTTCGGTGTCTTGTGCATTCCTCGAAACCTTATAACTCCATGACTATTTTTGAATGCAAACTGATACTAAGCATAAGTACGCGTAACAAGGCATTCCACTCGAAATCGGGTGGAAAAGTCCACAAGATATAAATACCAATGTCAGAGGCTTGACTTTTAGTATTTTTTCGGTTTTTTTTGATATATTCGGTGTTTGTGGCTTCGTCCGAAAACTTATAGCTCACTATTTTGAATGCATGATTACGCATAAGTACAAAGGCATTCCACTCGAAAATCGGGTGAAAAGTCCACAAGATATGAACTACGAAAGTCAGAGGCTTGACTTTTAGTATTTTTTTGGTATTTTTGGGTATATTTCGGTTTGTCTTGTGCATTCGTCCGAAACCTTATAACTCCATGACTATTTTTGAATGCAAACTGATACTACGCATAAATACGCGTCTAACAAGGTATTCCACTCGAAAATCGGATGAAAAGTCCACAAGATATGAACTACCAATGTCAGAAGCTAGACTTTTAGTATTTTTTCGGTATTTTTTTGGTATTTTTGGGTATATTTCGGTGTCTTGTGCATTCCTCCGAAATCTTATAACTCCATGACTATTTTTGAATGCAAACTGATACTACGGATAAGTACGCGTCTAACAAGGCATTCCACTCGAAAATCGGATGAAAAGTCCACAAGATATGAACTACCAATGTCAGGGGCTTGACTTTTGGTATTTTTTCGGTATTTTTGAGTATATTTCGGTGTCTTGTGCATTCCTCCGAAACCTTATAGCTCCATGACTATTTTTGAATGCAGACTGATACTATGCATAAACACGCGTCTAACAAGGTATTCCACTCGAAAATCGGATGAAAAGTCCACAAGATATAAACTACCAATGTCAGGGGCTTGACTTTTAGTATTTTTTCGGTATTTATTGATATATTCGATGTCTTGTGTATTCGTCCGAAACCTTATAGCTCCATGACTATTTTTGAATGCAAACTGATACTACGCATAAGTACGCGTCTAACAAGGCATTCCACTCGAAGATCGGGTGAAAAGTCCACAATATTTAAACTATTAATGTCAGAGGCTTGACTTTTAGTATTTTTTTGGTATTTTTGGGGTATAGGGGGGTAGGAGGTATAGGGGGGTAGGGGGGTATAGGGGTATAGGGGTATAGGGGGGTATAGGGGTATAGCGGTAGGGGGTACGGCTAAAAAAGAATTTCTGACGGCTCTGGGTAGGGAGGGAGGGGGGGGTATAGGGGGGTAGGGGTTGTCTAGGGTGTTACTCAGGGGTAGGGGTATAGGGGGGTATAGGGGGGTTATCGGGGGTAGGGGGGGGGGTATAGGGTGGTATAGTGGTATAAGGGGGTTAAGGGTATAGGGGTATAGGGGTAGGGCGATACGGCAAAAAAAGAATTTCTGACGGCTCTGGGTAGGGTGGACGGGGGGGGGGGTATTGGGGGGTAGGGGTGGTATAGGGGGGGTAGGGGGGTATAGGGGGGGAGGGGGGTGGTATTAGGGGGGTAGGGGGTGTATAGGGGGCTTATAGGGGGGTATAGGGGATAGGGGTAGGGTCGGCTAAAAAAAGAATTTCTGACGCTCTGGGTAGGGTGGGAGGGGGGGGTAATAGGGGGGGGTAGGGGGGGGGGGGGGGGGTATAGGGGGTATAGGGGTATAGGGGGTATAAGGGTATATTAGGGGGGGGTACGGAAAAAAGAATTTGAGGCTCTGTGTAGGGTGAGAGGGGGGTGTGGTATAGGGGGTATAGGGGGTATAGGGGGGTATAGGGGTAGGGGGTATAGGGGGGTAGGGGGGTATAGGGTGGTAGGGGGTGTAGGGGTAGGGAGTACGGCTAAAAAAGAATTTCTGACGGCTCTGGGTAGGAGGGAGGAGGGGGTATAGGGGGGTAGGAGGGTATCCACAAGATATGAACTACGAAAGTTAGAGGCTTGACTTTTAGTATTTTTTCGGTATTTTTTGGTATATTTCGGTGTCTTGTGCATTCGTCCGAAACCTTATAACTCCATGACTATTTTTGAATGCAAACTGATACTACGGATAAATACGCGTCTAACAAGGCATTCCACTCGAAAATGGGGTGAAAAGTCCACAAGATATGAACTACCAAAGTCAGAGGCTTGACTTTTAGTATTTTTTTGGTATTTTTGGGTATAGTTCGGTGTCTTGTGCATTCGTCCGAAACCTTATAACTCCATGACTATTTTTGAATGCAAACTGATACTATGCATAAATACTCGTCTAACAAGTTATTCCACTCAAAAATCGGATGAAAAGTCCACAAGATATGAACTACGAAAGTTAGAAGCTTGACTTTTGGTATTTTTTTCGGTATTTTTGTGTATATTTCAGTGTCTTGTGCATTCCTCCGAAACCTTATAACTCCATGACTATTTTTGAATGCAAACTGATACTACGGATAAGTACGCGTCTAACAAGGCATTCCACTCGAAAATCGGATGAAAAGTCCACAAGATATGAACTACCAATGTCAGAAGCTAGACTTTTAGTATTTTTTCGGTATTTTTTGGTATTTTTGGGTATATTTCGGTGTCTTGTGCATTCCTCCGAAATCTTATATTTCCATGACTATTTTTGAATGCAAACTGATACTACGGATAAGTACGCGTCTAACAAGGCATTCCACTCGAAAATCGGATGAAAAGTCCACAAGATATGAACTACCAATGTCAGGGGCTTGACTTTTGGTATTTTTTCGGTATTTTTGAGTATATTTCGGTGTCTTGTGCATTCGTCCGAAACCTTATAACTCCATGACTATTTTTGAATGCTGACTGATACTATGCATACATACGCGTCTAACAAGGTATTCCACTCGAAAATCGGATGAAAAGTCCACAAGATATGAACTACCAAAGTTAGAGGCTTGACTTTTAGTATTTTTTTTGGTATTTTTGGGTATAGTTCGGTGTCTTGTGCATTCGTCCGAAACCTTATAACTCCATGACTATTTTTGAATGCAAACTGATACTATGCATAAATACGCGTCTAACAAGGTATTCCACTCGAAAATCGGATTATGAAAAGTCCACAAGATATGAACTACGAAAGTTAGAGGCTTGACTTTTAGTATTTTTTCGGTATACTTTGGTATATTTCGGTGTCTTGTGCATTCGTCCGAAACCTTATAACTCCATGACTATTTTTGAATGCAAACTGATACTACGCATAAATACGCGTCTAACAAGGTATTCCACTCGAAAATCGGATGAAAAGTCCACAAGATATGAACTACCAATGTCAGAAGCTAGACTTTTAGTATTTTTTCGGTATTTTTTGGTATTTTTGGGTATATTTCGGTGTCTTGTGCATTCGTCCGAAACCTTATAACTCCATGACTATTTTTGAATGCAAACTGATACTACGGAGTAATACGCGTCTAACAAGGCATTCCACTCGAAAATGGGGTGAAAAGTCCACAAGATATGAACTACCAAAGTCAGAGGCTTGACTTTTAGTATTTTTTTGGTATTTTTGGGTATAGTTCGGTGTCTTGTGCATTCGTCCGAAACCTTATAACTCCATGACTATTTTTGAATGCAAACTGATACTATGCATAAATACTCGTCTAACAAGGTATTCCACTCAAAAATCGGATGAAAAGTCCACAAGATATGAACTACGAAAGTTAGAAGCTTGACTTTTGGTATTTTTTCGGTATTTTTGTGTATATTTCAGTGTCTTGTGCATTCCTCCGAAACCTTATAACTCTATGACTATTTTTGAATGCAGACTGATACTATGCATAAATACGCGTCTAACAAGGCATTCCACTCGAAAATCGGATGAAAAGTTCACAAGATATGAACTACCAATGTCAGGGGCTTGACTTTTAGTATTTTTTCGGTATTTTTTGATATATTCGGTGTCTTGTGCATTCGTCCGAAACCTTATAGCTCCATGACTATTTTTGAATGCAAACTGATACTACGCATAAGTACAAAGGCATTCCACTCGAAAATCGGGTGAAAAGTCCACAAGATATGAACTACGAAAGTCAGAGGCTTGACTTTTAGTATTTTTTTGGTATTTTTGGGTATATTTCGGTGTCTTGTGCATTCGTCCGAAACCTTATAACTCCATGACTATTTTTGAATGCAAACTGATACTACGCATAAATACGCGTCTAACAAGGTATTCCACTCGAAAATTGGATGAAAAGTCCACAAGATATGAACTACCAATGTCAGAAGCTAGACTTTTAGTATTTTTTCGGTATTTTTTGGTATTTTTGGGTATATTTCGGTGTCTTGTTTCCTCCGAAATCTTATAACTCCATGACTATTTTTGAATGCAAACTGATACTACGGATAAGTACGCGTCTAACAAGGCATTCCACTCGAAAATCGGATGAAAAGTCCACAAGATATGAACTACCAATGTCAGGGGCTTGACTTTTAGTATTTTTTCGGTATTTATTGATATATTCGATGTCTTGTGTATTCGTCCGAAACCTTATAGCTCCATGACTATTTTTGAATGCAAACTGATACTACGCATAAGTACGCGTCTAACAAGGCATTCCACTCGAAAATCGGGTGAAAAGTCCACAAGATATAAACTACCAATGTCAGAGGCTTGACTTTTAGTATTTTTTTGGTATTTTTGGGGTATAGGGGGGTATAGGGGGTAGGGGGGTATAGGGTATAGGGGTATAGGGGGGTATAGGGGTATAGGGGTAGGGGGTACGGCTAAAAAAAGAATTTCTGACGGCTCGGGTAGGGAGGAGGGGGGGTATAGGGGGTAGGGGTGTATAGGGGTGGTAGGGGTCTAGGGGGGATAGGGGGGTATAGGGGGTAGGGGGGTATAGGGTGGTATAGGGAATATAGGGGTAGGGGGGGGTACGGCTAAAAAAAGAATTTCTGACGGCTCTGGTAGGGGGGGGGGGGGGGGGATAGGGGGGTATGGGGGGGTAGGGGGGGTAGGGGGGTTATAGGGGTATAGGGGGTATATAGGGGTTTAGGGGGGTAAGGGTTAACGGCTAAAAAAAGAATTCTGACGGCTGGGTAGGGGGGGGGGGGGGGGTAGGGGGTAGGGGGGTATAGGGGGGATGGGGTATAGGGGGTATAGGGGTATAGGGGTAGGGGTACGGCTAAAAAAAGATTTCTGACGGCTCTGGGTAGGGGGGAGGGGGGGGTATGGGGTATAGGGGTATAGGGGGGTAGGGTGGGGGGGGGTATGGGTGGTATAGGGTGGGGTATAGGGGAATAAGGGGATAGGGGTATAGGGGTAGGGGGTACGGCTAAAAAAAGAATTTCTGACGGCTCTGTGGGGGGGGGAGGGGGGGGTATAGGGGGGTATGGGGGGGGTATATAGGGGTTAGGGGGGGGGTTAACGGCTAAGGACGGCTGTGTATAGGGGGGGGGGGGGGGGGGGGGGGGTATATATAGGGGGGTATAGGGGGGTATAGGGGGTATAGGGGGTAAGGGGGTGGAACGGCCCTAAAAAAGAATTTCTGACGGCTCTGGGTAGGGTGGAGGGGGGGGGGGGGGGGGGGGTAGGGGGGTAGGGGGGTATAGGGGGTATAGGGTATAGGGGGGTATAGGGGTTTATAGGGGGTAGGGGTAGGGCGGGTAACGGCTAAAAAAAGAATTCTGACGGCTGGGGGGGAGGGGGGGGGGGGGTATCGGGGGGGGGGGGGGGGGGTATAGGGGGGTATAGGGTATATGGGGAGGGGGTATAGGGGTAGGCGGTTACGGCCTAAAAAAAGAATTCTGACGGCTGTGGTAGGGTGGGAGGGGGGGGGGGTATAGGGGGGTTATAGGGGGGTAGGGGGTATAGGGTGGTAGGCCGGTAGGGGGGTATAGGGGTTATAGTGGTAGGGGGTAAGGCTAAAAAAGAATTTCTGACGGCTCTGTGTAGGGAGAGAGGGGTGGTGGTATAGGGGGTATAGGGGGGTATAGGGGGTGGTAGGGGGGTATAGCGGGGTAGGGGGGTATAGGGGGGTAGGGGGGTATAGGGGGGTTAGGGGGGTATAGGGGTAGGGAGAGTACGGCTAAAAAAGAATTTCTGACGGCTCTGGGTAGGAGGGTGGGGGGGTGTATAGGGGGTATAGGGGGGTAGGTAGGAGGGTTATCCAAAAGATATGAACTACGAAAGTTAGAGGCTTGACTTTTAGTATTTTTTCGGTATTTTTTGGTATATTTCGGTTTGTCTTGTGCATTCGTCCGAAACCTTATAACTCCATGGCTATTTTTGAATGCAAACTGATACTACGCATAAATACGCGTCTAACAAGGCATTCCACTCGAAAATCGGATGAAAAGTCCACAAGATATGAACTACCAATGTCAGGGGCTTGACTTTTAGTATTTTTTTGGTATTTTTTGATATATTCGGTGTCTTGTGTATTCGTCCGAAACCTTATAGCTCCATGACTATTTTTGAATGCAAACTGATACTACGCATAAGTACAAAGGCATTCCACTCGAAAATCGGGTGAAAAGTCCACAAGATATGAGCTACGAAAGTCAGAGGCTTGACTTTTAGTATTTTTTTGGTATTTTTTGGTATATTTCGGTGTCTTGTGCATTCGTCCGAAACCTTATAACTCCATGACTATTTTTAAATGCAAACTGATACTACGCATAAATACGCGTCTAACAAGGTATTCCACTCGAAAATCGGATGAAAAGTCCACAAGATATGAACTACCAATGTCAGAAGCTAAGCTTTTAGTATTTTTTCGGTATTTTTTGGTATTTTTGGGTATATTTCGGTGTCTTGTGCATTCCTCCGAAATCTTATAACTCCATGACTATTTTTGAATGCAAACTGATACTACGGATAAGTACGCGTCTAACAAGGCATTCCACTCGAAAATCGGATGAAAAGTCCACAAGATATGAACTACCAATGTCAGAAGCTAGACTTTTAGTATTTTTTCGGTATTTTTTGGTATTTTTGGGTATATTTCGGTTGTCTTGTGCATTCCTCCGAAATCTTATAACTCCATGACTATTTTTGAATGCAAACTGATACTACGGATAAGTACGCGTCTAACAAGGCATTCCACTCGAAAATCGGATGAAAAGTCCACAAGATATGAACTACCAATGTCAGGGGCTTGACTTTTAGTATTTTTTCGGTATTTTTTGGTATATTTCGGTGTCTTGTGCATTCCTCCGAAACCTTATAGCTCCATGACTATTTTTGAATGCAAACTGATACTACGGATAAGTACGCGTCTAACAAGGCATTCCACTCGAATATCGGGTGAAAAGTCCACAAGATATAAACTACCAATGTCAGAGGCTTGACTTTTAGTATTTTTTTGGTATTTTTGGGTATAGTTCGGTGTCTTGTGCATTCGTCCGAAACCTTATAACTCCATGACTATTTTTGAATGCTGACTGATACTATGCATACATACGCGTCTAACAAGGTATTCCACTCGAAATCGGATGAAAAGTCCACAAGATATGAACTACCAAAGTCAGAGGCTTGACTTTTGGTATTTTTTCGGTATTTTTGTGTATATTTCAGTGTCTTGTGCATTCCTCCGAAACCTTATAACTCCATGACTATTTTTGAATGCAGACTGATACTATGCATAAATACGCGTCTAACAAGGTATTCCACTCGAAATCGGATGAAAAAGTCCACAAGATATGAACTACGAAAGTTAGAGGCTTGACTTTTAGTATTTTTTCGGTATTTTTTGGTATATTTCGGTGTCTTGTGCATTCGTCCGAAACCTTATAACTCCATGACTATTTTTGAATGCAAACTGATACTACGGATAAATACGCGTCTTACAAGGCATTCCACTCGAAAATGGGGTGAAAAGTCCACAAGATATGAACTACCAAAGTCAGAGGCTTGACTTTTAGTATTTTTTTGGTATTTTTGGGTATAGTTCGGTGTCTTGTGCATTCGTCCGAAACCTTATAACTCCATGACTATTTTTGAATGCAAACTGATACTATGCATAAATACTCGTCTAACAAGGTATTCCACTCAAAAATCGGATGAAAAGTCCACAAGATATGAACTACGAAAGTTAGAAGCTTGACTTTTGGTATTTTTTCGGTATTTTTGTGTATATTTCAGTGTCTTGTGCATTCCTCCGAAACCTTATAACTCCATGACTATTTTTGAATGCAAACTGATACTACGGATAAGTACGCGTCTAACAAGGCATTCCACTCGAAAATCGGATGAAAAGTCCACAAGATATGAACTACCAATGTCAGAAGCTAGACTTTTAGTATTTTTTCGGTATTTTTTGGTATTTTTGGGTATATTTCAGTGTCTTGTGCATTCCTCCGAAATCTTATAACTCCATGACTATTTTTGAATGCAAACTGATACTACGGATAAGTACGCGTCTAACAAGGTATTCCACTCGAAAATCGGATGAAAAGTCCACAAGATATGAACTACCAATGTCAGGGGCTTGACTTTTGGTATTTTTTCGGTATTTTTGAGTATATTTCGGTGTCTTGTGTATTCGTCCGAAACCTTATAGCTCCATGACTATTTTTGAATGCAAACTGATACTACGCATAAGTACGCGTCTAACAAGGCATTCCACTCGAATATCGGGTGAAAAGTCCACAAGATTTAAACTACCAATGTCAGAGGCTTGACTTTTAGTATTTTTTTGGTATTTTTGGGTATAGTTCGGTGTCTTGTGCATTCGTCCGAAACCTTATAACTCCATGACTATTTTTGAATGCAAACTGATACTACGGAGTAAGTATACGCGTCTAACAAGGCATTCCACTCGAAAATGGGGTGAAAAGTCCACAACGATATGAACTACGGGACACGTCAGGGCTTGATTTTAGTATTTTTTGGTTATTTTTGGGTATAGTTCGGTGTTTGTGCATTTCGTCCGACAACCTTATAACTCATGGGCCTCTGTTTCTGGACGGCCTGGGTAGGGCGGGCGGAGGGGGGGGTTTTGGGTATAGGGGTTATCGGGGAGTTATCGGCGGTTTTGGTTTCTCTAGGAGCGGTATAGGGGGTCTCGGGGGGTCGGGGGGTTTTTTGGGGTGTCTCGGGCGGGTTATATAGGGGTTCTCGGGGTTAGGGGGTACGGCTTCCCCCGTCTTTTGCCGGCTTGTTGTCGGGTGGGAGGGTGGGGGTATCAGGGGGTGTGTCGGGGGGTATCCGGGGGTGGGTATCGGGGGTTTTTTTTTATAGGGTAGGGGGGGGTATAGGCGCTAGGGGGGTCTAGGGGGTTATCGGGGGGTCTCGGGAACTCGGGGTCGGGGTCGGTCCGGCTTTCCTACACAACGAATTTCTGCCGGCTTGGGTAGGATAGGGCGCGGGGGGGGGGATTCGATCACGGGGGGGTGATGGGGGGCGGGGGGGAGCATATATAGGGGGGTTTATAGGGGGGTAGGGGGTATAGGGGGGTCGGGCGGTTAGCGGGGGTATAGGGTGAGTAGTAGGGGGGCGAGGTTGGGGTATAGGGGGTATAGGGGTAGGGGGGTACGGCTAAAAAAGAATTTTCTGACGGCTCTGTGTAGGGGGGAGGGGAGGGTTATAGGGGTAGGGTTTTATAGGGTGTTTGTTATAGGGGGGTCTAGGGGGGTAGGGGGGGGGTAGGGGGGTATAGGGGGGTATAGGGGTATAGGGGTCGGGGGTACGGCCTAAAAAAGAATTTCGACGGCTCGGGTTAGGATGGAGGGGGGGGGTGGGGGGTTGGGGGGGGGGGTTAGGGGGTTTAGGGGGTTATAGGGGGGTGGCTTATAGGGGGTAGGGGGTAAGGGGGGTAGGGGGGTGGTCACGGGGGTATAAGGGGTAGGGGGTGGTACGGCTAAAAAGAATTTCTGACGGCTCTGGGTAGGGAGTGAGGGGGGTATAGGGGGGTATAGGGGGGTATAGGGGTTATAGGGTGGTGGTAGGGGGGTATATATAGGGGGGTATAGGGGGGTATAGGGGTTATAGGGGTAGGGGGGAATAGGGGTAGGCGGTCCGGCTAAAAAAAAGAATTTCTGACGGCTCTGTGTCGGGAGGGAGGGGGGGGGGGGTAAGGGAGGTCATTATAGGGGTGATAGGGGGTGGTAAGTGGGGTAGGGGGGGGGGTAGGGGGTATAGGGGGGTTATAGGGGTTATAGGGGTAGGGGTGGTACGGCTAAACAAATGAATTTCTGAGGCTCTGGGTTGGGATGGAGGGGGGGGGGGCGGTTATAGGGGCGGGGGGGTGTATGGGGGCGGGTTTGTAGAGGCGGGGGTAGGGGGGCGATACGGGGGGGAGATATGGTGGTAGGGGGGGTGGGTAGAGGGGGGTAGGGGGGGTGGGGGGGGAGAGTGGTAGGGTGGGTCCGGCTAAAAAAGAATTTCTGAAGGACTATGGGTTAGGGGGGAGGGGGGTATAGGGGGTATGGTTTATAGGGGTTAGGGGGGTGGGTGTATAGGGTTGGTTAGGGGGGGGTGGGATTTTAGGTATGGGGGGTATATAGGGTGGGGTATAGGGGTATAGGGGTAGGGGTTATTATAGGGGGTGGGTACGGTAAAAAAGAAATTCTGACGGCTTGGTGGGAGGGAGGGGGGGTATAGGGGGTTATAGGGGGGTATAGGGGGGTATAGGGGGGTAGGGGGTGGGGGGTAGGGTATATAGGGGGTATAGGGGTATTATAGGGGTAGGGGGTACGGCAAAAAGATTCTGACGGCCGGCTGGGTGGGCGGGGGGGGGGGGGGGGGTTTATAGGGGGGTATAGGGGGGTATAGGGGGGTATAGGGGTATATAGGGGGTTGGGAGGGTAGGGGGGGGACGGCTTAAAAAGAATTTGACGGCTCTTGGGTTGTGATGGAGGGGGGGGGGGGGGGGGGGTATAGGGTGTTTTATAGGGGGGTATAGGGGGGTACTAGGGGTAAGGTGTATAGGGGTGTAGGGGGTCTAGGGGTAGGCGGTACGGCTAAAAAGAATTCTGACGGCTCCTGTGTAGGGAGAGAGGGTGGTGTATCGGGGGTATAGGGGGGTTATAGGGGGGTATAGGGGGGTAGGGGGGTATAGGGGGTAGGGGGGTTGGGTATAGGGTGGTAGGGGGGTTATAGGGGTAGGGAGTACGGCTAAAAAGAATTTCTGACGGCTCTGGGTAGGAGGGAGGGGGGGGTATAGGGGGTATAGGGGGGTAGGAGGGTATCCACAAGATATGAACTACGAAAGTTAGAGGCTTGACTTTTAGTTATTTTTTCGGGTATTTTTTTGGTATATTTCGGTGTCTTGTGCATTCGTCCGAAACCTTATAACTCCATGACTATTTTTGAATGCAAACTGATACTACGGATAAATACGCGTCTAACAAGGCATTCCACTCGAAAATCGGATGAAAAGTCCACAAGATATGAACTACCAATGTCAGGGGCTTGACTTTTAGTATTTTTTTGGTATTTTTTGATATATTCGGTGTCTTGTGTATTCGTCCGAAACCTTATAGCTCCATGACTATTTTTGAATGCAAACTGATACTACGCATAAGTACAAAGGCATTCCACTCGAAAATCGGGTGAAAAGTCCACAAGATATGAGCTACGAAAGTCAGAGGCTTGACTTATAGTATTTTTTTGGTATTTTTTGGTATATTTCGGTGTCTTGTGCATTCGTCCGAAACCTTATAGCTCCATGACTATTTTTAAATGCAAACTGATACTACGCATAAATACGCGTCTAACAAGGTATTCCACTCGAAAATCGGATGAAAAGTCCACAAGATATGAACTACCAATGTCAGAAGCTAAGCTTTTAGTATTTTTTCGGTATTTTTTGGTATTTTTGGGTATATTTCGGTGTCTTGTGCATTCCTCCGAAATCTTATAACTCCATGACTATTTTTGAATGCAAACTGATACTACGGATAAGTACGCGTCTAACAAGGCATTCCACTCGAAAATCGGATGAAAAGTCCACAAGATATGAACTACCAATGTCAGAAGCTAGACTTTTAGTATTTTTTCGGTATTTTTTGGTATTTTTGGGTATATTTCGGTGTCTTGTGCATTCCTCCGAAATCTTATAACTCCATGACTATTTTTGAATGCAAACTGATACTACGGATAAGTACGCGTCTAACAAGGCATTCCACTCGAAAATCGGATGAAAAGTCCACAAGTTATATGATCTACCAATGTCAGGGGCTTGACTTTTAGTATTTTTTCGGTATTTTTTGGTATATTTCGGTGTCTTGTGCATTCCTCCGAAACCTTATAGCTCCATGACTATTTTTGAATGCAAACTGATACTACGCATAAGTACGCGTCTAACAAGGCATTCCACTCGAATATCGGGTGAAAAGTCCACAAGATATAAACTACCAATGTCAGAGGCTTGACTTTTAGTATTTTTTTGGTATTTTTGGGTATAGTTCGGTGTCTTGTGCATTCGTCCGAAACCTTATAACTCCATGACTATTTTTGAATGCTGACTGATACTATGCATACATACGTGTCTAACAAGGTATTCCACTCGAAAATCGGATGAAAAGTCCACAAGATATGAACTACCAAAGTCAGAGGCTTGACTTTTGGTATTTTTTCGGTATTTTTGTGTATATTTCAGTGTCTTGTGCATTCCTCCGAAACCTTATAACTCCATGACTATTTTTGAATGCAGACTGATACTATGCATAAATACGCGTCTAACAAGGTATTCCACTCGAAAATCGGATGAAAAGTCCACAAGATATGAACTACGAAAGTTAGAGGCTTGACTTTTAGTATTTTTTCGGTATTTTTTGGTATATTTCGGTGTCTTGTGCATTCGTCCGAAACCTTATAACTCCATGACTATTTTTGAATGCAAACTGATACTACGGATAAATACGCGTCTAACAAGGCATTCCACTCGAAAATGGGGTGAAAAGTCCACAAGATATGAACTACCAAAGTCAGAGGCTTGACTTTTAGTATTTTTTTGGTATTTTTGGGTATAGTTCGGTGTCTTGTGCATTCGTCCGAAACCTTATAACTCCATGACTATTTTTGAATGCAAACTGATACTATGCATAAATACTCGTCTAACAAGGCATTCCACTCGAAAATCGGATGAAAAGTCCACAAGATATGAACTACCAATGTCAGGGGCTTGACTTTTGGTATTTTTTGGTATTTTTGAGTATATTTCGGTGTCTTGTGCATTCGTCCGAAACCTTATAACTCCATGACTATTTTTGAATGCTGACTGATACTATGCATACATACGCGTCTAACAAGGTATTCCACTCGAAAATCGGATGAAAAGTCCACAAGATATGAACTACCAAAGTTAGAGGCTTGACTTTTAGTATTTTTTTGGTATTTTTGGGTATAGTTCGGTGTCTTGTGCATTCGTCCGAAACCTTATAACTCCATGACTATTTTTGAATGCAAACTGATACTATGCATAAATACGCGTCTAACAAGGTATTCCACTCGAAAATCGGATGAAAAGTCCACAAGATATGAACTACGAAAGTTAGAGGCTTGACTTTTAGTATTTTTTCGGTATACTTTGGTATATTTCGGTGTCTTGTGCATTCGTCCGAAACCTTATAACTCCATGACTATTTTTGAATGCAAACTGATACTACGCATAAATACGCGTCTAACAAGGTATTCCACTCGAAAATCGGATGAAAAGTCCACAAGATATGAACTACCAATGTCAGAAGCTAGACTTTTAGTATTTTTTCGGTATTTTTTGGTATTTTTGGGTATATTTCGGTGTCTTGTGCATTCGTCCGAAACCTTATAACTCCATGACTATTTTTGAATGCAAACTGATACTACGGAGTAATACGCGTCTAACAAGGCATTCCACTCGAAAATGGGGTGAAAAGTCCACAAGATATGAACTACCAAAGTCAGAGGCTTGACTTTTAGTATTTTTTTGGTATTTTTGGGTATAGTTCGGTGTCTTGTGCATTCGTCCGAAACCTTATAACTCCATGACTATTTTTGAATGCAAACTGATACTATGCATAAATACTCGTCTAACAAGGTATTCCACTCAAAAATCGGATGAAAAGTCCACAAGATATGAACTACGAAAGTTAGAAGCTTGACTTTTGGTATTTTTTCGGTATTTTTGTGTATATTTCAGTGTCTTGTGCATTCCTCCGAAACCTTATAACTCCATGACTATTTTTGAATGCAAACTGATACTACGGATAAGTACGCGTCTAACAAGGCATTCCACTCGAAAATCGGATGAAAAGTCCACAAGATATGAACTACCAATGTCAGAAGCTAGACTTTTAGTATTTTTTCGGTATTTTTTGGTATTTTTGGGTATATTTCAGTGTCTTGTGCATTCCTCCGAAATCTTATAACTCCATGACTATTTTTGAATGCAAACTGATACTACGGATAAGTACGCGTCTAACAAGGCATTCCACTCGAAAATCGGATGAAAAGTCCACAAGATATGAACTACCAATGTCAGGGGCTTGACTTTTGGTATTTTTTCGGTATTTTTGAGTATATTTCGGTGTCTAGTGCATTCCTCCGAAACCTTATAGCTCCATGACTATTTTTGAATGCAGACTGATACTATGCATAAATACGCGTCTAACAAGGTATTCCACTCGAAAATCGGATGAAAAGTCCACAAGATATAAACTACCAATGTCAGGGGCTTGACTTTTAGTATTTTTTCGGTATTTATTGATATATTCGATGTCTTGTGTATTCGTCCGAAACCTTATAGCTCCATGACTATTTTTGAATGCAAACTGATAGGGGGTACGGCTAAAAAAGAATTTCTGACGGCTCTGGGTAGGGAGGGAGGGGGGGTATAGGGGGGTAGGGGTTGTATAGGGGGGGTAGGGGGTATAGGGGGGTATAGGGGGGGTAGGGGGGTATAGGGTGGTATAGGGGAATAAGGGGGTATAGGGGTATAGGGGTAGGGGGTACGGCTAAAAAAAGAATTTCTGACGGCTCTGGGTAGGGTGGGAGGGGGGTGTATAGGGGGGTATGGTGGGGTAGGGGGGTATAGGGGGGTATAGGGGTATAGGGGGGTATAGGGGTATAGGGGTAGGGGGTAACGGCTAAAAAAAGAATTTCTGACGGCTCTGGGTAGGGTGGGAGGGGGGGGTATAGGGGGTATAGGGGTATAGGGGGGTAGGGGGTGTATAGGGGGGTAGGGGGGTATAGGGGGGTAGGAGGGTATAGTGGTAGGGGGTACGGCTAAAAAAAGAATTTCTGACGGCTCTGGGAAGGAAGGAAGGGAGGGTATAGGGGGGTATAGGGGTATAGGGGTAGGGGGTACGGCTAAAAAAAGAATTTCTGACAGCTCTGGGTAGGATTAGGGGGGGGGGGGGGGGGTATAGGGGGTGATAAGGGGGGTAGGGGGGTATAGGGGGGTAGGGGGGTATAGGGGGGTATAGGGGGGTATAGGGGTAGGGGGTACGGCTAAAAAAGAATTTCTGACGGCTCTGTGTAGGGAGGGAGGGGGGGGGGGGGGGTATAGGGGGTTAGGGGGGTATAGGGGGGGTATAGGGGGGTATAGGGGTATAGGGGGGTTATTAGGGGGGGTATGGGGGGGGGGGGATAGGGGTAGGGGGTACGGCAAAGCATTTCTGACGGCTCTGTGTAGGGAGGGAGGGGGGGGGGGTATAGGGGGTGGTAGGGGGGGGGGTATAGGGGGGTATAGGGGGGTATAGGGGGGTAGGGGGGTTATAGGGGGTTATAGGGGGGTGGGTATAGGGGTAGGGGGGGTATAGGGGGAATAGGGGTAGGGGGGGGTACGGCTAAAAAAAATTTCTGACGGCTCTGGGTAGGATTAGGGGGGGGGGGGGGGTATAGGGGGGGTATAGGGGGTGTATAGGGGGTATAGGGGGTATAGGGGGTAATAGGGGGGTATAGGGGGGTATAGGGGGGTATAGGGGTAGGGGGGTGGGTACGGCTTAAAAAGAATTTCTGACGGCTCTGTGTAGGGAGGGAGGGGGGTGGGTATAGGGGGTATAGGGGGGTATAGGGGGGTATAGGGGGGTAGGGGGGGTAGGGGGGTTATAGGGGGTGGTATAGGGGTATAGGGTAGGGGGGGTACGGCTAAAAAAGAATTTCTGACGGCTCTGGGTTGGGATGGTGGGGGGGGGGGGGGTTATAGGGGTATAGGGGGGGTATAGGGGGGTTATAGGGGGTAGGGGGTTATAGGGGGGTAGGGGGTATAGGGGTATAGGGGTAGGGGGTGGTACGGCTAACAAAGAATTTCTGACGGCTCTGGGTAGGGAGGGAGGGGTGGTATAGGGGGTATAGGGGGGTATAGGGTGGTAGGGGGGTATAGGGGGGTATAGGGGGTATAGGGGTATATGGGTAGGGGGTATAGGGGTAGGCGGTACGGCTAAAAAAAGAATTTCTGACGGCTGTGGTAGGGTGGGAGGGTGGGGGGGTATAGGGGGGTATAGGGGGGTATAGGGGGGTATAGGGGGTATAGGGTGGTAGGCCGGTAGGGGGGTTATAGGGGTATAGTGGTAGGGGGTACGACTAAAAAAGAATTTCTGACGCCTCTGTGAGGGAGAGAGGGGGGGTGGTATAGGGGGTATAGGGGGGTAGGGGGGTATAGGGGGGTAGGGGGGTATAGGGGGGTAGGGGGGTATAGGGGTAGGGAGTACGGCTAAAAAAGAATTTCTGACGGCTCTGGGTAGGAGGGAGGGGGGGGTATAGGGGGTTATAGGGGGGGTAGGAGGGTATCCACAAGATATGAACTACGAAAGTTAGAGGCTTGACTTTTAGTATTTTTTCGGTATTTTTTGGTATATTTCGGTGTCTTGTGCATTCGTCCGAAACCTTATAACTCCATGACTATTTTTGAATGCAAACTGATACTACGCATAAATACGCGTCTAACAAGGCATTCCACTCGAAAATCGGATGAAAAGTCCACAAGATATGAACTACCAATGTCAGGGGCTTGACTTTTAGTATTTTTTTGGTATTTTTTGATATATTCGGTGTCTTGTGTATTCGTCCGAAACCTTATAGCTCCATGACTATTTTTGAATGCAAACTGATACTACGCATAAGTACAAAGGCATTCCACTCGAAAATCGGGTGAAAAGTCCACAAGATATGAGCTACGAAAGTCAGAGGCTTGACTTTTAGTATTTTTTTGGTATTTTTTGGTATATTTCGGTGTCTTGTGCATTCGTCCGAAACCTTATAACTCCATGACTATTTTTAAATGCAAACTGATACTACGCATAAATACGCGTCTAACAAGGTATTCCACTCGAAAATCGGATGAAAAGTCCACAAGATATGAACTACCAATGTCAGAAGCTAAGCTTTTAGTATTTTTTCGGTATTTTTTGGTATTTTTGGGTATATTTCGGTGTCTTGTGCATTCCTCCGAAATCTTATAACTCCATGACTATTTTTGAATGCAAACTGATACTACGGATAAGTACGCGTCTAACAAGGCATTCCACTCGAAAATCGGATGAAAAGTCCACAAGATATGAACTACCAATGTCAGAAGCTAGACTTTTAGTATTTTTTCGGTATTTTTTGGTATTTTTGGGTATATTTCGGTGTCTTGTGCATTCCTCCGAAATCTTATAACTCCATGACTATTTTTGAATGCAAACTGATACTACGGATAAGTACGCGTCTAACAAGGCATTCCACTCGAAAATCGGATGAAAAGTCCACAAGATATGAACTACCAATGTCAGGGGCTTGACTTTTAGTATTTTTTCGGTATTTTTTGGTATATTTCGGTGTCTTGTGCATTCCTCCGAAACCTTATAGCTCCATGACTATTTTTGAATGCAAACTGATACTACGCATAAGTACGCGTCTAACAAGGCATTCCACTCGAATATCGGGTGAAAAGTCCACAAGATATAAACTACCAATGTCAGAGGCTTGACTTTTAGTATTTTTTTGGTATTTTTGGGTATTGTTCGGTGTCTTGTGCATTCGTCCGAAACCTTATAACTCCATGACTATTTTTGAATGCTGACTGATACTATGCATACATACGCGTCTAACAAGGTATTCCACTCGAAAATCGGATGAAAAGTCCACAAGATATGAACTACCAAAGTCAGAGGCTTGACTTTTGGTATTTTTTCGGTATTTTTGTGTATATTTCAGTGTCTTGTGCATTCCTCCGAAACCTTATAACTCCATGACTATTTTTGAATGCAGACTGATACTATGCATAAATACGCGTCTAACAAGGTATTCCACTCGAAAATCGGATGAAAAGTCCACAAGATATGAACTACGAAAGTTAGAGGCTTGACTTTTAGTATTTTTTCGGTATTTTTTGGTATATTTCGGTGTCTTGTGCATTCGTCCGAAACCTTATAACTCCATGACTATTTTTGAATGCAAACTGATACTACGGAGTAATACGCGTCTAACAAGGCATTCCACTCGAAAATGGGGTGAAAAGTCCACAAGATATGAACTACCAAAGTCAGAGGCTTGACTTTTAGTATTTTTTTGGTATTTTTGGGTATAGTTCGGTGTCTTGTGCATTCGTCCGAAACCTTATAACTCCATGACTATTTTTCTGACGGCTCTGGGTAGGGAGGGAGGGGGGGGTTTTTCTGACGGCTCTGGGTAGGGAGGGAGGGGGGGGTATAGGGGGTATATAGGGGGGGTATAGGGGGTAGGGGGGGGGGGGGTAGGGGGTGGTATAGGGGGGGATATAGGGGGGTAGGGGGGGGGGTGGGGGTGTAGTATAGGGGGGGGTATAGGGGTAGGGGGGTAGGTATAGGGGTTATAGGGGTATAGGGGGGGGGGGGGTATAGGGGGGGGGGGTAGGGGGTATATAGGGGGTATAGGGGGTTATAGGGGGGGTATAGGGGGGGTAGGGGTAGGGGGGTAGGGGGGTAGGGGGGGGAGTTATAGGGGTAGGGGGGGGGGTAGGGGGGGGGGGGGGGGGGGGGGGTAGGGGGTATAGGGGGGGGGGGGGGGGGGGGGGGGGGGGGGGGGGGGGGGGGGTATAGGGGGGTATAGGGGGGTATAGGGGGTTATAGGGGGGGGGGGGGGGGTAGGGGGGTAGGGGGGGGGGTTTTTCGGACGGGGGGGGGGGGGGGGGGGGATAGGGGGGGGGGGGGGGGGGGGGGGGGGGGGGGGGGTATAGGGGGGTGGGGGGGGGGGTAGGGGGGGGGTAGGGGGGTAGGGGGGGGGGGGGGGGGGGTGGGGGTAGGGGGGGGGGGGGGGGGGGGGGGGGGGGTGGGGGTTATAGGGGGGTATAGGGGGGGTATAGGGGGGGGGGGGGGGGGGTAGGGGGGGGGGGTAGGGGGTAGGGGGGGTACGGGGGGGGGGGGGGGGGGGGGGGGTAAGGGGGGGGGGGGGGGGGGGGGGGGGGGGGGGGGGGGGTTATAGGGGGGTATAGGGGGGGGGGGGGGGGGGTTAGGGGGGTAGGGGGGTATAGGGGGGTATATAGGGGGGGGGGGGGGGGGGGGGGGGGGGGGGGGGGGGGGGGGGGTATAGGGGGGGGGTATAGGGGGGGGTAGGGGGGTAGGTACGGCTAAAAAAAGAATTTCTGACGGCTGTGGTAGGGTGGGAGGGTGGGGGGGGGGGGGGGGGTAGGGGGGGGGGTATAGGGGGGTTTATAGGGGGGTGGTATAGGGGGGGGTATAGGGGGGTATAGGGGGGTATAGGGGGGTAGGGGGGGTAGGGGGGGGGTTATAGGGGGGTTATAGGGGGGTATAGGGGGGTAGGGGGTATAGGGTGGTAGGCCGGTATAGGGGGGTATAGGGGTATAGTGGTAGGGGGTACGGCTAAAAAAGAATTTCTGACGGCTCTGTGTAGGGAGAGAGGGGCGGTGGTATAGGGGGTATAGGGGGTATAGGGGGGTATAGGGTAGGGGTATAGGGGGTAGGGGGGTATAGGGGGGTATAGATGGGTAGGGGGGTATAGGGTGGTAGGGGGTATAGGGGGGTAGGGGGGTATAGGGGTAGGGAGTACGGCTAAAAAAGAATTTCTGACGGCTCTGGGTAGGAGGGAGGGGGGGGTATAGGGGGTATAGGGGGGTAGGAGGGTATCCACAAGATATGAACTACGAAAGTTAGAGGCTTGACTTTTAGTATTTTTTCGGTATTTTTTGGTATATTTCGGTGTCTTGTGCATTCGTCCGAAACCTTATAACTCCATGACTATTTTTGAATGCAAACTGATACTACGCATAAATACGCGTCTAACAAGGCATTCCACTCGAAAATCGGATGAAAAGTCCACAAGATATGAACTACCAATGTCAGGGGCTTGACTTTTAGTATTTTTTTGGTATTTTTTGATATATTCGGTGTCTTGTGTATTCGTCCGAAACCTTATAGCTCCATGACTATTTTTGAATGCAAACTGATACTACGCATAAGTACAAAGGCATTCCACTCGAAAATCGGGTGAAAAGTCCACAAGATATGAGCTACGAAAGTCAGAGGCTTGACTTTTAGTATTTTTTTTGGTATTTTTTGGTATATTTCGGTGTCTTGTGCATTCGTCCGAAACCTTATAACTCCATGACTATTTTTAAATGCAAACTGATACTACGCATAAATACGCGTCTAACAAGGTATTCCACTCGAAAATCGGATGAAAAGTCCACAAGATATGAACTACCAATGTCAGAAGCTAAGCTTTTAGTATTTTTTCGGTATTTTTTGGTATTTTTGGGTATATTTCGGTGTCTTGTGCATTCCTCCGAAATCTTATAACTCCATGACTATTTTTGAATGCAAACTGATACTACGGATAAGTACGCGTCTAACAAGGCATTCCACTCGAAAATCGGATGAAAAGTCCACAAGATATGAACTACCAATGTCAGAAGCTAGACTTTTAGTATTTTTTCGGTATTTTTTGGTATTTTTGGGTATATTTCGGTGTCTTGTGCATTCCTCCGAAATCTTATAACTCCATGACTATTTTTGAATGCAAACTGATACTACGGATAAGTACGCGTCTAACAAGGCATTCCACTCGAAAATCGGATGAAAAGTCCACAAGATATGAACTACCAATGTCAGGGGCTTGACTTTTAGTATTTTTTCGGTATTTTTTGGTATATTTCGGTGTCTTGTGCATTCCTCCGAAACCTTATAGCTCCATGACTATTTTTGAATGCAAACTGATACTACGCATAAGTACGCGTCTAACAAGGCATTCCACTCGAATATCGGGTGAAAAGTCCACAAGATATAAACTACCAATGTCAGAGGCTTGACTTTTAGTATTTTTTTGGTATTTTTGGGTATAGTTCGGTTGTCTTGTGCATTCGTCCGAAACCTTATAACTCCATGACTATTTTTGAATGCTGACTGATACTATGCATACATACGCGTCTAACAAGGTATTCCACTCGAAAATCGGATGAAAAGTCCACAAGATATGAACTACCAAAGTCAGAGGCTTGACTTTTGGTATTTTTTCGGTATTTTTGTGTATATTTCAGTGTCTTGTGCATTCCTCCGAAACCTTATAACTCCATGACTATTTTTGAATGCAGACTGATACTATGCATAAATACGCGTCTAACAAGGTATTCCACTCGAAAATCGGATGAAAAGTCCACAAGATATGAACTACGAAAGTTAGAGGCTTGACTTTTAGTATTTTTTCGGTATTTTTTGGTATATTTCGGTTGTCTTGTGCATTCGTCCGAAACCTTATAACTCCATGACTATTTTTGAATGCAAACTGATACTACGGATAAATACGCGTCTAACAAGGCATTCCACTCGAAAATGGGGTGAAAAGTCCACAAGATATGAACTACCAAAGTCAGAGGCTTGACTTTTAGTATTTTTTTGGTATTTTTGGGTATAGTTCGGTTGTCTTGTGCATTCGTCCGAAACCTTATAACTCCATGACTATTTTTGAATGCAAACTGATACTATGCATAAATACTCGTCTAACAAGGTATTCCACTCAAAAATCGGATGAAAAGTCCACAAGATATGAACTACGAAAGTTAGAAGCTTGACTTTTGGTATTTTTTCGGTATTTTTGTGTATATTTCAGTGTCTTGTGCATTCCTCCGAAACCTTATAACTCCATGACTATTTTTGAATGCAAACTGATACTACGGATAAGTACGCGTCTAACAAGGCATTCCACTCGAAAATCGGATGAAAAGTCCACAAGATATGAACTACCAATGTCAGAAGCTAGACTTTTAGTATTTTTTTTTTAGGGAGGGAGGGGGGGGTATAGGGGGTATAGGGGGTATAGGCGGTATAGGAGGTATAGGGGGTATAGGGGGGTAGGGGGTAGGGTATAGGGGGGTATAGGGGTATAGGGGTAGGGGGTACGGTTAAAAAAAGAATTTCTGACGGCTCTGGGTAGGGTGGGAGGGGGGGGTATAGGGGGTTATAGGGGTATAGGGGGGTAGGGTGGTATAGGGGGGTAGGGGGGTATAGGGGGGTAGGAGGGTATAGTGGTAGGGGGTACGGCTAAAAAAAGAATTTCTGACGGCTCTGTGAAGGGAGGGAGGGGGGGGTATAGGGGGGTACAGTGGGGTATAGGGGTATAGGGGTGTATAGGGGTATAGGGGTAGGGGATACGGCTAAAAAAGAATTTCTGACGGCTCTGGGTAGTTGGTGGGGGGGGGTATAGGGGGTATAGGGGGGTATAGGGGTGTAGGGGTGTATAGGGTGGTAGGGGGGTATAGGGGTATAGGGGTAGGGGGTACGGTTAAAAAAAGAATTTCTGACGGCTGTGGTGGGGGAGGGGGGTATAGGGGGTATAGGGGGGTAGGGGGGTAGGGGGGTAGGGGGGGGTAGGGGGGGTAGGGGGGTATAGGGGGGTAGGGGGGAATAGGTGGGTAGGGGGGTATAGGGGGGTATAGGGGTATAGGGGTAGGGGGGTACGGCTAAAAAGAAGTTCTGACGGCTCTGGGTAGGGAGGGAGGGGGGGGTATAGGGGGTATAGGGGGTATAGGGGGTATAGGGGGGTATAGGGGGGTAGGGGGGGTATAGGGTATAGGGGGGTATAGGGGAATAGGGGTAGGGGGTACGGCTAAAAAAAGAATTTCTGACGGCTGTGGTAGGGCGGGAGGGGGGGGGTATAGGGGGTATAGGGGGGTGTGGGGGTATAGGGGGGTAGGGGGGTATAGGGGGGTATAGGGGGGTATAAGGGTATAGAGGTATAGGGGTATAGGGGTATAGGGGTATAGGGGTATAGGGGGTATAGGGGTATAGGGGTATAGGGGTATAGGGGTATAGGGGTATAGGGGTATTGGGGTATAGGGGTATAGGGGTAGGGGGTACGGCTAAAAAAGAATTTCTGACGGCTCTGGGTAAGGAGGGAGGGGGGTGGGTATAGGGGGTATAGGGGGGTATAGGTGGGTAGGGGGGTATAGGGGTATAGGGGGGTTATAGGGGTATAGGGGGTATAGGGGTATAGGGGTAGGGGGTACGGCTAAAAAAGAATTTCTGACAGCTGTGGTAGGGTGGAAGGGGGGGTATAGGGGGTATAGGTGGGTATAGGGGGGTAGAGGGGTATAGGGGGGTAGGGGGTATAGGGGGTATAGGATGGTATAGGGGGGTATAGGGGGGTATAGGTGGTTAGGGGGTACGGCTAAAAAAGAATTTCTGACGGCTCTGGGTAGTGAGGGAGGGGGGGGGGGTATAGGGGGGTATAGGGGTATAGGGGTAGGGGGTACGGCTAAAATGAATAAAATAGGGTGGTAGGGGGGTATAGGGGAGTTGGGTGGTATAGGGGGGTATAGGGGTATAGGGGTAGGGGGTGCGGCTTAAAAAGAATTTCTGACGGCTCTGGGTAAGGAGGGGTATAGGGGGTATAGGGGGTTATAGGGGGGTATAGGGGGGTATAGGGGGGTATAGGGGGGTAGGAGGGTATCCACAAGATATGAACTACGAAAGTTAGAGGCTTGACTTTTAGTATTTTTTCGGTATTTTTTGGTATATTTCGGTGTCTTGTGCATTCGTCCGAAACCTTATAACTCCATGACTATTTTTGAATGCAAACTGATACTACGGATAAGTACGCGTCTAACAAGGCATTCCACTCGAAAATCGGATGAAAAGTCCACAAGATATGAACTACCAATGTCAGGGGCTTGACTTTTGGTATTTTTTCGGTATTTTTGAGTATATTTCGGTGTCTTGTGTATTCGTCCGAAACCTTATAGCTCCATGACTATTTTTGAATGCAAACTGATACTACGCATAATTACGCGTCTAACAAGGCATTCCACTCGAAAATCGAGTGAAAAGTCCACAAGATATAAACTACCAATGTCAGAGGCTTGACTTTTAGTATTTTTTTGGTATTTTTGGGTATAGTTCGGTGTCTTGTGCATTCGTCCGAAACCTTATAACTCCATGACTATTTTTGAATGCTGACTGATACTATGCATAAACACGCGTCTAACAAGGTATGAACAAGGTATATGAACTACCAATGTCAGGGGCTTGACTTTTAGTATTTTTTCGGTATTTTTTGGTATATTTCGGTGTCTTGTGCATTCGTCCGAAACCTTATAACTCCATGACTATTTTTGAATGCAAACTGATACTACGGATAAATACGCGTCTAACAAGGCATTCCACTCGAAAATGGGGTGAAAAGTCCACAAGATATGAACTACCAATGTCAGAGGCTTGACTTTTAGTATTTTTTTGGTATTTTTGGGTATAGTTCGGTGTCTTGTGCATTCGTCCGAAACCTTATAACTCCATGACTATTTTTTAATGCAAACTGATACTATGCATAAATACTCGTCTAACAAGGTATTCCACTCAAAAATCGGATGAAAAGTCCACAAGATATGAACTACGAAAGTTAGAAGCTTGACTTTTGGTATTTTTTCGGTATTTTTGTGTATATTTCAGTGTCTTGTGCATTCGTCCGAAACCTTATAACTCCATGACTATTTTTGAATGCTGACTGATACTATGCATACTTACGCGTCTAACAAGGTATTCCACTCGAAAATCGGATGAAAAGTCCACAAGATATGAACTACCAAAGTCAGAAGCTTGACTTTTGGTATTTTTTCGGTATTTTTTTATATATTCGGTGTCTTGTGTATTCGTCCGAAACCTTATAGCTCCATGACTATTTTTGAATGCAAACTGATACTATGCATAAACACGCGTCTAACAAGGTATTCCACTCAAAAATCGGATGAAAAGTCCACAAGATATGAACTACGAAAGTTAGAAGCTTGACTTTTGGTATTTTTTCGGTATTTTTGTGTATATTTCAGTGTCTTGTGCATTCGTCCGAAACCTTATAACTCCATGACTATTTTTGAATGCTGACTGATACTATGCATACTTACGCGTCTAACAAGGTATTCCACTCGAAAATCGGATGAAAAGTCCACAAGATATGAACTACCAATGTCAGGGGCTTGACTTTGAGTATTTTTTGATATATTCGGTGTCTTGTGCATTCGTCCGAAACCTTATAGCTCCATGACTATTTTTGAATGCAAACTGATACTACGCATAAGTACAAAGGCATTCCACTCGAAAATCGGGTGAAAAGTCCACAAGATATGAACTACGAAAGTCAGAGGCTTGACTTTTAGTATTTTTTTGGTATTTTTGGGTATATTTCGGTGTCTTGTGCATTCGTCCGAAACCTTATAACTCCATGACTATTTTTGAATGCAAACTGATACTACGGATAAGTACGCGTCTAACAAGGCATTCCACTCGAAAATCGGATGAAAAGTCCACAAGATATGAACTACCAATGTCAGGGGCTTGACTTTTGGTATTTTTTCGGTATTTTTGAGTATATTTCGGTGTCTTGTGCATTCCTCCGAAACCTTATAGCTCCATGACTATTTTTGAATGCAAACTTATACTACGCATAAGTACAAAGGCATTCCACTCGAAAATCGGGTGAAAAGTCCACAAGATATGAACTACGAAAGTCAGAGGCTTGACTTTTAGTATTTTTTTGGTATTTTTGGGTATATTTCGGTGTCTTGTGCATTCGTCCGAAACCTTATAACTCCATGACTATTTTTGAATGCAAACTGATACTATGCATAAACACGCGTCTAACAAGGTATTCCACTCGAAAATCGGATGAAAAGTCCACAAGATATGAACTACCAAAGTCAGAGGCTTGACTTTTGGTATTTTTTCGGTATTTTTTTATATATTCGGTGTCTTGTGTATTCGTCCGAAACCTTATAGCTCCATGACTATTTTTGAATGCAGACTGATACTATGCATAAATACGCGTCTAACAAGGTATTCCACTCGAAAATCGGATGAAAAGTCCACAAGATATGAACTACCAATGTCAGAAGCTAGACTTTTAGTATTTTTTCGGTATTTTTGAGTATATTTCGGTGTCTTGTGCATTCGTCCGAAACCTTATAACTCCATGACTATTTTTGAATGCTGACTGATACTATGCATACTTACGCGTCTAACAAGGTATTCCACTCGAAAATCGGGTGAAAAGTCCACAAGATATAAACTACCAATGTCAGAGGCTTGATTTTTAGTATTTTTTTGGTATTTTTGGGTATAGTTCGGTGTCTTGTGCATTCGTCCGAAACCTTATAACTCCATGACTATTTTTGAATGCAAACTGATACTACGGATAAATACGCGTCTAACAAGGCATTCCACTCGAAAATGGGGTGAAAAGTCCACAAGATATAAACTACGAAAGTTAGAGGCTTGACTTTTAGTATTTTTTCGGTATTTTTTGGTATATTTCGGTGTCTTGTGCATTCGTCCGAAACCTTATAACTCCATGACTATTTTTGAATGCAAACTGATACTACGCATAAATACGCGTCTAACAAGGTATTCTACTCGAAAATCGGATGAAAAGTCCACAAGATATGAACTACCAATGTCAGGGGCTTGACTTTTCGTATTTTTTCGGTATTTTTTGATATATTCGGTGTCTTGTGTATTCGTCCGAAACCTTATAGCTCCATGACTATTTTTGAATGCAAACTGATACTACGGATAAGTACGCGTCTAACAAGGCATTCCACTCGAAAATCGGATGAAAAGTCCACAAGATATGAACTACCAATGTCAGGGGCTTGACTTTTGGTATTTTTTCGGTATACTTTGGTATATTTCGGTGTCTTGTGCATTCGTCCGAAACCTTATAACTCCATGACTATTTTTGAATGCAAACTGATACTACGCATAAATACGCGTCTAACAAGGTATTCCACTCGAAAATCGGATGAAAAGTCCACAAGATATGAACTACGAAAGTTAGAGGGTTGACTTTTAGTATTTTTTCGATATTTTTGGGTGTCTTGTGCATTCGTCCGAAACCTTATAACTCCATGACTATTTTTGAATGCAAACTGATACTATGCATAAATACGCGTCTAACAAGGTATTCCACTCGAAAATCGGATGAAAAGTCCACAAGATATGAACTACGAAAGTTAGAGGCTTGACTTTTAGTATTTTTTCGGTATTTTTGGGTGTCTTGTGCATTCCTCCGAAACCTTATATTTCCATGACTATTTTTGAATGCTGACTGATACTATGCATACTTACGCGTCTAACAAGGTATTCCACACGAAAATCGGGTGAAAAGTCCACAAGATATGAACTACGAAAGTTAGAGACTTGACTTTTAGTATTTTTTCGGTATTTTTGGGTATATTTCGGTGTCTTGTGCATTCTTCCGAATCCTATAACTCCATGACTTTTTTTGAATGCAACCTGATACTACGGATAAATACGCGTCTAAAAAGGCATTCCACTCGAAAATCGGGTGAAAAGTCCGCAAGATATGAACTACCAAAGTAATAGGCTTGACTTTTAGTATTATTTTGGTATTTTTGGGTATATTTCGGTGTCTTGTACATTCGTCCGAAATCTTATAACTCCATGACTATTTTTGAATGCAAACTGATACTATGCATAAATACGCGTCTAACAAGGTATTCCACACGAAAATCGAATGAAAAGCCCACAAGATATGAACTACCAAAGTCAGAGGCTTTACTTGTAGTATTTTTTGCGGTATTTTGTTGGTATTTTTCGGTGTCTTGTGCATTCGTCCGAAACCTTATAACTCCGTGACTATTTTTGAAGACGGATGGTTCTGCCACGCCTCCTTCTGCCTGTTCATACATTTTAACAAAACCATTATACCCTGATTTCCCATTTTCAATGGGTTCAGGGTATAAATTGTTCTACGCATATCACTTTGAAAATAATAGCATTTTTAATAAGTTAAAAAAAATGTTTAACAAAAATATATACTAAAATATAGTAAAAATATTTTAAATATAAAAAATCAATAAAATATATTTATGTACTTATATAAATATAAACAAAGCTCTAAGTGTATCATTTTGAAAATAATTTAAATATATGTCTCTATATTAACAAAAAGTATATATAGATATGAAGTATATAAAACAATATGATAAATACAAAAAAAAAAAAAAATTATAAACACTTGATTTTAATAAAAATAATTTAACAAAAAAAAATGTTAAAAATACATTCACAAAACAAAGAAATTAACAACTAATAAAAAGATAAAAATGCAAAAATCTAAGATATTTACAAATTTATTTTAACAAATATGAAAACAAAAATATTAATTAACAGAAAATTATTTAACAAAAAATAAATGTGAATATATCAAATTATATAAATAAATACTCTAAAAATTAAATCGAGTTATTCAATCAATAATTTCATATGTCTTTACAATTTAGCAATTGGCAGCGCTGGCAACTCAGCACCCGCCCCTTAGGACCCCACCCACCATCAGCGCAATTTCTACTCAATTACAGGTGTGCAACCTGGCAGCTTGCTCAATAAATTTAATTTCTACACGCTTCTAACAGAGCTAACTGTTAACAAGCTTGCAACCTGCCACTTGCCACTTGCAACTTGCCACAATGAGCATGCAAGACGGGTGGGCGTTGCGCAGTGATAGAAGATTAGGGTAGGCCGATTCGCCCACATGCACATGCACAAATGCAAATGGAACGAAATGGAATGGAATGAACACGTGCTGCGTGTGCGGCTGCGGCTGCGGCTGCGGCGTGGGCGCAGCGTCGCCATAAATCTCAGCACATGATTAATGTGGACGGACGCGCTTGGCTAGAAGAAGATGTTTTGGTTGGAGCTGCAGCGACTGCGGCAGCTGCTGAAGGCTTTAATTGGAGCAGCAAATTGTTGCAAAGAATTCGCCGCCAGATAAATGCAACCAAATTGTAATTCAAGCGAACGAAAATTTAAATAAAAAGCACATTAACTCAACGATAAGGGGAAAGGGGGGGGGGGGGGGGGCAGAGGCGGGGCGAAAGGCAGCTGAACAGGGGGTCAGCCCCCACAGAGATGGTCAAGCAGATGGGCAATGCAGAGCTATGTAGAAACTCTGGAGAATTAATGGCACGCCGACGACCAGGAATGAAGCGAGTGCTTTATCGCGCTATTGCCACATGAATAAACAATTAACCCAAACGGATCTATGCATCACAGCATTTTCTGACCAGAGGCCTGAGAAACTCTGTAGATGGAGTTGATATCAAAGAATGTCTTTGCGTATTTAGAAGTGATGATTGTTTATAATTCTATATTGAGCAATGTTGATTGATATGTTTATGATATAATAATGTTTATATTTATATTAAACTCCCTAGTAGCTCTATAAAGCACTTCGTTAGAAGACTATCAATATTGTCTGTATTAAATAAAATAATCGAAAGATTATGTATTTTTTGATTAACATTAAATAATAATTTAATAATATTTATTCCACTTGATTACATTGCTTTCTCAAGTTCCTCTCGGCTCTATCATATCTTTCTCTGTGTTACTCTCTTAATTCAGTTCTCTATCGACTGCTTCACCTTCCCCCCTCTCCAAAATGTACAAAAATTATTTGATATACACGAAAAGGCAAGAAGACAATTAAAATGTATAATTATATATATCTCAAATCTGTGTTGAGTTTGATTATTATCTTTAATTAGACTCATTTATAGGCTTCAATCAAAAGTTAGTAGCTTACTTGCCTCAATATTAATTAACATTATAATACTAATAAATTAATGCGCTGCACATTTGTAAAATACTTTAAGCAGCACATTAGCTGGCCAAGGTGCTAATCTATAATAAAAACCCCAAAAGTCGTTTAATGGAATTCAAGGTGTCTTCTTCTTCCTGTTGCTCATGATTCATATACTGAGTATGTTTGTAATTTAATCTATATCATATACCCTAAGCAAGGCCAGATGGGGTATAGTGCTTTTTAATGCAATGGTATATATGTATATATACATATATTCATGATAAGGCAAATTAAATGACTTCTTTTGGTTCTTTAGTAACTCAGGAACTATATAAGCTAGAGACTTGAAAATTTTGATAGATACACCTTAAGTTATGGAGCTATGCCATTTATTGGTTAGCTTAATCCATTTCATTCATATAAAAAATGTAATAGGTATCTCCTAGTCGTTCACTCCCCGCCTAATGCACAATTAGTTGTCTTTTTTCCTCACATGGAATTGTATTTGGCTGTTGATTTAATGGGCATAGTAAACCAGCTTCCCACAATGAGATGTGCTCTACCTTTGCCGATGATATCTTGTTATCTTTTTTACTTCTTTTTAATACAGACAGATCCAATGCAAGCAGCCATTATCCAATCCAATCAACACTCTTAATGTCCGCTAAACACGCACGCAACGAGATCCCACATTGGCGCAGATGACTTCATTGGGGCCTGGGAGCCTCTCTTGATTGATGACTGCGCCCACGATAATGATAAAAACGAAAAAAAAAAAAACAAATGGAATTCGACGGCAGCTTTACACATTTCAGCATTCAGCATTCAAGATTCAAGATTCGACATTCGACATTGATATGTTTTTGTTTCTCAGCTCTGTTGGAATAGAAGAGACTTCGATAGGTGAAGACAGCGCCGTGAAGTTCAAAAGCAACTCAAGTGACAAGCCAACTGAAGTTTTACACCCTCGCCTAGGGTATTATCATAATGTCAAAGAGAAGGAGCTGTCTAAGTAGGTATAGGGTATTTGGATGAGTATCATTACAATGAATATTCTCATTCAATTGTTTATTTAAATAGCATGTTATAGAGCATCATTTCAATTAATTCTATATTATGTTATGCCATATTATATTACATTATTATAGGGTATTCATTATTCGCTCCACAGCAGTTACATTTGTCTCTCTCGTATGACTGGAATTGTCGTTGCTGTTGCGCTGGATTGATCATCCCATATCTGGCCACCTAGCTGGATGCACGTCTCTTCGCTCTCCACTCTCCACTCTCTGCAGTCTCCACTCTCCACTCTGCACGCAAGTCGATTAAAATTCCGCATAAATGTTGAATGTTAATCGCTCATTGTTTGAGGAGGAGCACAAATTAAATTGTTTGTAAATTTGACATATAATAGTTGTTGATGATGTTGCTGTTGCAGTTGCTGTTGTTGCTGTTGCTGTTGCAGTAACGACGTCTTTTAAGCTGCCGCCAAGAAATATCGAAGTGGATTTGTTGCTGCTATTGCTGCACTTCTTTTTTTTTTTTAATTGCACTTTTTGGTCTGCTGCTGTCGCAGCTTCTCCCCCTCCTCCTGCGCCCGCTGCTGCTGATGGCAATCAACGCAGACAAGTTAATTAAAATAAAAATCCACAGAGATATGTTATGCTGTTGGCTTTAGCATCTTCATCCACTTAGACAGATAGACTATTCTGAGTAGCGTAACATATTTATTTTGAAACTATTCGTAATTGAATTAAAATACATTTGGAGTTATAACTTGTTATCCACACTTATCCGACATTATCCGGCTTTAGGTGAAGGCATGCAGCATGCTTGCAAAACAAAACAAATACATTTTTTTAGTTATTCAAATTGAGTTATTCTTTTTTTTATTTTTTTAAATTTTAGATGATATTAAACATGAAATTACTTAACAGAAAATTACGTTGCACCAGTTGGGGAATGTTAGTGAATGTCATACATAAATAATTGAGCCTATTAGAGTGGATATTCGCCGTTGCCGTACTGCTTGATCTTCAGCAGTGCGCAGGAGTGCTCAAAGAATTTTTCGCACTTGGCCGGCTGCTTGGCGTCCGCATGGAAGGGCCCCTTGCCGCCGTTGCTCAGATAGGTGCCTCCCTGGCCCTCGATGGACGGATCTATGGCAGCGAAGACAACGGTGCGTGAGCCACGTTCAGGCGTCTTGAAGAAGAGCTTCTTGAAGAACGGCACCGCCGTCGTGGCCGAGTGCTCAAACAGATCCGTGTCCACAATGCCCGGATGCACCACATTCACCTGCACGTTGGCCTTCTCCGCATCCAGCAACGTCTGCAGGTGGCGTGTGAACAGAATCTGTGCCAGCTTCGACTGGCTGTACGCAGTGCCGGGATAATAGTTTTTGCTAATGAAACGAGAGAAACAAATTGAGTCTGAGCCGGCAAAGCAATCCTTCATCATCCACTTACAGTCCATTGAGGTCCTTGTAGTTGATGCGGCCAATCAGATTCACACAGGAGCTAACGTTCACAATGCGCGCATTTCTGCCCGGCTTGCCGGCCGCACGCAGCTTCGGCAGCAGCAGGTGGGTGAGCATGAAGTGGCCCAGGTAATTGATGGCAAAGTGCGATTCGTAGCCATCGGCCGTCAGCTTGAATGGCGCGAACATAATGCCCGCATTGTTTATCAGCAAATCAACTTTGGCATATGTCTGCGAGATCTTCTGCGCAAAGGCACGCACCGACTTCATATCTCCTACATCGAGCTGTTCGCAAATCAGTTTGCCTTTCGTCTGGCTCAGATCGACAATGCCGCCAACAGCGTCTTCGGCACTGCGCGGATCCCGAACGCCTGCAAGAAAAACAATAAATATTAATAATGGTTAATTAAATGCATATTACTTAATTTCAGACCCTCCTACATGAACTTCTCTGCTTTTAATTAATTTCCTATTGAGTTAAAAAAACAAATACCACATTAAAAAAATATCCCAAATAGTTTCAGCATATCGAATGCATATAAAGTATTTTTTCAGTATGCCCAAAGATATGCAATTATTTCCCCTGCAAATGTTTGGGAATTCGTGTTCCTAGCAACATGTTGCTTTTCGGGCTGTTGCAACATGCTGTTAAATGTGGACTTCAAGCATGTTGCTGAGTTTGTGTGTCTGATTTCATTATTAATGCAATTCACGCGACAGGTTCGGGTATTTTTAATTTTGTTATTGCTTTCGTATAAATACGATATGTAAAGAATTTTCGAATTCAAATTTGTTGTCTGGCAACGTAGACTTCAGATGAGTGTATTTGACAGTGCAGTAGTGGAATATATTTGTGGGTATGTGTTTCTCACAATGCTATTTCTAATCATAATTATTAAAAATTTTTGATTTGTATATGCTAAGTCCCTACAGGCTTTAAGTTCTGTTTTCTTTATAGAACCCGAAAAGGTAATTACATTTCTGTGTGCCCAAAGCATGCAACATTTGTGCTGCAACATTTTCGAAAGACAGCATGTTGCTAGTGTGGATTCAAACTGTGTGGGTGTAGAAATATCAAATAATGTGTGAAATTTTTTCGATCAAATAACTCAGGCAATGCACGTTTTGGCCCAACTTTTATTTCTACTATTTCTTGTCGTGTGTTGTGTTGGCTGAATAACAAATTATCGGAGCTAATTTACATAGCCGTTTCCAGGCAGCGCTACCAAACAAAGTTCAATTGGTCAAGTACTAAGATGCCCATTCACTCACCCATTATAACAGTCATGTCGCAAGCTAGTAATTTCTCTACAATGCGCAGGCCAATGCCGCGATTGCCACCCGTAATGACAGCAATGCGATCCGGTTGTTTATAAAGTGCTGCAAGCGAAAACAATAATCAGATAAAAATGTTGTTAATTGATAGTAACTGTAGGAGCAGATTTAGATAATTGTAGATGTACATACCCACACGATCCCTGGAGGCGTATTGTGCATCATGTATGAGTCCAACAATGCCCAGATATTGATAGCGGAACTCAGTCTTCCATTCGAACCAGGACTTGGGTATGCCTTTGGTTGTCTTCGTGAAAATAAAGCCGCACAGCAGCGTCAAAATGATAAGCAGCCAGAGCAACATGTTGCACAAATCAATTATGTGTGTTCTGTCTGTGGAAGATAAGGAATCAATGTTGCTGAGTCAAATAGTATACGTAAGCGGGCGGGGGGCAAAGATCGACATGTTGGCTCTGATAAGCCCAATTCACTCTATAAATATTCACATAGATATCATAAATATGTATATTTCTAGATATGCATACATATATAGAAAAATGTCTATGAGCAGCAATTATTTGCTTGCAGCTGTGCTCGTTGTCCGCAACTTGAGTCAGCAACAAATATTATTTTTTTTTTCCCACTATTTTTGCTTCTCGATCCGCCTGTGCCCATTTACAGCCATTTTAAGTGTACTATATATATTATAGATTTATTTATTTAGTTAAGTACTGCACTTTGGATTCGGTTTGTGTTTTTTTTTTGTTTTTTGTTTTTTTTTTGTTTTGCTCACATCGTTGCCAATTAGTGTTGAATTTAATTGCTTAAGGTTGACTGCAGAGAGCTTCGCGGCTATTTAAAATAATCATTTTATTATGAATATCAGCTAGAGCCATGAAATTATGGCCCAGTTAGCAGTTGGTTTTCTAAAAAACAACAACGACAGCGACAGCGGCACATAAAATGCAAATTAAAGAAAGAGAGTCAAAAGCAAAGGAATGAAAGTTGAAGAGCCAAAGAATGGGCCAATAGCTTCGAATGAAAAAGACGAAAAAAACATAGACTCATAGTAGAAAAGCAAACATATGAAAAAAAAAAAAATAATAGAAAAAAACGTTACTCTGATGGGTAGCTACAGAGGTGCGAAGAGAGCTACCAAACACACATAGCCCACAAAAACAGTTTCATGAAGTGTGTGTGTGTGCAGGTGTATGCATAGCTGCCTGCATGTGTGTGTGACTTTTTGCGCTGTCAACACTGGGCACAGACCGTCATCGACTTCCGTCAACAAAAAGAAACAAAAAACTATCTGCTTGCATTTGTTAACTTTCTATTTCTTTTATTGTTGCGCACAAGTGCACAAAACCTTGCAGTGACTTATGCATATGTATTTGTACCTGCACTTATTGCACTTATATATTTGTATGTGTGTATGTAGACTAATGCGATTTCTATGCACTCACTCGTGTCCCGAACTCTCGGCCTATGCTAATATTTGACGACAAAAAATCAACTTTATTCACTTAAAAGGGTAAACAGTTTCAAATTATATATGCCTATGACGCAGCACGTCACGTTTCCAATTCAATTTAGTAGGTCCAAACCGGTTCTCAATATAACAAAACACAACCGCACCGCTGGAAATTCAAACGACAACTAAAACGTTATAAGTTTCGCGCGCTCGTTGTCAGTTTAGAACCTGAATTTAATTTCCAATTGTGTTTTTGTTGCTGCTATCCGACGACGCCGAACAACAGGTGTTGACGCCGGCAAATTAGCTGCCCAACAAATTAAGCTCACCCATTATAACAAAATGTCAATTCACAATTGTCAGCTGCTAACGTGCTTTAGATAGTAACAGTAAATAATTCGATAATTATATTACATAAAACTTTTAATGAGCCATTAACTTGACTAAATATCTTAAATTGCCACCAAAAAAAAACTTTGCCTGAACAGCTGTTCAAGTGCCGGCTTTCAGTGTGACCGCTTGCCACTAGCTCCAAAATGTTGGCGTTTCCATTCAATTTAAATACTAAAAGTTGCATTTGTAATTGACGTTACAAATGTCTATTGCACATTTTGAGTACTTAAGTAAAAAACTTATTTTATCTAGCTGTTTTTGCATTTATTTAATAAACAAAAGAATTACAGTGCATTTAACAAAAGTGTTATGTCAACTAATGTTATTGTTGTATAGTTTAAATTTGTATATATTTTATGTAAGTAGAACAAATTGAAAATCGAAAAAGAAGCTAAGCACAAAAACAAGAAATTCTAAATATATATGTGTGTATATACGTACTTACAATAATTTGTAATTAAGGATTGTTTCGTGGTATGTATGTGAGAGTGTGAGTGTGTTTATAATAATTGTATATATTCTTTATGCGTAGGTATATATTAATAAATCTTGAAATATAGTTTTGTTTAGTGCGCCTAAAATCTAGAAATAAAACATTTGTTTTTGAAAAAATGGGAAAAGAAATAGTGATTTCAAATTGTGGTCGAAATTCAAGTCTAAGTTGCAGCTGCCGCCCCATCCTGATGCACAGGCGATGCAGCAACATCCTTAGGCTGCTTTGACTGTCAATTCTCCATGGACATGTTGCCAATATCATCGTTAATGGCCAAAACTTGAGTGATAAAATTTTGATCGGACACCACTTCGTACAGGGATTTACATAGCTCCGTCAGCTCATGCAGCGACATATTCAACTGCGGCGCCAACTTCATCAGATGCTGCGACACATAGTCCGGCAGTTGCTAAAGATATATAGAAAACGGATTAATGGTCGGCTTACTTTCGTTTATATAGCTCAACTCACCTTGCCCTTGGCCACCTTAAAGGCGCTAAACATAAGCTTGGCCTTGACGCGCTGCTCATTGGGTCCATCGTAGAAGAGCGTCAGATGCGCTTCCTGCACATTGGCCACCAGCGGGAAGTAGAGTCCCGCATAGACGCGCCCCTTGGCGTCGCGCGATAGCAGCGAGCGGAAATTGTAAACCAAATTACGGCGCACTGTGACATCCACCGCGGTATTATATTCCTGTGCAATGTATATCAAGGATGTCTTGAAGCTGGCCTCATCGCCGCGTATCTCGCGCTCCTTCCACTCCACAAACTTCTCGCTGTGCTGGCTGAAGCTATAGCAATAGTCGCGCTGCAAATGCGGCTCCTTGGATTGATTGAACCAGCCTGGAGAGAGAGAAACAGAGAGAGTAGAAGAGAATTTAGTACATCTTCTTTATAGAGATTGTGGGTATTGTGGGGCTCACCTGTGTGTGGATAGCTCTGATCGCACATAATGGTCACGGCGCGTCCCACATGGTAGCCCGGATCCAGTATCATGACGCCGCGACGCTCGCCAATGGCAAAACGCATGGCAACCATGACGTGCTCCTTCTCGACACCCGCATCCGCCGAGTTCATGCCGTACTCCTCATCCATTTGCACATAATCATTGCAGTCGGCCACCTGCTCCTCGCAGGACACCACATAGAGGTAATGGCCCAGCTGGGGGAACATCTGCACCAGCCGCGCAATGATCTCAAAGGCCAGCGAGACGCACATGTGATGGCGCCGATTGATGGGCACATCATAGAACTGGAAGAAGCTGCGCAGATCGGAGCGCCGCGTACGCTTGAAGCTGCGATAGAAATCCACGAAGAGATTCACCGTATTGTAGTGCGTCTCCTCCAGCATGCGCTGCAGCGCCGTCTCCACAATGCCATTCAGCTCCTCGTACTGCCAGACATTCTCGAATACTAAGGTCTCCTTGGCCGGCTCATCGGCGCTGCCCCAGTCGGGCAGCGGCAGGGGATGACCCAGTGGCCAGACTCCGTTGATCTGATTGTAGGCCGACAGATCATAGCCATCGGCCATGGCCCAGTTGGCGCCTGGGTGCTGCTGCTGCTGCTGCTGCTGGACAGTGGGTGACTTCTGTCTGGACAGCACCCGGATGATGTCGGAGTAGCGCTCCGATGCGTCTGCCACCGATGTCAGGTCGGTTGGCAGCCACTGCTGCTCCTCAACATCTTCTTCGTCATCGTCCTCGCTGGATGTGGAGGGCGTGCGCAGAGGCGTGGATCGTGTGGAAGCGCAACTGCTTGGCTTATCATCTTGCTCATTTGTGACACCATGGACTGTCGTAGTCAATCCCATGCCACGCATCGCATTCGCCAGCTGCTGCTCCGCGGAGCCAACGCCTCCGCCTCCAGCAGCGACGCTGCCAAAGCTGTCATCGTCGTCGACATCATCAACATCGACGGCATAGCTGGGCGTCGCTGCCGCACCATCCTGGCTGGCTGCAGCGGCGAGTCAGCTCGGCCATTCGGCACCCCAACGGCCCACGGTGGGCACGTAGCCACTTTCACAGTCATTGAATGTTGCTTCTAGATGAATGTTGATTGATGCTTGGGCGGCTGCGGCAATCGCAGTGCTGGCTCCAAGACTATTCAGCAGACTATTCCGGCCCTGCGCTCGGTTGAACAGGAGGTCCGGCTCGTCTCCAAATTTCGTTGTTAGTTTAGACTGATCTGTTGGGCAGATGAAGTTTGATTAGTTTTACATTCATATTTTACAGGTAATACGATTTTTTTTTATAGCTATCTTATCTACTTCTAGCTAACACTATTATAACCTATAACTATCGTTTTCTTGTTATTTCCTTATCAATTCCATTTCATATCTCATTTCCTCAATAAGAAAAGTCAAGATATTACTTGAATTTGTGTTTCGGATTCTAAATGGCAAATAGTCTGTATCAGTGTTGACCGATAAGTTATCGATTCAATTATATAATTCCATTATCTGTTTGTTTAATAGTAAAAAATAACCTCAAAATCTTTTACTATACTTATTTGGTATATTTTTGCATACATTGTTTACTACTTTATTTACTGCCTATTTTATTTTATAAGTCGTACAATATGTTTTTATTTCAGATTTATGATCTTTTGGGATGAAATCTTTTACTAATTTTATTTCAATGATTTACTACTTTCTTACAACCTTTTCCATTAAAATCTTAGAGAAACCTTTGGAACAAAACATTGTTTATCTAAGCACAGCTACTTATTTAATTTTGATTTATTGATTTGTGTTTAAATCCTAATTTGGAGATATATTTATTATCTTTTTTCGTACATTTCTATAAATTCTATACTATATATAATATAGGTGTAGTCTATGCCTTATATAAGACTTGTATGCAATGAAATTATCCCATTATTTAGACATGTACACATATACTATATATCCTCTATAATTGCTTTCTCAACATTTTGAGCATTTGCCAAATAAAAAGACAAATTCCACGTGACCTAGCTCAGGTAGCACAGGTCTAGTATAAGGACCTAATCTAAATGATGATTCGAGCTGCTTTATTTGTTATTCAGCCTATCAAGCTTATACAACGCAAATGAAAATCATCTGGGGCTAATAAACAACTCAAGGTTAATCAGGAGAGATGACGGGACATTCCGTTAACTTGTTATTTGACTTGAGTACACATTACTTTATAGGCAGAGACAACTGTATATATGTATATACATACATATATATGAATGAAAGTCACGCGTAGTTATATAGAATTAGCCCCAAGTGCTGATAAAGTCTGGCTGATTATGTGCTGGGTTCATAAAAATCAAATAGAGAGCCGTTGGAAACTCGGCAATGAAGCACCGGATGATGCCCAATCGAGCATGGAGCAACAACAAGGGGCAATGAGGCGACGGGGCGATGGGGCGATGGGGGCGACGGGGGAGCCAGCACGTGTCTGATTCATGTGCTCAACTGCTCCGCCCACTTGAGCGTGGCAAACGTGAATTTCCACGAACTTTACCTTGTTTTCAATTTAACTAATGCATTTCAAGGTTTTCAGCATACTGTTATTTATTTCAATTAAAATTAGTAATATTACTGCGCCATCGAATTGCTTTGTTTGTTCAAAAAATAATCTACATGTGAGTCACATGAACTGTGATTTTACAAATTAACGCTCTTTACGAGTGAATATGAATCAGCGGTATATGTACTAAATGGAAAGTTGTACTAAAATACCTCAAAGCAATCTATATGGATCTAAATTCATTTTAGCTCCACCTGTTGTTAGGCAAAGAAACCTAAACGGCATGTCTAAAAATATAAAGTTGCGATCTAAAAATATTTTAGCTCCGGCCACCTGTTGTTAGGCAAACGCTGACAGTGACTCCTAAACTGTTGCATAGCTGAGAAATAAGTCGCTTGGAAAAGCCCTGCTCAAACTAAAGAAAGGTACAATAAAAAAATTTATTGTGAAAGACTTACCCATACAATGGCCTAAGCCCAATAAACAAACTTGTTGTTTTGTTGTGTAGTGTTGTTGCTGTGTTGTTGTTGTTCTTTTCAATGTGTTACACTGCTCAGACGAGTTTTTGTTTTCCGTTTGATTGAACACAAAGTTCAAGTTTGATGTCTACTGTTCGCAGTTGCTCTCAAACTGTTTGCACTTTTCTCTTTTCGTTTCGTTGGAAAACACAAGGAAATTAAAAGAAAACCGTAACGCGAACTAAAAAGCAAACAACTTGTGGTTGATTTGCTAAATTGAATTTAATGTCTTTAATAAGTTTTTTTTTTTTCGTCTTTATTTTTCTTCTGCTGTTTTCGCTTAGGAATTTAACCTTAGTTAAGTTTTCCTCTTTTTGTTTTGGTATTTATCGCTTTTGCCTGTTTAATACAGGTCAGAGTTTTTTAACAATATTGGCGAATTAATCGACATCGAAGTGGATTTTCTTGTACACTTTGTCCGCTTGATAGATATATTTATGTAGATTATAATACGCGTCTACATATACCGTTAAAAGTAGTATATGCACTCTTGCAGTTGTCTACTTTTTTCGCACAGATGGCCCTGCGTATGCTTCGGTCCGTTTGTGATCCGTTTCCAACGAGTGTCGAAATGCGACTGAAAATTGAGCTCTTCTAGCGACGATTGTTTCGATGTCGAATGCTGAATGCACACAGTTCGCTGATACGAGCGTGTTTATATACACAGCTCTAGGTTGTTGCTTTTTTGTTTTTGTCTCTTTTTTTGGGGTGGGTGACGACGACAGACGATCGCAATTGCTATTGTTATTGTGTTTGATATCGGCGAGGGGACAGCGACGGGGCTGGCACAGTTTCGCTGGCTGCCTTTGCTGTTGCTTTTGCCTTTGCTTTGGTCTCCTCTTGTTTTTCGCTCTATTCGCACACACTCGCACTCGTCTATGTGTATGTGTTTATATACATAAATACCTTAATATGTGACGCAAAAAAAGCTTGAAAAATTCCACAGGGCTTCAAGCCAACAGACAGAATGGGGGGAAACAGCACGAGCGATTAACGCGAGGTTTGTTTTGCTACGTACAATCGTGTCAATATTTTTTCTTGTTGTGTAAACAAAAAAGGGATTTGTTAATTAGAGAAAAGACGAGAATCCGGTAACTGTAAAGAGTTGAGAACAGAAAATTTACTTTAGTTCAATTTTATATTGAGATGGAATGAAAAAAAAAAAGAGAATGTAATGCAGAAATAAATGGGGTAAGTGCTGTGCATATACGCAATTTAAGTGTTGGAAAATTCCATGAGAGAATTAGAGCTAGCTTTTGAAGGTACCAAGACATTGTTTGCAAATTGACGTTATCATTATTGTTGAGACTCTTATCGAAATGTAAATAAATAAACGTGTTTAATGCGTAGTTAGAGCAGTTAAATCATATGTTTGATAAATGAATTAGCATAGTTTATCGGCTCTATTATTCTTTATACAGCCCAAGGGAACTTGACTTGAAATGAAAACGAAATAAAAACAATCCTCAATTTCCACTCCTAAACATCCGACCCAGAGTTTACGATCTTTCGTTCATCTGCAATATATGTATTTCTCTTATATAAGAGAAATATACTATACTACTATATAGCTGCCATATAGTTGAGGTGCTTTTGCGTCGTAGCAAAAACATATAATTCTCGTCTAGCAAAGTTGTAAAACCCTAGGCGCTCTCAGACAGTTTGCCATTTGGCCTTGAGGCGATGCAATTTTGCAATTGTTGTTGCCACAATTGTTGCAAACAATCGTATTTATGTTTATGCCGAATGCCCAAATTTTTAATTGCACACAAACAATTTCTACATTATATACATACATACATACATGCATACAAATATATCAGTATGTTCGAGAAACTAAAATACATTTGTACTAGATATACATATTTGTCAAAGTGAACGTGAAATCAAATCAATTGAGGGCATATTTAGCATAAGTCTGCATAATCTAAGCATATTCATTTATAATTAAATAACTCATTAAGGTTTCCTATCTCAAGCGCAGAGCCAACGAACGATTTACGATTGGCGAGAAATCAACACATCACGTATACGCCGAATGATCCGGAAGCCAAAGTCGTAAAGTGAGAAAACAAATTGAAATGTCTTCGAGCTTCGGTTGTAAATTGGATTAACTGCTGTTCGGGCCATAAATAAAACTTTGCTGACGTCATCAACCAAAAATATGAGCTTGGCCACCAAGCTCAGCCCAATGGGCCACATGCATACATACATATGTATGTGACAAGAACCGTTGTAAGTAGTTCAATGTCGACACAGCACCGACGTCATCAAGGCGTCCCGTAGGCCCAACGAAATTAAAGATTGTAGCCGGCCGGTGCGTGGGCTTGCGTAAGGAGCGTACAAAATTCTACTCCCAGGGCAGAACAGTATCCACTAATACATTCATACATTCACACAATATACCCACATGCAAACATACACACATACACACATACACACATGCAGAAGCATATCCATTGTCCACATTCTTCCAATGGCCGTCGATTTGTATGTGCCACGTGGCGTTCCGCTTATTTGTAAACAATTTTCGACCGCGTGCTGTTAGTATTGGTGCGTTGGCTGCATTTATCCTCGCCTCCGTTTCACATTCGTTTTTACTATCAAAACATTGCGTACTGAAGGTGGGATGGAACAGTGCGCAGGCTCGTGAACTCTTTGGAATTTCCAGTTGAATTTCATGGAACATATACATACATATGGTTCTTCGTGTGTGTAACAAAGGCAAGGAAAATGGAACGATGAACGTTGGGAGTGCACTGATTCGTTACAGTGGTGTCCTGAATATATGCAAATATGCAGTTCCTTTTGGGTAATGGGCAAAAATTACTATAAATTTATCTAACTTAAATGTGCAAAGAAAAATGCACCCATGTGTTAATGACTCGAAATCTTTAATTATATTGAGCTAGCTAAATATTTAATTTATATAGGTTTAAAATTGTAAATAAATAAACAAAAACTTAACTAGCTGATGTCGTTTACCGTGCTTGTGCAGCTCTATTTACTTATGGCATTTCCTTCCTCTCTACTTGTGGGCCATATGGTTCATAAAAATTGTGAAGAACAAAGAAACTGCAGCGCTTCAGTCTAAATTTACCCATTGAGCTGTATACACTATTTTGGTACGCCACTGTAGCCAAAGCTGGGCAGCACAGATGTTTTGCGCATTTGCCTTGCATATATCAAAGGAAAAGACAGAAAGAGAGAGAAATAGATAGGGAATGAGAGCAAGAGAGTGAGGAAGGGAATTTCTTTGTTGTCTACTTTGGTGCTGCTTGTTGTTGTTGTTGTTGTTGCTGTTGTCGCGAGTCCTGCTGGCATTTGGATGCTTTGGGTTGGGTTGAGGAAATTGTTGTTGTGTCTGTTGGCCAATGCGCTTTTCATGGCGAAATTATAAAATCAATATGAACAGCGAAAAACAATGAAGTGAGACGGCCCCCGTGGATATTGGGGCCTTGTGTATATTAATAGGTGATTGTAATGAGAAAAGCTTACCGTTTATTTCACACGCGCACACAGTCACAGGCAATAACGGCACTAACTTGGTAAACACACACACAAGCACGCACGCACACACGCACACACACACTCCACGCAGACGGTCGCCGCCTGTGGAGGAAGGGGGAGGGTCGAACGTTTTTAGCTTAGTCGCTTTAAAAGTTTTTACTCCAATTGTAGGAACCGTTATAGAAAAATAAAATCAATATAATTAATTTGGTGTGCATATTGGAAACAGTCATGGCACAACGAATCCTCCTTGGTAAGGCACAATACGACTACGCCACGGATCTAATTTTATTTTCTTTTGACGAGGGCGACGGAATCCTTTCAGTTTTTGTGTCTTTTGCGTTTGTGTGGCATTTAAAAAACTACGAAATCGTTGCCGTCACTCGGAAACAAACTTAAGCGCAGTTTGAATCCCTAGAGCAGGAGGCCCTAAGACAGGCACTCAAAAGTATAGTATAATTTGTATTAAATTATGTATTTGGTTTGTCTGGGGGACGACGAAGTCCTCGGACTAAGCCCAACTGCTGCGTTCGATGTAGAAAATTCGACTGTCTGAAACATGGACTGCGACAGGCCGTTGAGTCACCCAAGTGCGTTTCAGACACTTCCAGGCAACTTCCAGGCCACTTCCAGTGGTCGAACGTTAAGTTGCCTTTGCACTTGCGGCAATGCAGTGGCAAATGTTTGCGTCACCGACACAAGGCCCCCAACATGCGTGCCACACGCTCAATTACAAATTAAGTTTGCCTCGATATATCTAGAGACGTCTATATATAAAAATGTATTTATTTATTGATTATGAAGTTGATTAATGACGAGCTCCCTTTGAAGAAAAGGTCAACTAAAATAATGGAATTAACTAGAAGATTGTGGAAATCTAAGTGAAGATTTTCTTTGTCAATAATGTTTATCTATGTCTATGTATCTATGTATTACTAATGGTATTACTTAATTACGGATGATAAAGCGATTGATTAACTACATATTTATTTACCTTAAGCAAGTTGCATTTAATATGTTTGCTTGTCTGATTTAATGACTAATGCTAGAGATAATAGTCTGATATGTAAATTGTAAACTGACTTGATAAAGGATTTCATTGATAAGCTGAGCCACAGCTACATACTAATCAAAATTGATAAGTTGATAGACTAAGCGATTGAGTGATTGAATATCAAAACTCCTTATCAAAATAGAATTTGATAATTGTCAATACTCAAAATAAAAAAATATATGTAAAAATATCGATTGTTTAATGGTACAAGCAGAAAAGACAGCCAAAACTCTGTCAACATCAATGCATAAAATAAAAGCTAAATTGGCATCACTGAGTCAAAAGCACTTGTGAACGCACTTTGTGCTGAACAAAATGTTTTGGTATGGAAAACAATGTCAAATGTGATACACAACAGAGTGAGAATTATACTAATGGTGATTGTGGCAATTGTGGCGCACGACTCACTGCTCGGCAGTACAGTGAATGCTGACAATAATGGACATGCTCATAGCAAGAAGCAGCGCCGCACTGAATCACAGATGCAGCCTCCGACCTCAGCTGAGCTACACACTCTGGATGCTAATCTCAACAGTTTGTTCGAGCAGCTGAACAGAAATCAATTCGGGATTAGTGCAGGAAGAGCTGGCCATGGTAATAAAGTGAGAGCCGATGCTGGCAGCCCAAGATTGCGGAGTCTCAATGAAAACGAGAAACTTTTGGACTGGTTGATCAATAACAGCCCGGAGCAGGAGCAGCGGCAGCAGCAGGAGCAGGAATTGCTAGTGTCCTCGGTGCTGGCTGCACGACAAAGAGACAATCAGCGCTTGGAAAATGAATCTGCGGATCGAGCATTCGAGCGCCTGATAAAAATGAATCTAAAGCAGGGGAGCACTGATGAATCTTTAGCAGACAAGAGAGTTGAGGCTAAGAACTTGCATGCGCCCTTCTTTAACTTTTGCAAGACAAAGGACAAACAAAAGGCTCCCAGCTCGAAGGGCACCTGTCCGGCGCCCAAAATCAAAGCCAAAATCAAAGCTGAAGCCAAATCCTGCAAGAATAGTGTTAAGCAGAAAGTGGTTGAATTGCTAAAGCTGACGAAGAAGATGAAGCAGCGTTCGTGTCTGATTATCAAAATGCTCAATGAATTGGACACTGAGATCCACAAGAGATGGCCAGGTGTGAAATTCAGAGGCCACAAACATAAGATGCCTCAGCCTCCTGAAAAGTCACAAAGCGAATCGACGCCTGAAGGAAAGCAGCCGGAGCGCTTGGATACGCCAGCGCCGATGCCCACCACGCAGTCACCCTTTAAGCACAATCGTGGCTTCTACTTTGGCCTAAAGCCACTTGGCGATGATAGCACCGAAGAGAATTTGGAAGCAGCCTTGAGAGAGGAGCAGAAATTGGAGCAAAAGGTGCGGGAGGAGCATCATCTGCAGCAAGAACGAGATGAAAAAATAAAGCGAGCGCGATACGAAGCAGCTCCACCGGCAGCTGCACGCATTGAATACTTTGTGACAACTCCAGCACCTGGAAGAAACATCTGGCATTATGTGAATAATAGTACTATGAGAAAGAGGAAAGTCCCGGGGAAAAGACTTAAAGCGCAATTGCAACGAGTCCTACGGCAGCATAAAAGAGCCAGACATCGCCTTGCTTTCCAATAATACACGCTTGGAATCAAACATAATTTCATTTATATAATTAATATATGTATATTTTTTAAAAAGTGAAAGAGTTAATCTTTTTTAAATTTACGTCGGCAAGCGCTAACGATTATTTTGCAACGGGGTCACCCTGATTTATATCGTATGCTGCGATTGCTTATAATCCGCGCAACAAGTAAAAGCGGACTGCTAATGATAATATCGATAGTAGCGCGCATTTACCTCAGCTGCAGTGGCGAGCTAATTTAATTAAATAAACAAAATAAATGACATAAGTTAGCTAAATAGTGGTTAATTTTAAAAATACATTTTTCTTTATATACTCACGTGGAATAAACAGCATGGCAATTAATATTAATCGATAATTTACCGATATATCGGAAAATACAGTTAGTTTTACAGCTGTTAATAAGAGCACAGGCTTTCAAAGTTTCAATTTGATCCCGTATAGTTTCTACTTCGTGTTTCTACGCATTTTTTAAAAAGTGTACTTAATTTATGCAAAAGTGCATATAAAAATAATAATATATATATATGTTGTATATAGTAAATAGTCGAATCATTCTGTAAGTATTTCCATTCCGAATTTCGATTTTTGATTTCGCTACTTCGCAATAGTAAAAAAACATGGGCAGATAAATGAAATTGAAATTTGATATGTTTCGCTGACAAACATAAACATATGAAATCTTAAATAAATAAACAAAGCTTGACTTATGGTATCTGTCGCATGAGTTTCTAGTTAATTCTCCAGAACAGATAAATCGAACTCAAATTTTGTCTGTTTAATAACTTAATGTGAATTGTATCAAATTCTTGAGAGCAGCAGCCATAGTTTTGTCTTAGACTTAAAAAAAGAAGCAGCTTGTTGCGCCGTCGCGATGCGTTTGCTTTTGCTGTTGCTGTTGCTTTTGCTATGCTCTTGAAAACTCTCCCTCTCTCTATCGCTCAGCTGATTTTTTCATTATCTGTGTCGCGTTCATTGTGCCCAAATAAGTTTTCGCGAATATCGTTTGGCACGCATATTTGTTGTTGTGGGTGGGGTTGGCTGGCATTTCACAGCGCTTTATCATATTTGATTACCTGATTGGCATGTACTCACACATGCACTATTTCTGATTATATGAGTGTATATTAAGATTATTTCTGTTTAATATATTTGCAGCAACAATGACTTCGAAGCAAGAAGAAATTTTGAAGGATCTTACTATTGTGGTGCGCTCATTGATAACTTCTATGAAGCCGCCGGTCAGCTTGCAATGCATAGAGCGCGATTATAAGAAGGTGGAAAATGCGCCAATACCTTATCACAGGCTTGGCTATCGAAGTACCCTCGAATTATTGGAGAAGACAAATGCATTCAACTTCCAAAAAGTCGGAACAGAAGTGAGTGAAAGACCCGAAGAGGTGGCGACCTCCCCCCACAATGCGCAAATCTCTCAGTTACTCACATGTTTACTGCCTCCCTTTCTCTCTCTCTCTCTCTCTCTCTCGCACTCTCTCTCTCCCTTGCTGTATGAAATCAGCGCAGCTTTTGAGAGCTGTGGTTGAGCTTTTGGCAGCGCCTGTTTCCATTAGTGCTCATTTGTATCTCAGTAAGTTTCGTTGCGTCAAAGCGAACGGTGCTATTTGGATCTCTGCGTGCGTGGAAGAGTGTGTGTGTGTTCGTGTGCTTTACGGGGCTTGGCTTGCCACAAAGAGGCAACGTGTCAATGTAGCGTCGCTCCAACAAAAGTGTAAACAATGTTACTCTTGTTATTATTTCTGCCTTTCTATAAGCTTGCTGCTGTGCTGATTAAGCAGTTTTTGTTTTCGAAATGCAGCGCACTCACTCACGCACACACACAAAACGAAACAAAATGCCAACAATTATGCATAAGTTATGTGCAAAGCGAAATAAAACGAAAGAAAGAAAAAAAATGGACAGCCAATTTAAACTTTTTGGCTATTCGTCTTTTTGCTCTCATTCTCTCACAGTTTATGTGTGTGTGTGCGCTCCTGTGTGTGTGTGTGTGAGTGTTTCGCTTTGCATGCTTGGTGAAAGTAATCAAACGTTGTCCGATTCGACTGTAAGAGGAAGCGAGAACGCACACCGCATTGCATTTCAATTGATACTTTTTATTTTGTTTCATTTGCTTGTTGCCCATTCTTGTCTTAATTTATTTATAAATGCAGGCATTTATGCACTCTGTCTTGAAATGTCAATCAACACTCGTTCATTCTGTGATCAATGCGGTTGTTGCTGTTGTTGTTGTTATTATTATTTTGGTTTTGTTGTGCTTATCAGGATGCCGCCTTCGTGCATTTGCCTCTGGCTGCGGCTCTCTCGTTCTTGTGCCGCAGCACAGCTCCCCACGCAGAGCTGGCCTGATTTGCAGTGGGTGGTTGCTGGGCAGGTTCAGCCGTCTTCTGTGGGTTGTTTTTATAAAATAAGGGGAAAAACGAACAAGAAAATGTCAATGCAAACGCAAATCAATAATGCAATGTAGACGAAGATAATGGAATGATGGGGCAGATGGCAACTTTGTAACGAAATTCATCTATAAAAGAATTTAATTTATACGAATAATTATTAAATTAAATTGAATAAATATTAAATTAATTTAAATATGTAATATTTTGGTTTAAATAGCAAGAATTTAAATATTAAAACAATCTAATCAATAATAGATTAGATTAATATTAATTCATTTCAATTACCAAAATATTTTCGTAATTATCCTAGTTACATTCAATATTTCTATTTCTAATGGGAAGCTTAGCTTTTCATTTGTTTCATGTTTTGAGTTACTATTTTCATGAGCACAACTGTATATAGTTTTTATATAGATTAAAGCATTTGTTCGCTTTAAGGCCAGCAACTGTTTTCCATTTATGCATATGCCAATGCAAATCAAGTGACTAATTTAACTAATTGTTTATTTAATGACAGCTTTCACCGCTGATCGCACAATTTCACATTAAGCAATTGCATTTGTATTGTATCCCTTATCACGTCCCACGTTGAATCATCCAAAATAAAAGTGGAAGTGGCTGTTGCTAACGTCATTAAATTGTATAATCTTAATATTAAAGTTAGTTACATATAGAAACTCTGCTATCAAATGCTTATTCTCTTTACTCTTAAACAAGAATAGCTGCTCTTTAGTATGTGATCAATATTAACATCCACAAAGACCCTTCTAAACTTCCGATAAGCGACAGCTAGTAGAGTCTTTAGAGATTCGAATTATTCAATTATTCAATCAAATCGCTTATTGTTCAAATTATATAGTTGAATGTTTAATATAGATGGCTAATAAGCTAAATCGTTCTTTCAGATCTTTGTCACCGCCAAGCCCAACCCCAAATCGGCGCATATTGCTTCTATGGTACGTTCTCAAAAGGAAAGCAAGCATAAACCTAATTTTCGATCGTCGGCTTTCTCTGCGCCTGCCCGCTCAAACATACGCTTCAATCCCTCCGGCTATAACAATGCGCGATCGGCTGTAAGCAGCAATTATCAGCAAAATAGTGCACCACGCGCAGCCTCACAACAACTCCAAGTGCAGAAACAATATCAGCAGCCACAGCAGCAATATCCGCAACAGGAGCTGCTGGGCTTGCGTGCCGAGCTGGTGCAGAAGCTCGAGCTATTGCGTCTGCAACAAGAGGAACAGAAGCAGCAGGAACTTGAAATCCAGCGTCGTCAGGCGGAGTTGCTCGAGGAGCAGCAGCAGCAAAAGTTTCTATTGCAGGAGCAGCAGGTAAAGATCGATAATCAGATTAAGCAGCTGCAGGAACAGCACGAGCGTGGACTCGAAGCACAGGCGCGCACCATTGAGCAACTGCAGGCGGATCGCCTGGCGCTGCGGCATCACTTGGAAATCCTAGAGCAGAAGCATCGTGAAGATAAGGCAAAGCAAACAAAGAGTTCGCTTCAGTTCACGCTCCCAGATTCAACTGTCACAGCTGAGATGAACGGCAACGCAACGAAGGCTGCTGCCGCCAGTGCCCGCAAGCCCCATCTGCGTCCCATATTGGGCAATAGCGCGCCATCGCAGCGTCCGGCTCCAATGAGACAGCCAGCGGCAGAGGCAAAACCAGGCGCTGGCGCTGGTGCTGCTGCAGTCGCCGCTTCACCCATTAAATGGCCAACGCATCCGCGAGTTCAATATCCTATCCGTGATACGCGTCCCACAGGCAGCGTCTCTGTCAACTATAGATTGAAGCAACAGCAAACGGCAGTTGTTGCACCAAAAGCAGCAGCACCAGCAGCAACTGCGCCGACAAATGCTTCGACAGTTGATAGTCTGATAACTCCACCAGCCTCGCCCGAGAATGCAGCTGCCAAGAATACTTCGACGCCAGTGGCCGCTGCTCAGCAGCCGCTGTTGCAGGTAAGTTTCGTTCGCTCAATTAAATGGTAATGCAATAACTCTCTGATTCCATTGCACAGCTTCAACCAACACGTGCCGATATCCATTTCAAGTTCGATCCCGCATACGATGCAATCTCCTCGCTCAAGCAATATTGCGTCGTGTTGGGCTATGCGCCGCCAGCGTACGAGTTTTATAGTGCGAACAAAACCCAAATGCTGCACTGCAAGGTGCGCATTGGCGAGACAGTCTTCACCAGCTATCCGGAGGCGCACTTTGATGAGGCAACAGCAATGCAGCGCACCGCTGAGGTGGCCGTTGAGCGGCTGCAGGCACTTGAGGCGCGCAAACAACTGTCGATTCTCAGCGATAATGAATTTCTCGATGGCCTGTACCAGGAGCTGATCAGGCATCCGCATGGCATCGTTAGCCACAAGCTGCCCGAATGGTACGAGGCGAATGTGAGGCGTCAGGTGCCCAGCAATTGGTGGTCCCTGATCAATTCGTCGCCCAAAATGCGCATCGAGAGCAGCGTCAACACGCACATTGTATTTGCCAATGCTGAGAACCCATCGCCCGTCGTCCTGCAGCAGCCGAGCAATGTTGGCCCGTTGGCCATGCCAGAGCTGCGGTTGCCGTGGACGGATGGCCAGCAGGACTGGAGCATGTATATCACGCACTGTGACAACACGACGCATGTGTGGGCGCGCCTGATCGATCAGAGTGCACAGTTCGAAAGGTTGACCGAGCAGCTGAATGCGCATATGTCACGTCTGCAGAATCGTCAGCCGGTGCCACAGCAGCCCGTGGAGCAGCAGATCTATCTGGTGGAGGTCAGCGAAAACTGGAATCGTGTGCGTGTCATATCGTTGGATGCGGAGCAGCGGCAGTGCAGCTGCCACTTTGTGGACTTTGGCGACGAGGTGGTCTTTAGCTATGATATGCTCTATGTGTGTCCATCGAAATTCCTCTCGCTGCCCGCTCAGGCTGTGTGCCTCAGCATGTATGCCCTGGACAAGTTCGAGGAGCACCCCCATGCACTGCCCGTGCTGGCCAAGGAGCTGGCCGGGCATAGCGTTGTCACTCGCATCATTACCAGCGAGGCACAATTCCTCAAGGCCGGTGGATTGGCTCAAGGTGTGCTGCTGCCCCAGCGAGAGGCATCCGCTACCGAAGAGAATGGCTGTGGAGTATCGCTGGTGAGGCGTGCGTGCATCGTGGGCACCTTCTATGACACCTCCACAGCGGAGGACATCCATCTGAATGATTTGGTGGCCAATCAGATAATTCGCAACACGCCCGCACCGATGCTGAAGCTGGAACAGAAGCCGAATCATGTGCTCGTCTCGCACGTGAACGATATGGGCGACCTGATGGTGCAGCTGCCCAACGAAGATCTCAAGTTTGTGCAGCGCAGCATTGCCCGGATCATGAGCGACAGCAGCGAACAGCATCGCGTGCGCTACACCGATCTGCTGCACGATCAATTGGTGTGCGTGTGCGACGAGACTGGTGATGGGGTGAAGCAGTGGCATCGCGGCATGCTCACCGCCAAGCCGAAGAGTCCCGAGGAGGAGGTGTTCGATGTGTATTATGTGGACGACGGGCGATTGCGCAAAACGCACATCTCCAACATTTATCGCCTGGAAGCGAACAATCTGGCCCTTGCCGCCTATCCGGCTCAGGCATTGCGCGTGCGTTTGCATGATGTGCCGCCGATTGATAACCAAATGGTGGGACGACTACGTGGCCTGCTGTCGCCGCAGACGCCAGTGCTGGTAAGCTGGAGTCTGTCAATAAATATGAATCCAATATCGTTAATATAAAACTCTTCTGTTTCAACGACAGCTCAAGGTCATGGAGGGCGCCAACGATAAGCTGCCGATGGTAACGATTCATGCTCGCGGTCAGGACAGTCTCTATCTCTGCCTGAACAGCGCGATTCGTGTGGAGTACGAGGTGCAGAGGTAAGTTGAGACGATTCACTACCTTTACTCATACAAATCATTCTTACATCTGCACACACACACTCTCTCTCTCTCACACACATACACACACACACACACACACGCACAAACTTGTTTTGCTTCTCTGTGGTTTAATGATAGTCTCTAATTAGTGCTTTCAATAAACTGGAACTGACATGAAACTCTATCGCTACAAAATTATCTCAACATTAACGACTCCTTCAATCAACTCACAGCATCCCGTAAGCTAACCTTCGTTCGTTCGTTCACCAAGTGCTTAGCTTTAAGAACTCATCTAATATTCATCAATGTATATAAATGACAAAAAAGAAAACAAAAGTTAAAAGGGTTAAAGTAATAATAACAGCTCTACTGCCAAAAAGCCAAAATATAGTTTTCATATAATACCTCGCCTTACCCATCCACCATCCCATGTCCCACCTGTCCACGTTCCATTTCAACTTTGCCCCATGTTTCTTAGCACGACGCGGCTGGAGCCGTTCGATGACGGCGGGCTGCACTTTAGTCCCAGCGGACAGCTGATTCGTCGCAGCAGCTTCAGCTCCACGGTGTCCAGCCAAAGCAGCTGCAGCGATCAGCCGGCAGTAGCAGCAGCAGCCGCCGCTGGGCTTGCCTCGCCGCCCACCACGCCCAGCAAGGCGAAGAGCAGCCCCCTTCTGCCCGTACTGAAGGAGTACGAGGCCATACCCGCTGTCGGTGCCTACTTCGAGGTGCGCGTAGCGCTCTCTGTGAATCCAGGTCACTTTGCAGTGAGTACTTGTCATCAGATCAACATGAGTCAATCCAGCTAATCTCGTTTCCTTTTGTTCTCCCTCTCTCACAGGTTCAGCCATACAAGTGGTATAATCAGCTGCAGCGCATGATGAAGGATCTGCAGGCGCATTGCAAGAGTCCAGCAGCGCAGACCGTGCTGCCGGCACAGCTGAGCATTGGTCAGCCCTATGCGGCGGCAGATGCCGACGGCGTCTATCATCGGTGAGCTGCTCGAAATGTGCTTAGCCAAGGGAAAATATATAATATTTATTTCTGTTTTCCTGCAGCGTAAATATACGAAAGATTTACGATGAAATGATACACGTGCGCTATGTGGACGCAGGTGACGATGGTATCGTGCGCTGCAATCAGCTGCTGCAGCTAACACCGGAGTTCAGGGAGTTGCCCATGATGGCGTTGCCAGCACAGCTGCATGGTGAGTGAAAAACAAAAATCCAAACAGTTGGCCAACTTTTCACTTAACTCCAATTTAACTTTTTAGGCATTCAACTGGCTGGCATCGACTGGACGCAGGAGAATTGTTTGCGATTTCGTAAGCTGACGTTGGGCCAGAAATTCATTGGCATTGTGAGACGCGTGGATAAGCTGAAGGATGAGCGGCGTGCGCTCAGCTTGGAGCTAATTGATACCTCAACGCCGCAGGACATTAAAGTGCACGAAACACTGATAAGCGAGAAACATGCGCTGCCTGCACCATAATACTATACCATAACGATCTTCCTCAATTAACGACTCATTTGTTTTGTTTACGTTTATTTGTTTAACCGATGTGTGGCCCACAGATGCATATAAACACATAAATACATATACATATATAACTATGAGAGCCAACATTCCGAAATTCTACCTAAGCATATGTATATCTACTATTATTATTATTATGTTACTGAGTTGTATTCAAACGCAAAGCGCAACAATAAATAAATTATGATATTTTGCTACCGAGAGAATGGATGCACTTGGTTGGCCGATTTGATGTTTGTCTTGACGGCCGAGGGCGCCTTGCCCAGCTGCTGTTGTACATTGCCCGGACTCATGGATGGGCCGCCCATGGGCGGAGTGGGTCCGCGTATGGACGGTGGCACCATCATGCCGGGACCAGGTCCTGGCCCATAGTTGGCCTTGTATTGCAGTCCCTTGCCCATGCCCACAGTTGCCACGAGCAGCTGGGTGTCTGTCATGCTGCTTGTCTGCTGGATGCCCGTGCGTGAACTGGACTCAATTTCCCATTCCTCGCGAGCTTTGCTCACCATATCCAGAACGTGGGACACCACCTTATTGTACTGAGTTACTTGTTTCATGGCCGCTTCGTTGGTTAGATTGGCCGCCTTCTGTTCATTTTGCTGCATTTTCTGCTCCGTAATAGGGTCGGGCCGTGTGCGCAGATAATCCGGTACAATATCATGCGAAAAGACTGGCACACGGCCTTCGGTGATGTTAACCAGCGTTTCGTCGCGATCCATTGAGACGAGCAGCGGCAGCACTGTTCGATTTCGAAGCGGTGGACACTGCTCCTTGGCCAGAATCTTAGTCAGACCAGTCAGATGACTTGATATGATGGCAAAGTTATCCAGGAAAGTTGGCCAATTGATGTCCATGTACTCCATTTCCAGTTTTTGTATCATGGATAGCACTGCTAACTTTAAGTCGTTGAGACGCTGCAATATTGCGTCCAACGTCATTTCAAAGTGCTTCTCTTCGCGCTGCATTTTATTTGGATTTTGTTATTTATAAATTCTAGGCAACAATTTTATTGCTGCTCGAATCAGCAATCAGCGTTCGACAACTGTTTTTGATTGTATATCGATAAGTTGGTATTTAAATACTAATATAGTACGATTATGGCAAAATACGATAGTCGTGAACCGATAAGCTGAAGCGTTTATTTTGCCGGTAAGTTGAAAATGAAATATTTTGCAGCCAAACTATTATTTGGTATATATTATTGTTTATTGGTTTAAGATTTGTGGAGGCATTTCCAATCTTTGGCAATGTGCTCACTTTTAATTAATATTACAATTTCGAATAGAAAGACTCGTGCACCACCATTCCCGGCTGAATGTCACTCAAAGTTTGGCAACCGGTCAGCGACATAGTAATTTCCAAATCTTTTCGCAGTACACTCAGTAACTGCTCGACGCCACTTTGTCCATTATAGGCCAGACCATAGACAGCCGGACGCCCTATGAAAACGGTCTTGGCACCCAACGCCAATGCCTTGAAGATATCATTTCCCTGCATAATGCCGCCATCTAACATTACAACCAGATCGTTGCCCACAGCTTTCGCCACCTCGGGCAATGCTTCTATTGAAGCTGGGACGGTGTCGATTTGCCTGGCGCCATGATTGGAGACAATTACGCCGGCGCATCCGAATTCCCGGGCTAAGACGGCATCCTCGGCGGTCAACACGCCCTTTGCAATGATGGGCAGCTTTGTCAGCTGCTTAAGCCAAGCAATGTCCTTCCAGGTAATACTGGCATCAAATTGGCTGGCCACATACTCGTTTATGCCAGATCCACCCATGGTTATTACACCATTCGCCAAATCTCCTTGGAAGTTCGCCAGTTTTAAGTGCGACGGCAAACTGAACTTGTTGCGGACATCGCTGCGGCGGTGGCCGAAGATTGGCGCATCAACAGTTAGAACAAGTGCCTTGAAATTTGCCTTTTCAGCGCGGCGCACCAATTTCTCAGTAAGTGATCTGCAAATAATATGATTTATTAAATTTTGAATGGCGCAATTAATCGATAATCTTTGTCATTGCCCTCTGCTATCGATTACCATCGATCCCAAAGTTCAGTTATTTGAATTTTTAAACGACCTACCGATCTTTGTAGATATATAGCTGGAACCATTTGCAAGTATCAGGCGCTCCTGCCGATAAATCCTCCAACGATGTGGTGGAAAGTGTGCTCAGTATAAATATAGAACCAGCTTTGCCAGCGGCGCGTGCATTACCAATTTCCCCATCGGGATGCGCCATCTTCTGCATAGCTGTTGGAGCAATGCCCACCGGCCACTTAAGCTGCTGTCCCAGAATCTTGCAATTGATATCAACATGAGAGACATCTCGTAGAAACCGTGGGCGTAGGCGCAATCTATCATTAAAAAATGATGGAAATTAAATCATAAATTAATAAGAGACTTACAAACCTTTTGAATGCCTCGCGATTTAGTCCAAGCGTAAACTGCTCTCCGGCTCCACTTCGATAATAGTCCAAGGCATTTTTCTCCAGCTTAGTGAAAGCCTCCTTCTCAAAATCCTCCACACAAACTAGCTCCATGTTTCAGGTTAAAGTTATGCAACAAACGAATATGCAAATCAGATTTTCAATCTTAATCAAATTAAATCACGATAGGGAATTCAGATATCAGCTGTTGCTGGATTTAAGCGACGATACGCATATAACGGAAAATGCAATCAGTAGAGACTAAATCTAAATTCGGATAAGATAAGTCTTCGAGTGAATCTGAATCTAGTAAGAATTTCAACAATGATGAACTCCGTACAGCAGCTCGCGCTAGACTGAATCTGAGTTCCATAATAGACCCGCTGGTGGTATCAACAGCATTTATGACGTCGTGATAGACGACCAACAGCAGCCACTGATAACTGAAACTTAAAGTAAACAGTCAATTTACGCCGCACACGGATCATTCAGATGCACGGAGATGAAACAGTAAGATTCACCATGCCCGACAAAAATATACCCTACCTATCAAGGAGCTGTATATATAAAATGATCAAGTTGAGGTCTGAGTAATCCCTTTTATCAAAATTTAATCAATTGCAATCATTTAACATGGTTATCATAGTCCCTCGTTATGCGTTTCAGCTATTCCACATTTATTATATTAAAGTAATTATTATTATATTAAAGTAATCAGGCAACTAGTAAATTGTTACTCTCTTCCACTCTCTGAGAATGTACGAGAGTTGACCAATCACAAGGCACAGCGTGATTCGAGCTACAGGTCCGTTGTTTCAGCTCTCATTATACAGAACTTACTTTTCCTTGCACTCGCATGCACTGCTCTCTCATATGCATGCATATGTGTGTGTGTATGCTATTCAGGCAGCTTTCATGTATGCATAAGCTTTTGTTCCTCCCAGCTCTAAGTAGCTTTCGCTCTGCATGATCTCCCTTTGCTCACACTCACTGCGCTCTTATATGTATGTATGCTTGTGTAGATGTAGATGCGCTGCTAAAGTCCTTGTATATGTATTAGCATTTATTTGTGTGTATGCATGACTGTTTCTGCTCGCTGCATACTGTGTGCTCCTCGTTTCGATGCCAAAGTTCCATAGCTTAGCTGAGAGCGTTCTCGCGCGCCAAAGCTTACATAGTTGCCGCTTATTTCAATGAATAATTTATTATTACTACATGCATCATTATTTATATTATAATTCTAATCATTATTACTACAATTATTATGAACAATTGCTTAATTTGATTAACTTATAAATACCATAATTTAAGTTAATAAAATTAATATTATTAACTATTATTTAATCTAAATAAACACTAACCTCACACACGCCATCAAGAGGAAGAGGAAGCCCACTGCGCTGCACTGGACCTCTGACCCACCGGTCAGCCAAACGACTGAAGAAGCCCTGCGCAGACTTCGCTTTATATATGGGGGGCTACCACTCAACCCGAGCTCTCTTCTAGAGCATTCGTGTGAGTAGCACTCGATCGTTGAGTGACCAATGGGAACGCTTGCTGCTCCGCTTGAGCATCCCAGCTTACTGCTATATATATATATGTATGTCTGTGGACTTAAAGTAATATACCCTATTGGGTATATACCCGAAATGAGAGGGCAAATGTTAGGACAGTTCTAAGTGACTAAAGTTCGCTGATAACGCTTATTCAAATTTATTGACTTTTTGGTCATAATTTGTGCAGAGATAATTTGACGAAGCGTAAGATTCCATCACTAATACTATATTATATCAATGTCTAGTGTTTTTTTTTTCTTTTTCAACAACCTTTAATTGTATTAAAAGTGATGTACAAAATAATTCAACAAAAACTCAATAAATATACAAAAAATAGTTTAACAATTAAACGCTATACGTTTCCTTCAGGTTCCTGAAATATTCTAAATCACTTTGGCTGATTGAAGGCACAAATTTGCTGAAGGACGTCGTAAAGTCCTCCGACTCGACGATAATGTGCTCAGCACTCAACTCCTTGGCCTCCCGGCCGCAGCTCTCATGTTTGCCAATGATGCGTCTGACTGCCGATAGCCAGGCATTGGAGCAAATGGAGTAGAGATCAGCGCCGCTCATTTCACTCTTCAGATTCTCTGCGATCTGCGCCAAGTCAACGTCGTCCGCCAGATTAAAGCGTTGGGTTTGCGCACGCAGCACAGCGGCCTTGTCATCGGGCGTCGAGCATGGTCCGACGTAAAAGAGTTTATCAAAGCGTCCGGGTCGCAGCAGCGCCGGATCGATTAGATCCGGACGATTCGTGGCAGCGAGTATAAAAATGGGCTTTGTCGCATCGCCGCTGGACATGCCGTCCATCTCGGCCAGTAGCTGAGATACGACGCGATCCATGACACCGCCCGAGTCGCCAGCAACGCCACGATTGGGCGCCAGCGAGTCCAGTTCATCCAAGAACAGGACACATGGCGCAGCGGAGCGCGCACGAGTGAAGACCTCCCGCACATTCTGCTCGCTCTGGCCCACGTACATGTTGAGCAGCTCGGGGCCCTGGACCGAGAGGAAACTCAGATTGCATTCGGTGGCCACCGCCTTGGCGACCAAAGTTTTGCCGGTGCCCGGTGGTCCGTAGAGCAAGATGCCAGAACGTCGTAGGTTCTTGCCCATCAAATGAACGTGCTTCAGTGGCAGTCCAATGCTGCTTTGGATCTCATCCTTCAGCTTATAGAGACCTCCGATATCGGACCAGTATACCTTGGGCACCTTGGGCGCGCCCAAGCTGTCGGCAAACGAACTCTGCATATCATTCAGATTTTTGGAGAAGTGATCTAAGGTCAGTGGCGTTTGTCCGTCTGACGATTGACGTCGCTTAAGTCGCACGGCATTATCATAGAGCAGCTGCAGATCACCCAGCATAAATCCCTGCGACTTGGCCGCAACCTCCTCCAATACGTCCTTCACAGCTCTCCACTGGGGACAGAATTTACTCATGTATTGGGATTGCATGTTGAGTGGGAAGAGCGGCAGCTTGGCCAATGCCTTCTGATTGTAAATGGCATCATTGAAGGACTCGCGCACGTGCATCCACTTTAACAGCTCGAAACGCTCCGATTGATTGGGTGCTTCAATGTTAATAATCTCCAGAAAAAGGCTCTGGATCATGGGCTTTAGATGACGGTCACTGGTGAGGGCGACAACAACCACGGGATATTTGCGATCGCGTGTAAATAGCTCTTGGATCTGCACATGAAAGGCGGAGAGCAGGCGAAGATCCTCATTGCCTTCGTTGTCAATGCCAAAGATCTATGAATGTAATATAAATTAACATTTTCTATGCTATAGCAGAAACTGATTCGACTTTACCTCAAAGTTATGGAAGCAAATGATTAGCGGCTCGCTAACCTGACTTTTGGCGAACACCGCCTTCAGCTTCATCTCGGTGTGTGATGGAACTTGTGATACAATCTCGGCACAATCTGCTCCATATAGATGCATGCCCAGCTCCTGGGCAGCGGCAGTGATTAGCTTCGTCTTGCCAGAGCCGCGATCGCCCTGCAGCAAGAAGACCGGAAAGATGTGCTTGGAGGACAAACAAGCAGAGCGTTTGGGCAAAAAGGCATCCACCGAGGAGCGCAGCATCTGGTACGGCCTGCGCAAGCCACTGGGATAATTGTTGGCTATGGCACAGCTATCGAGAGTCTGGCGTGGCAAAAAGCTGTGCACATGCGGCACCTGCACCAAATTGCTGAAGTTCTTGGCCACGACTGCCTGCAGCTCAAATTCGCTGCCCTTCGACTCCAGGTGGACGCAACGGAAGTAAACCTCACGCAAATAGGCGAATATCAGATAGTAGTGGGCAAAGGCAGCTGTGCCCACCAGCTGGGCATTCACCTCGATGCGATAAATGTGACCGCGATGTAGCATGCGCGGCGTATTGAAATAGTTGCTCAAGATCAGCTCTGATACCTCAGCGGGCAGCTCATGGGGATTGTTGAGCAGATACACTTGAGCCTTCGTGGCAATCGTGGGTATTGTCTGTTCGTCATTGAAGGTATCCAGCTGCACCCAGCAGTTGTTGCGCTTCTTGTTGTTGCCGCAGCGCTCCATTAGGTTGCCATAAAAGTTTTCCTGAAAATAAAAATATAAATACATTTGTATATACATAAATATATATAATACTTACCTTTACATACAGACAATTGCTCTGGCATTGTGCATTTTCTATGGGCAATATTTGTCCCACGATGGTATATGGCGTCTCCTGCAGGATTTGTTTGACCACTTCAGAGCTGTCCCAGCTGCGAACGGAGCCACATTTTGGATTCGCCTTGCTGCTCCACGCTCCGCGCACAATCAAATTGACAAAATTCACATCAGCCGACTCGGCGTAAGCATCGTAAACATCCTTGCTGGCAAAGATGATGTGCTCCGATTTGATTAGCTCGTTCTTGATCAGCAGCTCGTAGAGCTGATTGGGCATGGGGGTGAGCAGAAACTTGCCCCTGTAGTATTTGGCATAGCGCCAGTATACCGCATATATCAAATAGCCAGGGTAGAAGAACCAGGGCCACTTCGGCACCAGCAATTGCACCGTTGCATTGTATGCCTCGACAAGCTCCTGCATGCGTCCTGTGAAACTGTAACGTGTTTCCGGTGTCGTGGCGGCATCGTTATCAATGGATTTAGCTGACTTAAGGCCAACTTTTTTCTGTGAAGGTCACGTATATTAATTGAAATGTAATCAAAGAGATAAACATATTAACCTACCGCAACAAAATCAACATCGCTCATTGTGCGAAGACATAAAAGACAAAGGTTACTTTTGGGGCAGGCAAAGTCTAAATGCTTGGGATTGGGATCACAGGTACAACAATATCTACACGCACAAAGTTATTCTGCAAGTAGCTGTTATCAATTCTAAATGAAGTTAATAGTGCCGCAACATATACAAATATTATTATTTATAGAAAATACATATATTCTGATTACGTACCTTCTTTACAATTACTCTTTTCTTCATCTCTTCTCCTAATTTCTGTTAAAAATTACTTTTTAACTTTATAAGTTATAGCTTTTAAAATTTATTCAATAATAATTCAACCCTTTAATCTCTTATTAATTATAAATATGTCTTTATTTATAAGCCATAAATATTTCTCGTTCAAGGCATGATTGAACTTTTAGTGTTGCACAATGCATAAAAATACTAAAATGCATAAATAAAAATACCTTTACTTATTATGTATCGATAATCTCAAAAGTACCCCTGCCTGTATTAAATACACAGCTACACAAATATCGCTGTCGTTATTACCAAAACAAACACAAACAGTAAAATATAGTTTATATTTCGTTTAATAATGAATTTAGACGTAGCAAACGTAAATGGCGGCAATGGCAATGATAACTCACAACATTCACAGGACAAGCGCGAACTACTCTGTTTGCTTAAACTCCTGAAAAAATACCAATTAAAAGGAACAGAGGAGCTGCTCTGCCGGGAGGCAAATGTGAACAGCGCAGATTTGTCAAAAATTGACGATGACGATGTTAAGACGGTGCTTAACGCCGCGCTGTCGTTCACTGAGGAGAATCTCAATCGTCAGGCAGCGTCGGCAGCGTCGGCAGCAGCAGCACAATCCAACGAATCGAAGGCGGCCACGGAAACCAACGCCGCCGAGGCGCTGGCAAAATTCATTGGCGACGATGCCTTCGATGCCCAACAGTACGAGCAGGCGTACGAAGAACTGCGAACATTTGTGGAGGAATCTTTGGACATCTATAAGCACGAATTGTCCATGGTGCTCTACCCAATACTGGTGCAGATCTACTTTAAAATTCTAGCCAGTGGGCAGGTAGAAAAGGCGCGTGGATTTATTGAGAAATATAAGTCTGATCTCGATGGGTATTATATAGAAGGCCTCTTCAACTTGTTGCTGATATCCAAGCCCGAGGAGCTGCTCGACAACGATCTTGTGAATGCCATGGAGACCGACAAGTTCGTGATACGCATGTCCCGGGATGCCCATTCCCTGTTTAAGCGCCACATTCAGGATCGGAGGCAAGAGGTTGTGGCCGATATCGTATCCAAGTATCTGCACTTTGACACCTACGAGGGCATGGCTCGGAACAAGCTGCAGTGCGTGGCAACGGCGGGCTCCCACACTGGCGATGCAAAGCGTCAGGACAACAAAATCCGCGTCTACTACGGATTGCTCAAGGAAGTGGACTTTCAGACGCTGACCACGCCCGCACCAGCGCCCGAAGAAGAGGACGACGATCCGGATGCACCAGATCGACCCAAAAAGAAGAAGCCCAAAAAAGATCCGCTGCTGTCGAAGAAATCGAAATCCGATCCCAATGCCCCGGCCATAGATCGCATCCCTCTGCCGGAGCTAAAGGATGCGGACAAATTACTCAAGCTCAAGGCGTTGCGCGAGGCCAGCAAACGTCTGCCGCTGAACAAGGATCAACTGCCCTCTGCCGTATTCTATACAATACTTAATTCCATGCAGGGCGTCACCTGTGCCGAGATTTCGGATGACTCTACAATGCTCGCCTGTGGCTTCGCGGATTCCATGGTGCGCATTTGGTCATTGACGCCAGCCAAGCTGCGTGCTTTAAAAGACGCCGAGGCGCTACGCGAACTGGACAAGGAATCATCGGATATCAATGCCCGTATGCTGGACGAGCGCAGCGGAGAGATGACGCGCTCCTTCCTGGGCCACACGGGTCCCGTCTATCGTTGCGCATTTGCGCCTGAGATGAATCTGTTGCTCTCTTGCTCGGAGGACAGCACCATTCGGCTGTGGTCACTGCTAACCTGGTCCTGTGTGGTCACCTATCGCGGCCATGTCTACCCGGTGTGGGATGTTCGCTTTGCGCCGCATGGCTATTATTTTGTATCGTGCTCGTATGACAAAACCGCTCGGCTCTGGGCCACGGACTCGAATCAGTCGCTGCGCGTATTTGTCGGACATTTATCTGGCGTGGATTGCGTGCAATTTCATCCGAATTCGAATTATGTGGCCACCGGCTCTAGCGATCGCACGGTGCGTCTGTGGGACGTGCTGACTGGCCAATCCGTGCGCCTGATGACCGGACACAAGGGCACCGTCAGCTCCCTAGCCTTCTCCACTTGCGGCCGTTACCTGGCCTCCGGTTCGGTCGATCACAACATCATCATCTGGGATCTGTCGAATGGGTCGCTGGTCACTACGCTGCTGAGGCACACGAGCACCGTGACCACGATTACCTTCAGCCGGGACGGCACTTTGTTGGCTGCCGGCGGACTGGATAACAACCTGACGCTGTGGGACTTCCACAAGCTCACCGATGATTACCTGAGCAATCAGATAACCGTGTCACACCATCAGGACGAGAACGATGAGGATGTCTATCTGTTGCGCACATTTCCCAGCAAGAATTCGCCGTTCCTCACGCTGCACTTCACGCGTCGCAATCTCCTGATGTGCGTTGGTCTCTTCAAGAGTTAGTTTCCCCAGTGGATCGGAGATTCTCAAATATATAGATATATTTACTTGCACTTTTAAGCCAGGCAGTCACAATCGGAAATTTGTAATTGATTCGATTTGTTTTTAAGCTAAGTGTAGGATTTAAAATAGTTGATTTGTAACTTTGTAATTAAGTCTTAATATGTGTGACTACTTTATAAATATATCCTGCTCTTTTTTTCTAAATCTTGATTGTTATTTGATATGGAGTTTGGCGGAATCCTCTCTTTATATGCTTTAGGGAATGTTTTAGTCGTAGTAGATCTCATATTTATGTATGGGTTAATCTAGATCACACAGTTTATACGAATGTCTATCTATCATACATACATTATGTATGCACTCCTCTGATATACATATAAAGAACACTTGAGTAGATCAGCAGCAGCGAGCGAGACCAATAGGAATGGTCACTTAATGATCGGGTGCTCACTTCTCAAAAGAATGCTCCAGAACTGCGATCAGTTTGAGTGGTAGCCCCCCATATACATATAAAGTGAAGCCTGCGCAGCGCTTCTTCAGTCGGTTTGGCTGGCCGGTGGGTCGGTAGTCCAGTGCAGCGCAGTGGCTCTCCTCTCCTCCTCCTGCTGATGTCGTGTGTGTGTGTTACTTTATTGTTATATTAAGTTAAATTGTAATATATATATGATAATAATTTTAAGAAATTGTTTATAATAATTTTGGTTATAATGATTATTAATATACATAAGTAGAATTTTAAGCGAGAGAGCGTTCTGTTCGAAGCTTTGGAATGGAAATGTGGAACGGTCAGCAGGTAGGGAGAAGCAACACTTACACATACAATCGGTATGGGCACTGACATTTACGTATACAGACGCAATACATGTACAAGGACTTTAGCAGCACACACACATGCATGCATAAAAGGGAGCAATGAAAGTAAGCGGAAGGCAATTATGCACAGCAAGAACACATACACATACTTTGAGCTTGGAACGATCGGCAGACAACGAAAAGTAAAGCTTTCGCATACAGGCTGCCTTAGCGGCACACACACACATGCATACATGCATGCAGAAGAGAGTAAGCATTAGGAAATGATGCATAGTGAGGAATGCTGGAAGTAACGGCGCCTTTGGATTGGTCAGCTCGCATAGCTTCTCTGAGAGAAACAGAGCGAGAGAGTATCGATTACAAGCTTAGCATGAGCATGAGCATGAGTGAGAGCTGCTTTAGAGTTGCTATGTATGTATGTATGTGTTCATTTTAACTTAGATAGTCAATTTGTAGCCTGTAATAAGTTTACAAATATACATTTTTATTTTAAATTAATATGTTTTATGAACATACAAATTTATTATTATTTTACGACTTGTCATACAGAATTTAATGGGACTTTATTCAGCATCGGGAATGCCAAAGGTGCGACGCACTGCCTCGAAGTTCTTGATATTGAATACGGCACAACGCGGCGGTTTCTCGCCGCCAAAGGCGAGCGTGTAGGGATCCTCTGGGCACTGTCGCATGCACTGCAGGCGGCCCATGTTGAAGTCGTGCTCGTAGACATGTTTTGGTTCGGTGCTGTTGAAATTCCATATTTTGAGCGTGCCTTCGGTCGAGGTGGAGGTCAACAGATTGGGCATTTCCTTGTTGAAGCAGACACCAGAGATTTCCTCGTTGTGCGCCTTTACGGACCACAGCAGCTTGTTGGGCTGACGCTTGTCGGCGTAGTGTAAGCTGCCGTCGTTGGTGCCAATGATGAAGTAGTTTGTCTCCGTTGGGTGCCAAAGGACCTTCTCCACCTCGCCGCTGATCTGCCACTTGACAAATGCCGTGTCCACATTGTCTGCATCGCGACAGTCGAAGAGACGCACCAAGCCATCGGAGCAGCCGGTGAGTATGCTCTGCGCCTCCTCCGGATGGAATTCTATGCTCTGCACTTTCTCCTCGAAGGCGGTAATTGTCGTATGTGGCTGTCCCTCGTCCATATCCCACAGTATGAGTGTGCGATCTACTGAACCACTGGCTAGAATGTGCTCGAACTGGGGATTCCACGACAGGTCGAGGACAGCATCTGTGTGACCATACTGTTCCTTCTGTTTTTTACGGTTGCCCTTGGAGCCAAGCTTAAATGTTGGCTCTATGGAATCCTGTATATCCAGATCCCAGATCGTGATAACCGGATCCATGCAACCAATGGCGCACATATTGCCCGGCTTGTCGCTGCCTGCATCATGATTCATCCACTCGATGCAAAGCGGAAAACTGGGCAGCAGGAAGTCGTGATGTGTGTAGAGCGCCTGCTCCTCCTGGTTAAATACCCAGACTTCCATGCTGGCGGCGTCGTCTTGCACATGGCCGACAAGCACCAAATTGTCTGTTGGCTTAATCACCTCATCCTCAGCCTCTGAATCCTCGTCCTCATCCGGCACTTGTTCATCGGCATCGACAACGTTCGCAATATTTGTTACAGTTGAATTTTCTTCATTTTCGTAATTATCAAAATCGAACTCGTCATCTTGGGAATGGCCATTGTTGGCAGCAGCATCTTCACGATCTACATCCATGTTCTCCTCATCATCATCATCATCATCATCATCGTCGTCATCGTCATCATCGCCTCCATTCAGCTGATCTCGCGTTTCGCCAATAATGCGCGCTAGCTCCGATTGTGTTAGGACAATTTTTTCGGGCCTTTCTTTGGTGACGCCGCGTGGCACAAAACACAGAGCAGGCACAAAATCTATGCTTGGCTCCGTTGGACCATCGCCGGGTTCCGTCATTGTTATATTATTATAAACAACGAAATTAAACGTGTTAGCACGTGCACGAGTCAAGTACAAATATTACGCTAAAATATGCCACAGCTTCGCAAAGCTGGTCACGCTGCAAAAAAAAAAAAATAGAGTGGCCAATTTTTATTTTATGCTAACCAATTAATCGCATTAATCGATTATATTTTTAAATGCTACATTTTTAAAAGTTGCTATTAAAGTACATCTAAGCATACCAAATTTAGATTTATTTACTAAAATTAAAATTCATTGGTGTAATCAAAATTTACATTTATTTATTCAGAAGCTATATCTATGTTCCACGATAAGTGCTATAGCCAAATGGGCTAATTAGGAGAGGAATGTGATAGCTTTGAGCTTCACAACAATCCACAATGACATCTATAGCTGGATAAAAGGTTTTTATATTTTGCTCAGCAAAATATAATCCCACTTGAAATGTTAACTTATAGATGCCATTGATAAAATCTGCTTCTGACAACAACTGACAGCGTCCATCTGCATTCGTTTGTGCCGGCTTGATTGGAATCCATTCCTGAGAGTCATTTAGGCGATAAACGGTTACTTTGACGTTGGATGCTGCCTTTCCAGTGGATGTGTTTAGCACATGCGTTGAAAGCTTACGTGTGTTCATTGCAACTGCCCAAAGATAACTGAGAAAACTGTAGCTAATCTTTAAAAGAGCTCCCAGCAAATATAGATGTTGTAATTTTAGATGATATCTTGCTGATAAACACATACATAGATAAGGTAGAAGTAGTAGGATTAAATGGGCATTATACATTGTTATTGGGTACAAGAAAAATACTGGTAGCATAACTAAAAAATATCTGTTTTGTTGATCCTGACATCGTCATATTTATACTTCAATTTTAATTTATATATACATATATGTAAGTAATTACATTAAAAACCTTAAATTTAAAGGTTACTTGTTTCCAGCATTAACGGATAAAAACTAGCAGAAACATGTTAACTAACAGCCGAGTGTAACAAACAAATTATCGTATATCGATAACATTATGATTACAGAGAAAAATAACAGAGCACTGCTCTGTCCAATTACGAATTGCTGCTTGCTGCAGCGCTAACAGTTTGATTTTGTTATTGTAAAAATTGTTTTCGAAGCGGTCGGGTCGGCCGTGTTACGTCGGAGCGTTAGCGTATCGCGACTTTGCAAGAAGTTATAGATACCAAGTATCAACAAGGCCGAAGTTGAAGCTTTTCTTTGTAAATTAAATTGCAGTAATAAAGAATATATCTTCAATGTAAGATATAATATATTGCAATAAATCGTTGTGAATATTCTTAGCGGCTGCCGTCATTCTACCGGTAAAAATATAAATATATAATCGTGAAATATATGCATAGTATATTAAATAATAGTACACGAAAATGATTGGCTACCAAAACGAAACGTCAACCGGTCAACGTCAATTGTCTATGTTGTGATTCGATTTGCCCACGTTCATAGTGCAACGCAGAAGCAACAGTTGTTCGTCTTAATACAGTGTGAAAATCAACAACAACAACAGCAACAGCAAAGTTCTAATAAGCAAACGCTAATGCAAATGATATTCGCACTTCGAAGAAAATAGTAACAGAGAATAGAATTCGATCTTTGACTATTCGAAAGTACAAAACTCGATTGTTTGTACACACACATGTATGCACAGTGTATGAGTGTGTATGTATGTTTGCACACACATATACACGCATACATATACAAGTGGTACACAAACTGAAGCCTGAACTGAACCTGAGCAGAAGCATCGAAGTAACCAACTTCAATCCCAACAAATCTTAAACCAGTTTTAAGATACATATTCTTGTTGTTTGTCTGCGTGTGCATGTTGTTGTTTTTATTATGTTTTATTTTTCTTTTCCTATTTCGCACTGTACATACCCTTGCGGAGGCCAATTTACATTTAATGTTAAATGCGTCATGAAAGGAGCCGTTAGAAGTATTATTAGAAGCTTAGCTTAAAACTCGAATCGCCAGATTATAGACATACATATTATATAACTATGGCATATACACACAGACAAATATGCATACACATATGCATGTTTGCCTGCGAGGGTATCTAGGCTTCGATACGTTCAAATAAACCGTTCTTTCTTCTTTTCGTTTTGTGTTTGAAGTTTTTTGCTGCCTCTGCAAGTTGAAATGTGTATGTGTGTGTGTGTGTGTGTGTGTGTGTGTGCTCTCGCTCAAAGCTATGCCTGCATGTATGTGTATGTGCAAGCATAAGACGGATACCCTTTGGCTGTTTCGCTTTACCTCGGCTTAAACTAATCGCGTGATGATTTTGTTGTTGTTATTGCCTTTGCTATTATTGTTGTTGCTGTTGTAATTCAATGTATGCCTGCAACAAGTACGGCACGTCTTGGCAGCTTTGTCTCCTGCCTCCTACGCGATACACCAGATTAAGGCAATACAATAACAAGTTCAGTTTCCAACCAGATCCAACTACAACTACAACGACAACCACAGCAGGAAAACAAGCTCTCATTACTTAGATTCCAATTGGAACAATTTGCTAATTGAAACCATTTAAACTGGAATAATAATTATATGTGAGGTAAGCGAAATGCAATTTAACGTATATCAATTTTTAATTTGAAATAATATATAGAATTTATTTTTAAACCATAATATAAAGAATTGCTTTTTTTTAAGTTTTATTATAAGTATTCAGAAAAATTTAACTTCATAAATATATTATATATCTTGTGGCTAAAGAACCTCAAATGCAGACTTTAATGACTTGAGGATCGGAGAGTCACATTCTAGTTTCATGTACACCTCAAGTATATTGCCAGGCTGGTTTAATTAAATTTTATTATTTCTTATTATTCTTTGTCTGCTTACAAAAGTCAACTATTAAAAAAACAAACTCATTTACATAAGTAAATTTAATTTTACATCCATTTGGCGATTTATAGCTGCTACTTTTCTTTTCATTTCAAATTTAAGAGTTTAACAAATTAAAGAAATGCCGTTATATTCGTATATGTAATGGCGATACAGATCTTTGACTCAACATCGCCAAGGTCTATAATATATGTACATATATAATTGATTCAGAGCTGCCCACTGTAACCGCAATTAATTATAAAACTTTCTGAAACAAAATTGTTTCGTGAAATGTGAAAATCGCTTGGAGAGAGTGTGTGTTTTCCTATATATATATTATATATACCCATATGTTATAAGTTTGTAACTGTGTTTATTTCGTAATGACATTGTCGTAACAAAATTTTCGTAGCTTTTTGCACAATTTTTGGTGTTTGTGTTTTGTGATAAAAATGCAATCAGAAAGTGCTAACGGTCGATCAAGAGATATGCTTAATTGATTGATATGAAACGATCAACAAAGCAAAGCCAAAAAAAGAAAAAACAACAACAATATTTTGTGTTTTTTAGCCCCGCAGCGACAAAATTCGGCGATACATTAACTGTACATTAATTTTGTTGGAAACTTCATTCATTTGCATAGCGGGAGAGAGAGAGAGAGAGGGAGCGAGACTGAGAGAGTGAGAGAGAGAGAGATATTATTATTGCCAACACTCGTAGTCGATCATTAAAGGTTGTTTGGCAAATTAGAAACTAGCCGCCACTTATTGACAGGGATGGCAAAAGCAGAAGAAGAAGAAGAAGAAGATGATGATGATGACAACGACGACGACGAGAAGAAATAAAAATTTAGCTGAATTCCGCGCTGCACTGTGGCAGCCAGAAACCGAAACAGAAACAGAAACCGAAACAGGAAATGAGCCCCCAGACAGTTTGAGTGGAGTTTTTCTTTTAAGTACCTTTCGTTCGCTTGGTCAATGCAGCGAGCCTCTTCTTGTCATTTATTATATATGCGTATTTTTTTTTTTTAATTTTTCTTCTACTCTACCTTTTTTTATCAGTCTTGGGTTTCTATTTTGCTGTGAAGCGATTGGAAATGGGTGTTTTCGAGGTATAATGGTTGAGTAAAAGTATTTGTAATTGCCAAATAGAGGTTTATCTAAAGCTAAAGATTATATATATTATTACTATTATATATTTAATTTTACTAATGAATGATCTCAAAATATTGGGGCTAGCTGATGGAATCGGGCTTACATCTATCTATCTATCCTTTTATATATACAAATACTTTTATGAATATATATTAAATGTATGTGGGTAAGGGGGGGGGGGGGGGGGGTGGTATAGGGGTAGGGGTGTATGTACATTCCAAAGCACAAGTCTCTACTACTATATATATATATTATAGAATAGAATATTTTTTAAGTATTAGCTCATCATATTATCTGACATGTCTATATATATATATATATATGTTGCATATCATTTATAATCCAGAGCGACGAAAGGCCTTCAGGCATACATCTTTTTTTCATTTACGAATTATTCTGAAATAATTAATGCAACATAAATAATATTAATATGTATATATTAATATATTTGTAAATTTCATTCCTTTTCATTTCATTTCATGCCTCTGCTTCGTTAATAATTGCTTTTATTTTATATTATTATATAATTATGTATAATAATGAATATATATATGTAAAGAGATAAAGAAAGATATTCACTTCATGTACAGAAATGATTATTGAAACTCTCTACATTATTATGTATAATAATGAATATATATATGTAAAGAGATAAAGAAAGATATTCACTTCATGTACAGAAATGATTATTGAAACTCCTGAAGCTCTGCAGTCTCAGTTCTTAGCCCTCAGCTCTCAAGTCCCCACTCTTAGCCCTCATCTCGCTCTCGCTCTTACTTTCGTTGTCTGTTTACACAGATGTCCCGCATTCCAGCGAGCTTGCACTGATCGGGCACATAATGAATGTACAGGTACAGCTGCCCTAGGGCCGGCTCTGCTTTGATATAGCTGAATGGCTTGCACATCCTGCATGGGCCAACAAAAAGAGAATAAACACTTGATGACTTTGCACTGTCTCATATTACAGGATATTACATTGAAATTTCCCAGGCAATGCCTGAACCACATTATCAGCAACAGACATGCCTGGGTTTTTGTGTGTATATGTATATACATATGTTAAACACTTACAAAATTGTAAGATAAACAATAGTTATTATTAAGTATTCCACAATAAAAACTTGTGTAAACTGTGAGTGTTTCTGCACACACTCACACTCACACTCACATTCACATAGAATATGCCAAGTTTGGTGTAGATATTTTTAAAAATATTCCTCAACTGTTGCCTTTGGCAAATTGCTTACAAACCTAAATACATATAAGTGTATATAAATATATACATCTCTCTCTCTCTCGCTCTCTCTCTCCCACTCCCACTCTCTCTCTCTCTCTCTCGCTCTCTAGGTATGTTTCGTTTATGAATCTGTCGAGTTGTGTGTGTTTTTTTGGGCTGTTGTTGCCGCAGTTAGCGTGACTGAGGCATTCGCCATGCTGAAGTGAGTTTTCAAATTTGATACAAATTTCAGTTTTTGCCGCTTTTTCAGTAGCTTTTCAGCTTTTAGTTTTCTTTCTGCTGCCAGTTGTTTTTACTGCCAAATTACTTCGTTGGCAGCAAGTCAACCAAGTCCAAGCTAAGCATCAGACTCTCATGAAAAACTGGCGCAAAATTCAAACACTGCAAATAATTGGAAAGGCATTCAAGATGCCTAAATGCTCGTTGAAGCTGCTGCTATTTACTCTTGTTGCTGTTGTTGTTGTTGTTGTTGTTGCTGCTGCAGCTTCAGGGTGGTAATGGAGCGATTGCTGCTGCTGCTGCTGCTGCTGCTGCAGTTGTTGCTGCCTCAAGTGTTAGGCCTCCATCGGCCAGACTCAGTCGCGCACTAAATACCAATTGTAACGCCAAACGTTAATCACATTAAAAATGAGAGAAATAATGAAAATATTTCATGTAGCTACATACATACTTGTTAGAGATTCATCTATTAATTTAGAGTAAGCGAAGAGTGGGGTAGACCTGAGATCATTGCTTGAGAATAAGTGTGGAATAGAAAGAGCTTAATGGCAAAGTATTGCAGTTTATATTGATTATGATAGTATTTCATATATATATGTATATATATATATAGACAATTTATTGAATGTTCACTTTGCATATATGTAAATATGTATATTGTAGTTTGTTTCTACAGCTGAGTACGGCTGAGATGTGGGCGAGGTCGTTCGTCTTTACGAAAGTCTCTTGATAATCCAGAATCGAGACTTTTCTGATATATATACAGATGTAGCTGTGCAAATAATTTGTTTACATTTTGTGTGTGAAACCTTGTTCATTTATTGTTTAGTAATAGTAGTAATAGTCAGCAAATGCATGACTCAAAGTTGAAATATGAAAAGGTCACTAAAAAGCAATTAACTGTATTGTTAAATTTTTGCTACATTAATTTTCTGGAAACTTTTTATACTATGGAAATTATTCAGATTTTAAGGCGGTGCTCGCAATATATATTACAGTATATATTCCGGATTTGTATATATTGCAAAAATGTTAACATTTCCATAACATTTATTGCTCTTGAGCTTCTATGAAGGACTAGAATTAGTAAAGCTTTGAATTTGAAATTGTTTACTATTTATTGGTATGAACTTTGTTAAAGAAATATTATACAAGAAATATATATAAATAATATATAAATAATACATTTTGTGCATGTTCAATATGTTCTAGAATTCAGCTATTAGATTGATTATATATATAAATGTTAAATATGTACATATAAGTATATATATTTATATGAATAACGCATTTGCTGCTACCTCAATGTGCTAAAACATATATACATACATATATACATATATGCATTAGTTTCTTTATATTAAAAATGTATATAAATACCTTTAAAATCTATATACAATATATATACACTCATGATGAAAATAATAGGTACACCAACATTTTTTTTAGAGATTCTGTCATAACTAATTAATTTTTGATAGTTTATAAAAACAAATTGATGGTAAATTCAAGTAAACAAACTGGCAATATGATGCCTTTACAATCTATGTACATATAGAAATCTACATATATATTTCTACTTTGCCAGTTACCTTTGCTCAAATCACTCAATAATACTCGCGTTGCATTGAAAAATCTTTGAAAAAGTAAAGTAGATGACACCATAAAGTAAAGTAAAGTAAAGTAAAGTAAAGTAAAGTAAAGTAAAGTAAAGTAAAGTAAAGTAAAGTAAAGTAAAGTAAAGTAAAGTAAAGTAAAGTAAAGTAAAGTAAAGTAAAGTAAAGTAGAGTAAAGTAAAGTAAAGTAAGTAAAGTAACGTAAAGTAAAGTAAAGTAAAGTAAAGTAAAGTAAAGTAAAGTAAGTAAAGTAAGTAAAGTAAAGTAAAGTAAAGTAAAGTAAAGTAAAGTAAAGTAAAGTAAAGTAAAGTAAAGTAAAGTAAGTAAAGTAAGTAAGTAAGTAAAGTAAAGTAAAGTAAAGTAAAGTATAAGTAAAGTAAAAAAAGTAACAGTAGTAAGTAAAGTAAAGTAAGTAAAGTAAGTAAATAAGTAAAGTTAAAGAAGTAGTAAAGTAAAGTAAGTAAAGTAAGTCCGTAAAGTAAGTAAAGTTAGTAAAGAAAGTAAAGTAAAGTAAGTAAAGTAAAGTAAGTAAAGCTAACGTAAGTAAACGTCCGCGTAAAGGTAAGTAGTAAAGTAAAGTAAAGTCCAGTAAGTAAAGTAGAAGTAGTAAGTAGTAGTAAGTAAAGTAAGTCCGTAAAGTCCGTCGCGTAACGTCCGTAAGTCCCGTAAGTAGTAAAGTAAAGTAAGTAAGTCCCGTAAATTATAAGTAGAGAAACTAAGTATAGTTGATAGTAAATGTAAATTGATTTCATATTCACACAATTCACAATTTTTGATGGTAGTTAGGACATGTACACGCAAATTCGAATCAATTGCACACTTGCCACACATAGTATATATATGTATGTGCGTGCGTGTGTGTGTGCGTGTAAACATGCTTGTAGACCAATTGTAAGTTTTAGAGCTGGGCACGACGATGACGAGCATATAAAAGACCTTCACGCTAGAAAACAAACACTAAGCCAGAAGACAAACGTCAGACGAGGCCGATGACGAGACGAGACGAGACGAGACGACAATGGCAATAAAACCACTTGCACAGGTGTAACCAGAGGGGGCGAGTGGGACAGCTAAGGGCACCTGAGATGTAGGCAGGAGGGCGCAAGGTAGTTAAGGGGGATTTCAATTGGTCGTGCTGTGCATGTTAAATAATAAAACAAAATATAACGAGAACACTCGCAATATGTAGCTTAATACGTAAGCTGTCATTATGCCCCGTAAAACAGGCATTGAATGAGAGATGAAGAGGGTATATGGATAGAGAAGTGGAGATAGATATATATAGGTATATGATATGTATAGATATACATATATGTAGATATATACATACAGCCCAATCTAAAAGGTATTGATATATATCGATATATTTATAAACCCATTCAATAATAAATAATAATGATAGAGAAGTGGATATATAGATATACAGATATATGATATACATAGATATAGATATACCGCCCAATCTAAAAGTTATTGAAAAATATCGATATATTAAAAGAGCCATTCAATAATAAATAATTATGATAGAGAAGTGGATATATAGATATATAAATATATATAGATATATAGCCCAATCTAAATTTATTGATATATATCGATATATTAAAAGAGCTATTCAATAATAAATAATTATGATAGAGAAGTGGATATATAAATATACAGATATATGATATATATAGATATAGATAGACAGCCCAATCTAAAATAGATCGATAAATATCGATATATTTATGAACCCATTCAATAATAAATAATATTGATAGAGAAGTGGATATATAGATATACAGATATATAAATATATATAGTCCAATCTATATTTATTGATAAATATCGATATATTTATAGACCCATTCAAATATAAATAATTATGATAGAGAAGTGGATATAGATATATAGATATACAGCCATATAGATGTATAAGTATACATCCCAATCTGAAAGTTATCGATAGATATCGATCTGCTCATGCAATAATTTACCTATTATTAAATAATAAACAAAGTAATCTAACCAATCAATTAGCATTTTCTACAACTATACCACTTATACAGGGTATCCCCTAGTCCGGCATACCCTTGATCGTTCAATCAATGCTGTTCTGTGTAGTCAACAACAGGTTGGCCACTCAATCGTGGCAATGCATATCAAGCAGCCGCTCTTTGAGTTGTCATCCTGAATTCCGTATGCATCGTGCGACTGAGGGCGGGCACGGAGGGGGCGTGCCGGCGTGTTGGGGCTAGAGGCGTGGGCGTATGATTATATTGCCAGCCGCCACTCTTAACTGTTCTTTGTGCTATGCTGTGCTTTCCTCTGTATAATTAAGTGATAATATAAACAAGAAATAGAAGCAATTGTTTTTTTTTTTTTCGGGCATTTGCTTTCGATTTGACCCAAAATTTGACCCACATTTGTCTTTAGCTTTCGGCTTTGAAAATTTCTGTTGTTGTTGTTGTTGTTGCTTTTAGGTGTTTCAATTCGATTCATTTTCTTGCAAAGTGACGCTGATAATTGGGTCAGACTTCGTCATGTTTCTCCAGCGAACATTAGTCCGATAATCTTTGCACTAGGGGCCAGCAGAGCTGAGACCCCGACCCAGACCCAACCTCAGACTGCGACTCGGGCCCATCAATGTCTGACGTCTGTGTCCGGCTCTTTGTTTACTCTACGCTCATTTTCATTGCGGATAATTTCACCTTTTATAGTTTGTGAGACGTTGAAACGATTTAGCGCTAATGTTGCCCATGTTTTGCGCTCTTCTTTCTTTGGCTTTCTTTCTAGCATTTTTGCTGTATTAGCTACACTTTTTGGGACATTGCAATTATGATCAGCTTTGTTTTTCTTGCCACTGCTACCGCCTGGGATTGGTTGTCTTAGCTATCTGCAGAATATTATGGCTAAGAAATAACGGCTATGGTCAACGCCCTTAAGAAACAGACTATCGTCTGTCTGAAAGCTGACTTGGAGTTTCTCTACTCACACTTTTTTTTACTTTCGGAGTATTACAGGGTATGCAAAGGTAAAGAATTTTGAAGTATTATTAAGAAATATGATGGAGTATGTAAATTCTTAGATATGATAAGCTGTCAAAGAGAAAGTATAAGCGATTAGGAATTGTAGTTCTACTTTAAAGTACCACGTATACAGATTCCATTAAATATACGTATATATTATATCATTATACTATTATCAATTTATCAAAGAGCTCTTTAGGTAAACCCAATTCTATCTGTACCAAACTATTCCAAACTATATATAAATTCATAGAGATCTCAGCGGAAATTCTGTCAAAGTAGCATTATACCCAGTTCCTTAGCTTACAGGGTATATCAAATCAAACAAAATTTCACCGGCCTTAATGCCAAAGAGGTCTTAATGACAATCCACTCAAATCGCTTACAGCATCCGACCGCACCTTAACGGCAATTGATTTTCTGGGGAGCGAATCCAATTGGAATGTCAAAGGTCATTAGAGGTTTTCACGCTTCGTTTGGCCTAGCTGGATTTGTGATTTAATTGCGAGCATCGATTAAGCTAAACAATTAGCTGCAGTGGCAGCTGCCTTTACTTGCTTATTGTTTGTTTGGCTTCTCTCTCTTCCCCTCTCCCCTCTCTCTTCCTCTCTTTCTTTCTGATTTTTTTTTTTGCCGATTGATTGATCAACGAATGAATAAATAAATATTTGCCAACTACACGAGATGTTCGTATTTGATTAACAGCATTTAATTGAACGTCGCATGCTCGGGAGTTAGCCAAGCGTTTAGCTATTTGTGCACCGGGTTTCGCCTATTCGATTTCTGCTTCTGTTGCTTTTTTTTTGTGCGTTCCATTTGCTTGAGCAGGTGCTTGCGCATACCTTTTGTTTCGATGTGAAAGGGCTCTGTGCCCCCTGTGTTGCCTTCCTTTGTCGCTCTTGTAATGCACATAGTTCAAGACGTCGCCTCGGCTGTCCTTGGATTGCGCTGCATATCGCTGACGCACTAATCAAATGAACTCGAGCTGTTAAAAAAATTAATTTTCTATACCCTGTAAACAATAAACTGGGTGAAGAGAGCATATATTTTGTATTTAAGGTATTCGCTGTATATATATTATAAGATTCATAGTACACAGATGCTGGAAAATGCAGATTTTAATATTAATTTTTATTTTTATTTTTTTAATAACTTTATGTTCTTTAAATATTTTTTATTACTATTTAGCTGTAATTTTTTTAGAAATATTACCTATTCTTAGACAGGCATTCGCATTTTTGCTTAAAATAGATTTCTCTTTACTTGCTCTATATTCGAGATTAGATCAGTTTATATGTGAATATATTCCATATCAATTTCTTATATTATCCCACATTTGAATATTATATTATATTATTATAAATTGTATTATATATTATATTCATATATATATTATTGTATTATCTATATACATACATATATTTCAGCTTTCTTATATTATCCCACATTTGAATATTATATTATATTATAAAATAAAAATAAAATAATAAAATAAATAAAATATATTATATAGTTATTCATAGATTTAGGTATATAGTTAGTATATATAATATATATATAATATATAATATAGATATATATATATATATATATAGTATATAGATATATATATATATATATATATATATATATATATATATATTATATATATATATTATCTATATACACACATATATTTCAGCTATTCCGAATACTAAATATATTAAAAAATATTTATATATAGATGCTTTAAACTTTTTTTATAAATGACAAAGTTGCAATTGTGCTTACAGGGTGTTTGGTAGTCAGTCATTCACAATCAGTCAGTTTGTTTAAATATAATATTAAAACAGAGTTTTTACAATTGGTGACCCTGACGAATGCGAGCAGCGCATTTTGCAAACTCACTAAGCCACAGAAATGTCAATGGCCCATATATGCTACAATATCTATTTGTACTCTCTCTCTAAAAAAAAATAATATTGAAATATCATAATCACAATATCTAAAGAAGAAATATTTAAAAAGACGCTGCACTAAATATATAATAGAAAGACTAACAAAAGAGGCATATTTCAAAATTGAAATACTATTATTGAAGCTGCAATACCTGAAATACTGCTCTATATATACACCTGTGTATATGTATGTGTGTGTGTGTGTGCAACAGAGAGTATTGCGCAGTCGAGTTAATCACTGTAACGTGCTTAGTCGTTTATTTCAGCAGATAAATGAAAAACCAAAATTTATTATGACTCATACCTGACATTCGTTAGTCAGTCAGAAGAAGAAGTTGATCTAGAGAGAATTCTTGCTCGGGTTTCACGCTGATATTACGTAAGTTCAGCAAACACAATTCAAATCAAAGATCAAAAGAATATAAATGAATTGGGCAGCAACAAAAATACAAAAACATGTTTCCAGACTGCGAAGTTCTCGGATAAGGAATAGAATGCCAGAAATATGTTAAAAGTTATACATATATATATGTATGTAGCATCAGCTGTGATCGCTGTGATCTCTGATCTGTTGGCATTGGAATTGCTTGAATCGCATTCGAGCATCGAACTGTTTCTATTTATGCCGAAAACTGAGGACCCCCGCTGAAGCAACAAGACTGACTGTGCGGTGGTTCAGTTCAGTTCAGTTCAGTTTAGTTGTGGTTGCTGTGGCGGCGGTGGCGGTGCTGGTAGTGCTAGTGGTGTTGGTGTGGACGTCAAGGGAAAGCAAAGAGCAAGCAATTTTCTCAGCTCAATGATCCGATTGTGTGGTTATTCGTTTTACATATGGTAAACAGGCGAGCCTAAGTGTGTGTGAGAGAGAGAGAGCAAGCAGAGCAGAGTAAATGTATATTTGAATGCCTCTGGCTGCGCTCACGTTGAAGTCGATATCGTAAACAGAGATTTGGAATTCGTAGAACATGAGACAAATGTGTTACACTTCTTACATATTAAGAGCTCAGACTTAAACAATTTGTGGAATATTTTACGTTTTTATTTGACTTTAATTGATTTCTTGTTTTGCATATTGAAATGTAATATGTTGATTTATTTGAAGTCTATACCATATAAAATAACATTTCTTGGGACTAGTAGAATTAAAAAAGTTTTAATATTTAAATTGTTTTTTCTTTTCATTTATTTTTTAAATATATAAATATTATATAAATTATTATAAATTAAATATAAATTGATATGCCATATTTATTTATATGCAAAAAAAAACTTGTTAAACAATTTTAAATTGTTTTTAGCAAAAAAAAAAAAAATAAATAAAATAATAAATATATAAAATGAATAAATAAATAAATGAATAATAATAATAATTAATTAAATAAAAAAAATTAAAAAATAGTCAACAAAATAAATAAATAAAAATAAAAATAAATGCAAAAATTAAATAATAATAACAATAATAATAAGAGTCAAAAGTAATAAATAAATATGCATAATTCAACTAATTTATTTAAAAATAATAATAATAAATTTATATTTTTTCACAATTTACTATACCAACATATGAATATTTATGTATTATGTGCATATGTATAATTATTCTTCTCAAATCGATTTGTTTATTTTACATATTACGATTTAATAGAGTATGGCCTAGTCGGTTACTCCATATTGCTATTGCTTTCTCACTTTCACTTGTTTGTTTCAATAAATTTTTACAGAATAAAAGCAAATTAATTTCAAATATATTCAGATTGCATGCAAATGATAATATCTTCATAAAATTTGGAAAGTTGTAAGCAAAATTGATTAGTTAAATGTATTAAAATGTATTAAAATAAATTAAAATTGTTAAATATATTTCTACTAATATTTATTAGGAATATAAATATATAAAACAAATATATACATATATGTATATACTAATATTAATAATTATAAATAAATACGAATATTACTAATTATAAATATTAAATAATATTCAAAGATGCCATGTCTTAAAAAATCAATGAAAGTTAGATAGAAATTCCTTATCAATTAATTATATATGTATGTATATTTATTTTGTTATATACATTTATAAAGATTATTATATATATTCCTTTCATATCGATATTCAAGTTCAAGCTATTAAAGTTTTCATTGACTTTATGCTGATGAAGTTCATTAGATGATGATAATGAGTGTGTAATAATAGCTTCAGCTTACCCAGTTAATTGTGTGTGATTGTGTGAAATCTGTGCCTAACACTCGAAAAGCCTAACCCTAGACAATTACGTATAGAATAGCCATAGATCTACGAGCTGATTTGTGTGTGCAGACATGTAATTTGCATATTACAGAAACTGTGTAGACGAGGCCAGATTAAGTCATGTATTAAATAACGCAAAGTTAAAGTGCTTTGGGCCAGTTAGCATTAGATTTGATGTTGGTTTATAATAGCACTTGGTTTTTTTTTTTTAAATTTTTTTTTTTATTATTTCTTTTGGCTTGAGTCTAGTTGAACTGAAGCAACGACAGATTTGCCGGCCGAGTCGTTTGGTCGTTGTGGTCTCGTGGTTTTCGCTGTTTTACTTTTGCTACAGTCTTGCCTCGCTTTGTGGATTATGGCATTGAGGTGTCCGATTACCAGCAACGAAGAAGAAGAAGAAGAAAAACAAACTCTTGAGTAAGACTCATTGTAGAACGCAGCAGCGCAACGAAATATATTTGTAGATCTAATCTAAATATTTCTAATTTAAGCTTTGTGATGTTTATTTTTTTGTTTTTTTGAGAAAATGGTAATCATCCGTAAATTAAAAACAGCAATTTTATGCCACATAAAATTAATAACAAAACAGAAACAAATAAAAACCAAAAACTTGTTTAGAACTGACGCCGACAAATTTATTCATGAATTCATTTAGTTCGCATTGTTCGTTTGTCTAAAGCCAACTTTTACTTTTCATCATTGTTTGCCATATCTACTTATTTCTTTATTTGTTTGCCTCTTCTTCTGCTTCTGCTTCTTTTATTTTGTGAAAGAAATCGTTCGTATTGCAATTAATCTTCAGTCGAGTCGAGTCGGCCAACCAATTAGGTAACCAAACCATATGCCCTGGCCCTCTCGCGACTCTAAGTCTTGGCTGTGTGTGTGTGTGCGTGTGTGGGCAGAGAAAGTTTTCTTTATTCATCTGGTTCTATTCCAATGGGTCAACAGCCACTTGGCCACTCGCGATTTGCATATCATATGGCCACAGCTGCATTCAGTTGCATTCACAGTTGCACTCTTGAGTGGTCTTCAGTCAGTTCTAGAAATCGGGTCAACCTGGTTTTTTGGGTATTGATTTTAATACGTAGAAGTAGACCTAATATTAATTTAATTTATATATTTAATCAACAGAGCTTCTTGCTTATTAAATTTAGGTTTCTCTTTAAAGTTGAGTTAACTTTAGATAGAGCAATAGGAAATTGACTTTAAAGGAACCCGAAGAGTTGAAAGGAATTTCGGCTTTCATTAGAGGATTAGAGTATATGTATATGAATTGAATCCTTAGAGTTACTCAAATTTTGCTAGTCATTCCAGCAGTCAATCAGTCCATCAGTCTAATGATCAATCAGTCAATCGGTAAAGTTTCATTCCATCCTTCCCTCCACCAAACAAAAACAAGTAAGAAAGCTCTAGTCGAGACTGCTCGACTACGAGATCCCCTGAACCCTACAAGCAACTGATATTTCAAAAATAATTAGCAAACACACACGCACACACACACACACACATACAAATACACGCACACACACACGCATACAAACAAACACACGCATACACACACTCACATATACAGGCGATTGCGCTTGGGTTGCGCTGCAGTGTGGCAATATAATGACAACTTATTTGTTGAATAATTTAATTTCTAGACGTACGATCGTAATGAAACTTTCAGAACGTAATCATAATGTTAAAATGTATGTGTATACCGAAGCTCAAGTCTCTAGTATTTGATATACGACTTTTACAAAGATGAGGGTGAGGGGGTGGATTTAGGTGTGGGGGGTAAATTTAAAAAAAAAACCGAAATTGTATAAAATTCATCTTAATATACATTTTAAATTTGGAGACTCTAGCTTGAAAGATGTAGGAGATATAATTATTTAAGTGATCTTCGATAAGGTTTTTTATCGATAAAAAAATATTGGAATGAGTTATCGTTTTTTAGTGATAAACTCGATCTGCGCGTGATATATACGGACATTTTAAAAAAAAGTTGAAGTCTCTAGCTCTTATATCTTCTGAAATCGACGCGTTCATACATACGGACGGACGGACGGACGGACGGACGGACGAACGGACGGACAGACAGACGGACAGGGCCAAATCGACTCAGCTTGTCGTCCTGATCAAGAATATATATACTTTGTGGGGTCTGCCACGCCTCCTTCTGCCTGTTACATACTTTTAACAAAACCATTATACCCTGATTTCCCATTTTCAATGGGTTCAGGGTATAATTATACGATATTTATAATGATAGACGATTACTGCCATTAGAAGCTATATAAGTCTCTAAATACTGAATGTTAATTTTTGCCTACTAGGTTTTCTCTCTTCTTCTTCATCTTCTTCTTCAACTTTTTTTTTGCATAATGTGGCAAAGGATTAGGCTGTGACCTAACACGAGCAGCCATTGAAATTTTTTGCCAGGACATTTTTATGCAAATCAGTTAGTGACACGCACACAAAATAATGGGGCTGGCTTCCAATAGAGCTCATGATATGCGATATGCGATATGGATGTGAATGTGGATGAAAATGTGAATGTGTTGAATGTGAATATGCAAATGTGAATGAGTGTTTGCCCTCGGAACATTTGGCATCGGATTGCGACTAGCCCAACCAAGAACATGTTTGACTGCGGGCTTGGCCTGATGGCTCTGGGCAGGATATGACTGCACAGAGAGACATATCCTCTTACGTAATTACATTCCAAGCTAACGTAACTTGAGATATTGAAATGGTTAATGTGTTTGAATTGGAGATATAGACATATGTACATATAAGAGAGTATAATATATAAATTCTTTTCAGTTGAGTTCCCATATTGAGTTTATTAAAGACCTCTCACTAAAGTTTCATGCTAGTAGCTTTAATATTTATAGGTTATCTTGTCAAGACTTTTATACTCATTGTTGGTTTTTCTTTTTCTATATTTCAGCACCGAATCAGCTTGAATTAAAAATGTAACTGCATATTCGAGGCGCTGCTACTGAATCAAGAGCTTTTCAAGTCAACTTTATTTTGGGAAGCGAGAGAAAAGGATTTTACATCAGGTGAGCTTGCGATTGTTTAGTGAATAAATATATTTGAGTGACACAAATTTCCAACTTACATATGAATATATAAGAAAAATCTATTATGAATATTATTTATTTGTTGTTCGGAGTAAACAAGTTTATCTTACAAGTTATCTTAATGAATTATAATAAATTTATATACTAATTTATATACATATATGTTTAATTTAATAACTTAACTAGTTTTAAATTTAGTATACAAACCATCTAAATTAATTCTGATATATTAATATACTAATTTATATATATTTTTAATTTATTCATTTAATGTATTAACATTAGTTGAATTATGAATATACTAATTTATATATATGTTTAATTTATTAACTTAATTTATTGACATTATTTAAATTAATGAATACACTAATTTATACATATGTTTAATTTATTAATTTAATTTATTAACATTAGTTATTATTATTTATTATTTTATTATTTATTGCAAATATTTTTATTTACATTATCTTTTATAATAATAATCTTTAATATTAATTTCAATTTGTTATTTTTTTTTATTTTCAGTTTTTTTTTTGTTAAATGTATTCCTAAATTATTATGTATTTTTTATTAATATTTTTTTTTTTAATATTTATTTATAAGGCATATGTTTTTTCATGTCATTAGCATTACAAAATTATATCTTCAAAAAAAGCCTATAATGTGACCCTTGAGCTTCGTATTTCACAAAAAAAAGAGAACAACTTTTGTACTCCAGCTGATTAAAAGTAAAAGCAAAGCAATTAAGAATCTTGCGATGAGGCGTAATCAGTTGCACAGTCTACTGCTTCACAGTCCAACTCAGCTGAGCAATAGGCCAACTGATAAATGTATACAGTTATACATTCATCTATCGACTGCTCGAGTGAGGCTTAGTCAACTTTGCTCTAGCTCTGGGCTTGGCCTCTCCCCTCTAAGTATACAAAGAGATGGACAGAAAACATAACAGCAATACTATATAAAGCCCATATACTCGTCTTGCCCAGACGATAACAGAGCATAAAGAATAACAATTTCAGTTTGTATTTCCTTTACAATGCTTTTGGATAAAGTGAGGCAATTGTTTTTGTTATCATTGAATAACAAGTCTCGGTTCATTGACTCGAAAAGTCAACAATATCTGTTCAGTCTTATAAAAATGTCTTTGGCCCTAGAGAGAATCAATATTTTGTTGAGACATAAACTCCTTTGCCTTATATGGTTATGTTAATGAAGTCGTTGTTCGTTGGTTAGGGTCAGAGTATTTTTTTTTTTGCCTTTTAATACTCTGAATTGACTAGGTCAGTGTATATGTGTGGGTCTTGGCGTTTAACTAGCGGCAAGGACTCTTTGCTTGACGACTGCGCAGTGTGAAATGAGAGCAAGTGAAACATTGAGAGTATAGCAACATTTGAGCAGCAAAGACTGCGGAGGGGTTAAAAATTTATTTAAATTTATATATTATAAATATTTATCAATCTAAATTAATTTGATATTATTTTCTAGTTTGCTTTCATTTAATTTGCTTTAATAATTACGAATTACAAATCTGCAACTGCGCATGTGTTGTATAGCAACATAAGTACAGCAACATGTTGCTAGCTGCTGAGCTGCTGCGGCAGCTTGAATACATTTAAATGTGTTTCCCTTTTCAACAATTCTGTTGCGCATGTTTTCTATAGCAAGATGTGTATAGGCAACATGTTGCTAACAGTTGCGCTGCAATTAGGCTAATGCGGCAGCTTGTATAACATTCAAATGTTGCTTCCAGTTCAACTGTGCGCATGTATAGCAACATTGGCTTAGCAGCATGTTGCATGGCGCTGATGCTGCAACTCCATGACGCCCACGCGAGAGCAACTGCTGCTTCGGCTACACTCCTTGACCTTGGGCACACATAAAATGTTGCCTCAACTGTGTGTGTGTGTGTGTATGTGTGTGTGAGTGTGTGCTTGTATTTGTGTGTTGCTGAGGCTGCGAGTCCATGAGAACGAGTGCGAATTAAACGCATTTTAGTCGCACATTTCGCTGGCAGCCACAAGTTGTGTGTGTTTTCTGTCAAAACTGAAGAGCTGAACGTTATACGCGAGTTTATTTGTGCTTTAATATACATATGTACATATATGCATTTATATACACATGAATATATAAGTAAAATATTAATGAAACAGAGCACACGCGACCACGATCCCCCAACGAATTGGCCGCTGTCTGAGCGCATTCCACTGGGTACGTACATATGTATGTATGTATGTGTGCAGAGATGTATACCATTTGCAGTGTGGTGTCAAAGTGACGCAGTCTCTTGAAAATAAACAACCAAATCATCAGCATCAGGCACAGCCACAGTCAGAGTCTCAGCAGCATCAGTTTAGGGGCCAAGCATCTTTGATTCTGTGAATCAGCAGCTGCTTCGTCATCGGCGCCACACAAAAATTGTTGAGAGCAAGTTTGTGTCCCTTATTTCTTGCTACTCTTTGCGAATTTGTTGTTTGTTTATTGATTTTTGGCATTGCTTCAAGCAAATGTTTCAAACGATTTCTGCACTGCCAAAACGTGCCCATTTTCATATTTATTATATTCTGTATTCGGTAAATATTTATATAGATTTGTTTGCCTTTGATGTGTCTCAAATGTATGAAGTCGATTAAAATTACTTCCACTGTGGATAACAAGAAATGTACATAAATAAATTGGCAACAGAATATGCGCTGCGTTGCTGGGCAATTTTTAATGTTTTCCTCTTTATTATTTTCAGCATAAATATTTATGCCGTAGGAATTTTATATGCCGTAACTTAATTTAGAGAATATTGTTTGGTTCTTGTCATTTTCTTAATGTATATTAACAGAGTCATGTGAAGTAAAATAAAATAATACTTTTACTCCTTATTATTTGTTTAAATCAAACATATTTTATATAGGAAATATTTATATGCTTATCTCTTTAAAAAATTGCAAAAATAATAATAAATTAATAATGACATAGAGTAAAATATAATAATAGTAAATAGTAAGAAATCAATAATACATAATAAAATATAGTAGAAAAGAATTATAATAAATAATTATAAATAGAAGTAAAACCTCATTTGATTTTTTAAAGTTTCTTAAATGTTAATTTAAATCAAATCTTATATGTATAAGAGTTTATTATACATTTTGGTAATACTTGTCATTTTATATAATCAAAAAAAATATAAATACACAGGAATAACTTTGAGTTAAAATTATATATATAAAATAAATAAATTTTGTTTTTCACTTGGGCATTTTACATAAATTTAATTACAACAAGGTATTATTTTAAAAATTACATTCATTTATATTAGAATTTTACATGCAGTTCAAAGTCATTTTATTTTATTTTTTAATTAAATTTTTTTTTTAATATATTTGTTTTTAACAAAATTTAAATGTGTATAAAAATTTATCTACAATATTCTTATTATATATACACATATTTAATACAATATAATATAGCCAAACATTCTTTTTTCTTTTGCAATATATTTTTTATTTATTTAATTACATACATTAAAATAGATTAAATTGCATTTCAATTTTGATTTACGCCTTGGAACAATTGCTGCCTGTCTTTCAAATATTTTGCACTTTGCAAATAACAAAAATAAAACAGAAACAAAAAAAAAATATCCGCGCAGCATGAAAATCAAATTGTCATAGAGCTGTTAGTCATTTGAATTAATAGCAGCATACGAATGGATAGTTTGGCTAGGGCACTACCGCACCGCCTCACGACCCATCAGCCAAGCCAGCCAAGTCTCATAGAGGTCTTCAACTGAATTATTGTGTAAACTTGCAATGAGCATGCAATTTGTTTCAGTTTGCTTTATTTTCGCTGTTTCGCTTTTCGCTCTTCGCTTTTTCGCTTTTCCAGCTGCCAAGCGTCAGATGTCAGGGGCGCACTTTCCTTTTCAGCTCAACGTGTTGAGCTTTTCAGTACATTATGCCATTTGGCAATGAGGTGGATGCTGGCTCTATTGTGGTGCTGGTGGTGGTGGTGCTGGTGTCATTGAGCCAAAAAGAGACACAAGTGTTTATTTACAGTGCCTTGAGCAGAATTTCGCTGCACTTAATGCCCAAGGCGAACAGCTGCTGTCTGTCGCAGCTGTGTGGGTAACTTCCTTCTGGCCCCATAACGCATTGTGGCCAATTGCCGGTTGTGCATTTGGCTGTTCGTCGTTTTATTGTTTGCCCTCAACGTCGCATCATAATTATGTTGGCAAATTTGTGTAATGAGCGCGTGCAATTACCGCGTTAAGGCTAAAGATACAGATGCAAACACACACACACACACACACACATTCATATACTCACACACTTGAGTAAACCTTGTTCATAGTCAAAAAGTTAGCTGCGCCTATGCAAATCTCATGTATAAGTAGTATAATTAAATTTTGCTGCTGTTGCGTTTCACGGGCTCTTAACTTTTCAGTCAGTCACTGTGTGTGTGTGTGTGAGTTTGCATGTGTGTGTCTGTGCGTGTAATGCAAATGAAAGCCAAAGTTGATTTGTTAGATTTTTCACGTTACGAATGCGATTACGACCGCAACTACATGAAAGTGCAACACGCTCAGCTCCGAGTTACTTCTGTGGCTTGTTTTTACTTTTTTTTCGTTACTGTAATGCTCCACAATAATTAAGATGTTAATCGTAGCTGTAATAATGCGCAGTACTAATTGCTTTTACTGCCTATTTATTATCAACTTAATTTGCAAGGGCTGCCTTTTAATTTGTATCGAGTTTGCTCCCCATCTTGCTGCAGTTACTCTGCCACATTGCAGCATCAACACATTCAAGTTGCAGCTTTAATTAGCAGCGCCAACACGTGCTACAACTTCTTTATAGCTCATGTGTGTGCAATTGGAGTTGATTAACAAAAAAGTGTTGCATACTTTTGGGCGGCGCGTAAAATTGCTCAATGACAAGGCGAGACAAATTAGATTAGATGTTATAGTACTTTAAGTATACTCTATACATATCTGATGCTCATATACTTGTGAAGAGTATTAAGTATATATTCAAGTTTATAAATCAATTAAAGTATTACTTTTAGATTGTAGAGGTAAACATATAAAATGATTAATAATTATATTTTTAGTTTAAAAAGAACTTTAAAAAGTTTCTCATATATAAATTAAGAACTATACTTTTTTATAAGTATTAAGCTCATTAGATTATAAAAATACAAACATGAAATTATTAATCATTATATTATTAGTTTAAAAAAAACCTTTTAAAAATAAAGTACTACATATTTATATATAAGTAAGTAAGTATAACTACTCTCCAGCTTGTTAGATTATAAAGGTACAAATATAAAATTATTAATATATTTTTTTTTTAATTTAATAAGAACTTTAAAACAGAAAAAATTTTTCATATATAAATTAAATATTTATTTATATGTGAATTTATTTATGTTTGTTTTAAATAATAAATAATATTTATAAAGTCTATACTTCTGCTCTTTCTTTCTTTGCAAACTCTTAGATCGTACTGATCAAGTTTATTTATTGATCATTCTCATACTTATCCATTTTCATTATTACGATGCAAATGCAGATGTCACTTTTATTAATTGCATAAATTCCACAAATTATTTGTTGTATCTAGAGGTAAAAGGCAGAGTATAAGAAATAAAAAATATTTATAAGATATTTAATTTATTTAATTTTAATATATTTATAACATATATTTTTATTTTTTATTTTATTATTTTATTTTATTGTTATTTTATTTATTTAACATTTTCATTTTTATTCGAATGAGAAATTCTTTATGGTAAATGTATGTATATATAAAAGTTTGTTAACAGTTGACATATAAATTTAAAAATTTAGCAACAATCAAAAGATCCCAGTCAGATCCCCCTTAGTTACATACAGATAGCATATATAATATGTAAATTTAAATCAATTTTAAATATTTAATATCTCTCTCTTCATTATGACTAATAAATTGTCGGTTTGCTTTCTTTGCAGCATGTCTTCCGGCCTGATGTCTTGCGTGCGAGAAAACTCGCCGCCGTTGGAGCTGGATCTGAGTGGAGCGGGTCCCTTGTCATTACCGGAAGGTAATAGCAGAGCCCATGGCTATCAGGGACCAACCACATCGACGCCCATTGCCTGTCCGCTGGCCGTCGCAGAGGGCAACGAATGTTTAACGAATGCGGGTGAGTCGTTTGTTTTGTTAGAGCATCACTGTGCGTATATGCACTTATGTAAGATCAACTATACACACACACACATACACATGCAGGCAGACATTGCCTATAGGCAAAACTATGCTTGCAAAAAAATAGTTTGCTACTTTCCCGACAACGACAACAATTGATACAATGCGCTGCAATTGTTAATACCCTATGCAGCCGAGGGGTAGCTACGAATGGAGGGAGCTTTTGCTGGGTCTAATATAAGACAGAAACGCATTAGAGCATAGGTCAGTCATTGCATAAAGTAAATATGCATACATGAGTATGTATGTATGTATGTATGTCATTATTCATGTCTGGTATTTGCATAATTAGTTCGAGCTGTGAATTTCGTTTTGTTGCAGCCGCATCGAGCATAAAAGAAACACACAAAGCACACGCAGTGCTATATATCATCAGGTCATACAAGTATTATATCTGGCGACTAAGTGAATAGGAAATACCTTAATATAGATATTGAACAACTTATCTTAAGCTATAAATTCGATAAATATAGAAATCTATTAGACAACGCATAAATTGCCTTATGAAATCACAATCTGGCAACAAGCTTTGATATTCACTGTTAGCCCTTTGTTTAGCACTGAACAATGGGAATGTCATCTACATCAACGCTCAACGGCAAGCGAATAATGTTTATGTAATTGCGGCTCTGGCACAAACAGAAAATAAAAAACAAACAACTTTCTATTGCGCGTTCTAAACAAGTAGATTTACTATCGCACCAGAGGGGTTGGGCAACAATATACAAATTAGAGCCTTTGTTGTTGCCAGACTACGGCAAATCAATGACAGCAGCAAAGCAACTAAGAGTAAAACACGTTAGAAACTGAGCTGACTAGCAAATACCCTAGGAATGAGCAAGGCCTTAACTGGTAGGGAAAGGCAAAGGGAATTATGAGTAGATATGCCTAAGGAACAGCAATTTGTTATTGAATAAAAGTCAATATCAGAAATTCTGAAGGGACAATATTTGTATTGTTTTTAAATAAACTTAAGCCGAGCGAAAATTTGTTCAATTGTTAATTTGTGAAATCTTTATCAGCCTATATTAACATGTTTATACAGTTGGAAAGGCAGATGAAAGCAACTCCATACTCCACGTTAATTAAATATATAGCATATAAGTATATGCATATGTATGCACATTGCCTTCAGCAACCTGTTACATACACTTCATCAAAAACATTATACCCTAAATGCACATTTTGAATACGTTCCAGTTCACTCTGGCATGCAAAACAGTAGTTGCCTATGTGCAATAACAGTAGCTGCTGGCTGTTAACAGTAATCAGTAATGTAATCTAATGCAGGAGGTTGGGCTGTTAGTCTAAGTAAAAGAACAACATAGCATTCATTGCTGTTAGCCTGCTCGCCGTTAACAGTTCATAGCCTATGTACAATAACAGCAGAAACTAGCCCTTAACAGCGCACGTTTATTTTATGTATTGCCATGTACTTATTTAAGAACAACATAGCATTGCTGTTAGCCTGCTAGCCGTTAACAGTGCATGCGAGCAGTGTGGGAGGGAATAACCATAGCCTATGTACAATAACAGCGGAGGCTAGCCCTTAACAGCGCACGTTTATTTTATGTATTGCCATGTATTTATTTATGTATGTACTCATATATAGGCAAAGAGCTAATCAGTTAGCCGTTAATAAGCTAGCTAAAAGACATTTACCGATCCGTTCGTTCGATTTCGTTTTCGATTCGTTCGCTGAGGGCTTCGGTTCGGCTTTGGTTTCTCGCTTCGTTTCGTTTACGTACGGGCTTTTGGTTAGCATTTGTTGTTGGCGTTGCTAGCGTTGCGTCTGTTTATTTCGATTTCGACTGTTTCGCCGCATTCGTATTCACTTGATTCATTAATTCATTCGCTGCTCTCCGCTCCACTTGGGCAGGTGAACAATTCGTAGTACCTGGCGCGTGTCGTACTAATTGCTTCACTCATAACTAAACTAAATTAAAAACAACAACAACAACAACGAAATATCAACACTAGTTGGAAGTGTATTAAATATTTGCCTAATCAATATATTGTGAACGTCAAAATTTCCTTATTCCTGAATCACTAAAGGAAAAGTCCCAGCAAGAAAGTCTCTTCTTATTAGACAAAGTGCATAATTGTGTTTTGTTATTTGCTGATATCGTGAAGTGAAAAGCCATTTGGGTACTCGAAATACACAATACATATGTATAGAAAATATCTATCTCTAAGTTGACTCGACTTGTTTACATTTCGAACAAAAACATCTGCATCTTGTTTTCGGTGAAATTTCTATTTGAACAGGTAACAAATTTTGCGATTCTTTTGTTTTATTTATACAACAACAGAAATGCTTAACATATTTTCGTATTTCGGTATTTCGCTCGTTCAACAATAAAAACAAATTGTGATTAGTTCGATTACGAGTGCTATAAAAATAAAATTATGATAGCCCAGAGGAATATTTTGAGAAAAAAAAAACAGGGTATAAAAATAGAGTAATATTAACAGTCAAGCAGAACATTGTCACGACTTTAGACCCCAAACGAGCCAGTGACAATTGCCCGCAGCGTGTGGAAATTATTTGGGTCAGTTATCATCAAACAATTAAACCAATCAATGAGCACTGCAAACATATATATAGAGATTCAATGATAACTAAATATGAAGTATTCTAAGAGGTTATTCCCTGGGTTTTTCTATAATGTTTATTGATTTTCCTTCAATTCCAATACAAAATTATTGAATGGCAATGTGAATCTAATTGAACAACCATATTTTAGATGTGCTCGTACATACTTCCAGTTTTTAGGCAATTTCTTATCTAATTTCTCGTTTCGCTTATCAATTAACAGAACTATGTTAACGTTCTAATTGGAACGTATACTAGCGTAGAGTGTAGTCTAATTGGTAATTTATACAGCTTTTCAATGGCTTTTTCGCTGAACTTCGCTAAGCTATACATAATTATAAATAATAACATATTTATATATTTTAAAATGGGGTCAGCTTGTATTATTCCAATTGGAAACCAATGGAGTTTCAAGGGCTTCTTTATTGATTTTTCTATAGGTAATTGTAGGCTTTTCTGGTGTTGTAGGGGAAATTAAGCAAGCCAATCAATGGCCAGCTCAGCTTAGATTTTATACAAAGCCTGCCAATTGAACTCTTTCCTGCCTTTACTTATATAAGTGTCAAACAGTCTCAAGCTTTATGATTGTGAAAAAACGACGTCTTACGTTTGATTTCTTTGTAGCTGATAAGCTATACGATGTCAACGCCATGTTGCCAGTTGATTGAAGCCAACTTCCCAGCGATTACGTGCAGGTCGTTAATACACACACACACACACACACACATTGTATACTTTATATGTCTATAGATTGGCAGTTCCCTTATCAGCACCATCTCGTCTACTGCTACGATTATTTTCAATTGCATTTTAGTTGGAGCGTATGAAGTGCATCATAAAACTTGTTCAAACTATTTTATTTGCCTCTGCCTCCCGCGTCCCGTCTCGCGCCTCTTCTGTCAAGGTTTTTTTTCTCTTTCAACTTCAGCATTTGCATGGCGAAGGCTGCGACTTGAGAACGGCTTGCGCAATTCTTTATATTCTTTGCTATTTATATATGTATACATATATATTTGTAGTATAAGTGAATTAGGCACTTGTAAAGCGGATAAGCTGCCCACACGCCAATGCCAATTGAGAACGGGTGATGACGGCAATTGTGCAGAGGGGGGCGTGGCAGTAGCAGTAGCAGCTTAACTGGAGGCTAGGCCCGTTGCGACGCTGTTGACCTTACTGCCACACAAGCCAAGCCAAAGCATAGTTGGCTGAATAACAAGCAAAGCACACACACACAAACACACAAACACACATACATACACGCATATGTCTACACATGTGTCTAGTATCCGCTGACAAACAACAACAACAAGAGTCTCCAATTACTGCAACTCGCAAATGGTGGCAAGCATTTAGCCAAGTTGCCAGTTGGCAGTTGGCCGATAGCCGATTGCCTCTATTCAGTTAACAATTTGCATTTTGCAAACTCTCAAATGATTAATTAATAAATGCGCCTACTTGCGCAAAGAGCTGTCAGACAGACAGACGCATTCGACTAGCAGCTCGACGCCTATTCACGTTTCATTTTATAGAATTTGTGTCATCGACAAAATAGATAAATAACAAAAACAATAACAATCACAATAATAACACCTACATGCATTGGCATGTATAAGTATTTATATAAATATATAAGTATATATACATATGTATATATATGTATGTATATATAACTGCTTTGGCGCAGCAGCATCAGCAATTGCCTCATGCTAAGTCTTGGAGTGTTTTGATAAATTACCTAAGTCTAGCTAAAATATACAAGCCAAAATGTCAATAAACAAGTCAGACATGGGGCGTAACAGGCTGCGCAATGCCCGTTTACTGGCCAATAACAATTTATAGAGAGTTTTATAAGCGATTTATGAGCGGGTTTATGAAAGGACTTCGATTAGAATTTTTTATGGATTTATTTTACTATTTTGTTTGTTTGTTTTTTATTCTTTTTGTTGTTTTTTTATTTTTTTATTTTGTTGTTTATTTTTTTGTTTTTTATTTTGTTGTTTTATTTTTAATTTGTTATTTTTGGTTTTTATTTATTTTTTTAATTTTTTGTTCTTATTTATTTATTTTTTTAATTTTTTGTTTTTATTTTAATTTTTTGTTTCTATTTTATTTTTTTGTTTTTTATTTTGTTGTTTTTTATTTTGTTATTTTATTTTTAATTTGTTATTTTTGGTTTTTTTTTTTAATTTTTTGTTGTTTTTTTTAATTTTAAATTGTTTGTTTTTATTTATTTATTTTTGATTTATTTTTATTTTTAATTTTTTTGTTATTAGTTTTTTTTGTTTTTATTTTATTATTTATTTATTTATTTTTTTTTTTTAATTTTTTGTGTTATTGATTTATTTTTTATTTTATTTATTTATTTCTTTTTTTTTTTTTTTTGCCTAACAAATAGACTCTATTTACGTTCAGTGTAAGTATAGCAACTTTGTCAAACTAAAAGAGATTTCAAATTAAATTTGACAACAGATTGAGCATTGGCAATTTGTAAGAGTCATGCGAAGCTTGAAGTCTGTGATTCATCACAATTCAGAATGCTTATTAATAAATATAAAATGTGTAATGCATTAGCTGTGACAAAAATTAACTCACATAAGGCTATATGAGTAAACAATAAATTGAATTAAAATACTAACTAGCATATAAAATGAAATCTCAGCAGGCTTTATAGCTAAACGTTTTGATTTAACTATTTGTTTATGATTGCAACTCAAGAGTCTTATATTACTTTACATGTCTAGAATTTGCATTAAAACTACATTTTATGACTAGGTCTTTGTAGGTATTTCGGATATATAAGACGTATACGGTCTATGCATATTCGCTGTGTCGCGTGTCGTCTGCTTTGTGCGCTGTGAGTTGTTGTGGATTGGCCCCGAAACGTGACTGGCATTTTGTCGATATTTCATATTGAGTGACGCTTGGCCAGCTAACGGTATCGGCGTGCCATTAAGGAAAATACGCCGCATTTTGCATGTTTGCAATGGTGGATTCTTTTACTTCCGGCATTATATTTGTTTCACTTTTAGTTCTTGCATTGGCAATAGAAAGTGCGAAGGTGCGACCAATAGACCAATGGAGCAGTCGCCGTTAGGGTAAGAGTTACAGTACAGCAGTTAGAGTAGAGCAACCAACAGTAGCATGAGCAGCAATAGCAATTATGCTACGTAGTAATGTAAGAAGCCTTTGCAGTAACAGTGAAATGTTAAAGAAAATGCTATAAAAATATAATTTATTATCAGTCTGTAACGTGTAACATATGTTACCACTGACCAGACAGTGTAAGTGATGTTACATAGTAATGGAAATTTTAACAGTAACAGTGAAATGTTAATGAAAATGCTATAGAAATATGATTTATTATCAGACTGTAACCTAACATATTCTGTTAAGTGATTGTACGAGCAGCCTCTAAGTACAACTTGTGCATTGTTGACAATCTTATATTCATATATAAATATAATAAATATATATATACTGGTCTACAATGCGAGAGGGGTAAATATGTTGTATACAATGCGATCTGTTTATTTTAAAGGCCACTGATGGCGTTCGAAAAATGTAGAACTTAAAATATATACACATTAAATATTATTAAATGAAATAAAATATTATTACATATTTTATAAGATTTTTAGATGCTTTTCAAATGAGGTGCTACTATTAAATTTGAGTAGAGATCTGAAGTACTAATTCATTCGTATAGATCTTGTCACATACATTGTATGTATGTACATGTAGAAATTATGTTTGCTGTCCAGTAGAGCGTAAATAATCGTAGTGCTCTAAATTCGAGCTTAAGCGAACTCGTTGTAAAACTAAAATACATAGGTATGCATGCATATTAATAAAAATGTATTTATTATATTCATTTTTATACATATCTATTTTTTATTATGCTTTTATTTTATTTGTTATTATTATTTTATTTTTTATTTTTTATTTTTGTATTATTTTTTATTATTATTTTTATTATATTTTTTATTTATTTATTTATTTATTTTTTTTAAATACATATATTTGTTATTTAAATATATATTTTTATCCACACTGTTTCATTTATTTAATTTACCTCCCCTTTAAGTTCCCTTTTTTTTCTGTGACCTGACAGAGTTTTGGTTATTTGATATATGCTATATATAGTATCAAGGGGGTGCTGGTCCTAAGCAATCATCTGGCAAACTGACACACGACATACGTGGATTGAGTCATGTTAAATGACATCATAATAATTTGTAACCCTTTATTTTTCTGTCTGTCTGAGGCGCGAGAACAACAACAACTCGAACTCGCATGAGACCAAATACTTGTATATCTGGTTAATAAACAAATGTAAATGCGATGGGGCATTTCAATTGGTACAATCATTATAATGGGTGGTGCTACGAGAGCGTTATCTATGTGATTTTTCGCTGATTTCTGATATGTCGAATCGTTAATTGACCTATGTAAACAGCAGAGTAAAGGTGTGAAAAGCGTTATCAGTAATAAAAGTTGAGGTTATTGACAAACGAACTCTATAAAATGTTATTTTAACAGCGCCACCATTAGGGGTATTCAGGCTGACAAATATATAAATAACAATATAAATTGTGATCAGCTAATGATAGATTAGTTACGACCTTGCCAAAACGCGACCAGACCTGCCAGACCACTCCCTCTCTCTCTTTCTCTCTACCGTACTTCCTCTCTCTCTATCTTTTGCACTCTTTGTCTTTATCTCACTTTCATTTGGCGTTTGGCTGCTCCCAACACGCTTTGCGGCTCTGCTTTTGCCTATTTATGGGCATGTTTTGTGCTTCGTTTGCCAATTGCAATTGTATTTGCCTTATTCTTATCACGGCCATGACGCTCTTGATTTGTGGCAAGCGATTGATTACTTCACCCTTAATCAATTGTGGAAGATATTTAACAATAAATGATGAAGCAAGCAGAAAAAAAAACAGAAATATATATATTATATAGGTGAATTCCACTTGGATATTTACTATATATAGCTCAAATTTTGTTATCTTCTATAAGAGTGCTTGGAGCAGGTGTGTCTGACTAGGAGTTGCCCTGCAGATAGCGATGTATTTGAAAGCTTACGTCAAAGAAGATTTTTCTATAATTTCGTCTTTCTATGAGTTTGGGTAGCATCTAAAATGTTAATTACTGGATATTCCTATTTGTATATATATGTATACCCAATTTAGTATTTATTTGTCTCTCTTTAAAAACCCAAAGTTCGATAGTTTTCATCGATTTCATATAAATAGAAAAGTTTATCGATCACGATTGTATATATAGAAGCAATAAAAATGAAGGGATGAAAGGAAGAATGGAGAGCTGGATAAGACGATCAGATATACTCTTCCTGCTAAAAAATACATATAATAAGATACTGTATAAAAATATTGTACTACTGTACTTAAAAGACTCAGTTCCGACACCCCAAATTAAATGTACTTGAGGAAGTCGCAATATAATGAATATATGATTCATTTCCGTCTCTCTATCTATACAACTAGTTGTTTATGAATTGTGAAAGACATGGACAGATTGTAGACTGATTGCTAACGAGGGCTTGATAGGGTGGATTTAAAAAAAAAAAAAAAAAAAAAAAAGTTAGACTTAAGCAAACATAAAAAAGAAGAAGACAACGTTTGCCCTCGCAGGTATATATATGGCATATATGGAGTACATCTTCCTTTCATACATTTGTCAAATCTTTCAACACAAAACTTTGAAGCATTCAATAATCATTATTGAAATTCAACTTTCGGCTGTTAGGGTTTTACGTATTTTGGAAGGTTTAGGCCTAGAATCGGTTGTCCATTCGCAAGATGGACAACTGATTGTGGAATGTCGTTGCAGGCTGTAATTTCAATGTGTTTTTTCTTCCTTTGTACATTTTTCGGCTGTTGTTAGCCGTTTTCGAGCCAAATTAAAGAAGTTGCTTTGTTTTGTTTTGACTCCTTCTTGTAGAACATCAGCAGCAGCAGCAGCAACTCCAGCAGCAGCAGCAGCAGCAGAAACGACGACGCTTCCATCCGCTGCGGAATTTGCGTCGCATCTTTCGACGTCGCACCATCACTAGCGCAGACACTGGCGCAGCTGACGGCGCTCAGGCAGGCGGAGCAGGAGCGGGCTTGGTTGCTGCACCTGGATCGGGATCGTGCAACACTTTGCCGCCACCGGCGAGCAGTTCCAGTGAGAAGAATTTGCGCAGCGTTGCGTTAGCAGAGACTGCGTCCGCATCCTCGCCAGCATCGCCGCTGACGCATCAGCAGCTCCACGAGAGCTATCAGACGCAATCGTTGCCCAAGTCCAAGTCCTATGGTGCCCATCGCGATGAGTTGCTGAGCGTGCTGCTGGGCAAGAAGAGAGGGGCTAGCAAGCATATGAACAGCAGCTTGGAGCAGCCAGTCCAACAGTCTCATAGCCACGCCCACAATACCAGCAACACCCACACCCAGTCGCACTCCCACTCGGACGCCATGTACCAAACGCAGCGACCACAAATGGGCGTGGCCGTCTTCCCGGATGCCATGAGCATGAGCCGCAGTGCGTATTTCGCCGAGAAGCAGCGCAGCCACCATCATCCGCGTCAGCTGCGCAGCGTTGGCGACTCCTCGCAGGATCTGGATCTGGCCGAGGACATGGGCGCCGCGGGCGGTGCAGCCGACATGTCCGACAGTCAGCGCAGTCTCAGCGAGGAGCGACTGCTGGACGTAGACGTGGACGGGTGAGTCACATCACTAGACAATCCTTCAAATGAGTAAGCATTTCTGACAGTTTCTTCTTCTTCTTGTTGTTCTTCTTCTTGTTCCAGCAGCAGTGGTTACACACGTGAAACTCTCTCCCAGTCCCATGACAGCGTTTTTTCCGAATCCGCTACAGCCAGCAGCCTTTCCATCGTGCTGAGGGTGAGTTCAATCAACTGCAGCATAGTTACTTCATTCGATTAGATTAGATAAGCGCCATCGGACATGGTTTAAATTTAATTTATTAGACATCTGCTCTTGACTTGAGCTTTTTATCAAATGCGTGACAAATGGCGTGGAGTTAGGCATTTAGTGGGAATTGTCCGTAGTGGAGTTGTGCTTGAAGCGAGTGAGATCTGATATTGACTTGCGATTAATGAATAACAGTAGATTGATTGATTGGAGGAAGAAATTTAAGCGTGGAATAGGAGGAGATCTGCGTATAAGAGTGTAGAACTTTTGAGTATGGACAGACGTTCGAACGTACGGATTAACAAACGGAAGATTGAACAGACGGAAGGGCTGACTGAGAGGCAGACAAATTATTCTAGAGATGAGAGAGAGAGAGTAATAGTTGTGGGCACTCTTAAAGCGATTCCTATCTTCTTAATAAATAATATATGCCTATTTTATGAGATCAACAATACACAAAACTTTTAAAGGGCTCAAGAATTCCTCAGAAACTCTGATTTTAAATACAATATAATATATATCAATGAACTAGTTAATTATTCAAGCTTTGACTTCTAACTCGTGTCTTTCAATTGTTTAAAAATAATCTCGAAATCTTAACATTATTTGCTTTTTTTTTGCATAAATAAATTGTTATCTTTACGAATAGACTATTTTATGTATTTGGCATATCTATAATAGATCTTAGATAGAGTACATAATTCTTGCAGTATATGCATATATTTCTTTTTATATAATATAATATTTATAATAGACCTTAGAAAGGCCTTTAGATATATAATACACATACATATACTAATTTTTGCAGTTTATGAAACGGTTGGCATATCTTTCTTATTAGATAGATGGCATACCTATGATAGATCGTGGAGAGGCTATCAGCTCTATGCATTCTTAACTGTTATATCTATGTTAATGATATTGATCACATTTTAAGCACAACAAATATTGAATCAATTTCAAGTTTCGTCTTCGCTTCTTGCCACAATTTAAACTTGAAACTCCAAATTGCTTAGCACTCCGTCACGTACTTACTTCATAAGCAGCTCTGCTATTAACACATACTCAATGTGATTAACGCGTTAGGTTATTTTTGGGCCACTCATATCGATCCGAACTCCTAAATTGCCCTTGTTGAAATGTACGTGACTCAGCAGCAGCAGCAGGAGGAGGAGCAGGAGGAACAGGCAACCCCACAAGCGATTTGCTGAAGGGTTGTTGTTGTGCCAGCGGCTTCATGTGTGCCCCACTTGGCGTACTTCATTTGATGGCAGCTGATTCAGATTGACTGCGCATCATTTCAATTGATTTTAATCAAATTCAATTTGCTGGGATTTCCATATGGAGCAGTCGAGCCAAGGGTTGGGGTGCCATCAATGCAATTGGTCATCGACCCAGTCCACATTGTTTGTCATCTGGATAGTCATCAAATCCGTGAAAGTGCATTCAATTGTGAGTTGCAGTTCAAGTTACAGGGTATCGCTCGTACAGGGTGTGAGCAGCTGTTAATGGATGATGCGAAAGCTGAGTCAGAATTTTAGGCTGCAGAAATGTTGATAGACATGGACTGCTAATCAAATAAATTACAGGGTATTGCTATTTATTCTGTTCTCTATTTATTCTATGTATTCTATTTCTCTCTTGATGAGGAATAGGGTGCTGTCTCTGCTTATATGAGCTTTTTTTTAATCAAACTAGCTTAGCTCTAATTACAGGGTGTAGACATGCCGTGTTTGTTTTTCGTTTTGTTTATAGTTTCTTAAATCAAGCTCTATTTGTAGAGCAAATCATTATGGCTCACATTACAGGGTATATTCAGTGTGGCTCAGCAGTAGTTCTTTATTGAGCTGTTCTAAAATTTTTGCTAAATTATTCAACATTGTATATTAAATCTTTTCGCAGATCTGAAAGGCAGTCTTATATATAGGGTATTTGTTCCAAACTACAGGGTATATTCAGACCAGTTCTTTTTGGAGCTGTTTTAAAATTATAGCTACAAGTTTATTCTTTGTTTATTAAATCGTTTGGGAAAACTGAAATGCAGTCCTATATGTAGGGTATCATTAGAGTAGGCAAATTCTGGATTTTTGATAAGCATATCATATGTTTCAAATTACAGGGTATAGTCCGAGCAGTTCTTTTTGTAGCTACATTTTAATTTTAGTAAAATTTGTTATCATTGTATATTAAATCTTTTGGCAAATCTGACAAGCAGTCTTATTTACAGGGTATCGTTGGAGTAGATAAGTTCTGTAATGGAGCTGAGTTTGATAAGCAAATCATATTAATCAATTAATTACAGGGTATAGTAAGACCAGTTCTTTTTGAATTCCATTCAATCATTAAATCTTTTGACAAATCTGAAAAGCAGTCTTATTTACAGGGTATCTTTTTAGACAAGCGCATCATACCGTCTCAAATTACTTGGTATACCTAGAATATATCTGCAGCAGTTCATTGTAGAGCACTCTCATTCTATATCAAACATTCAAAGCAGAGTATTCATTCACAGGGTATCACCAGAGTAGGTCAGCCGTTCAGCAGTTCTCTCTGGCTGTGATCTTACGTTGCTTGAGTTTGTTTCTTGACTCGGCAGTTGCATAAGCCAACTCTGGTGTCGACGTCCGCGCCAGTTTCGACTGCATAATCAGCGAGCGAGCGAGCGAGCAGAAGAAATGCAGAGGCTGCCCCACCAACTGTGGGGCGCCCGTTGTGTGGCTTTGCAGTGCAATAGTCAAATGCCCCCCAGGCCAGAGCATAGCAGCCGGCAGCCGGCAGGCAGCAGCTATCGGACGGTTACTGTTAGTTGGACAACTCGCTTCGACTAGCTGCAGCTGGCAGAGGGGGCGGGGCAACTCTTTTGGAGCAGCGCGTGGCAATGTGTGGCTTCTCTCCCTCGTCGACTGGCGGCCGCCTCGGTTTCTAATGCTTCTTCTTCAGTCAGTTTCTGGCCAAACGAGTTACTGCCGCCTGCAGCTCGACTGCATTCGCCCATCGCCGGTTTGCTGCTTCTTGTTATTCCACTTTTTCCACTTGACTGTCAGTTAGCCGCTTCTCTGTCTCGGCTCGTAACACCCCCTCCCTCTCTCTCTCTCTCTCTCTCTCTTTCTTTCTATCAGTCCAGTTGTCGGCTTATTTGCCAACCTGGTTAGCAAATCCATTGCATTTCTTTTCTGTTTCTATGCTATTGAACTCCTGCTAAGTTTTCCGCTAAATCAGTTTGCTACGAGACGTCGACAACGCAGCGCGCATGAAGACAAAAAACTCTATCAATGGCTAAATAAATCGAATTTAGAAATTGACAAAGTGAAAAAGTTCTATTACATATATTGTAGAAAGTCTTTTGGTGTACTGCATTGTGTGTGTGTGTGAGAACTGTGCTTAAAAAGCTTCTCTACTTGAATATTGTGACATCTCTTATTGCTAGCGAGAGAGCTAGATATCTATTGGGGAATACACATATGTATATGATTCATATGGGCATAATTCATTAAGAGAATATTTTGATGTTCCAGTGCAAACAACGTGTTCTGATAATAGAGTGAGAGAGAGATAGATATGAGGAGTTTGGGTCATAGAACTTCAAACTAAAAATTTATTAACAAAGAATATTTAGCTATAATAATATGAACTAGTTGAGATCTCATAGAACTTTTGTGAGTTTGATAAATCAGAGTATTAAAATTTTGGAAATGAAAGGGATAAAAGCATAATATGAGAAAGAGATGGCTTACTAAGCTCAGGTATTTGAAGGTATTAAACCAGTAAAATGTGAATCATAAACAAAAATGAATTTGCAAAACTCTTCTGATATACAGATAATGCTGAGATTTGATACAGACTAAAAATCAATGATTTGAGCTGCGAATATAAATGATATAATATTTAAATAAAAGACAGACTAAACGGGTTTTTTATAACATAGAAACATGATGTAGAGGATAAAGGAGAATTGAAGCTTAAAGAGCTTAAACTAGAATTAAATGAAGCAGACGCAAAAATTATTCCACTGAACCCATTTAGATGTACATAATACATCTTTGCAGAGTTTTAAATTGAAGAGAATCAATATTAAAGATATCAAGATATCGAAAAGCCTCTACAACTGAATTGATAAGAGCCTAAACTGCCTTTATGCCAAGCAAACATAATAATTGAACTAATTATCTAGGAGAACCACATTCTCTGAGCTATTAGGCATAGTTAGGTCTCTTGGTTGATTAGGAGGAGGGTAAAGGCTTCAGCTTCCTGCGACTTAAGCCTAGACAAAACTTGCTATAACCAGTTTGAGCAAAGAAAGAGGGAGATAGAGGAAGACGCTCTCTCGCAAACACTCTAGATCAAATACAAGTAGAAAGAGCAAAGAAATCCAGTTGATGTCCATAATGGGGGCAATTGCACGAGAAACGACAAGCGACGCAGTCATTCAATTTTCACTGTGCGACCGAAGAAATGTCCATTTGATGACAGCCATATGGTAACACGGTAACACGCATTGCATTGCATTGCTGCTTGAGCCTGGGCAGACACACATCAACAGCCAGTTAGAAGCAGGGGGGGGGGGGGACATAGAGCAATGGAGCTGGGAGACAGCATGCAACGTCAATTCACACGCTTTACTTTAATTGCCTGGCCTGCTGCAGAGACCGAGAGATGAGAAACTGGATGCACTAAACCCGTTTGCATTTGCCTAGCCCGTAGGACTTTTTGCCCCAAACTGTCCGAATCAAACGTTCACCTCAGCCAATCCAATTGCAACGACCCAAATTCACAATTTCATATGTACGAGACTTATTTTTTTTTTTTGTTAATCAGACTTCCTGTTTGGTAGGCGCGCATATTGCATAAACATTTGATTTACATGCGATTTCGGCGTTTTCCGTATGTAACTCCAGTTATAAGAGCTAACATTTGTAACTGCCAAAAAAGTTTACTCAGGATGAGAACTGCTAAGGCTATGAAATGAGTTGAGTGATCTAGTATTTTGTATACCCTTATTGACTATGCGCTTTATGGGTATAATGAGCTTGTGTGAATTTACATAGGAGACAGAAGTAGGCTTGGCAGACCGCCTCTTGATGAGATCTGCAGATTTAATTTATTCAAAAGCTATAGACAGCATATTTGACTTCTTTAACCGTGTATAGCATAAATAATAAGAATGTATTATTATTTTTTCGATAACTCAGCTTAAAGTTACATAATATCGATAAATGTTGAACTCGTAAACTAACAAAGCTAGAGACTTGAAATATTAGAATGTATTTACGCTCTTGCCTCACTCGGCTTTATTTTTATAAGCATGTTCGAATACCAATTCCTTTTCCTTATGGGTGAAAATTGATAAATTAATTTAATTGTCATACCCAGTTTTAAGTACAGCTCTTGTTATACTAGAGACTTTAGAGATTTTAAAATTACTTTGCATTTCCTTATAATAAACGCATTGTTTTTGAGTACCGCCCTTAAAAATGCGATATATATCGTGTACATATGTATAAAATAAGCGATCTTCACAGACTACAGGGTATCTCCTAGTGCAGCAATCTACAGCTAAACTTACTCTAAGTTCTTCTGTGTGGCTCTCCCTCTTTGCTTTTCTCTTATATATAGGTAAAAAGCTTGCTAAATCGCAATGAGTCAGTAAATTATTTAGCTCTACCTCTAATATTTTGTTGTCTTACACCTGCTGCCCGCTCGTGGCACACAGCTGGCGGCTGTTGAGCTGTTGTAATCTGCGGCAGGCGGCGGTTAGCCCAGCTAGTTGCATGTTAAGCCAAGCCAAGCCACTGGCCACTGGCCACCAGTTGGCCCACTCGGCAAAGTGTGCCAATAAATCATGAAATGTGACGAGCCAGCGACCATTCAGGTAGCCGCCGCAGTTACCTTTGCGATGTTGAGAATAGCCGTGGATTTCCTCCATGTAGGACGTGCTACCTGCTCGAGCAGGTATTATGAAACTCGGCATAGGAAACATTTCTGCTCAAGTGTTGAATGCGATTCAGTATCGAGTGTATTGAACTCGCCTTCAGATTTTTGGCTGTATATAATGTGTGGTACGAGGTCTTTAACCTAAGCGTACTTCTTTGGCATGAAAATCCTTAGAAACATGGACGAAAATAGACTATGTATAGGCAGGAATTATGCAGCCTTTAAGTGCAGCGCGCTCCCCACGCGTCATGCTCCAGAGATGCTGATTAATTCAAGAGGCTGGAGCTGTGGAGTCTAGGAAGTGTCTAACGAAGCTATATAAATAGAGGGAGTTAAGGCAGGGAGCGAGTGTGAGAGAGATATACATGATGATTAGTTCAAGAAGTTGAAGCTGTGGAGTCAACAAAGTGTCTAACGGAGCTCTAAAAATAGAGAGAGGTTAAGCGGCTGAGGGAGAGGGTAAGAGGGGGAGTGTGTGAGAGAGAGAGGAAGATATATGCTGATTAGTGGCTGGAACAGGAGCTGTAGTTGGAGCATAAGGAAATGCCTAAATAGGGAGAGATTGATGAAGAGAGAGAGAGGGTAAGTGAGAAAGTGTGAGGGAGAGAGCGAGAGAGGGCGATGCTGATTAGTGACATAAACTAGAGCTGTAGTTGGAGCATAAGGAAGTGAAATGGATAAAGAGAGAGAGGGTAAGTGAGGGAGTGTGAGGGAGAAAAAGGGAGAGGGAGAGATGATGCTGATTATATCAAGAAGCTGAAGCTGGAGCATTAAAAAGATTCTAAATATGGGGAGATTGATGAAGAGAGAGAGGGAGATATAGACTGGAGATAAGTGAGGGAGTGTCAGAGTGAGAGAGAGAGAGAGAGAGAGAGAGAGAGAGAGAGAAATGCTGATTAGTGCCCGAAACTAGAGCTGTAGTTGGAGCATAAGGAAGTGCCTAAATAGGGAGAGATTTATGAAGAGAGAGAGAGAGGGCAAGTGAGGGAGTGTGAGGGAGAGAGAGAGAGGTGATGTTGATTAGTGACAGAAACTAGAGCTGTAGTTGGAGCATAAGGAAGTGAAATTGATAAGGAGAGAGTGAGAGAGGGTAAGTGAGGGAAACTGTGTGAGAGGGGAAGAGGGAGAGATGATGCTGATTATTTCAAGAAGCTGAAGCTGTAGCTGGAGCATAAAAAGTGCCTAAATAGGGAGAGATTGATGAAGAGAGAGAGAGAAGGAGATATAGACTGGAAATAAGTGAGGGAGTGTCAGAGTGAGAGAGAGAGAGAGAGCGACGCTGCTTAGTTCAAGAAGCTGTAGCTGGAGCACAAGGAAGAGTCTAAACAAAGAGAGAGCGAGAGAAGAAAAGACAGAGCGTGGCAGAGCGCGAGGGGAAAGCTGTTGCATTTGTTTACTCGAGCCGCCTTACCCTTGAAATGCCATTGCCGATGACAATAAACAGATTTCCCAGCGCTGCCTGCGCGTAGCGCCCAATTATGTTTTCGACTAGGTAAAAAGTCGTTGCGATTGCATTTCACAGGGCAATGCAATGGCATTGTTATTGCCACATCTGCTGTTGAGGGTGCTGTTAATGCGGCATATGCTGCCGCTGCCACTGCCGCTGTCGCTGCCTCTGCCGCTGCCTGTTGCCAGCTGTCTGTCTGTCTATTCGTCGCCTGCCCTGCCCTGCCTCGGCACAATTCAGTTTCAGTTGCACATTGCACTTGGTCGTGCTCACATCGTCTCTTTTTCTCTCTCGTCATCTCACTCGGAGTCTCTCTGGGCTGTGGCAAGAAAGTGAAATTGTTTGTTGGATCGCGTGTGGCTGCCTCGTAACAATAGCCCTTATTAGTTAATTGTCGAGCGTGTTCGCTGCATCTCAATTGATCCAAAATGGTAGCCGGAAGTGCGGGCAGCCGCAACATTCAAAGCAATCCATTTCAGCTTTCGTTTTCGGTAAGACCCACAATATTCAAGTAGAGCTCTTGTCCAGGGCTAAACAGTCTTCTGACGCCTCGCCCCAGTGTCGAGGCTGTCGGCAATGATTGACTTTAAGCAGAATCCGTTCAAAATGCGCCTGCCCGGAGCAGGAGCAGCAGGAGGTGAAAGTCGCCTCAGTCGCAGTTGCCTGCGCGCGCGCCTAGTTTTTCGCTGGAAGAGCTGGGTAAAGCCAAGAGTTGGATTTGATTATAACTAAATAAACAAGAAAATATGAATATGAACTAAAAATTTTCCTAAACACATTCCTTGTTAACATCGCACATTTCCTTTTTGCAGGCGGAGCTAACAGATGTGCTGCGCAAGCGTCGTAATAGGCCCGATGCCTCGGACGAGGATCTGGGCCTGCCGCGCAGTCCCGTCTCGCCGCAGCGTCATGCGGCCGCCGGGCAGAGCCGCAAGGCGGCGGGCTATCAGCCGCGCGAGGTGTCCTCCCTGAGCCTGCTGAGCGTCAACAGCACCGATGCGGAGGACAGCAGCCAAGGCCATAGACAGCACGGGGACAACGGCCTGCTCGGTGCGGTGGTGCTGCGCGAGCGACAGGAGGCGGCGGACGACGACGTGGATGCCGTGGGCGTGGAGCGGCATCGGCTCTCGCATGCGGCGGCCAAACACAAAATGGCCATTCGGCCCATGAAGAAGATGCCCACGCGGCAGCACAGACGGACGCTAGAGGTGAGTCCAGTGATAAACTGAACCACGAACAAACCCTAACATTGATGATATGTGACTTTCTCTACAGACCTCAATACCTGAGGCCAACGAGGAGCTGATCAAGCTGCAGCTGACTCAGGCGACCAATCCCAGCTTGCGGGCTGTTAAGGGTATGCATAAATAACATTGCCAATTGAGTAACTGTAGCTAATGCTCGCTCTTTGCAGAAATGGATCTGAAAACAAAGACGCGCTCTCTACCTCCGGGCAGCTCGCTGTCTGCCACCACAACAGCCACTGCCAACAGCACCACCAACAGCACCACCAGCAAAAGCCACTCCAATGTGCGCACCAAGACAATTGAGCAGAAGAGCTCAACGATTACGAATATCAGCAGCAGCAGCGGCAGCAGCGAGCGAACAACATCCTCCACATCCACATCCACATCCACGTCGTCCTCTCAGACATTTGGACTGCGTGCGCTCACCTTTAAGGCGGCCAATGCGCTGTTCGATGGGCGTGGCGAGTCGTCAACGGATGGCGATGAAGTGACTGCAGCCACAACGGAGTCCAGCGAGCACGGATTTCTGCGTCGGCTCATGCAGCGCAACTCGAAGCGCAGCATTGCGCGTGCCAACGATGGCCTGGAGGATGTGGACACCGGCCACCAGAATCTGGCCAAGAAACTGCAGATCTCGACCTCCTGCCTGGAGGCAACGGCGCGTGAGCCCGTGCCGCTGCCCAGCAAATCGCGCAGCGCCACCTCACACGAGCAGAACATACAGGAGACGCGCCAGAACATCAAGCGCGAGATACACAACGAGGGCAAGCACGGACTCAACGCACTGGTCAGCAACTACGGCGTCCAGCCGCAGCCGCCCACCGCCGTGAAGCCCAAGTCGGGGCCAGCAGCGCGCCAGCGTTACCTGCCCAAGGAGCTGGGCGCCGGCCTGGACAAGCCGCTGCCGACGAGCGACAGCGACGTCACCAATCTGCTGTCCAAGAGCTCGCGCGGCAACGACACCTTCCAGTCGACGGCCCTGGTGCGGGAGCAGGCACAGCTCAGGGCGGAGGCCAGCGTCACTCACTTCGAGCGCAAGCCACGGATTGTCGGGCTGAGCGCGTTCCAGCAGAAGCTGTCGCGGTCCAGCGACTCGATGGGCCAGCACTCGAGCTCCTCGAACTCGCTGGAGACCAGCACGGACGAGCCCTCGCCGCTGTACTACGAGGAGAAGCAGCGCAAGACGGTCGAGAAATCGCGCAGTTTTCGCAACTACCAGGAGGAGCGACACGTGGCCAGCGAGTCGACAGCGATGCACAGCAATATGCCCAGCCTGCCGGATCTCTCCATCAGTTTCCGTGTGCCGCCCGCCTACTACAAGCAGCCGCACTCGCAGCAGCAGCAGCAGCAGCAGGAGTCGCCTCGTTCACCCATGTCGCCCATATCCCCGAATGGCAAGTGCGTCTCGCTGGGCTTTGAGATCAACGACAACAAGCTGCTGCAGGCGCGCGCCGAGTCCACGGGCAAGCTGGCCAGTGGGCAGGCCAAGGTCTCGCCGCAGCGCAGCTCCACGCTGCTGGTGCCCAGTCCGGGCCCGGCGAACATCTCGGAGATCGAGCAGAACATCGATCTGATTGTCAAGTCGCCGATGGTCAGTCTGCTGCGCAAATCCGGCGCCGTTGGGGAGCAGAAGTCGCCGCAACGCCCCAAGGTGCTGGAGCTGAAGCAGACGACGGCCACCAGCAGTGCCGCTGGCTCGCCCGCTAGCCCAGTGACCAAGAGCCCACCAAGCACGCCCGGCAAGGGCGCGCCACGCGCCTCGAAAGATGAGGCAGAGCCGGAGTTTATGAAGATCCAGCTGAATCGCGTCGATCCGGCACAGCTGCACAGCAAGGCCAATCATCTGGTGCTGGCCAAGAATGTCAAATTGTCGCCAGCCACGCCCACTGAGCGCAGCCAGAGCAGCGATGATCTGACCATGCGACGCCTGAGCGCCGAGAGCGCATCCAGCATTCACATAGTCGAGCGCCCCACCAAGCCGCTCAGCAGCAGTGCCAACAGTCCCGCCAGTCCCGCCCAGCCGTCACCCAGTATTAGCCAGCCAGCTCCTGCCGAGCTGCGGCTGGCCAAGCAGCAGCGGGCCGCCAGCGCCAACAGCCTGCGCGCCAGCTATGTCAGCAGCAGCAGCAGCTGCAGCTGCAGCGGTGGCAGCAGCGAGCTGCTCACGACGCCCGGCACACCAAAGAGCAGCGGGACGAGGCCAGCGGCGGAGGCTGTGGAGCAGGAGAAGGCCAATGGCAATCGGCTCTCGCTGGAGGAGCGCAAGCGGCTGTTCCTCAATGAGGAGAAGACGCAGGCCGAGCGCAAGCTGACGGAGCGCAAGAAGCTGATTGGCGAGGCCACGCCCCCAGTGACGCCCACCACACCGGTGACGCCCAGTGGGCCAGATGCCAGCAATGGCAATGGCAATGGCAACGGCGTGGTGCTGCGCAAGAAATCCTTTGCCAGCGCCAATGGCAATAGCAACGCCAATGCTAATGTTAATGCCAATGTCAATGCGAATGGCGATGTGAATTCAACGGGCCAGGAGGATGCCACGCCGGAGCTGATGAAGGTCTTTGCGCGTCGTTCGCTCAAGGTGAAGGACGATGATGTGGTGGCCATGGCTCAGGTGGCCGTGGCGAATCACAAGAAGATGTGCAATGGCAGCCAGAGCGTCGATAGCGACAAGGAGAACCAGTCGAACAGCGAGGAGAAGCTGGACAAGCTGACGCCCAACAGCGAGCCAACGAAGCTGGTCCAGTCCAACAGTCATGCACATGGCCACGCCCACAGCCACACTCACGCCCAGGCGCCGGGCAGCAATCGCAGCACTGTGGCGGATTTTCGCAATCTCAACAACAACAACAATGTGCAATCAGCGCCACAGAAGCTGTCCAATCTGCCGCCCATAAAGGTCAGCAATGCGCGCAATGCCACAGTCAACAGCAGCAGCAACAACAGCAACAGCAACAACATCAGCAACAACAGCAGCAACAAAAACAACATCAACAAGGCCAACAATGCCAGCAGCAAGCCGTCAAGTGAACGCTACTCGCTGCAGCTGAAGCCAGCAACAACAGCAATAACAACAGCAGCAGCAGCAGCAGCAGCAACAATTGTCGCAACAGATACAGATGCCACGCCCACCAAGCCCATTGAGCGCTCCGCAACAGTGGGCGAATTTAAGGGCATTCACCAGCGTCGTGCAGAGTGGGAGCAGCGTGTGAAGGAGGCGCTCAAATAAGCCGCTGTTAGCCCAACAGTGAGCGCTGTTAACTAACAGAATCGCGTTACCTGCTGCTGTTCATGCTCTGCTATCTAGTGATGCTCTCTAGTAGTAATGTAAACGAACACAACTCTAAAGCAAACGACAACTAATGACTAAAAAGAAGTAGAGAAAAAAAGAACAACAAAAAGAAGAAGAGTTAGACAAGGAAAGGAAAAGAATAATAATATTAATATTAATAATGTTAGCACATATTAAACGAGTTGGCTGTTTGAGCCCATCCAAAGAAACGAGTTGCGTCTTCGATCGATCCTCAAAATGATTAGTTTGTTTGGCTTATCGTTAATATATATAGTTTTTGCGTTTCATTTGTGTTAGTGCACGTCAAAATCTTATATAAAATAGAATCATAAATAAAAAAAAATTGAAATGAAATGGAAAACTAGAACAGACAACTTGAAGGACTGTGAGTTAAATTTACAAATAATAATAGTAATTCCTAATGATATTCTACGAACAGCTCTGATCTTGATTTGCTGTAAAGCTGATATTCTCCATCTCTCTCTAACTAACTAACTAACTAACTATCCATTTAACTAATGTAAGCAACTTAATGTGTAGACAAATGCGAGCTTTTGAACAGGATCAATTTCCGTAACAACTCTAATAATATCTGTAATAGCATTTAATCTATTATTTTCATAGCAATATATAAAAACTAAATAACGATATATATACATATATGTAATTGTGAAATAATTCTTTTTTGGGCTTTGTAAACCTTATGAAAAACTGTTCAAGTTTGTGTAAATTCTATATATACATATATATAGTTATCACCTATTGAGCGCATATAATATACTGACAAATATGAGATATATCTATACATAAATATATACAATCAAATTTAATTAACCTGTACGCTCGCGGAGCATCTATTTCAACATATACAAATAAAAACAAAATACTTGAATGTTAAACAACAGAAATCAATTTACAAGTGCTTTCATTTTTTACTAGCTTTTAAGTCTAACTCCCGGGTTGAGCTCTCATGTGCGGCGTATGTTTTCCGCATGTTTTCTGTAGAGCTTTTTTTGAGAATTTTCCGGTTCTCTTACCTATTGACTTTGCTTGAAATCAGAATTCAAGTTTTAAAATAGAGTAGAAAGTCAATGTAATTCATATATGGTAAGAACTATCTTACCATATAATTCCAAAGGTGAGTAGTAATCTATAATATACATGCTTAAAAATATATATATTCCCTGATGTTTGTATATAAATAAATAACAACTTAATACTAAGAATCAAAATAGATGTAAATATAATATACAAAAAATTATAAGAAAAAATATATAAAAAATATTTAAAAAATATAAATAAATTTAAATAATAAAAATAATATAATATAAATATAATAAATATAAATATAATAATACCAAATAAATAAAAATAACTTAAACTTAATACACTAATTTAATTCAACTATTCGCAGTTAAGTACATGAAAATTTATATCATGATATGTTTGACAATTCATTGCTGTCTCAGAGATCATAATTTATATACACAATTGATATATCTATATATCGTTTGTAGATTTCTGGGCAAACTAGTTGCTTTCATCATAAAATATTGCCAAATTTCCCCTCTCGGTGTTTTGAAAAGCAAATTATTGTTTTGCTAAAATTTGGCGCAGCTTTCCAAAAATATAAAATATAAGAAAATAAACAAAATTATTAAAGAAAAAAAAAAAGGAAATAATGCTTTAGTGATTTAGGAATATGATTTAATTTTGTATTTAATTTTTTAATTATTATCCAGAACTCAAAGAGTTTGAATTCTTATGTAGAAAAGGTTTCTTAAGCTCCATCTAGCTCTCTCCAACAAAGACTCATATAAATATATATACTATTTATTTTTAAAATCCCCATTTCATTCATCTACTTACTTTTCCTCATATACATACTCAGCTACTCAAATATTTTTCGCCTTCGCAAAAATTGCAATTAGAATAAAAAGCCTTGATGTCCGATCAAGTTGCCATGGAAAAATAGATGCAAAATGCAATGAGTTTAATTATATTTGGTTTGCGCGCGATAGAAATACAAGTATATATAAATACTACAGTATATTATATATATAATTATATTTATACAAATTTTGTTAAAGAACAAAAAATAAATATGAGAAAAAATTGGAATTCATTAGTGTGAAATGAGAAAAACGAGAATAAGAATATAAATAACAATTTTTAGTTTGTCTTATATATTAGTTATATACATACATACACACTTAATATATGTATATGTATGTATATGTGTGCATAGACAGAATTTACGCATTAGCTCTCTGGGCATATAATTTAAATAATTTGATAATGATGATTCACAATATAACTCGAGTATAATTAGCCAAGAAGCTGGGATCGTCAGCTGGGACTCCTGCTCGTTGCTGCAAAAGTCAGTTCAAGTTCATTTTGGCCAATTTATTTAATCCGTCTTATTCCTGTTTGCTGTTGACAATAAATGTTGATGGCCAGAAAGAAAGAGAGAAAAAAACAAAAAAAAAATAATAATAAGTAGAGACAAAAACAAATCGTTAAGAGATCGCTAAGCGCCGCACGGCCAGCCGATGATGACCTCATGGATGGCGATTGCCATCCATAGACGGTGTCGTCACAGCCGTGCTCGCTCGCTCGCATCGCCGAGATTCGACACAGAACGCTGGGTGCCTCATCATTAGTTTGAGTTTAAATCAAGAACGAGACGGACGGCAGCGATCCGAGAAATCTGTGCACCCATCGAAATTCAAATAATACGAATATGTGCTAGCCCAGCGCATGGACTAGCCGAGAGCGTGAGCGTGAAGAGTGTCATGTGCTGAGATTCTAGCAGCTAAGAAAGTACACATACTAAATAAGTAAATACATATATATATATATATATATATATATATATATATACAATATATATTTGTTAAAATCATGCAAACACAACAAACTGCAACGCCGAGCACTCCGCCGCCGTCGCGTCGCTCCAATCGGCCGCCGCGCATCAACATTCACAATATCCAGAATACGTATGGCACCTCTCCGTTGCCGCCGAGTGCTCAGCTGCACACCTCAATGACCAACTATACGGCGCCCAATTGGCCGCCCATGTCGAATCCCTTTGGGCCCGGAAACTTCATGACCAAAGGCTACGAGGGCTTCCTTGATCTCACAAAGTCCGGCCTGAGTTTCGGCGAGAAATTCACCTTCTCGCTCTACAACAAGTTCAGCAAGTGGTCCAGACGATGGTTCACCCACATGTTTCTGCTGATAATACTCGCCCTCTACAACATTGGTGGGGCCAAACTATTTCAAACGGTCGAACGTAAGTGGAGAGGGAATTCTATGATGAAAGACACATAAGAGTGGATCTGTGATATGAGAGAGAGATAGAGAGAGAGAGAGAGGTTATAGACATAAATGAATAATAGTTGATCTTTGATAGTGAAGTGGGTGCAAAGGCCTCAATTTATATTCCGGATAAGCAATAACTATATGCTATATGATATAAAGGTAGATGATCATCTATCTGTAAAAAAAAAATATATATATATATATATATATATATATATCTAAGTATAGATAAAAATCTTTGATGAATGATCTTTGATCGTCAACTAGATAGGAGAAGATCTAACTTATTTACATACATATATGCTTGGCAATATTAAAATAGACCAGAGTATTCATGAATAGGTTGAAGTGTCTCCATATGAGAAACTATTGATATTCAAAAAGTTATGAGTACCTAATAGACGATCATGCTATGAGCATAGACCTGAACTTAGATCTAGCATGGATCTGAATATATAAATATAACAATATTGTTTTTGTGATAATCAGATCTGTGTTCCGCAAGTAGAAATCAAAAAGATTTATGCTTAGAACATAATAAGTGATCAAAGTAATTGAATGATCTCTGATATTCAAAGATCTCAAATTAAATATGAAATATTATAAACAAGCATATTTAAAACAGAAGAGAGATAATTATAAGCACAGTATTTTATCCCTGATCCCTGAATTTCAAACATATCAGTGCACTGAATTATTGATCTAGAGTCGTATACTTAATAAATGAGCTGAGATAGTTAAGTAAATCATAGTAATTTATGCTCAATTGATCATCTCTAATAATACTTAAACAGATCAAAGAACTTCATTGATAATCTCTGATCTTCGTCGATCCCAAATATATCAATAGCCGAAATAGCTCGTCATCTTGCAGGAGATGAACCAGTCACGTCCGCCTAAACAATCTTTTCGATGATTTGTTTGCTTATCAAGCACTTAAGCAATTGTTTTGAGAATAGTCTAACCAAACCAGGAACTAAGGAAAATATACAAAAAAAAGCTGTTTCTATGGCAACACGCTGGATCGTAAAATTCATGCCGGATTCAAACTGAATTCGATGTCTTGGAGCAATATATAGATACGTATATACAAAGATAGGTAATTAAGTCAACGATCGAACGCTGGAAAGGCTATAAAATAATTATATATACATATATAGCTCTATAGGTATATGAATCATGGAGAATCGCTGCTAGGACTGAGCAAGTTTGTTTGGCATAAACAATTGGCCAAGAAGATGATTAATTTTAAGCAAGAGCAGCACAATTATTGCAGCTAATCGATTGAGGCAAATGATTTTCGGATAGGATTTCATTTGTAATGCATATTTGGTTTATGACTGCAGAGCTAATGCTAGAAAATGCATTCGGAAATCTTCGATATAAATATAGCTGACTATAAAATGCATATAATAGAATCTATATAGTACTCTAGTGTCTCAATTTAGTTGGTAATGTTTTATTTAGGATGACATATAATTTGCATGAATCTCTGCATTTAGCTTGACAAAAAAAAACTCTTTAATTTACTGGGAAAATATATGCAGAATTCTGAATAATAAATAAGTTCAATGAGCTCTATGCATATGTATTTACCTGCACCAGATATTCAAAATAAAATAAATATGCCAAAAATATATGCACATTAAAATAGACATTTTGGACCCCATAACAAAGGTATATAAATGTATGTCGTATACATAAATATATATATATATTCTGAAAGAGCATTAACAGCACATTTTTCTTACCTAGAAATTCGTTATGAAAATCATTTATATTTTGGAGAAATGCAGCATTACATATCTTTGAGCCCATATATAACTTTAATATAAATATTGTATATGTGCACAATCTGGGTCGATGCTAAGGCGATCTAGTATTTCTAGTCTTCTATATGGCATTTTGAAAAGCAAAGAATTTCGAGATCTATGCGAAGATTAGTGTATTGAAATATAATTTTAGTATATTAATATTAATTTTAATATATTAACTCTAAAAATTAAAAATGAGCTCGGTTATCAGTTTTTGGTTTATATATAATAAATTTGACATTTTATTCTATATATTATATTATATATACATTTCCTTAACAGATGGTCCAGCCGAACTGGAAATAATGACAGCGCAATATCAAAAGCGAGCATTCTTCAGGCAGCTGCTGGACTTGGCCAACACAACAATTACATATAAGGTAAGGAGCTAATTGACATTTATGAAAATTATTAATAAATTTATACTATTGCTATTCAGAACACAGATCACTGGGATGGCTATGTCAATAATATACTGAACTCGAATAAGGAAGCTGTAGAGTCGCTGTTGCGCTCGAATTTGTCCACAGACGAGGAGGCCAGAAGAAACAATCCCTGGTCCTTTTGGAATGCCATGGTCTACAGCTGTACGGTCTACACGACAATAGGTGAGTGAATAGGAGGTTATATTTGAATGGGTGATGGTAAGATAAGAGAGAGTAATATTGGTAAATAGAAGATTGACCTGAATTAAGTTAGGCTAGATAACTATATTAATATTTATTATTGTTTCATGATTATTTCTGAAATTCGGGTCAAGAAACTGAAAGTTTTTTGATAAGACTGCCTAAAGTTATTGATTTTTTAAATGAGTTTTCAGAGGATCTATAAGTATTGACATCTTTTACTTAAGTACGGAGAAGTGATACAAACGAACCGCAAGACAGGTGAATTGATGGATGGACGAACTGACGAACGGAAATACATGCGATGGAACTGGAACATACGGACAGATAGTTGAGTAGATGACAAACTCAAGGATAGGCACTTGGGCGGCGAGCCAGACAGGTGAAGGAAACAATAGACAGACGAACGGACAGCCTATGAAAGACAATGAATAGATTGTTGAGCGGACAGACAGACTGAAAGACGGACAGACGTACTCAATCTTGAGATTCTTGACTCTGATCAAGAATATATGGCGCCAGTCACGTCCTCCCCTGTCTATTACACACATCTTCATAAAAGACATTAAAGACACGAATTCGCAATTTAAATGAGTTTAGGATATAAATAAACTTTAGTCATTGGGAAATTATCATTAGGAAAAAATTTGTCACAATTATTATATATAGACATTTATTTATTTTACTATTTGCACGTTCGGCTGTTCATATATTAAGACCTATTTTAAAAAACTGTCCAAGTTGTTAAGTATTTACAGGAGACAAACATATATATAGCATAGAGATATGTATATATGAAAATATTTATGTATATTTTAAAGAACGTGTCAACATTTTGTGCTAAAAGTATGTGACACCAAAATATAAAAAAAAATTAATTTAAAAAAAATCAGAAGAAGTGGAAATAGTTTTCGTTGGCGAAAGTACCTCGCATACACATGTTATTTATATAGAAAAGAATAGATCTATATATATAGATGATATATATATTTATGGTCTGCTCTTGCGCACGCATTCGAAGCAGATTTAAATTGTCTTCAGAATTTTTGGAAAAGTGTCAACGTTCTTAATAAACATCTCAAAAAAAGATGAAGAAGAAGTCGAAAAACACAGACAGTACAAAATTCCAACGAATCATTGCTTTCACTCAATCAAACATATATATTATATTAATATATATACATATATATAAATCTGTCTTTCACTTAACATTTCATAGGCCAAAAATACATTTCGAAAATTTGCATTTTTTTTTTATTGAAATAAACACACTCACAGTAAGTGTTTATTGTGAATTCGAACCGTCATCGGCTTGGCTGGCAAAAATATATATGTATATATATAATTTATATTACGTATACGCCACGTGTGGTCAGAGTGGAGCACGTCTATCAAGTATGTGCTAATTTCAATACGCAGCCAAAGTATGTGGCCAAATTGCTTGGACATTAAATGCTTCAAGCATTTGGACCATGTTTACGAGCAAATTTATTTACGAATGTCCGTCCGAGATGACGTCACAAGTTCTGTTGATCGTTTGAGTGAATCGAATGAATTAATAAATTCAATTTTCCATTTGCCAATTTTCAATTTTCATTTGCATTTTCGCACAGAATTTTATGCACAGCCACAGTCATTAGCCATTTGCTATATCTTGGAGAATTGAGTTTGATTTTATTGAAAAACATTTATGGGGCGACCAGCTGCTGAGATCGGAAATCGTAAGGCGGAAGGAAATATCAGTCTAGAGCATGAATGAAATCACGGAGTTAAGATAAACAAAGCGTTGAAATTGTAATATCAATTACGTATATATGTATGTATTTAGTATATTTGTTATGTGAGGTATATGTGGTAAATATAGTATATAGGGTTTATGTAGTATTATATACATCTATGCATGTTTATTTTATATTATAATTTTACTACAATGGGGTCATAGTAAAGTTTTGATACTAGTATAAAAGTTGATAATACTTATCTATTTCCATTACAAAAGAAGAAGTTATATAGTGTATATGGAATACATAGATATCACTCAAACAAATCATTAGAATTAGTATTTTGGCAGTAACTTAATTAGATTTCAGTGCTTCTCAAATTTATAGTTTCTTATATAGATAGTTGAGTCATCCAACAGTTTACTACATATCATGCTGTCCACTCCCATTACTGCACAATCATAAATTCCTTACTAAATACAAATATTATTTATTGCCCGTACTTCCATTCTCTAGAACCTCAAAACACTCATAATCTTAAATATTAAATATATCTATCTGCATGTTTATCCACCACAGACACGTTATAAAAATTTGATGAGCACTTAAAATAAAACCAAAGAAATGTTATTAAAATTTAGTTATTAGTTTACACACGCCAACACAAATCTGATCAAGTTTAGTGAACAACAAAATAAATAGTTTTATTTGATTTTTGTGTCAAGTTGTTTTCCAATATTAAATGAAAATTTCTTGTTATGAAACAAATATGACTTTTCCGCATTTTGAACAACTTAAAAATGATTTATGACTTGTCGCAACTTAAAAATGATTTACACCATGAAATCTATAATTTATGTGTAGCTACTTATTGTCTGCAAATTATAAACCCTCCAAAACTTTGAACATATTTTTTCAACAAGAAATATTTTTGGTCTAAAAATATAATTTAAAAACAAAAATTGATGACTTTTTAAAAAATTGATGACTTTTAAATAAAAAAAACATAAATAAAATAAATAATTTATCAAAATGAAATTATTAAAAAATTAATTATTAAAAAATAACATAATTAAAATAAACAAAATGAATAAAATAAATGAATTAAATAAAATAAATGAAATAAATGATCTAAATAAAATAAATAATTTATTAAAATTAATTAAAAAAATAACATAAGTAAAATAAACAAAATTAATCACATAAATAAAATAAAAAAAATAAATAAACAAATAAAATTAATATTTATAATAATAAATAAAATAATAATAAATAAAAAATATATAAATAATAATAATAACAGAAATAATTTATTAAAATTTATAAATAAAATAAATAAAAAAATATATATAAATAAATAAAATTAATATATATGTTTTTTTTTATTTATTAAGTATTTTTCACATACAAAAAGCTAATAATGAAAGTCTTAATGAACTGGCCGGCACTGTATGCATGTGTATGCATTATTTTAGCGCGGCCTGTTCGTTTGGCTGTTTGGCTGCCATCAAAAAAGCAAAAAGCTCTCAAAGCGCTTTCCAACAGTCGTGGCATAAATAGTGTGCAGAGTGCTAAAAAGTTTGTATGAATTGCTAGAAACACAAATTGTTATTAGCAGCAAATGTATTTATGATAGATATAAATATAAATATATATTTATTTGCAATGCTATATGTAGTATATATGTATATACGGTATATAGTCAGCCGGATAAACAGCTGATGCTCCAAGTTGCTCAAGTTTTGATTTTGAAAAATGTATACAAGATTTTGTATTTTGAATATTTGTTCCGGCTGCTGCTCAGGCAGTTGGAAAGCAGACGACGTCGTAGCCGAGTGCGCGAGCTGTGAATACAATAGACGTGCTCTATATAGACAATAAATTTTAGAATATATATATATATATATATATATCAGAAATATGTATAATCAGCTATATATGTGAAATGAAATATGAAATAATATCTGCATTAGAGTTGTGAGTGAATTCAGTTATTGAGCAGCCAAAGCCAAAGAGTTTTCCACGCAAAAGTGATATAATTACAATTTGAAGCAATTTTCCATTTGGTCAGTTGAAAATAAATATGAATGCCTAGTCTCTATGTTAAAAATAGAGCCATGGTATAGAGACTAAGCAAAAGTGAGAGTGAGAGAGAGAGAGAGAGAGAGAGAGCAATTTGGCATAATTTAAGAAACTGGAGCAAGGAAAATGGAAAATGCTGTGAAACTGCGGCATCGCCGACGCATGCCACGCAATCAGCGGGAGCAGACGCCGGATGCCAACAGCCGGCCGCCAGTGCAGCTGGAGCGGGATGCCGGCTGGGAACGGGATCGGGATCGGGATCAGGAGCGGGCACAGCATGTCTGCATGCAGATACGTCCGCCCGGTTCGGCGATGTCCGCGCACGAGAGCAAAATACTGCGCAGGCGGGACAAAAGTTTTGCGGGTGCAGCGGCGCGCAGCCAATCGCAGCCGCGCGAGGCGGAGAAGTTGAGCAGTCCGGATGCGCATCAGCTGATCAAGCAGCATCGCAGCCTGTCCTCGCCGCGCCACAAGGAGGAGTCCAGCGAGAGCGAGCTAACGGGCAGCTCGCAGTCCCACAGAGCGCAGCAGCAGCAGCAGCAGCAGCAGCGGCAGCGCCTTGGCGACGACTCGCTGAGCCGCCTGGAGCAGAATATGCTGCGCTTCGAGGAGGAGCGACGGCGCTTCGAGGCGGAGAAGCGCCTGTTCGAGCGGGAGCGGCGGGAGCACAAGCTGCGCCATCGCCAGCAGCTGGACCACGAGGAGCGCAAGCGTCTGCTGCAGAACTATCGCAAGATCAGCGATAGTTTTCAGCTGCCCCAGGACGAGGAGGAGCGCCGTCGGCTCGTCCAGAGTCTGCGCCTGCAGCGCAACGAGGCGCCCGCGGTGCGGCTGCGCAATCGGAGCAGCGGCTACGAGGAGTCCTCCACGCAGTTCAGCTCCTCCGATGCGGACACCGCTGAGGAGCAGCTCACGCGGCGCAAGATGACGCCGCAGCCCATGGCCATGCCTGGTTATATAGCAGCGCCCATACGCGGAGCACCGCCGCCACCACCCACCACGCAGCAGGCACCACCAAAGCCACCGGAGCGTCGCTCCGTGAGCCGCAACAGCTCCTTGTCGCCCGTGCGTCCGCAGCGACGCTCGAAGACGCCGGAGCCGCGCAGCATCGAGGCGGAGCACTTGAGCCGGAAGACCGAATACGTGGAGGTGGGCGAATCAGTTGTCGATTCCCCAGTCAAGGTGAAGCTCAGCGAGGCGCAGCAGCGCGAGGAGCTGCGTCGCGCCTATGTGGAGGCAGCCGAGCGCGCAGCAGCGGCGGAGGCAGCGCTGGCCAGGAGTCTGGCCACGGCCACGCAGGAGAAGGTCAAGCGCAGCAATAGCCTGAGAGCGCCCGAGCCTGAAGCCAGGCCAGAATCCAAGCGCAGCTCCAGTCTGGAGCGGCCAAAGAGAACAAAGCGTGAGGCCAGCCTAGAGAGGCCCAAGCTGGTGGAGCAGCAGTCGATAGCTGCACAAGATGAAGAAGAGCTTCCAATGGAGGCTGCCACAAAGGCAGAGCTGCCCATTCTTACCGAAGTGGAGAAGCCTCCCGCTCTGCTCAAGCGTCTGGGCAATTTATTCAGGAGTAAGCCACGTGAGGATAAAACTCAAACTGTGATTCCCGCAGAGACAGGCTCGGGCCTCTCGGCCTCTGCCTCGGTCAAGTCGCGTTCTCTGCTGGGTCATCTGCGCCTGGAGGCGGCACACGAATGGCGGCGCCTCAAGCTGGATTATCCCGTGCGCATGGCCGAGATGCGATTGCTGAGGAATCAGTGTATAGCTCACTTCATTCTGTTAATCCTGCTGCTGGGCTTTGGCGGCCTCATGTTCCGCTACACGGAGGGCATGTCCGAGGACATTTACAAGTGCGAGGTGCGCAAGGTGAAGCGTGACTTTATCGACAATCTCTGGACAGTCAGCCATAACATGAGGTACCTGAGTCCCCTCCGCCTCTTCTCTAGTTACTGCATTTAATCTTTGTCTCGATCTGTTGCCAGAGAGGATGACTGGAAGTCCTTGGCGCGCCATAAGCTGCGCACCTTCGAGGATGAGCTCAACACGCTGGCCGAGCTGGGCCTGCGTCGCTTTCCGGGCCAAAAGTCTTTCAACTTTGTCAATTGCTTTATATACTGTTGGACTGTGATCACAACCATAGGTAACCGGGCTGGCAATCGGGGGAGGGACGAAAGAAGCTAGAGAGGGAGTGGGGATTATTAATGTGAATATTGCAATAAGATGAAATGCTCAGACAGGCTGTGCCAATGCGTATATAAGTATATGTCGTATGTGTATTTGTATGTGTAAATGTTTTCTTGGGAATTAAATTGACTTCATTTCCTTGCAAACAAATATTTCTAATTCTCACAATTTATGCTGGTTTATATATTTTATAAAACATATTGCTTACAATTTTATAATTCCATATATATTCCATATATATTTTATAATTTATATATTTTGTAATCAATTTTATATTTTATATGTCATATCATATTTTATGTTTATTTTATAATTAACATTATTTTTTATATTATATATTTATTTTATTATAAATTTTATTTGTACATGATATATTTTAAATTTGATATATTTTTATTTTATATCTTATCTTTCATGTTTTATATATTATAAATCGTCTCATATATTGTATTTTATATTTTATATATTAAAAATCGTATTATATGTTTTGTATTTTATATTTTTATATTTTATATTTACATTTCATATTTTATGTTTATTTTATAATTAACATTATTTTTTATATTATATATTTATTTTATTATAAATTTTATTTGTACATGATATATTTTAAATTTTATATATTTTTATTTTATATCTTATCTTTCATGTTTTATATATTATAAATCGTATCATATATTTTGTATTTTATATTTTATATTTTATATTTCATATTTCATATTTCATATTTTATATTTTATATTTTATATTTTATATTTTATATTTTATATTTTATATTTTATATTTTATATTTTATATTTTAAATTTTATATTTTATATTTTATATTTCATATGTTATTTTTTATATATAATATATTATATATATATATATATATATATATATATATATATATATATATATATATTACATTTCACATTTTATATATTTAAATATTGCATACATGTATAAACAAATTATATTTAAGTAAAAATTCATATTTTTATTTAATATATCTATTTTCTTGCCATTCTTATATTATTAATTTACCATTTAAAATACTCAATTCCCACGACACTTATCTAACGATATCCTCTTTTCAGGTTACGGTCACATAACACCCAAGACACGAGTGGGACGCGGTCTGACGATCATCTATGCGATCATCGGTATCCCGATGTTCCTGATCGTCCTGGCTGATTTGGGCAAACTGTTTACGCGCAGCGTGAAGTTCCTGTGGGCGTATGTGAGGCGGGTCTATTACACCCGGTCGTGTCGTCGAATACGTCGGCAGCAGCAGGTGCGGGATGCGATGACGGGATTCAATACGGTCTACGATCTGGCCATACGGCGTCCGAGCATGTTCTTCGGCATGACGGAGGCAACGAGAGCGGAACTGGAGTCGCAGGGCGAGGGCGATGCGGAGGCGGGCAAATCGCTGGGCACCTCGCACCCGGAAACGCCCACGTCCCCATATCTGGAAACCTTCGAAGTGGACGACGAATTCAATTTGCCAATATCGGTGGCCACGATGCTACTGATTGTTTACATCCTGCTGGGCAGCGCCGGCTACACGTTCATCGAGAGCGATTGGAGCTTCTTCGGTTCGTTCTACTTCGTTTTCATCTCGATGTCCACAATTGGCTTCGGCGACTTGGTGCCAGCGAATCCGTTCTATGTGATGGTCAGCATGATTTATCTGATCTTCGGCCTAGCGCTGACCTCCATGTTCATCAATGTGGTCCAAATCAAGCTCAGCGATCACTTCAAACGGGCCAGCGCCAAGGTGGGCGCCACCATTGGCATGAACATGGCGAGTGAGCTTGGGGAGGGATCACAGGTGAAGACGCCGTCGGAGTTTGCATCGGTGCATGGCTCACGCCTGGGTCCCATCGAGGAAGATTTCCACGAGACGTCGGCCAATGGAGCAGCTAATCCCAATACCAATTCTACCCCACCGCTCACATCGATATTGCGTCCGCCACGCCCTCAGTCGCCAGCAACGGTACCACTGGACACGCCGCCTCCATTGTTGCCCCGACAACAACCACAACAGCAACAGCCGCCGCCGCCTCCACCGTCCGAAGGAGAAGCAAAGAAAAAGTACAGATTTTTCTAAGCTTAAAGATTGACTTGAAATCTAATCCGATCACGAGAGTCTTACATAATCTGAAAATGACAAGAAAGAAACTGCATACGAATTATTTAATTAAAATATGAATATCTATTTATTTGCTTATCTAATTTATAATTTAGTGTAATATTATTTATAATAAATAAAAGAAAAACTCTGTTGACAAAGAATTTGTGTATTTCTTGAATATGTTTTATTATAAATATTTGTATTTTGTATACATCAATAGATATCCTTAATCTATTTTTATAGTTCTGCATAAAGAGTATTTCAATTTCTATAATTAAATCTCAATGTTTAATAATACCCTGTATGTAAATGCCAGTTGACAATTACTTAAAAGTGATAATCTTGAATGAAGACATTTGTGATGCGAATATCCCCATATATATCTATAAAAATTCCACAGTTCCCTTTCGAATATGTTGATAGGAAGCAATGCACATCTGCCAGGCCGGAGCCAATCTGATGTGAGTAACGGCGCCCCTGCCTGTGCGTGTGTTGAGTGCGTCGTGCAAGCGTAAAGGAAGTACAACAACTGGAGTGCTGTCGAAAAAAGAGAGAGTGAGTGAGAGAGTGAGAGAGAGAGTGCGAGGCGAGTGCTACTCAACTCTCTTTCCCATTCCTCCCTTTCGAAGTGTACGACGACAGCGGCACTGATGTGGCGAAGTCCTGTCGCGCCGTTCGGCTCTGGCATTCGTTTCGTTGCCGGAACGTTCCATATACACGCTGCTGCCGCTGCAGCTGGTGTGGCCCACTACAACTGGTTCTCGTCAGTTGTTGTTTTGAAACGTTCGCGTTTGGTTTTGCTAACGGAGAAGCCGTCGCGTTCATCAAACCAAAAGACGCGCCAAAAAATTATCGCTTCGAATGTGTGTAGTCTATGCACACACACAAACACACACACATGCAAGCACACACATAAATTTGATATGTATGCATGTATATTCGCAATGTCTTGTGAAATAGTGCAAATATGTAAACACCAATTGAACAGTTGCCATAGAAATGTTTGAGAATTATGCGACGGGTGCCAAAGTCAAATTAAAACTCATCGAATCGCCGACCACAACAAACCGAACATAATTTGATCGCATGCCGAACAGCAGCAACTGCCGGGCCGGTAAAATTGATTAGTATTTTCTATACATACTTACATATGTATGTAAGTACATACATACATATGTATGTATATATGTATGCATAAATGTAAATTCGTTGTCGCGTGTGCTTTAGACAGGGAAATAACACAAACAACTACTGCAATTGTAAACAAAGCAACAAAAAACAACAGCAACAACAACAATAACAGTGCCAGACAACCAGGTGCGCTTATAATTGTGTACCCATGTCTAAAAGTTGAACAGGGCATATTTGGTGAGCAAATTTATGTGGCAAACAACCAGAGATAACTGTGACTATGCATGTCTATGTGTTTACGTATTTGTGAGATTTTTGGATCGTGCTGTGTGCGCTTGTATCTTTCACACTTAACCTTAGTAATACAAAAAAAAAGGTATTTGCCAGTCGAGCACATTTGATTAGAACACTCTTATTCGCTGTTGTTGTTGTTGTTTTTGTAGGTTTTTTGCCATAGTTGCTCGAGCTACTTTTCAGCCAGACGCGCCTTCTCAGTGCCTTCGTTTTCGTTTTCATTTTTTGGTTTTTTGTTTTGCTGCATTCATGTGCTTTCAAATAAATTTCCTTTTCAACAAACGGTGCACGGCAGCTGTCAGCATCAAATACAGTCATAACACACATACACATACAATACACTGACACACACATGAGTAAATATGAATGCATACAGATGTGTGTCACACACATATGTGCACACATACATACATATACATGCTAAATGCATTTCATTTTATTTTGTTCCCTGATTTGGCATAGCTGAATATTAGAGAAACGAACGAATTCTTAGCGTACGATCGGCTCATGCCTGCGTGCTTGACAAGGACAACAATATAATGAATAATCGCTAATGTATATCTGTGCATTTGACAGGGACCACAATAGTAAATCATTGCGAATAACAAAGTGAAATAAACGTGTGCAACAACAACAACAATTCATTCGGTCAAACTGCAAGAAAGCTCAACTCAAAATGTCTGCAATTAGCAGCCGCAATCAAAAAATGGAACAACAGGTAGGTGTAAAACATACAATCTATTGACTTTACATGCAAGTGAGAAAATGTACATACATACATATATATATATATGTATGTATGTAAGATGGATGATCAATTATTTAGTGATCAACGTGCAAGCTAAGCCTAACAACTTTGCAGGTTAATAATTTGTTTTTTTCAACTTGTGCACCTGAGGTGCTAAATACAATGTGGTTTTGTTTTTTTTTAAGTGCTGGAAAATGTGGAAACACTTTTGTATTATTTGTAGAGCTATTTACATGCATACATATGTACATATGTATGTATGTGTACAGTTTGAAATCTATTTTAAAGGATTAATTAGGACATTTTTGTAGCACTAAGCTGGGAACTTTTTGCCACTAATTTGAGAGTTTTTTGTGGTATTGAATCGAGAGTTTTTATAGCATAAATTAAAGAGTTTTTTTGAGGCATTTAATTCTTGTTTTAGTCGGAATTTTAGAAACGAATAATATTTGCACTTTATAATTATTACTAAAATATACAAATATATATTTATGTATACATATGTATGTTAAGTTTTTGTAGGTATGTGTGTTTATTATAAATAAGTCTTACAGCAAAGGTGTGGAACCCTCACTGGGGGCATGTCTATAATCGCATAAAGCTCTCATATGATTCCTTGCTTGGGGTAGCTGTCGCAGCTGGTCTCTTGTTGCTTAGAAAAAAAAGCAGATATGAAACCTAATCAAACCACAAACTCGAGCAAAACTCATGCTGACAGTTTGCCTTCGACGCCCGCTATCAATGCTCAAAGCTCAACTGTTTACCGTTGCCATTGCCGTTGCCTTCGCCATTTGCCATTTGCCAGTTGAATGAAATTCCCAAGTGCAGCAATTGATTGGGCAATCAGTCAACTTGAAGTGAATGGAAAATAAAAGTAATTTTCCCATTAAGATTAAAACAAAGCTAATTTAAAGTCAATTCCAAACGAAGTGCTTGAAAATTGAAGGCAAGCAAACAAGAGATAATTAACTGCTGCAGTTGACAAATTCAGATGAAACTTTAAACGTTGCTTAAATTAAAATAAACACAATAACAATCAGCAAACAGAGCAAGTTAAATGAAAATGTATTTACAGCACTTAGCATAAATCAGCAGGAACATTTCTCTGGCACAGTGTTGTCCTGTCGTATAACTCATTGTTAAAATACACAAAGGATTAATAAAAAAAAGAGACAAAATAAAGGCAAAGAAATAAAATTTCCGAACAGTTGCCCAAAAGCGGCAGAGAAAAGTTGAATAGTTGTTGTTATGCCCCAGCTGTAACCAGGGGCAACTATCCTGGTAATAAAATAAAACACACACAAGCATATACATATGTGTGTATATACATGTACATATATATGTATGTCTATAGGTATTGACAAATATGAACAAGTATTTGAAACTTTTGCTATTTTTTTGGAGGGGTTTGTAATAGACAAATAAGTAATATCGATTGCATTTGTAATTCTAGCCAAAGAAAGCAATAAGCTAGCAAATTATTTACCGAGCGCAAACAGCTCTCGACTTATCAAGTGCATGTGCTCAGTGAGCGGGTGTCAAGGACCTCACACTGTATCTGGGAGTGTGACACAGGCTGTGGTTACTTAATTTGGCTGCCACAAGTCAGCAAGACAATCGAGCCAGGCTAGCCGTGGGCCACACCTAAGCATTCAACACGTTTCGCCCGGCCACAGCGACGCCCCTTCGTTACACCCCCTCACCCCACCCCACTCAACCCCCTGGCGAGCGGAAATGACGCATCGCCCAGACTTTTGTTTTTCGCTGCCTATGTGAGTTTTCTTCCTCTTCAGAGTTGCTTTTATGACTCGATTGTAATGGAAGGCGTGTTGGCATTGCGGGTTCTTGACCCATGACTACTTAAATACATACATACATATATATATATATATTGTATATTTGTTCAGCAAGCTTGCGAATAATCTGCGCGAAATTGAATTCCAAATTCTAGGCAGCTAAGCATATTTGAACGCCCATTGTCCTAGATTACATCTCGATTGAACAGAGCTGGAATGTGAGATGCAATCCTGAAGTTGATTTGATTTTCTAGTTGATTTCAGTTAGCATCTATACAGATGTCCTTTGCAGGTGTTTACTGGAGCTGTTCTATCTGCAAAAGCTGGCTTAAGATATTGAATTTTCAGCATTTCAGACCAATTTTCTGCTCAACTTTAACCGGATTTCTACAGCAATTTCATTCAGCTATGCAATTACTTGCTAAAAACTTTCAGTTAATACTATTTTACTCCAAAATGTGTAAATTTGTAAATGCAAAATTATAAAATTCTTGTAAAAGTTCAGAGTTTGCAAGGCACAAGAATTCATGGGCGTTTCTTCTATTCGCCTGCATTGACTCTTGGCCAACGCAACTCCATGGATCAGCCCTCGTAGCTGTTGCTGTTTCAGCAAAAGTTTTTGGCCAACAATTTGTGGCAAAAAGCCGTGACATGCACACAAACAGCGGCATCAAGGAAATCCTAACAAGCTGCGAAAGAAACATAAGCAGCAGGATACCCTCAATGCAGACATCGTAGACAGCAACATAATAGCTGTCTCATTGTCTGTCTCGCTCTGTCAGTTTGTCTCTCCCTCTCTCTCTCTCTCTCTCTCTCTCTCTCTCTCATCTGGTCTATTTGTAATACGCGCACATTTCACGTAATATGCAATTTATGCAATGAGAAGCCGATGTCCTGCGGTCTGCGCTCATTTCAATTGCAGATTTCCCTTTCCTCAATCGCGATTCGCCAAGGCGAACCAAACGCTGGCGGCTTTACTTCAATTGCGGCTAACTTTTACTGACTGTATATAGTAGGCCAAGTTAAGAGTGGGAAATTAATCAGTCAGAAATAGAAAATTCAAGCTAGAAAGTAAAGAAAACTCAAGCTGTTTGAATGGCAAGTCGGAATAAACATTATGAATGCAGTTTACTGAAGGTAATTAATTAAATCAGGAGCTATTCAGGTTGCTTTAGCTGTATAAACCATTATAATATTGAAGGTAAATTAGGTAAGAAATTGCTCTGCTTGAATTGATAAGAGTTATATATTATATATAAAAAATATTTCTAGTTTTTTACAGCTCTGTCTAGCTATAAAGTTGATTAGCTTTAACACTCTAGAACCTGGTACTTCTTCTTACTTCTTATTGCATTTAATAGATCCACTCCAGTCAGTATTTAATTAATGAATTCCATTTACAGTTAGTATTTATTTTAATCTCTAATAAATAAATAATTGTAATTAATACACTTCACTTTTTGCTCATTATATTAAACTAATATACCCCTATTCAATTGCATAAAGAGCATAAACAGCTTACCATAAGGCAACAGAAAATTATACTTTCATCTAATGAACAAAGAAAAGTTTTCTTGCAATGCAAAATATGCGAATTTAATGAAAAGTATTTATTCAAAATGTGAAATTAGCTAGATTTTTCTCTTTTATGAGCATACTAAAACCATATATTGTATAACGGTATGCCTTTATGCATATTCTGAATGTGTATTACCATATACGATATACAAATATGTATTATATGTGCATACCATACTATATAAAATTCAGATTTCAGCCCATATCTAAATCTGTTGTTTAGATTTAAGTCTAATTTTTAACACATTTAAATATATGATAACTAAAATTATATATGCATGAATTGTAAGAGCAACAAAGCGCTATAAATGTAATTGAAATTCCTTTTGGTTTCTCACTTTAGTGAATCTAATTAGACTTAGTATTTGCTTAGAGCTACATCAAAGCTCTTAGATAATTAATTACATTTTCAGGCGCTCTTCTGCAGCTGACTAACTAACTAAGATGTAATTAAGAACTTGTAGCCTGAAGCTGCATTTGATTAATTAGAAATACACCAAAATATATATGTACATATATATGTACATACATACATATATGTCATTTAATTGGATTATGCAACAGAATAACAAGCAGGAAAATCTCCGAAAAGCATGGCACAACAATGAGCAGGAAAATCTGTGGAAAACATGAAAAGCATGTACGTGACAATTCGATTATTAAATCTATGCTAATTTATGTGGCTGGACAGAAAAAATATATACATTTATATATATGGCTTCATTAGTATTTTATTGGAGTGCTTCATTAGTATTTTATTACATTTTGATTGCAAAATAATTACACGAAAGCGATTAAAACGCGCAGCGGGCTCAACAGCTACTGGCAATGGTAATTGCAATGGCTATACATGAAAACTAATTGTAAATTATTTAAACAAACAGCAAAACCGAATACACAAAAAAATAAGTAAATAAACCTAAAAATTGGTGTGAAATGCAGAAATGTATTCTAATTGGGTCAGGGATTAGGGTAGGAACTTTTTAGCCAAGTGAAAAAGAAGTGAAAACGTCGCAGTCGGGTATGAACGACTATAGAATACTCATATATTTATATTATTCTTGTGCCATCCATTGATTTCATACACACAGAATGACCAAAGGATAGACCCATATAAAAATGGAGATCAGCCGGTGCCAATATGCCCACTTCACTTGCCTGAATGAGTATAGAAACAGCAAATGCGTTAAATCAACGTGAACGTGGCTAAACAGCGGCAGGGGAACACTTAACTTGGCTGCTTAAGTTTTCGCCACAATTAGCCGGCTGAAGAGCAACAATCAGACCAGACCACAAATTAGAAAAAAAAGAGAGAGAGAGAAAACAACAGGCAGTGATGGAAGAGGGGCGGCCAAAAGTTACGCCCAGCAAAGTCTAACAAAGGATCCACAGAGCCAGCGAGAGAAACCAGCTCGAGTTGTGGGTTAAAGCCTGCTGAAATTTTGTGCCATTTCACGCGAATTAATTGTTGCTGGCAATCAAAACAAACGCAGCAGGCCGAGGGAACAGCAACTTTTCAAATATATATATATATACACCATTTACCTCATGCTAATTATAATATTTGCACTTGCCACAAATTCAAAGAACCAAAATGAAAACCGGTAAAACGTTTCCCGGTTGGCAGCAGCAGCAGAAGCAGAAGCTAATGGATATTTAAGAGCAGCTTTACGCAACTTGGGCGCATGAAACGCCATGGGCAATGAATATTAATTCTTGAAAAATTTCTGTGTGAATGGCAAAGGGGAAAAACTCACTGCATAATACTCGCCTGGGATACCAGATGAAAGTTAACTCTATATGCATATATTTGTGGTTATGTTGAGTGGGTCCAGGGGGATGCAGTTGCAGCAACTGATGATGCAAGGCTGGAAAAGTGTGAAAGATTTTGTTTGATTTGTTATAGTGGGCGTGTACTGTATTAAATATATTTAAAGTTGATTCTGTGAATAGGAACATTAATAAACAGACTGCAAAATGTATATGACAAGGCTTATAATAAGATAAAATTCTTTATTATTTTTATAATTATTATTTATATTATTTTCATTTATAATTAATTATATACAATTATTTAATTTTAATTTTTTTATTTATTATAATTATTTTATTCTGCTATTTTATTATTACTATCATTATTATTTATATTATTTTCATTTATAATTAATTATAAACAACAAATATAAATATTAAAAAATTAGAAATAATTATTTTAGTTCTTTTTAATAATTATAATTATTTTATTCTGCTATAAAAAATAAAATAATTATTTTATTCTGATATTAAAAATAAAATAATTATTCTATTCTGCTATAATAAATAAAAAAATAATTTTTTTATTCTGCTATAGAAAATAAAATAAATAAAGTAGTTATATATAAATATAAAAATGTTTTTAAAATTGTTTAATAAAATAATTAAAACGGTACATATGTATGTATATACATATGTATGTATATATAACATATACGTATATAATTATTATCTCATTTTACCACTCATTGAATTTTCTCACTATATTAATAAAATTATTATAAAATTGCTTGTCCCAAAGGCAATTATTTAATAATATTTAAAAGCTAGTTCTTTATTGTAATTCGATCCGCAAAAATCCAACATTTGCTGCATATGAAATATACAATTAACTCGATATACACATACAAAAGCGAATATCAATATACATTTAACAAACATTTAGTACATTTTCCAGTGTAAATAATTAAATAGCAAAACCTCAGTCACCTTTTGCCCACATTTTGCTCATTATGGAAATGTTTTCAATTTCGTGCTATTGTTATAAATTATTTAATGTCAGCAAAGCTGTCTAGATATTTTAATTAATTTATTTTATGGTTAATGCTTAAGCTCAGGAATGCCACATGACAGAATTACAAACATAACTGTATAGATATGTATATATATATATGTATATATAAACTAGCTAAAACTTGTCTGAGGCAAGCGCCGTAAAGTCGGCAGCAATAATTTTTTTATTGCCGTATTTTAATTTCTGTCGGACGATATAAAAGTAGATCAAATGTTTCATTTTTATTGCGGTCACAACTTTGCTGATAAGTGATGTTAATGATAAATAAACACAGTTGCCTCAAATTTGGAATACCAAGAAATTCCCCTTGTCACTAAACGATGATTGATGTGCTCAAGGACTCGAGTTTATTTTTAAGAGAAATTTTAAATCGGTGACCAAAAAAAAGAGATGAAGCTTGTCATAAATCTGTCACTTAGTGAAGTGAACCACTATTTAGAGCGCGCTTACAAGGTGTGGAATGAAGCAGAATAAAAAATATGAGAGGGCATTGTGCAAAGGAGAATTATTTATTAGAGTAAGGGGATAGCAATATTCTTATATGACACATATAAAAATAAGTGAAGCTGATAGAAACTTCGAACTTAGAATTGAGTAAGAGCTGAGTAAGAGCTTATGCTAAACAACAGAAACCCTTTTAATACAACTCTACTTGTTCGTATATTTTTTCTCAACGGAAGTCCAAGACGTATTTTAAATAATTGAATAAACAATAAAAATATCAGTTATAATAAAAAAAACTTTCTGATATGTAAATTTAAATTTAATATAATTTTTATAACATAAATAGAAGTATATATAAAAAAAAAAATGCAAAATAAATTAATAAACAAATAAAAATTATATAAATAAAAATTTTAAATATTAAAAACTAAGTAAATAAAAATTAAAAAAATACTCTCGTTTTTATGTATTTATAAATATATAATAAATACAAATTTAAAATGATTTGTATAAAATAAATAGAAATATAATATAAATAAAAATAAATTGAAAAAAAAATTAATAAATAAAAATTAAATAAAAAACAAATGTTTAATTAAAAATTAAAAAAGTAAAAATTCGATTAAAAATCAATAAAAATAGATATTTAGCATTATCATTTGGTATATTACTATATTATTTCAACATTTCTCCAATAGTCTCACACAAAACTCCAATTGGAATGGGAGAAACTCGTGTGAGTGCTGCAACACTTTATTCCTCGCATCTTGTGCCTCAGTGATGAATATAGCAGATTAGGAGAGGTGTGACGAGCTGACGCTCGACATGAAAAGAGACTGCGAAATGCGGCTTTGGCTGCGACAGGCACTCTGCACTGCCCCGGCGAGCACGCCCAATTCTGGAACTGTGTGTGTTTTTGCTTCCCCCCGCTTAGACACTTCAGCTCCTGGCGAAGTGGCAACCGGCTAAAGGTGCGCAAAATAAAAATAAAAAAAAGACTGTTTGCCTTAGCGATGGAAAGTGATTTTGTAATAAAGCAAAGTGAGATAAGCGCAGGGCAGACAGACCGAGAGACAGACAGACATACAGAGGCGTGCACAAAGTGACAGAATGAGAGCAACCGTTGCCCTTGCCACTGCCACTGCCACTGCCATTGCCACAGCCATAGCAGGCCAACGTGACGTATGAGCGATATTAAATAATCCGTAATATTAACGCTTGCCTGCCTAACCGCCCACTTGTCGCTCAGTTGATTTTAAATGCATTTGTTCCGACTTCAACGCAACTGAATTATGATAAGGCACCGTGGGGAATAACCGCAAGCCAGACCCAGAAAGCCACAGCTCCAATTGGGGGCAACGAGGTATGAGTAATCGACTAGGCCATGGACAGAGCTCACTCGCCACAAAACGTGAATCCGCATAGCTCTCTGACACACACACACACATATACATATATAAATATAATCAATATGGCTGTAGAACAAACAGTTGTACACCTGGGCAAGTTGACTTACCTGGCTCTCGCCTTAATTACCAGACCCAGACCCCACACACAACGCGGGTCAAGCCACTAACCTATTCCTCGAACGCAAAACTTTTCATTGACCAAGTCCGAGCGAGGACCTTCAGGTGTTCAAGCGCATTGTCCTCGTCCATCAAGCAACACGAATCGAAGTCTTGGAACATTTGACTCTGGGAATTACTATTAAGGGGAATTATTAATGTGAAGCGTGTGTGGGCGCTCTAGGCAGTCGCACACATATGTATATACTAAGCAATATAATGGGTTTAGTGATTCATTCTGAAATGCCCTATGGAAATTGCAGAATGGTTAAATGTTTTATATATGAAAAAGTTTTAATATTGATATATAAGTAATTCTATAAAAAAGTAAATTTGTGGTGGTTCACAGAGTTTTTCTTCTTTTCTTGACAGCCCATTTAGCAGCAAAATATTATTATATAAAATTTTAATATATTTTCAAATGAAATAACAAAGTTTTTTCATTTCCAAGCGACAGTTATAGCTGCTGGCAGAACTTTAAGGATTTTTTTTCCCACATTGCTTAAAGTCAAATGGTTTAAATTCTCATCTAATCTTTAGCTGACATCAGTTTTCATCCTTCTAAGCTGTTAACTCAGCTGACATTAAAAGCAGCTCACTAACTGTTGCACAGATTAGGTCAAATAGGCAATAAATCAAAGTGAATAATCTCAGCTTGTCTTCCAGCCACGCCCCGAAAGCGTTTATAATTTATGGCAGCTGCGAAACTTTTGAGATATTTAATAGATGTTTGCTAAGAGAGAGCTGAAGAAACGCCAATGTATAGAGGATATAGAGGTAGTAAATCTTAGCAAAGAATAATGTTGAATTGTTAGAGGTAAATATTGAAATGAAACAGGGAGAGAGATAAGGAAGACATCTATGAGAGCTAGAGCTAAAGATTGATGTTGATGTGGCAGCCATAATGCTATAAATTAAGTAAACAATCCTTTTGCTTGCCCTGTCTTTGCCTCTCTCTCTCTCTCTCTCTCTCTCTCTCCCACCCTCTCGCTCACTCTGTCACAAATCCATGGAACTCATTAGACCTCCAAGTAAGTTAAACAATGCTTTCACTTCCTCTGCTCACCCCACATATGTATGTATGTTAAAAACCCATTGAAACTCATTAGACCTGCTTCAGCTGCTTGATCGCCCATGTATCCTGGTATCCTTACACAAAGGCCAAAGGACATATTCGTTTGTCATTGTCAGCGCCATTGATTCCTTCATTCGCTCTGACCATTGAGTCATCAATATGCGTGGCGCCAGTCGTGCTTGGCTCTTGGACCTTTTAATCATGAGCTGGTACGTCTATGTTATGGATTAGTATTGTTAATAAAAAGCAAACACCCACCTATGTCCTTGCACCTGCATTGCATTGCGCGCGTCCTGCGGCTGGCCTTTGTTGTGTTTTATCGATTATGTGTCGCGTTTGTGCTACTTATTTGTTTTGAGAATGAAACAGAACATGTATTCCTAACCACGTACAGTCAGTTGCAGATATGTATGTTTGCTGGTAGCTCGCCCATTAATCTAAGGACCCATCCACGCGCACACCCGGCGTATGCTTGATGGCAATTAAATTGCTTTGGCCGCAGGTTCACGTTGATTTTTTCTATGCAGCTCGCCTGGAATACATATATTTAATAGGCGCAGCCATTGTCCAGTTTGATTCTCTTTTATTTCATTAATTTTGTTTGTAGGTAAACCATAAAATACTCACCTGACATTGCAATTAACGACAGGTGAGTGTCGTGGGACTATTAATTACATTCGAAGTCTCGACTTCTGGCATTACAAATAGCATTAATATCGCTCTCTCTGTGTGCTTTTTTGTTTGCACTTTCGAAATGATTTTTATCATTTTCGCTGGGAAATCGATTTCAATTTATATGGAGTCCATAATTATTTTTTAGTAATGAATGCGGGTACAGTTGGTGCAGTCAAATATCGACTTCGATAACATTTATTTGTGGTTTTAATTGGTTATTTATTATGCAGGGCAGTGGCACAATGTAAATATAAATATAGCTACAGTTAAGTACATATATTGAGCACAGCAGATATCGATTTCGATAACAATAGCACAACATTTCATAACTCTCTAGTATTTGGGTTAATGAGCTAACAACGACTTGCCTGACGAACCACAATGTATGAAGATTATTGAGCTACAACACGTAGCATGATAATAGACAATAAATCATAGGGATAGTAATGTGGCTTGAATATCGATTAATTGAAGTAATACGCTGCTATGCAATATATTATGGAAACCTGTTTAGAAAACCAATAAATTGGCGTTTGATGACAGCTTGGGGTTAATTTTAGAATATTCGGTGCAATCATAATAAGTTTCCGCATGGCGACGAGAATCGATTTTAATACCGATAACGATTGTATAGTTACGCTTTTTTTATATTACTTCATGACAATCTAAGAATGGACTAATAATGATTATTAATGAAGCATAAGGAAAGTAATGCAATATATCGATAACGATTAAACAGTTTCGATTAAGAAATCAGTTAAATCGTACTTTGCTTTCTGCTGTTGATATTATCCTAGGATTACGAAGCTAAAGAGCAAACAATTAACTTGGCTAACGAATAACAATTATAAAGAAATCAAATCGATAACATACTCGATAACATCTTTAGAGATATTCTCTATTTTAACATTCTATAAACTTGATGGGTTAAATTTGAACAGAATTTGCATGACAATAAGTAATAAAACAATATGCCAGACAATGCATTACGCATATCGATGCCGATACCGATAACAATGCCACAGTTATGCTTTGCCATTTAAATCGGCTTTTGTTTTGTTTTAGTAACTAGGTCAATCGGCAAGCGATTTGCATGACAATGAACAATAAATATATACAGCGACGGCAATGCAGTTTGTTAATTGAATCGAACATCGATTTCGATAACATTTTCACAGCGATGCAAAGCGCTTTGCGTGCTCACAGAAACTGCGCTTTTATCAGATACAATTTGCATGACTTAATCAAATTGCAATATTTGCTTTTAGTGCACGCACACATACAGATAAACACACACACACACACACAGACAGAGTCGCCCTTCTTTTCGAGTGTAGAAATAAAAGCAAACACACGCTGACTGGATACCTATTCATTCAAGGACACTACTGTCGATTGGAAACAATTCAAAATGTGATATTGACGTGCCATTCACACACACTCAAACACACACGCACACACACACACACATACAGACACTCATCCTTGAGCACTGAAGCCAAATAGTGCAATTGCAGTCACTCTTAAAAGTATACGCGCGGGGGGATTTCGCTTGGCATTAACGTGAGTTTGTTGAGACAGAGAGCTAACTGTAAATGATATCGCTTAAAGCATTCAATGCAATTTAAATGTTGCTTCGCCTTGTGCCAAATCAAAACAAGAAATGCCATGACGACGCCGCACGGAAGCCAGGACACACCCTTCCTGCTAGGGGCTCTACGTATCACCCTTGCTGACAGCAAGTGCAACAAACAAGGCTAACAACAACAACAACAACAACAACAACAACTAGTTAATGTTGTTGCAACCGCACACTTTAAGCAAAATTTTATTGATAAAACTTTTATTATGACTGATGTTGGGGCCAAGGCGACGTCAGCATTTGCATGCACACACACACACAGAGACAAACGTAGACACACACACATACACATATACACATGCACAGTCGAGTGTGGCAGAGTGATAAAGTGTGTGTTTAGGCAACTTTTTCATATATGCACAAACTGTTGAGATAATAAATAAATCAACAGGGCTCTAGTCTAAGGTGTGACAGACTAGGAAATACTCTGTAAAATGGCTAGATTACGCTTTAAAGGAAATATTCTCTTATACCCATGTCTATGGGTATGTATTATTAAGAACTATTTTCCTCGAGCTATATACATAAACATAGAAGCAGAGAACTTTGGTATCACATATACAAAGAATTTATATATTATATTTAAGATGTCTAGCTTCAAGAATAACTCGAGGAAAATAGTTCTTAATAACACAAATTAATTTATAATATATGCAATAAATTTTTAGCTACTTATATTGAAGTAATTATTATATTTATAATATTAAATAACTATTATATTTATAATATATAGCATATTCCCCATTTCCAAACTCCAATTTTCGAAAGTTTTTGAGTTTGGGATAGAAAGAAATACTAGACCGATTATACATATTGTTTATGAACTTTCTCTTATATTACACAAATTGAAATATATATTGTAAAATATTCCATTTATACATTTCAACCAATCAATATGCCCACCCAAACATGACTACAGGGCATAGAATCGCCAGTCGAATATAAATTTTGCAAGGAACCACACTAATTAGGCACTTGATATGGCTTGTTGGCAGCCTTCGGCTTTGTTTTTTTTCCTCTGTCTCGTAATTAACTGTTCTTAGAACTCTTCGCAAAGCCAATTGACGTAATTAAAGAGAAGTAGAGAATTTCAAATTGTCTTCAGTTGTCACTGGCTGGCGCTGGCTAGGAGGAGGAAGCGGAGGAAGCAGCCTTGCCGCAGGATGCGGGAGCCCAGACGTTGACAAGGACAAGGACATAAGCTGAATTTAAGCTGGCCGAGAAAAGTTGCACTACAACACTCAGCGGACCTGTTGACGGGCTTAAATTATTTATGCAGCCGCGTACCACACAGAGAGACGAGTGCAAACGGTGTCCGAGTAGGGCTCTATCGTGTCTCAATTAGCGTAATTAAATGCTAATTTGTACAATCAAATGAAAACGTCAGCCAACCAGCAGCATCTGCCCTCTCTCTCGCTCTCACTCACTCGATATTCCCCATGTTGCACGTAAATTATGGAAATGCCCCGCGGGGCCGGCTTAACCAACTGGCGTATCCGGGCTGTTGTGCGACTGTGATAGCCGGAGCTCTGATGACATGCAATTGTATTACGCATACGCCGTCCTCCCCAAGGAATTTCGACCAGAGTGCGTAAATATTAAATCGCATCAGCTTAAATCCTGACATCTCTGCGTCTACTCCAGCCTTCAATCCGGCCAAAGGACTACCGTTGACAAACTCTTCAATTTCAGCATATCCGTTCAGGCATTTTTACGTGGTCTTAACCAAAAGCAGAAAGGGTTTCCCATAGGAAAAAATTGAAAGCCCAATGAAAGGAAAGCTCTGTGAATATTTCACATAGAGAGAAAATGCAGCAACTATTTAGTATTAAGGGGCTCTGACTAAGCGGCTTAAGTGCAAAGGTTTAACAATGTCGAAATGTCAAGCTACAAGCAGATCGATTTAAAGTGCACTTCGATGAGGTTCAAAGAGGGAGTAGACGACTGGGAAATACCCAGAATATTACAGGAAAATATATAGGTATAAGCTACAATATAACTGTATGTAACTATGCTAGTCAAAAAGCCAAAAGTCAGCTAAGTAGCAATACCGAAAAGCCACAAACAAATAAAATACAATTCAATAACGAGAGAGAGGGAGAGAGAGAGATAGATAGAGAGGCAGAGAGAGAGAGGGAAATATATATGCAGAACTTTTGTCAATATTGCGATAGAAAATATGAAGGGATATGCACACACGAATATGGGTCTCATATATGACTGCACACACACACACACACACACGCACACAAACGCACACACACACACATACACACATAATCCTTGCTCTTTTTTTGGGCATTTCAACGAAACTTTAAAGCTTTCAAAGGAAATTGCTGCAACTGCGGTTCTCTTAGCCGTTTCCTCTATTGAAGCAGAGGCAGCGGCAGCGGCCGCAGCAGAGGCAGAGAAATAAAATGCAGGTTAAACAACGAGTTAAAATGTATTTTCTCTTCTATCGCAACGTTGCAGTTGCCAAAGAACAAAATAAAAATAAAATAAAATAAATTTTCTGCAACGTCTCGGCGAATGCTCAGCCATTAATTAAAATATTTTGCTCCCTTTCCAAGGACCACAAAACTTTAAAGTTTTCCTTAAGTTTCGGTAGGTTCTTCTTCTCTTTTCTTTTATGCGTCGCTCAAACTTTGTCCGAAAAACTATTGCAGGAGTCGTGCCACGTGCTAACAATGCAGCGAAAGTAGCGAAAGTAGCGCCTCGATATCCCTTTTCCTGGCTCAGAATTTTAATTGTAATTGCTAAAAGTTTGATATTCAGCGAACAGCCGATTAATCGTATAATCTTTCATATTTCTTTAGTTCTTAATAAAGTTCGATGACAAGTAATGATTTATTTAAATTAAAAAAGGATTTTGGAAAAGTGCAGCGCGAAGTGTTTTGGAGGTCACTTAAGAACTTTTCTCTTAATAAACTTCGATGACGAATGATGATTTATTTAAAATGAAAACGAATTTCCGAAGAGTGAAGCTTTAGGAGTTACTCATATAAGGGATTTAAATGTGCTTGAAATATTCTATTCAAATATTGTTTGGCTTTAAATATCTGACACGCTTTTCCGCTTTTCGATGAGGTTCAAAGACGTGGGAGTGAAAGGGAGTAAACGACTGGGAAATACGCAGTTTCTCAATTAGTAAAGGTAAAAAAATTTAAATAATTTATTAACGTTTGCTTCTTTAATGACTGCTTACCCCTCTTCTTCTAACAGCTCATATTTCTTTCCCTCTCTCTCTCTCTCTCTCTCCTTCTCACCCTTTTACTCATTCAATCTGTTTAACAGACTTTTTCTCCCTGAAACACAATTTAAATTCGCATTTAATTCATCCAAAAATCGTTGCAAAATCTAAACTCAAATTCGGGTTTATTAAACTCTGTTGGTATAGCACTCCCAGAAATCTAGTCCAATTTACAGTTGATAATAAATTTATAATCGTTTTCGCTTCTCCTTTTGGCTGCGCATTGTTTGCTGCTGAGACAAATATTCACTCAGTCAGCCAGACAGCTTTAAATATATATACATACATATATACTATATACATATATATAGATATATGTATATACATGGCTACATTAGAGGACCTGCTCAGAGGGCATATCAAATTTATGTTCTGGCACATTCTATCTTTTTGTTTTCAGACCAACTCATTTAATGTATTTTCGCTTTCGTTATTGTCGCTGCTCCGCCTACTCCCCCTCCTCTGTCTGCTCCTGCTCCTGCTCCTGACCTGTTTGTCGAATCATATTAAATATTTGTATATTTGACTTGAAGCCTTCACTGAATTTCGCCTTGTTTACTGCCTGTTGGCCGTGCTTTAGCCCGCCTCTGTTTGCTGTAGAGCAATGTATTTGCATACGTGGAGGGGTCACGCGGCAGGGGGCGGGACGAACTCGCGCGCGCAACATTCTCTGCTGCATGTTTGAGTTTGGCCTTATCGAACTGGCCGACAGCCTGATGAAGCAGTCAAGCCAAGCTAAGTCAAACCAAGTCAAGTCTGACCTGGCTTTAATAAACATATTGTGAAGCTGGCAGAGCGAGTGCGAAAAGAGTGAAATTCATGGGAACCTTTGTTATTCAGCACACACACACACACGTACACACACACACACACACAGAGAGAGCTATGAATACACATACATATGTGTATGTGTCAACATAACAAAGGCTGCCTGCCTTTGGCCTGAGGCTCAGTTACTTTGGGTCGTTTGTGGCGCGTTTGTTTTGTCACATGCCCCCGCTTGCCACATGCCACATGCCACATGCCAGAGCATACTTTGAGGCGTTTGCAGCATCCAATGCCACTACCCCTTCCACTACCCCTGCCTCTACCGCAGCCGTTGTTATTCGAAATTTGCATACAGAGTGTAAAGGCAATTGTGCCACTTAGGCCACTACAAAACGCTGCTAATTTCTCCCCAAGGGCCCGAACACGCCTCTCTCGAACATTGTGCGCCAATTGCCAGCGCTCGAGCTGCAAAGTGGCATTCTTTCGCAGTTATTTTTCTAATGCCAGGTAGGATTGAGCGGCTTAGGGCCCCGTCAACAGCCAGCTCAAGGCAGCTTCATCAAAGTTTTTACCTTTTCCTTTGTTGCAAGAGGGAAAATGAAATAACAAGAACTTAATGCTTGAAAACCCGCAAGACGCAAAGCCGCAGCAATGTCCTGATTTCCAGTTTGTGCACAGGATGCACAGCAAAGCAAAAAGGAGTAAGCAGAGGCAGTGCGAGAGGGAGTGGCAGAGGCAGAGGCAGAGGCAGAGGGAAGCCTTTACCACACACATGCGAATTTGCAGCTCCTTCAAACGATTCCCTTCGTGATGAGCAGCTGTCGTCATCTCCGCTCAAACACTAAGCCGGATATTAAACGTACGAGTTCATGGAATGCTTTAGAATGCTGCAATTTGTTGACTCTCAGCTACTTTTGACTAGGCTGCCGTCAGTTTGATGGAGCACAACCGGCCTTGGGAGTCGCTCAGGCATCTGGAGAAGTTTGCTTGGCAGAAAGAAAAAATATTACCCAACATTTCCAATGAACAGCATTTGTAGCATCGATTAAATTTGGCAATAAATATGCCAGGCATCTATGAAGCATGTGTGTGTGTGAGAGAGAGAGAGAGAGGGAGAGAGCGGGAGAAGGGAGGGAGTGTTGAGCGAAATGTAAATTTAAATTGAATTGAATTTTGATGACTGCTAAAAATTTTGACAAATACGGTTTATGTGAATGACAGGTAAAGAAAGAGAGAGAGAGAGAGAGAGAGAGAGGAAGGTAAAGGGAGAGATAGAGATAGAGAAAGAAAAAGACAGAGGGATAGAGATATATGTAGAGTGAGGGAAAAAAAAGAGGGACCGATAAAGATAGAGAGAGATGTATAATCATCTATACAGATTTTTTTTTCGCCAATAATATAAAAATATATAAATTCTGGAATAATACTATATATTGTATTACATATGTCTAGCAAATATGAGTAAATATATAAAAATTTAATTTAAACGTAAGTATGATATAATTATATACATACAAAAATGTGTATATTATAAAAATAATTTAAATTATATTTATATAAAATCATAAAATAATATGCTTTCTATCCATGGGCTGCTTTCACTTTACATTTGAAATTAAGGCACGTTTACTTTTTCCAGCTTTTGCAGTAACTATTAGCATATTTAATGAGCTTGGCTTAACTTTACGATTTTCCCTGATTTGGTGCAGTCGAGCCGAGTGCAAATTTACTGATGCCTCCAGCAGAACTCTGGCATTTGATTGGCAAACCAATTTGACTGCTGTAGTCAATAAAGTTTTTGGCATAGAATTTTCCACATTCGGGAAAATTGAAAATTACATCTTCTCTTATTCTGCCATAATTTGCAGCTATTTTATGTACAGATTGTTGGGAGGGAAAGTGAACTATAAAGATTGGATTTTGCTTCCAATGCTCGAACTATTTGGCTACCCAAAGCAAAGATTATTGGAAGAGAAATTTATGTCTTTAACATCAAAACATAAATCACAAGCTCTAAGACCTAATAATATTCAGTTTAACATAGTCTTATATACATACATATATACTATATATACTGATATACATGTATATACACTTTAAAATGTATCCAGCTTATGAATATTTTATTGGGATTTATTATGTGCAGAACTCAGCCAATTTACGTGTGGAGCATAAGAAACTAAAATCCTAGCCGCTCAGCCACCCTGCCCAGCTCTTAAAGCAATCCGCTTTTCTCACTAAAAGCTATTATATTTATTAGACTTTCTTCTCATTTGCATAGAATATTAATTATTAGTATTTTAAATTCAATATTTTACTATTTAAAAATAAATATATATATTATTATTTATCAATTATTTTATTAAATATTATTTAATTAAGTAATAAAACAAAACAGTTGATTTTACTATTTAACTTACAAACTTAGTTAATACTATTATTTATACTAGTCAAGAGCTAAAGTTTAATAATTAAATTAAATTATTTTTATAAATTTATGAATTTATTAAACAAATTTTATTTAAGCTACAAATTATTTAATTATATTTATTTATTATTAATTCATTAAACATTTTATTTAAGCTACAAATTATGTTTGCCTTTAATATTTTATATTTTGATTAAATTATTTTTATTTTTTAAATTGTGATATAACATTATTAATTCAATCTAAAAACTTGTGTTTGCCTTTAATATTTTTTATATTAATTTAAATATTTTTATTTATTATTAAATTTCTTAAACATTATTTGTTTAAGCTACAAATTATTTAATTATATTTATTTATTTATTTATTTATTATATTTTGTATTTAAGCTACAAATTAGGTTTGCCTTTAATATTTAACATTTTAATTTAATTATTTTTATTTACTAATTAATTTATTTACCATTATTTATTTAAGTGAAAAGCTACAAAATATTTTTGTCTTCCCTACAATTTAAATGTTTTTCTTTATTTCACTAAATATTTGAAAATTGATCAAATTTCATAAATTATAAATGCACATCAACTCAAATGAATTGAATGAATTTTAAATGGAATGACTTTTCATTTAAACTTGTATTTATAAATAAATAAATCTATCTATATACCAAAAAAAAATATGAAATCTCCAATGAAGCTGCGCACTTTCCGAAAACTGTGTTCAAACTCTTTTTGTGGCTGTGACTGCAGGACATGCGAGCACAACGTGTTTAACGACGACTAAATGACAGCCAGTAAAAAAAGGCTAACACACACACATATACACACACCCACACAGGCTACGGTTCACGTCAAAGCCAAAAGGTGTAGCTGACAAAAAACTGATAATAGTTTGCGCCCATCCATCCATCCATCCATCCATTGAGCCATCCATCCAGTCAGCCCATCCCTCTTTCGTTTAGCTCCGTCTCTTTTTATCTACGCAAATCTATAGAAAGTTCGCCGAGTTTGGCCGCCGGGTCAGGTTTGTCGTCGTCCATTGACCAGTCAAATCGATGAGTACTTTTCCAAGCCATTGGACATCCGATTTTATGGCTAATGCCTGCGCATCTATCCAGTCTATCCAGTGTTTAATAGTTCGCCCAATGTTCGTAGACCATTTGGCTGAATTCAATTTAAATTGAAAATGTACTAAATACATTTTCGGTTCCTTGGCTGCGCCATCTGCGCCTCCTTTAGCATGTCTGTCCCTCTCTCTCCCTCTCTCTTTGCATTGGCGGGCCACCCTAATCTAATCCGACGTAATACATGAAAATACTGTTTAATCCTGAATGGCTAAACAGCAGAAAAGTAAGAAAAAGGTCCTTTGCACAGGCTGCTGCCATCCTGTTGCTGTTGCTGTGTTGTAATGTGGTTCGCACATTCATGCACAATAAAACAAGTACAACAAATGTTTGCGTGATGCAGCAGGCAGAGGAGATACCCTGTAAATATTGTTATTATAGAAATGAGTGGGAAAAGGAAAGGGAAAAGGAGAAGATATACTTGGGTTTTTTTTATACAAATTACAAAATATATATAAAATATACCAAAAATATACATGTATCATATGCACAACAGATACCCTGTAAAAAAAATTCTAATCAATTATGTGAGGCAGAAAACGAGAAAATATAATTGGAATTCTTTGAGAACTGAAAAGAAGAATATTTATAAATAACAGCAGATACCCTGTAAAAGAGAAGAGTTACTAGCAGTTCTTTGCCAACTGAAAAGAAGAATATATATACATAAGTAGAATATATGTAATACTTGAGCTAGTCTAGTCTAGTCTAGTTCCTCATTTAATACATAATGCAATATTTTAAATATTTCCAGAGACAATATAACATGCTCTTCTTGACATTCTCTGTCCTACAGGGTATTTGCAACACAGTAGCACACACTGCAGCCGCATGTGTTGCTTCTGTTTTAGTGTTGCTGACATTATCAATTTCGCCGTGCCACGCGGCGTATGAGTAATCATTTTATTGCGCGACCCCAAATGTTGGTTAAGCCACGCACAGTTATAAGAGTCGGCTCATTCAAGCATATGCTATGCGTGTGTGTGTGTGAGACTGTAGGTGTGCATGGGTGCACGTGCTTTTTATGAGCCACTGTGTGGCAGCGCTCTTACATTTTACGCAACATTTGTCCGCCTAAATTAATATAAACGCGTTAAGCCAAATTCTAAAAAAAAAAATCAAAATCCCCTTGTTAACTGACTGCATAATACTCGCTCAGATTACAAATTAAAAAGTAGAATCTGTTACGAATTTATGTCTGGTAGAACTGTATAGCAGATTGAAGAGGGAGCAAGCCGTTTAGCCTGTAGACATTAAATCGAATAACTGACGAGGACCTAAGATCTGGTCTCTTTTTCGATTTGCCACTCGAAAATCGGATGAAAAGTCCACAAGATATGAACTACCAACGTCAGAGGCTTGACTTTTAGTATTTTTTCGGTATTTTTGGGTATATTTCGGTGTCTTGTGCATTCGTCCGAAATCTTATAACTCCATGACTATTTTTGAAAGCAAACTGATACTACGGATAAATACGCGTCTAAAAAGGCATTCCACTCGAAAATCGGATGAAAAGTCCACAAGATATGAACTACCAAAGTCAGAGGCTTGACTTTTGGTATTTTTTCGGTATTTTTTGGTATATTTCGGTGTCTTGTGCATTCGTCCGAAACCTTATAACTCCATGACTATTTTTGAATGCAAACTGATACTACGCGTAAATACGCGTCTAACAAGGCATTTTACTCGAAAATCGGTTGAAAAGTCCACAAGATATGAACTACCAAAGTCAGAGGCTTGACTTTTGGTATTTTTTCGGTATTTTTTGGTATATTTCGGTGTCTTGTGCATTCGTCCGAAACCTTAAACCTCCATGACTATTTTTGAATGCAAATTGGTACTACGCATAAATACGCGTCTAACAAGGCATTCCACGCGAAAATCGGTTGAAAAGTCCACAAGATATGAACTACCAAAGTCAGAGGCTTGACTTTTGGTATTTTTTCGGTATTTTTTGGTATATTTCGGTGTCTTGTGCATTCGTCCGAAACCTTAAACCTCCATGACTATTTTTGAATGCAAATTGGTACTACGCATAAATACGCGTCTAACAAGGCATTCCACTCGAAAATCGGATGAAAAGTCCACAAGATATGAACTACCAAAGTCAGAGGCTTGACTTTTAGTATTTTTTCGGTATTTTTTCGGTATTTTTGGGTATATTTCGGTGTCTTGTGCATTCGTCCGAAATCTTATAACTCCATGACTATTTTTGAATGCAAATCGATACTACGCATAAATACGCGTCTAACAAGGTATTCCACTCGAAAATCGGATGAAAAGTCCACAAGATATGAACTGTCAAAGTCAGAGGCTTGACTTTTAGTATTTTTTCGGTATTTTTTGGGTATATTTCGGTGTCTTGTGAATTCGTCCGAAACCTTATAACTCCATGACTTTTTTGAATGCAAATTGATACTACGCATAAATACGCGTCTAACAAGGCATTCCACTCGAAAATCGGATGAAAAGTCCACAAGATATGAACTACCAAAGTCAGAGGCTTGACTTTTAGTATTTTTTCGGTATTTTTTTTGTATATTTCGGTGTCTTGTGCATTCGTCCGTAACCTTATAACTCCATGACTATTTTTGAATGCAACTATACATATATTCCACTTTACACTTTCCCTTACACAGACTGCTAACAAATCGAAGCCAATAGACCCGTTTGCAGTTATTTAGCGAGCATAAATATTGCGCTGCATATTCCATGGGAGATCATAAATTTAGGTTATTCTCAAACAGGAATTTATGCGCAACATTGAATTTAATAACCCCAATCAAATATGCAGCCCCGCACGGGATACCGTCAAGGCGCGAAAGACAAAGCAAACAGAATCTTGGTTGCCAGTTCGAAATTCGTATGCCGGGCAAAACAAATACAGCCCAATTTATATAGGACACTCTGGGCTAATTAACTCTTGATCTATAGCTAGATAGAAAAGGATGGAAAATAAAATACCAAATAGACTAAATTTTATTTAAACTAAAGGCAGTTTTGGTTTCTCAATAATGTTTTGATAATTTGATTATTGTTATTTTTTTTTTCAATATTTATTTTTAACTAATTTTTATTATCAGCTTATTATTATACCATAATATAAAATATTTTATTAATTAATTATTTTTTAAATTAAACATTTTAGTTTATTATTATTAAATCATTATATATTATTAAAATATTATTATTTTCAATGTATAATTCTTTTGTTAATTTAACATTTGAGCTTATAATTATTAAATTAATAATAAATATTATTAAAATATTAATATTTTCAATTTATAGTTACTCAAACCTTTTATACATTTTTTGTATAAATATTATTATTTACATTACTTTTTTAATTTAACAAATATTTTGTATTATCAAAAACATTTTAAATATAAAATTAAAATTATAAAATATTAAAATTAAAAATAATATCACTTTTCCTGGTCACACAGAACCGCTGACAAATTAGTTCCCACACAATGAGAGAGGGAGACAGACAGCGAGAGAGAGAGAGAGAGAGGGCATGTTACGAAATATATGTAATTGCGGATAAATTACAGAGCCGTTGACAAAAACTTTCGCCATTTAAATAAAGCAAAGGGGGGCACGATAGAAAAAAAAGCGAGCGAGGCGGCAATTGAGACTAGTAGCACACACACACACACACACTCACACACTCACACACACAGACAGACCCACTCACAAGTGCACTCAAGCAGGTGTGTGTGTGAGTGTGTGTGGGGCGACGGTCTCGTTCCCCATCAAGGCGACGCTTTTGCGCAGCACTCAACAAACAAATTCATTAAAATTGCGCTAATACGGCGTTTGGATTTGGACTCGGAATTGGATTTGGGTTAGACTTTTAGTGCCGTTACCTAAATTGATGACGTAGCAGAGCTTTAAATGAAACACTTGTACGCTGGCATAGCGTAGCCGTAGCCGTAGCCGTAGCCGTAGTCGCAGCTGTAGCCATTGCCGTAGCCGTAGCCGTAGCCGTAGTCGAGTGAGCGCACGGCACGTGCGACACGGCCCGGACAGTCGCACAATTTGTACTCGGGCTGATAGCGCTCGCCGGTGTAACAACAACAACAAGATGTCGTAAAGCTCTCACGAGTATTGTTCCTCTGATAAGTGAGTGAGTGGGTTGTGGGTGCACACACACACACACACACACACACATACGTGTCGAACTACTTAGACGCTTCAGTTGCAGGCTCGGGCGATAGTCGCAACGCGTTCACCGCAGAGGTCAGATCGAACCAAGAGCACGCGCCTCGCTCTGCTCTGCTCTCCTCTGCTCTGCTCTGATCGTCATTCATGTCCGTGTTCAAGACATTCGTGGCGCTGGCCATCGCCTGGCTGAGCGTGACCGCCCACTGCGATAGCGATTCGTATTACGAGAAATACTATGCCGCACGCCGCTTTGTGCCGCTCAAGCGCAACTCGCCGCTGAGCTTCAACTTCACGCTGACGCTGGCGCCGCAGGACGAGCTGGCGCCGCACGAGCGGCCCGCGCTGGTCGGCAATCTGGCCGTGCTGGGCGGCTGGCGGGCGGATCGCGCGGTGCTGCTCAATCGCACCGCCCAGCACAATGTCTGGATGGGTTCGGTGCTGTTGCCGCAGAACAGCAGCGTCGAGTACCGTTACTTTGTGGCCGCCGTGGGGCGCGGCGGCGGCGTGCAGGTGCGTCGCTGGGAGTCGCACGTCTTTGCGCACGCCTTCAACACGACGAAGCTGGCGGGCAATCGCAGCGACGTCCTGGGCACCATCAATGGCCAGCGTCAGCTGACCCGCGGCTGGCTGCAGAGCTCCAGTTCCGGCGCCATTGTGCAGCTCAAGGTGTTCCGCCAGGCCGTGCAGCTGGAGGAGCAGGCGCTGCCGCCGGGCGCCAGCCTGCGTCTGCGCCTGCAGCCAGTGCATCCGGACAGCCTGTCGCCCATACTGAGCTCCGCCGCGGCGAACGTGGAGTACGCGCGCATGGTCTACGCCGAGAGCATGCTGCGGGCCCAGCCGGAATATGGCGTGCCCTATGAGGCCGACAGGGATCTGCTCATGTTCCATGTGACGGTGGAGCAGCTGCAGCAGGTGGCCTACCAGCTGGAGGTCTATGGCGAGCAGCAGGATATGGTGCGTCTACTCGGCTACGTGCACCTGCAGCCTGCGGCACTCAGCGGCAGCGAGGGCGACCTGGCCCTGCAGCTGATATCACCGGTGTGGCAGCGTGTCGTGGGCGAGCTGCATCTGCAGTACCTCGTGGTGCGTCCCATGGTCAATGGCAGCTCGGACTTCCGCACCAGCTTCGTCAACTACTGGCGCAGCAATTGGACAGCGCTCGAGATCGGCCATCGTGGCCTGGGCAAGAGCCTGACGCTGCCCGCCACCGCCGCCCCGCTGCTCATCGAGAACACGCTGGCCTCGCTGATGGGCGCTGCGGAGCTGGGCGCCGACCTGATCGAGTTCGATGTGCAGCTGACCAGCGACCTGGTGCCGATCATCCATCACGACTACTCGATACACGTCTGCATCCACTCGAAGACGCCGACGAGCAAGAGCGACCTGACCGAGGTGCTCATCAAGGACATCACGTACGAGCAGCTGAAGCAGCTGAAGACCTACCAGATCGTCAACAACAAGATCATCGAGTATCCGGCGCACAGCAATGTCGAGATGGTGGAGCAGCGCCTCTTTCCCACCCTGCAGGATCTCTTCGAGCAGCTGACCCTCCGCGTCGGCTTCGACATCGAGATCAAGTGGCCCCAGCTGAAGTCCAACGGGCACAACGAGAGCGAGCAGACGATCGACAAGAACTTGTTCGTGGATCGCATACTGGAGGTGGTGCAGCAGCATGGCTGCGGTCGCGTCAACCTCCTCAAGAGCTTCGATGCGGATCTGTGCACAATGCTGCGCTTCAAGCAGAACATGTATCCGGTGCTCTTCCTCACCAGCAGCAAGGAGAACGCCTTCGCCGATCCGCGCACCAGCAACGTGGAGCAGAGCATTAACTTTGCCCAGGCCATGGATCTGGCTGGCATTGTGCCCAATGCGGTCTTCTTCAAAACGCAGCCCGATCTGGTGCAGCGGGCCAAGGCGCAGCTGCCGCTGCTGCTGCTCTGGGGCAGCGATCTGAAGGATCGCGACTCCATCGATCGGTTCCTAGCGCTGGGACCCACTGGCGTCATCTACGATCGCATGGACCTCTATCTGCCCCCACTCAAGTCCAGCGCCTTCGAGGATGAGCTCGATTTACCCGAATTCTTTCAGCTACAGTGTGCGCCCGCTACGATGCAGCGCCCGGCCAATGCCACCATCGAAAGTATTCTGAGCAATGTTAATGTTCTATAGATTCTATTCTAAGTACTCTCTGTACTAAAATGCCAAGCAATAAACGTACCATACAAAAGAAGACAACTGTAAATGGCCTCCATTCTCTCTATCTCTTTCTCTCTCTCCTTTACTGTGAAACGTGTTCATTTCCTCGACAGCTTCCTGATTGCGCTACGTGTCCGCGAGCATCTGTTCGCTATTCTATTCACGCTTCAATAAAAGAGCGACCAAAAAAATAATAAAACAGTGCCGCAACGACTGCGCAATGCGCGCTCAAAATTAAATTGCTGGGAAAACCAACAATTTGCCATAATGGGCGTGACTCGAGTAATGTTGATTAGCTTTGGAATAACGACTTATATTTGCGAAAACATTTGAGTCATTTTAGTTGCAGCAACTAGTTAAAATCAAGTCGGGAACAGAAATAAATTAAAATTCTTTGGCGGAATTCGAGCAGGTTTAGCTAGTATTATATCAAAAAGTTATTCATATTTTTCTTCTGGAACATCATATAAAATATTTTAGTCATAGAACATTAAGTTCGAAATTTAAATTTGTAAATTATATTTAAAATTGTTAAAAAATGATATAACAATAATGATTTAAATTTAAAATTATTATTTATAAAACAAAAAAATAATAATAATAATATTAATAAATTAATGATAATGATAAAAAGAAGTTTTTAATTTTTAAATAAGAAAAAGGATTTAATAAAAAATAAGAAATTAAAAAATAAATAAAAAAAAATAATAATATTGATAAAAAATAATATATATTTTTTAATATTTCAACAAGAAACATAAATAAATTTTCCAATATTAATAATAATATAAAAATAATATTTTATTTCAATATTAATAATAATGATAAAACAATATATTTTTTTTAAATTTAAACAAAAAGTATAAATAATTTTTTTAATATTAATAATATTAATAATAATGATTAAAAAAAATTTAATCTTAATGTTAATAATGAAGATAAAAAATAATATATATTTTTTAATATTTAAACAAGAAGCATAAAGAAATTTTTCTAATATTAATAATAATGGTGAGAATTATAAAATATAATAACTAAATATTTAAACAAGAAGCATAAAGAAATTTTCTAATATTAATAATAATGATAAAAATTATATATATTTTTTTTAATATTTAAACAATAAATATAGACATATTTTCTCAAATTCATTCTGGCATTCGCTCAACCCATATACCCGTCTCACACTGACTTGAATAAGCATAAAAAAGGATTTAAAATTTTGCTTCACTGCCAATTGCCTTTTCCTGCAGCAGCAAAAAAGTCTGAAAGAAGAATGAGAAATCCCTTTAAAAGATAACAGGCTGCAGTTAAAAGGACGTGGAATACTAAAGCTTTGTCAGCAGCTGAATAATAGTTCATAAACTGACAAATGCCAACAACGACATCAAATTCACTTTCTTAAGTAAAAGTTGCAGTCAGGGCCGGCCAGAGATGGCTCAAGAGAGCCGAGACTAGATGCGCTTCACATGACAGCTGAGCCGAGCTGAATAGTAATAAATAAATATATAATGCATTTATTTGTATATGCAATCGTATAAACAATGCAATTTATTTAGCTGAACTTGAAATTCAAATGTTTAATGAAATCATTGCCATGAAGCAGCAGCAGCAGCAGCAGCAGCAGCTCGCCCCTTGTCACATCGTGTCATGCGGAAGGGGCAAGGCAGGTGTGGTCAAGCGAAGCTGTGATTGGTTGTGATGCAATTGCAGCTGCAACAGGCAGCAGCAGCAGCGCCAGCAGCGGCAGCAGCGGCAGAGCAACAACAGCATCCGCAGTTGCATAACCATGTAGGTGAGTGTCGAGCATTTGGTTTAATATGCCAAGGCCCGCAGCTCATATTACACCAGATCTCAATTGGGAAGCACACAGGCAGACACACACACACTCACACACACACTCACACACACACACACTCACTTATAATTGGAATCCAACTGTCTATCCAATTAGATTTGATATTCATGCAAATTAATTTGCTAGCTGAATATAAGAAAATTGTGCTGGCAATTCCAGCAATCTAATTAGAATCGAGCAAATATAATATAATCTTGCAATATATTAGATATAATTACATCTGGCAATAAACTGGCTTCCAAGCACGTTCCCTTGCATCTTTTTAGATATAAATATTTATTGCTCATATATGTTACGCTACACTGAAAGAAATGAGAAGTAGAATGACATTATTGAAAAGAGTTTGGCTGTATTAACAAGAGTTATAATCATGCAAAAACGTGGGCAACAAACGTGTTTACTGAAACAGGCCCGCTTTAATTTGATAGAGTTGCTGAATAATTATTATAAATAAAGAGCAAAACTTATCAGAAATGTGCATTGATCGAGCCATAAAGATATTGAAGTATTTGGCTGCTTATCGCCTCAGCGAAGTGTCTGATTAGGGTAATCCAACTCGAAGCTATGGAGAATTGTTATTGATGGAAAATCTTGTTAAAATTCGAGATTAAATTAAATTTATTTTTGCGATAATCAAGGTGTGAAGAGGTATGATAGCAGATTAGTAGATAATGAATTGTTCAAGCAGACAAAAAACATTCATAATAGACCTAAGATTGACTATTTAAAAAATCCAATATGAAAATATGAATAAAGTGCAATAAAATTGAGGCAAAGTAGGGCCAACATTGCAAAAGAGCATAGAACTAAAAAGAAGTCTGTACACTATATAAAACCCTTCATAAAACTGGTATCAAAAATTTAATTTTATTCCTTCATTTATGCAAGAAATAATTTTATGCCAATTTGTTTACAATTATTTTACATATATAGTTTAAAAATTGCTAACCTTTAGTTATGAGGACAACATTTTAGCCAAACTCTACAGTTCGTTCTAAAATATATGTCGTCTCGTCCTCCACATTCAATTTATTGCAGTAGTTCGCCAGCTATATCTGCCGAATTTTGATAGAGCCAACATTGAATGATTCATGAAATATGAAATGAAAAGTTTTAGTTGGTGATTTAGTTTTTGTATTTTTTTTTTTTCTTATTGTGAATGAGTTTTGCACATTCAATTGACTTGCGCCAGCTGATGCACAATGCATGAGAGCCCCACGTGAATGAAATCGAATTCCGCAGGCTCTACTCTGGCAATATAACTTTTATAACAAATGCGAAACAGCTCGCCTGTACGCACAATATATGTATGTATGTATGTATATGTATGTGCATAGCTGGCAATTTCAGAGTATGCAATAAGTAAATAATGTTTGAAACAAATGTTGAAAATGTTTGGCAAACTTTTTGATTGAAAACTAGAAGCAGAGGAAGTTGCAGCAGAAGCATAAAGAAAGAGAGAGATGGAGAGAGGGAGATTGAGAGAGAGAGATATATATAGAGAGATATATATATATAGAGAGAGAGAGGGAGAGAGACAGAGAACGAAAGTGGGAGATAGAGTAACAGAGAAAGTTGCAGCAGAAGCATAAAGAGAAGACTAGTGAGAGAGAGATGGTGAGGAGGGGATAGAGAGGCGGAGATAGAAATAGAAAGAGAGAAGTGAGGCATAAAGAGATAAATAGTGAAAGAGAGAGAGAGAGAGAGAGAAGGAGAAAGGGAGATGGAGATGGAAAGATAGAGAGATAGAGAGAAAGAGAGAAGGAGTGAGGGAGAGTGAGGTAGAGAGAAAGTGAGAGAATGAGAAGGGCAGACAGAGAGAGAGAGAGAGAGAGAGAGAGAGAGAGAGAGAGAGAGAGAGAGAGAGAGAGAGAAAAAGAGAGAAATAGAAAGGAAATAACACTTTGGGTTGGGCACATGCTAACGAAATATATAAATATATATGCATATATCATACATAGAGAAACCCAAAGAATATATAAAATTATATGTATGTAAATTGGAAAATGTCTAAACTCTCACTCAAACTAAATATAATATATATACATATATATAATAAATATGGACCTGGTAATTATTTTTCCGACTGTTAATTAGACTAGGCAAACTTCTAGTCTGCTATAGGTAATATAATAATATATGTACATACATATATAATTAGAGAATAATTTATATATTGCAATAAAAGTTACATGATGTAAATGATTTCACTTATAAATAAAATTTACAATAATTACGGTTATTACAGCGCCAGCTGATGGACGCCTACATACGCCAGAAGCGCGCCTCGCCCGGAATGGTGCAGGCCAGCGATCTGCAGATGAGCCGGCCGATGTCGGGGATGCGCAGCAATGGCCGTGAGCTGCACGGGTACGATGGGCCGATGCAGTTCATTGGCTCGCCACACAATCCAGATCAGATATTGAGCAACAGCAGCACAACAGGTGTTCATCTAACCAGCAGCCTCAACTCGAGTCGCAACAACTCGAACAACTTGCGCAGCCTTAGCACGATCAATCAAGAAGGTGATGAGATAAGAAAACAACAACAACAACAACAGTAGTTAATACTCTATTTAATTGCAGACTTAATCGAGGAGATCTCGTCGCATGAGCTGGAGGATGATGAGAGCAGCCCGGTGACGGTAGTGGAGCAACCGATTCAGCCACAAAGCGCCAACTCGATGCAGTCACAGCGCCTGCGCAGTGGCCAGCAATCGTTTAATGAGCCGCTGGACGAGGACGACTATGCCAATCGCAACATATCGGGCGTGGCCGCAGTGCGTCCCGCCAACATTGCCTCGCCCTACAAGGACAGCGCCGCCGTCGAGGGCAGCAACGGCACCGCCAACGGCAGCGGCACCGGCAGCATCGGCGGCAACGGCGAATCGGAGGGCGATGTCATTGGGAACATCGATCAGTTCGTCATGCAGCCGGCGCCACAGGGTGTGCTCTACAAGTGCCGCATAACGCGCGATCGCAAGGGCATGGACCGCGGCCTGTTTCCCATTTACTATCTGCATTTGGAGCGCGACTACGGCAAGAAAATCTTTCTGCTGGGTGGTGAGTGGGCCATGGGCCAAGAGATCTGTGCTTCAGCAAAGAAGGCATCCTGCTCACATTCACTTTGTCACTTCCAGGTCGCAAGAGAAAGAAGAGCAAAACATCCAACTATATCGTGAGCTGCGATCCCACCGATCTGTCGCGCAATGCGGATGGTTTCTGCGGCAAGCTGCGCTCCAATGTGTTCGGCACATCCTTCACGGTGTTCGACAGCGGCAACAAGGAGAGCACTGAGAATCCGCGCCTCGATCTGGCCGTCATTATATATGTAAGTCTAGTCAGTCTAAAGATCGACTGCATCTTTATCAATTCCCCAATCTCCAACAGGACACCAACATTCTGGGCTTCAAGGGACCGCGCAATATGACTGTGATACTGCCGGGCATGACTGAGGACGATCAGCGTGTCAAGATCAGCTCAGCGGATCCCAAGCAGCAGGGCATACTCGATTTGTGGAAGATGAAGGTGAGTTGAGCGTAAGCAATCCAAGATTCCAGCATTCACATACTCTCTCTCTGTCTCTCTCTCTCTCTTTCTTTTCCTTCCACCTAGAACATGGATAACATTGTGGAGCTGCACAATAAGACGCCAGTGTGGAACGATGAGACCCAATCGTATGTGCTCAACTTTCACGGACGTGTCACGCAAGCCTCGGTCAAGAACTTTCAGTTGGTGCACGACTCGGATCCCGAGTATATAGTCATGCAGTTCGGACGCACATCCGAGGACGTATTCACCATGGACTATCGCTATCCCCTGTGCGCCATGCAAGCCTTTGCCATAGCTCTGAGCAGCTTTGATGGCAAAATTGCCTGCGAGTGAATCAGATTGTAAATTGGCATTGATGGAGAGAACAGTTACGCATGCCTTATTATGCTCGACTATGCATACCCTAACTCTAATTGAATGCGGTCGTCTTAGAATGTAAGAAATATAAACAGAGAAGATCAGAGAAAAGGAGAACTTTTATCAGTCATGGGCTATATACATATATAACATATGTTATTCAGCTGTATTAATACACAGAGTTATACATATATTATTTTTCACGCAATACCCTACAAAGATCAAGACAACAACTAAATACAATTTCATTAAATTTTCCATACTTTTACCTTAACTAAATGCTTCAAACTTTAAACTTTAAACCAAATTCTGTACTTAAACATTTTCTGTACAAAATATTCACTTCATATATATTTATATATGAGTATTATTATTATTTTATGATTTAAAACATATATAGTCTATAATTCTAGTCAGTCGAAGTGCGCATCAATGCAGATTTGCGGCACAGTAGGCAAAAAATCACATATTTCTATATAAATATATAGATAAGTAAATCAACATATTTATTGTAAATTAGTCTATGTAATAAAAAGTCTACTCACCGATTTTGTAAAGAAACCCAAAAAAAAGTAACACAAACTCTATCTCTATGTTCTTCACATACAAATTTCAAAATCATAAACAAATCAAAAGGAAAATGGAACAAAAATCAAACATATTTCAAAAATACTAAAAAAACGATTTTCTAATTTGAATACAACTCGAAAAGAATATATATATATGTATGTATATTCTATATATACAAAACTATTTATATTGATGTATCTAGATCAAAAGAAATTACTATTAGTGCATAAGAGAGCATTACTATTTGTGCCGAGCTCTTATTACAGTTAAGTAACAATCTAATTTAATAAACAATTATTTTTCAAAACAACTATTTATGTATATCAAATTAAACAAAATATATGAAACCAAAAATATAATAATAAAAAGAAAAAATAAATAGAAATTAACGAGAAATTAAATGTATTTAATATATATGATTAAATATTTCTATTTAGATAAATGTTAACTGAGTCTGCTTCAGCTTCAGCTGATCTATAGATGAACAGGAGAGTTTCAACAATGTTTAAAAATTTAACTTTTAAAACATCTCATTTTACTATCTATCAACATTTCGTTAGCAGAAGCTTAGACCTTTCAAACAATTCAAATTTTCATCAGCCAACTACAAATAATTTAATACATATTCAAGTATAGTTAATTTTATTTAGTGCCCATTAAGTACAATTTCATTTGTGTATAATAAATGCATTATTTCGGTAGTACGTCTTTTGATTAGAAACAATTTGGAGCTATATACAAAACAAGATCAGGTTTCAATTACGTACTTTAGTTATTTAAAAAAAAAACAGTTCGCGTTTAGATATCCGTACTCAAAACGAGATTCAATTAATATCCTTATGGAATGTACAATTTGTTTCATGCGTTCAATAAAACTCTGGAATGATCTAGATAAGAACTTAGAGAGGCTATGAACGCGTGCGAGTTTTGTGCACGTCTCGATCATTGGCCAACCTGAACTCGTCTGGGTCGTAGTCCTTGTAAGCTAACTGTCGCTCAGGCGACGTTTCAGGTAACTTGTTAATTTTCTGCAGGCGTGTGATTACAATCTGCAGATGACGCCCGATGTAATCTTCACTGGGCGCCAGTCGCTGAGCAAACTGCAGGCAAGCAGCAGCCTTGGCCATCCATTTGCGCTCCACGAAAACCACGCAGAGATTGTGCAGGCCCTGCGTATTGTGCGGATCGTGCTGTAGTATGCTGCGATAGCACTTCTCTGCCGCATCCAGATCCTTCATGTGATTGATGTAGATGTCGCCAAGCAAGATGAGGCCCTTGACATGCGTGGGATGATGGCGTATCAATTGATTGAGAAACGGAACCGCATCCAGCGGTCGCTTCGAGTCGGCCAGCAACAATGCGAGATTAAAGAGGGCGCTGCGAAAGTCCGATTTGAGGTGTATTGCGCGCTTGAAGAACTGCTCGGCTTCGTCAAAGCTGGACTCGTCCATGGCCAACATGCCCAGATTGAAGTAGACCTTCTCATTATTGGCATCCTTGGACAGAAGCTTGTAGAGGCGGGCGCGCGATAACTGACGCGCCTCCTCGCCGCCCAGCTCTTGCAGAAGTATGGCCGAATTAAGCAGCGCCTGCTCGTGCTCCGGATACAATTCGATGGCCTTGTTGAAGTACACATGCGCCTGCTGACTCTTGCCCTGCTCCAGAAACACGACGCCCAAATTGTAATATATATCAGCATTTTCACTGTCATACAGAAGCGCCTGCTCATAGACCTCCTGCGCTTGAGCCGTACGATTCAGTTTCATGAGAATGTCGCCACGATTTATATAGGCCTGCAGCAGGAGTAATGTGGTTACATTATAATCTGAGATATATTTGAGAACTCTTACCTGCACATAATCACTGCGCATGCTGATTGCCTGACGGTAGAGATGATCGGCCTCCTCCAGCCTTGTTTGATTCTTCGATATCAGATTGGCCAGATTAATGAAAACATTCAGATGATTGGGCGCAATTCGTGCATGGTAGCTAACGCCAGCCTTGGCCTGTGGGAACAGCGCCTTGGCGCGCATATACGCCTGCTCTGCCTCCGCGTAGCGCTTCAGGTTGTTGTAGGTGCGGCCGACATTGATGTGGGCGCCAATGTCATCTGTTTGTATTTGCACGGCTTGCTGAAAGTAGAGCAACGCCTCATCGTATCGTCCCTCGTTCTCGAGGGCGTGACCCACGTTGTTGTACAGTTTGGCATTGCGTTGATTCACATGCACGCCGGACATGAACAGCGAGTACTCTGTGCGCCAATCCCAGTTGCGCTGCTGTGTCTTCAGACCATGCGCCAGCAGCAGGGCAACAAGTGCCGCCTGCGCCAGACGCCCCCAGTGAGTGGCGCGAAAGCGCCGCTGGAACTGATGATAGCCATAAGCAACAAGCAGACAGTAGCCCATGGACGGCATATATAAAATGCGCTCGGCTACCACAAAGCCAACCGGAAAGAACAAATTCGAAGCGGGCAGAAACGGCAGCACCATCCAGCCTAGGCACATGAGCAGTGTGCGTGACTGGGCTAGATTGCGGGAGAAGCAGGCCTTTGCCACCAGCGCGCCCAAAGCCAGAAAGGTGCACAAGGTGGCCAAGTTTCGTGCATCACCAAATCCGTCCAGCAAGGGCACGGTGCCTGCAAGGAGCACATTGTTTAAATGACATTCCATTCAACTTATGAATCACTCACCCATTGTCCAGTCGCAGCAGAGCAGCGATGGGCATAGCAAGAGCCAGCAGTTTAGATAGATGAGGTAGGCGTAGGTCAGTTGGCGCACCGGCGTCTCGGCTGCCGAGGCGGGATTGTCGAAGCGCGTGAAGATGGGCAACTGGGAGCCCATCACATAGACGCGTCCGACCAGCAATGCGACTGTGATAACGACCAGAAAGGCCAAGCGCTTCCACAATGTGGACGACCAGCGTCTGGCGTTAGCATGGCCCGCCTTAGTCGGCGGTTGCTCCTCAAACATACGCAGCACAAAGTGCCACAGCTGCAGGGGGCGTTGCTGCTGCACCACGAACAGCTCGTAAACTGCACAAATGCCAGCGACCGTGATGCCCTGCTCTTTGCACAGCATGGAGGCCAGGAGGCAACTGCCGAAGCAAAGGCAAAGCGCCGGCCAATTCGTGCGTCGCGGCGAGCCACTCGTTGCGTGCGCATAGCTGAGAAAGGCGCCCAGGTAGCATATGGAAGAGAGCAATTCAGCGCGGCCTACGACGCCAGTAACGGCCTCGGTGTGCACCGGGTGTGTGGCGAACAGGAGCGAGGCGACAAAGGCGCATGTGTTGAGGGAGGACGACGACGAGGTCCCGGACGTGGTGGATGCAGCGGACGACGCTTCATTACTGCCAGCTGCACACTGGCGCAATATGAGGCGGCAGACACGACGCCACAGCAGGCAGACTGCAATGTGCAGCAGCAGGTTGACGAGATGATAGCCGAACGGCTCCAGTGCATGCAGCAAGTAGTTAAAGCGGAACGTCAGCACGGTTAGCGGCCTGTACGACTTGTGGGACTGCTCCTTGCGCATCGGCGTGCCCCAGAAATCGTTGAGGAACACATTACGCAGCGGCGTGCTCGGCCGCAAATCCTTGTTGTCCCTTATCGCGCTGATGTCGTCAAACACCAGACCGCACTGCGTGCTATTGTAATAGCAGACCACACAGGCCACACAAATGCAGAGGAACTCGAGCAAGTTGCGTTGCGAGCTGCTGCCAGCTCTCGCTCTCACCCGCTCCCGATTGCATGCGGCTGCAGTTGTTGCATGCTGTTGTTGCTGTTGCTGTTGCATTTGGTGCTGATGTTGGTGTTGGTTGGGGTTCGTTGACATGTTTGACTTTCGGCTCCTGCCCCCAATCGCCGTTCCCGTTACTTTCCAGTCAGTGCAGAACTTTTAGTTCATGTATCCATAATTACTTTAACCAAGCCAGATGGAATGCGTTTTCTTTTCTGCAGTTAACTTCTATGGAGGTGTGTGTACAAGTATTTCTTATCAAATATGTAGAGCTTCTACATTGCCTGAAAGAGAAAAGAAAATTATAATTAATAAATTACTTTTAATCGTTTGTCTATAGAGATATGCACTTTAAAGTATTTAGTGATTTATACTATACATTTTTAAATTACTTATTACTTATTACTTAGTCTTTACTAAATTTTAATATACATTTTTAAATTTTAACTGTTTTTAAATGCAGTTGAAGGAATTTTAAAAATGTTTTGCATAAATTATTCATTTATATGTACAAAAGAATATTTTAATTTACCTTTAAACCGTTCATTCACACAATTTAATCAATTTAATTGATAGTCCTTTAAATATTTTAAATTTATGATTACATTTGCTTTGCTTTAGGTAAAACCCTGGATTTATGAAAAAATCAATTAATGCGCAACAAAGTAACTTCGTCCCGGTTACTGTCCTCAATACCGACTGCATAGACCAGAGTCCCGAAGTTAACAAAGTTGTAAGTGCCCCAACAAAATCAACGGCAGCGGCAGCGGCAGCGACGGCAGCAGCGGCAGCAACCGGCAAAAGTTGCACGAAGAGAATATTGCACAGTCAGCAAACAGAGTCGAAGCTGGAGTATGCGACAGGAAATGGGTGTGTTTTTGTTTGTTTTATAAATATTATGAAGGAAGACATTACTGGCTGAGGCACAGGCAGAGACAGAAGCAGAAGCAGAGGCACTGGCAGTGGCAGAAGCAGAGGCACATCGGCATGCGGATGCAACATTATTGCTTCACATGCGCTGACCGAGAGACAGCAACAAAGTTGCACTCAATGTCATCGATTTTGTGTGCCGCCAGTCAAAACAAACCACCACCAAGTAAACGTTACGACCGCCCTAGAGAGCCACATAGAAAGAGAGAGCGAGCGAGAGCGAGAGCGAGAGAGTGTGATGTAGTGAGAGCAACTTTGTTGCACGACCGACATTTTTACAACAGGCCCGAAGGACGCACGTGCAGGCCAATGCTTGTTGATTTCCCGCCAATGGATGCGCAGGCGCATTCGAAATCCTTGCACTTTCGTTTTGTGGCCAGCAACAACAACAACAGCAGCAACACTCTCAGCGCCGCTCTCAACGAATTTTAGTGTTGTGTTTTTGTAAAATTACTTTGACCGAGATCCTTGCACTGCGCCGCCTTCTCGACACTGCCGTCAGCCACCCCCTGTGGTACGCACGTCCTCTCACTCATGGCGAATAATTCGACGCCATTACATTGGCGTCCGAGCGCTGGGCACACGCAAACAGACAGCTACAACAACAAAACACAACATGTACACACACACATATGAATATTCCTCTACGTTGGCCAACTTTGTTGCAAATTGCAATTATTACAATGTTGTCAGTTATTGTAACTGAATTACCGGCACATTTAAGGTTGTTTACTTCGGTGTTTACGTACCGCGTTTATTGAGTGATTTATGGAGGTAGTTGCATATCTATAAAATAGTTACATTTTAACACAAAACTCAACACAGCTTTTGGCCAGCTTCCTAGCAATATGCCATTCACGTGGGTACGCAAGCATATCGCCACCAATCGATATGCTTATAAACTATCGGTAAGATGTTATAAATTATCGAAACCTACAGCAAGACAACAACCCTGAAAATAGCCACAACGTTGTGGGTAAAAGTAGATGCCGGAAGAAAAACAAATTTTCATTAGATAAAAGCCACAGAAACCTGGTATAATAATGTCAACGGAAGACTTCTACTTGCGCTACTATGTTGGCCACAAAGGAAAGTTCGGGCACGAGTTCCTCGAGTTCGAGTTCCGGCCAGATGGAAAACTCCGCTATGCCAACAATTCCAACTATAAAAATGACACCATGATCCGCAAGGAAGCGTTTGTGCATCAGTCTGTCATGGAAGAGCTAAAACGGATCATAATCGACTCGGAGATCATGCAGGAGGACGATCTGCCTTGGCCTCCACCAGATCGCGTTGGCCGACAGGTGAGTGAAAGCCTTTGCAGCGTGCAAATGCCGCCAATATGTATTTGCATACATACATTAATACATATGCACACACACATGCATATTTATTCATGTATTAATCATATTTTGTGTTTCTTAAAGGAACTGGAAATTGTCATTGGCGACGAGCACATCTCCTTCACCACCTCAAAAACAGGCTCACTGGTGGACGTTAATCGGTCCAAGGATCCAGAAGGCTTGCGTTGCTTCTATTATTTGGTACAGGATCTAAAATGCCTGGTCTTCTCTCTCATCGGTCTCCACTTCAAAATTAAACCCATATAAAACGGTTGGCAAACCAGCAACTCATTTATATACTCTACATATAAGCTTAATTAACAGCCTCATTAAATTTTGTAATAATTTACTACAAATGAATTGCATATGTATTATTTTGTATGTACATGTATGGTAAATAAAATGAAATTTTAGAGCTGTAAGCAAATTACCTGAAACTTTATAATTGTGTGGAAAGTCCAGATAACTACTGCTATCATTTGGTAAACGCAGATTATAGTAATATACATAAATCTCTGCCAACTAGAGAAATTTATTCGAAATTTAGAGGAACAAAGCACACTCATTGCATAAACTAGTTGTAATATCATTTATTAAACAACATATTAATATATATATAAATAAAAAATATTTAGTTTTACATTTGTACAAATATTTCAATACTTCATAAATGGTATTTGTAGAGAACCCTATTCTAAAGCATCTTACAATATTTATATATATTTCTATAGATAGCGATATGCTAAACTGTTAAAATGGTGTAATTTCACATGACACCAGATTTATTTGATTTATACATAGTAGAAAAGCTCGTGATTTCATTAATAACTTATAATTCTAACTAGGCTATAAGGCAAGTCGTCACTAAGAGGGATAGAGTAAAGATAACCGATTTTTCTGACAATTTTGTGTAGCTTCACGAAGCGCTTGGAGATTCGCAAATTTGAAATGTTGCATATGCTTACTAAATTCAGTCTTTGGGGTTACTTAACAGTTATTTATAAAACTACGGCACTGCACGCGTAAAATGCACATGTAAACTAGCTAAAGAAAGCTCTTGTAGAGCCGAATCCGTAGATCTCAGAGTCATAACTGTGGCTGCTGATGCAGGGCGAGTGTGGCTGCGATATTTGTACTGGCCCGCTCCAGATAGCTGCCAGGCATGGGGCCCAGTCCTGGCATTTCCAATTGTTGATGCTGTTGGTGTTGTTGGTGTTGCTGCTGTTGCTGGAGATGTTGGAGTTGCGGTTGTTGTTGTTGTGGAGCTTTGAGTAAACTGGGCGATGCCTGCAATGGCGTATTAGAGCCCATGCCCGCACTGCTGCCGCCGGGACTGGGACCGCCCTCTTTGAGCGGACAGCCGATGGTGAGGCGCACATGTAACCCAGATTCCTTTATAAGATTCACGACATCGCCATGCGACATGCCCGCAATATCGATGCGGTTAACGGCAATAATCCTGTCGCCCACTTTCAGCTCCCCACAGCGATCAGCCGGACTGCCCGGTATTAGTTTGCCTGAGGAGAGAAAGGCAATTATAAAATCAATCCATTGCCTGAAAAACCAACAATTTGATCTTACCTATTGTGGAGCCGTAGTAATGATTCGATGAGGAGATTATGACAAAGCCAAATCCCTCGTTCTCATGCCGACTGACAATCACATCGTAGGGATAGCGTCGCAGTTGCTGCAGCGGCGCTTGCTGAAGCAGCGGAGCTCGTCGCCTACGCAATATCATTGTCACCTGACCACGCACGGCAGATTCGCCCATCAGCGAGACGACTTTATGATGCGAAGAGTTTAGCTGAGTCAATAAAGAAATGCATTTGATGAGCGCACCGCGTCATAAGCAATCGCATCAACATACCACATTAATGCCATCGATGCTGAGGATCTCATCGCCGGTGGCGATCCGATGATCATTATCGGCTGCCCCGCCCGGCACAATGTGACCCACAGTCACCTGGGAGCCCTCCTCTGTGCCACCAACGATGCGAAAGCCGAAGCCCATCGCCTGCCGCTCCAGCGTCACCTCGGTCAGCTCACACTGCTCGGCATCCTCCGAGGCATCCAGCAGGGCACCGTTACGCCAGCTGGGCGAATGCTGCAGCTGCAGCTGCTGCTGTGGCGGATCCAAGTTGGCAAAACCCACGCGCCGTCTATCGCTCAGCAGCTCATTGACGCGACGCTGCATCCGCTCGTTCTGGATGTGCGCCGCTTGCAACGGCGAGTACTGCCCGGTGGCCGATGCAACTGAAACTGGCGGCTGCTGCACGTAATAGCCCAGCTGCGACGGCTGCTGCGGTCGTTGATAGCGCTGCGCCTGGCAATCGTAGCAGTAGCAGGATTCATGATGACCCAGCGGCAGTGGCAGCGGCTGCATGCTGGGCGGCAGGCCGTAAATTGGATTATAGTTGCCTCCATCGCCCACATCCACATCGACGTTGCTCTGCAGGGTGGCCTCGGCCAGGCGCTCGCTCAGTCGACTGACCATCTTGGGATAGGGATCCATAAACGGTATATCGTCCAGCTCCTGCAGACTATTGTTCGACTTGCCCGCCGAGCCCTGCAGATGCAGTGCCTTGTTCTCCACGGATGCACCCCCATCCGCCTGCTGCAATTCGTTATTTGGCGTCAGGACGCGGGCACGTCGCGTGTCCACCAACGGTGTCTTCGGCCGCATGGGCAGCACCTCTTTGGGCTGAGTGCTGTACAGATCAGCGGTGGGCGTTTTGCTGCGAAACAGCCCGGCACCAGTGCCGCCCACAAAGTTCTTGCGCAGATTGGCCACATTGCCCAGGCCCTGGCCAGCGGCCGATTGCTCGGGCGGCGTGCGCTGTATCTTAAGAGTGGTGGGCGTGGTTTGGCTGCACTCCTTGAGCAGCTCCACCACATAGAAGTGAGGCTTGTTGCGCACATTGATGCCGTTTATCTCGAGCAGCACATCCCCCTCCAACAGCTGAGTGCAGCAGTTGCGGTCGAGGATCTTCTTCACAATCTGCCCGCAAGCGGAATCAGCGATGGTGAAGCCAAAGCCCATGGCGCCCTTCATGATGGAAAACGTGTAAATCTCCGGCTTCTTCATCAGAATGAAACCACTTCCAGCCGCTTTGCTAACGCCTTCGCCAGACAAATCCAGAAAATTGTAATTGCCATCCATGTTCAGGTCGACGTTCAGGCGACGCTGCTTCTCCGACTCGCACGGCATAACGTCCACGGCCATGGTGGTCACCACCTCAGTGTTGGGATCATTCGGATCGAAGGGCAGTGGATAGCCGCGGCACACCTCCAGCGCAGCCGTCTCACCGGGCAGTATGGACTGAAAGATGTTGACCATGTCGTGGTGCGTGTAGCCCAGCACACAAGTGTCATTCACATAGACCAGCACATCGCCCGTCTGCAGCTGCCCGTCCAGCCAGGCTGGGCCATTGGGCACCACTGTCTTGATCTGCAGAAACTCCTCCACATCGCTGCCGTTGCTGCCGTCGCTGCCAACAATGGTGAAGCCCAATCCACGCGTCGACTTCACCAGCGTTGTGTTTATCCGCTGGCCCTGCAGTTCCGCCGGATTGCGTGTGAATTTGTACGGCAGCTTGGCTGCATTGGCTGCCATTGGCATTGGCGCCGCTGGCAATGGAGTTTGCCTCGCATTCGCTGCCTCCTGCGCTGCCGTCGGCGTCTTTGAGCGTTGCTGTGGCGGCGGTGCCTGTTGCTGTTGTTGTTGTTGCTGCTGTTGCTGCTGCTTTTGCTGTTGTTGCAGTTGCAGCTGCTCCTGCTGCTGCTGGCGTTGCTCAGCCGCACGACGCTTCGCTTCAAGCACCGGATTCTCATACTGAGTGCGTCGATTCACATGATCAATAAAGTACATGCCATACATGGAGTCCTCAATCTTCTCCCAGCCATAGGGCAGCTCATCCTCGCAGCAATCCTCCAGCGATTTTTTCTGATACTTGGACAGACGCGGATCCAGCCAGTGCGAGGTGCCCGTATTGTGGCTAGAAATAAAAGGAAACATTGAATAATTGTATATAAAAGCATTCTCCTCTCATTCACTCACTCTATAAAGTACAGTTCGCCGCGCTCCGTGTAGGCCGTCTCCCATTTGGGCGGCAGTGGTCCGAGGCCATCGCCGGGATCCTCGTTATTCGCCTGATTCATGTCTGCAGCGCCGCATTCACTGCCCATGCTGCTGTCCCGGCCTTCGCCATTGTAGTACGGACCTTGCAAAAGGTTTTCTGCAAGAGGAATAACGAATTTGTTGATTAATTATAAAAGTCCTTATTTTCCTGCTCCCAACTTTTCCTGCGGCCAACTTCAATCAATGAACCATCGCCTGACCTCAAACCGGATGTGTGCAATTAGCTTTTGCTTGACTGATTTGTCACACTACGGTTCAAACGCTGGTCGGCCACGCCCACGCCCACGCCCACAGCCAAACAGGTAAATCGGTAAATCGTTAAAGAGGTGTGCATCCAGCCGAGAATAGTTTGGCCAGGCCCCTGCATGGGCCATTCCTATTGCAGCGCTTTTTGTTGAGTGTTGAATGAACCGTAACATGTTCTATGCCAACCAACAACAACAACAACAACAACAACAGACAACAACAAACAAGTGCATTTATTATTAACCACAAAACAAGTCGAAAGAGTGGTCTCCAGAAGGCTTACTTGAACGCCTCTGACCCAGTTCGCAGCCCTCTTGTTTACATGTGAACACCACAAACCAAAGGGTCTTGAAGGATGCAATTACGCGTTGTAATGAGGGGACCAGCACTACCTAGTATTCAGGTTCATTGTAGACAATCATTTGAGCTCATGTGAGGGGCGTGGTAAATTATTATATTATGACTATTATATTTATTATGATAGATCATCAAAGTTTAAATAGGAAAATTGTGTTATTATATTTATTATTAGAGATTTACTAAACTTACTTAGAGGAACTTGATTATTATAATAATAATTATTAATTATTGAAATGTTTTATTACTGTATTTATTATTGAAGATTATCTAAAGTTTTCTGGAGCAGTTCTATTATTATAGATTTACTACAGTTATATAGAAAGTTTGTATTAATTATTGTATAATGTATTGTAATTTTCTAAAGTTATATGCAGGATTTTAATTATTATAGATTCTCCTATGAAATATAATTGTAATATGATTTTTACCTAAATAAATATGGAGCATATTGAGTCTATTATAATGAAGATTTTCTTAAAGAGTTTCAAGAATTTAAGACCCATTTCTTTAAAGAGTATCCCACATCCATTCCAGGAAAGACATCAAATTTTATGTGAAAATATTTTTTCTTGCAGCAGTTGTTGATTTTTCGAAAAGTGTAAAAAATAATATAAATATTTATACTATATGTACATATGTATATATTATCTAGTCCCAACAAAAAATGGGGATTGTACATATGAATCCCCATATTTTTTTGGGAATAGATTATTTATTTATTTAGTGTTGATTCTTTTAAAGAAGTTTAAGCACGAGCATTTCGACAATGATATTATTATTATGCAAAGATTTTTAAAAATAAATGTAGATCCTCAAGAAATGGTATGCAAACATAATGATCTTTTGCAGAGACCCATCAAAGCATAAGCTTTGCCAGAAGATATTTATGGAATAATTTTGTAGCTCTAATAACTTGGACAACGCATTAATTAGTCAGTCAATCGATTAGTCATTCAATCAAGCAGTTATCTGCTTATCTCAATTAAAACCTCAACAGAAACTAGAAGTTCTTTATAAAATGAAAGTTTTGCATCTTTTGTTTGCAGTCCACAAAGTTTATGCAAAGTCCTATGCAGACTATTCAAATTCTGCACAACTCATAATGATGTCTAAAATCGAGCTAAATCTGATGCTAAAAATTTACATCAATGCTCATTAAAACAGCCAACGGCAGTTGCTAACTGTGCTCCGGCGAAGCGAGCAGAGAGAAGCGATTCGATTCAGTCCGCTCATCGTTAGCCCATATGGAGTAGAGTAGGTCCATATATGTGCATATGTATATATACATGTAAGCATATGTCTATAGACTTACTTCTCAGACATCTTCATGGATAGGAGTTGCAGTTGCCCACACAGAGCAAAAAATCAAATATCAGAAACGAATCATTTGCATAGAGAAATATAAATATTTACAAATGTATGCATGAATATGTACACATGTATGTGTGTATGTATGGGTAAGCGCTGCATGGAGCTCTGATCAATTAGAGAGCAGGCAGATGGCCTCATGTTCGATTCATATTGGACTCCAAGCAGCGGCCCCATCAATGGGCGCTTTTTACTGACTAACGCAAATAGAAGTTGTGCCATGTAGCCCCGTGTGTATGTGTGTGTGTGCTTGTGTTTATGGATGCTGCATAATCCAGAAAGTGTGAACGAACGAGCCCAAACTACGGAAGTTGTTGGTGCTGCTTTTTTTTACCTTTTTCTCTCTCTTTTTTTTTTTTTTGCTATGATTCAGTGTGGCACAGTTTGCTTGAACAGTTGCTGCTCCGCCCCTCCCCACCCCCCAAACAACTTCACTTGTCTGTGTCGACTGCTTGTGTAAATATTTGTAGAGCAGGCGAAGCTATTTGATCACCAGATGTGGCACAGCAGAAATACAGTTGCTTTGAATAGACGACAGCGCGCGGTGTTTTATAGGTGAGTCGAGTGAGTTCCCTTACAGTTCTCCATATACTGCAATTTGTTCAGCGTTCATCTATGTATGTGTATATATGTAGTTATGTTATACACACATATATAATGTGACCTTATCTATGCAAAACATTTCTTATCATTGTTTGTCTCAGATAAGCGCAAAGTAATTGAACAACATGCAAGAAAATGCTCACTGGACATTATGTTTATGAGAAGGTATGGGAAATATGTATATATGTATATGTAAAGGGAAGATCATACAGCAATAGAACAAGAGTCTACAATTTAAAGCGCTCTAATATGTCTGTACTTAGAGAGAAGAAAAGCTCTGCACTAAACTACTTATAAATTAGATATTAATTTAATTATAATTTTTTTAATTTATTATTTTATTATACGTTATTTATATTGATTTATTATTTTATTATACATTATTTATATTAATTTATTAGTTTATTATAGATTATTTATATTCATTTATTATTTTATTATAGATTATTTATATTAATTTAATATTTTTTTAAACATTATTTATATTAATTTAATATTTTATTATACATTATTTACAATAATTTATTATTTTACATTATTTATATTAATTTATTATTTTATTATACGTTATTTATAATAATTTATTATTTTACTATACAATATTTATATTAATTTATTATTTTATTATAGATTTTTTATATTAATTTATTATTTTATTATAGATTTTTTATATTAATTTATTATACATTATTTATATTAATTTATTATTTTATTATACATTATTTATAATAATTTATTATTTTATTATAGATTTTTTATATTAATTTATTATTTTTTTTATATTAATTTATTATTTTATTATACATTATTTATATTAATTTATTATTTTATTATACATTATTTATAATAATTTATTATTTTATTATAGATTATTTATATTAATTTATTATTTTAATATGGATTATTTATATTAATTTATTATTTTACTTTTCATTATTTTTATTTATTTATTCATTATTAGTGCTACCTTATCTCTATAATAATTAAAGCTGCTAATTATTTACTATTTTGACAAAATAAAATGCTTTAATTGCAATTAATATCCTCTCAAGTTTCAATGAAAATAAATGCCTCAATGGAAATTTTAGTTCTACTTAAAATATGTTAATTCTCTGTTTTCCTTTTATAGGAAAGTCGTTACGTCAACTTATTTAAATAAATATATGTATAAATAAGCCAAATAATAAAGCAAAATTGCAAATATATTCCATATATATTCTATATATGCTTTCCATATAGAACTCCATCAGCTCCTGGCCATTCAATTATTCATTCACAGCTCACATATAGGGGTTCTACCAAACTTAAAGAATGCCAACTTTTCTTTTCACTTCAAAGTCAATGAACTCTCGCCTCTCTGGCCTTAGTTGAATTGTTAGCAGCTGCCCTTAGATGGAGCGCACGCCCCATCTTCATCTTGGGGCGGACACATGCTAAGCTAGAAGATCGCCAAGATGTTTATATTTAGTTCTGGCCTGTGCGGACTTCTCGGGCTTGAGAATGCATTGTTAGCCGAACAACAATGCGAGCATGTTGGGAACTGCTCATATCTCTGCGCAGCTCCATTCGCATCTCTTCCTCTCTTTTCTTTTGCCCCGTCAATCTCTTGCCTTTCTTCTCTTTTCAATACAGTTTTGTTCTTTTTTTTTTGCAATTAGCCACAATTTTTTGCGTGATTATCGTTGTCAATCATGGACGATACAGAGGAAAACTCAGACGAAACCTCTTATTATGAGTAATGGATATTGTTTGATTATCACAGCCAAAGGAAACTATTGTTGGCTCAAGTGTGACGCATAGGGAGTACCCTTACTTTAGGGAAAAGTAGGCTAATTAGTAGTTAAGGTTTTGTTTAGGTGAGAACAAATTTCTTCCAGAACATTTCAAAGTAAATATACTAAGGAGACTTTATGCTAGGATTAGGCTTCTCAATAGGGCTAGAACTCTGTCTATAGATATTTCCAATTTCTCATTAACTTTATTCCAAAATAATAATCTTCAATCATTTTTAAGAATGTCAAATTAAACAAAATGATATTATAAAAATCAATTTTAGATCCACATATAAATATATATGTATTTATATCAATTTCTATATCTTTCCAGTATCACATTCCATCGGATAATTGAAATACCCACTTCATACCCTATATAAAAACACGCATGTCTCTGATCTGTAGATTGAGCATGCTGAATCGCACAAGCCAAGAGCATGACTCACATGCAACCAAGACGCAGTGAAGCCCGGTTCGGGCATAAAGAGAACAAAAAACAATAAGAAATGCGCGCCAGGTAAGCAGCCCATTATATTTAGACATTCAGACAGGGGTGGATCAAGAAATGCACTTTACAAGCCTCAAAACCTCAACTGCTGAAGAGGGTCAATGACAGTGACATATCAAGCTGAAAGCATTTCACAAAATTTACATAGAAATAGTGGAGAGGGAGAGGGAGAGAACGAGAGAGTGCGAGAGAGGAAGGGCACATAAAGAGGTTGGACTTTAAATAAGTTTAAATGGTAGTTTGAAGAGTGTAATGGGAAACATAAATGTATCACTAATATAGGTATATAATATACGTATATATATATCAACTTAATCAGACTGTTCTTTTACTGTCTGAAAGCATATATAGAGCTAATAGCAGAAACCCCCAGTTGCAGTTGCTTTGTATGTATAGCCCTTTGAAGAAACTTCCAGTTCCCTCAGTTCTTGCTTGAATATCATATAATCTATAATTCTAAGCCTTAGATAACTATATAAATGCCAATCCTCTATATCTATATATGCATATACTAAGGCATATAAAATTAAATTAAATATTAGAGAATGCTTATGCTATAAATATACTATAGTATATAGAATATTGTCAAATAGATATCGCATACATACATATTTACGGTCTCTAATATTGTAATATTAAAACCTTCTCCAACTACTATAATCCTACTTTATTAATTCTACTTTATTTAAAGTATCAATTCAATTCATTTGTAAACAAAGACTATTTATTGTCTATGACTCTTAAGAGGCTTAATTCCTATTCAAGTAATTCCCCTACTCGGTCAAATAAATTGCTCAACGGCCTACAAATCAATTAAGAATTCAAACCATGGAGGCCCAGTCTAGGCGCGCTTTCTTTAAAGAAATGCCTGGCCTAGCCTCGTCTAGGCCGGCCCAGCCCATGCTCGAACTATTTGAATGGCTGGAGACGTTGCCATCAAGTCGTGAACTCTCACTGCGCATAAATAATGAATGTCATTGAGCCATGCAGCAGCAATGTGCAACACTTCAGGACTGCTCGAGCCACTGAGCACCACCACCGGGTGGCTGAAGGGCGGTGCTTGCGGCATTAAGATGGTGCTTGGGACTGAGTTGTGTGGAGCGAATTGTGGAATTGTGGCTCCTAGCATAATGATGGCATCTAATTGGCTTTGCTGCTTCGTTAACCTGGCTTACACACGCCACCCATCTCAAGCGCAAGCTCGCAGAACCCCTCCTTACCAGGCAGAACCCTTTCCTTGTGCATGTCACAATGTTGTCGTAATCAAGAAATTAATAATCGCATCATATGACGCGAATGGGAGCAATGGAGGTGAGGCGACGAGGCGAGGAGGTGAGGAGGCGACGTCGGCGTTGGCTCTGCTAATTGCCAAAGACATGACGCGTAAATGATAACTTAAGCACACACACACACACACACACACATACACACACACAGATTGAGGTGTTTCCTCGTGGGTGACCATGGTGAGTGAGTTCATTGCCATTGCGGCTGTTCCAAGACCAAGTTCACACATTCAACTGCCTGAACAAAACGCGCTAATAAATAAATTTCATAAGCTTCATAAACTATGTCCGATGTTACCAAATTTAGAGCCCACATAACAATGCTAAGATCTAAAACACCTGCTTAAAAAAACAAAATATGAATAAAATACAAAAAAAAACCATAAACTAAGTCAAGCCAACATTCACCATTGATGCTCCGTTTAGGAATTGTCGCTTGGCCAACTTCCGAAAGCGATTATTATTTGTTGTTGTTGTTGTTGTTGAGTGAAATACATAATTTCAGATGGCCCATTTAGGTTGGGTCTTTGTTAAGGCCTGCGGCTTGGCTCTGATTGCTCACTCTCTCGTGCTGAGTGCGTCTGCTTCGAACTATAAATATCAATTTTCCACTTCATATGCATAAGCGTACTAATGCCAGCCACGCCCCATGCCCGCACGCCCACAGTAACAACTTTGAACTCGATCAAACTTGTGGCAGCCCCCACACACAGACTCATGAATGAATGTGGCTGGGGCTATATACTACAATTTACTACGAAAGCGAGAGAGAGAGAGAGAGTGGAAGAGAGAGAGAGAGAGGGAGACACTTTGCGACAAGTGTTTGGGTAGGTAGCTGCAAGTGGTTTAAGCGGCATTTGCGCTCACATTTCAGAGTGCTGCAAATGCCACAGTAGAGTCTCAAATGCAGGGACGCCATGAATGAGAATGTTATTGAATATCAGATGGCATGAGCAAGACGTATACTATATTCGATTACAAAATAAACACGAGTCATGGGCGTTAACTGACTAAGAGATACCCTGCATATGGAGTTTATGCTACAAGTAAACATTTCAAAGAATTCATATCAAATGAGAGCACTCCAGTACCAGGTATACCCTGTAGTGGTCATTTCTGTTTCTATATCTGTTTCTCACTGCAGTTTGAGCAATCTGTGACACCTTGACATACCCTCTAGCGGATATTTATTCCAACTCAGCCAAGACTGGTCTCTAACCAGGCCAATATACTCTTTATGCACTAGCTGAACGAGTATGAATAAACTGAGTCACGAAGTAAAGTACAACGAAAACTCTTGAACGTCACCTGTTTGGCTTGTTGGCCGTTCAGCGTCTTGGTAGAGCCCGAAGACCCACAAGCAGAAGTGCGAAACGGCTTCAACTTACAAGCGAATCCATTGTCTTAACTCTCCTCACTTGGGCCCAAGCAGCTGAGGTGTAAACAATTGGCACGTGTCTGTTTGGACAGCAAAGGGCACAAAGCACAAGCAAATCAATTGAACTCTGCAGCCCCGCTGTGCACTGAAGACTTACACATAATTTTGTCTACACAATGAGAGGCAGCTAATTAAAGCAATTGCAAGTGCAACCGAAACCGAAACCAAAACTGAAACTGAAACAGAAAAGCAAACAAGCCGGAGCACAAAAATTCAAGTGTGGGTAAACTACTCATGTTGGCCATGTGGGTGGGATGAATGCCTTGCCTTGCCTTGCCTTGCCTTGCCTTGCCTTGCCTTGCCTTGCCTCAGCCTGATTGCCTGGACAGCATGTGGTGTTTCTTTTTGAGCAAACTGACCTCAATATGCTCTTGGAACTGTTTTGCCCTAAAACACATACACACACACGCACACATGGACACTGTTTAATCATTCATTCAAAGCCTCCAGTTGCAGATCGTAAGTCAACTAATCTTGCGCCTGAAATGGGAACAGCATTGACATGTTTTTTGGAACCACATAGAATTCTACATTAGCCAACAAGACACAAGTTCTTTTTTGGCTAAACTCTGCAGCAAACTAATTAAAATGAAAGTCAATTGGTCGCTAATCAATTTGTGTTTGCTTAATTATTTTATTTTATTTTATTTCATTTCATTTCATTTCATTTCATTTCATTTCATTTCATTTCATTTCATTTCATTTCATTTCATTTCATTTCATTTCATTTCATTTCATTTCATTTCATTTCATTTCATTTCATTTCATTTCATTTTATTTTATATTATATTATATTATATTATATGATTATTTCTATTTACATTATCTTATGTTATTATTTTCTTTATTTGAATGTATTTTATTTTATTTTATTTTATTTTATTTTATTTTATTTTATTTTATTTTATTTTATTTTATTTTATTTTATTTTATTGTATTTTATTTTATTTTATTTTATTTTATTTATTTTTATTTTATTTTATTTTATTTTATATTATTTATTTATTATTATTATTATTATTATTATTTTTTTTTTTTTTTTTTTTTTTTTTTTTTTTTTTGAAAGGGGAAAATTTATTTACCAAACTATTAATAAGAGGGAAATGTATGTTCACAAGAATTCAAGCCATCCAATAAATATTATCTGAGATATACGAGCTTCAAAGCTATAAGAGCTAAACCTAGAAATTGTTTAATAACTTTATAAAACTTCACTTATTTGAGTATTTCTTAGAGTTACCAAATTTGGTATTTATATACTTTTCCTTAACCTATCCTAAAGGTCATACATTCATTTTGGTAGCTAATTTTTTTTTTTTTTTTTTTTTTTTATTTCAAAGTAGAGCATTTGCTCTATGCAAGTGGTCAAAAATGCAATTCACTTTGACCAACTTTTGCCTTGAATAGGGCCTTCAGACGTTAAGGAAATGACTCGCTAGAGTTAAAGTAAAAGTAAAGTCATTATATATGAAAGAGAGGGTATCTCCTAGTTGGGTTTTTATTTTCGTATTGAACGTTGTAGTGGATAATTTGTCACGCGTTGTCTAAAGAGAGAACGTTTGCAATGCCATCAATTATATATAAATATACCATGAACAGTATTTATATATGTATGTATGTACATGCAGATTAATCAATTTGAAGAGCCGACTCGGTCTTTGTCTATTTCCATGCCAATTTATCTCTCAACTTTCATTATGCAACATTGCCTCTGTTCTGTATTTCTATGACAAGTAATACTATATATTTATATATATCAGAATTAGCTGGATCAAACCAATTTATTGGTCAGATAGTACAGAAAAGTGCAAAATGCAATCCTAAATTCTCTTAAATGCCTTTAAATTCCTTAAATTCTTTAGTTAAAAAGTCGAAATGCTTCTAATTAAAATTAGATCACAATCATAAACAATTTAATTGAATCCAAGTCCAAATAGTTCCAATTGAAATGTGTTCTCTATCATAAACAAGTTAATTGAGCTTAGTAGATTCATCTAACAAGTAATTGGCTTTCTCTAAATTAAAAAACTCTGCTATCAGATGGCAGTTAGCCCCAAATGCGCTCAGCCAAACTCTTTTCATTTTCACTTACCTTTGCTGCCTTTCAGGATGCTGCTGGGATGTCCGCCTGGGCGTGCGCTCGTTGCATTGCCATTGACTGTCCCGTTGCCGTGGAACTGCGACTGATGGTGGCCAGAGACCTGGCTGTTCAGCGAGGAGGTGCCGCCCAGCGAGGCAACATCTTCCCGCGAAGCGTGCAGCGATGCGGACGTAGACTTCTTAATAGCAGGAGGCGGCAGGCCCAGTGGTGGACCAGCAATGGCTGTACCGGTGGCAGTTGAAGCTGCTGCTGCTGCTGCTGCTGAAGTTGTTGTTGCGCCTGCTGTGGCTGGCTTGTGCATGCCAGCCATTGCATAACTGTTGCTGTCACCGTTGCCAACAGCAGCCAGATCCGCGCCGCTGGAATCGTTGCAATTGAATTTCTTGACATGGTTCGGCCGGCTACTACTTCCGTTGGCAAGGTTAGAATTTAGACTTGAGTTTCCGTTAAATGTTGCAAAACTGGTTGCTGCAACGCTGCTCGCAATTGCTCCAGCAGCACCAGCTGTTGCTACCGTTGTCGCCGATGCTGCTGCTGCTGAGCTGACAACAGGATGTGGATGCGAATGTGGATGTGAATGCTGGTGGGAAGCATTTAGCACAAGCGACGCCGGCGCCAACTGTTGCTGCTGTTGATAATAATGGCTGTTGAACTGCTGCTGCTGCTGTGGCTGCTGTTGTTGCTGCTGTTGTTGTTGGTGTTGCTGCATTAGGTAATCGCTCGCTGCTGAACCAACTGGCATTGCCTTAGCCAACAGAGCAGCAGATTTAGACGCTGCGCCTGCGGATCCCGCGCCGCCGCCACCCGCTGCTACCGCTGCTGCTGCCGTCGACGTCGTTGTTGTAGTCGCTGTTATTATTGGCATCTTCTTCTTCTTCTTCTTCTTCTCACGTTGCTGTCGTCGTTAGTAAACTTGTTTGCCCCTCTCAGCCTCGACTATCGGTTTGCCATTGCGCGTTTAATAATTTTATATTTATTTGATTCGTGTTTAATTTATGAAGTGTTTTCTCTAGATTTTTTTGCTAATTATTATCGCGTGTTCACAATGTCATTGGACTTTAGTTATTCATCGAGCACATTTGACATCATCCGCGCATTATCTAACGTGCATTGAGCAAACGTTGCCTAAAACTGAAGAGAAATGAGATAAGTCAGACTGAATGTAGGTGGGAAAGGGAGAAAGAGAGAGAAAGGGACAAAACGATACCATAAACACTTCGAGAGTCTGTTATGCGAGCAGAATATCCATTTTATAAGATTTTAATTAACCAACAAATATTTTGTATTGATAGATTCTTAAGAGGAATAATTGATTAACCAGATGCACCCTCTATTAACAAATGAATTTCGAAATAGAATATAAGTTATGTATATAAAGAATTTACGATGTAAGCGGAAACGATTCAAATATAATTTAAACTTCCTATACAACAATTAAAAACTTTAGAAACTACCTATTCATGTTTCAAATTTAGTAGCTATATAAATCTTATTTCTTTAATAATCATTTTTATAGTTGATTTTTTCTTGTTTAATTGTTTTATATTAGAAATTAAACTTCCCTAAGCTCACGTTTATTTAAATTTAAGTTTATATAATATTAACCATAAATATCATTTGCATACAAACAAATTCAAATTTATTTTCCTAAAAAAAACGTTGACTCATCATAAGAAATGAAAAAATAAAAAATATTATGAGCTCGGATGCGGGCATGAGTAAAAAGAAAATTAACTGTGCGAAAAAAGGGGCAAGAAGCACGGCAATAACATTAAATCCCTCAAGCGAAAAATTTACTCCAATAATAAAAAGTAAGAAAACAAAAACAAGAACACAGGCACACATACATACATACATATACACACACACACACACACACACACACATGTTAAGGTGGTCCTCTATATAGGGAGCTGCGGCAACAATCACCAGCTAAGAATGCCAGCAGCAGCAGCAGCAGCAACAAAAACAAAGAGAACAAAACAACAACAACAACAATAACAAGAGAGATGGAGAAACAAGTTTTGAGACCATGCCACCAGATCGACCAGTCAGACTTGATGCCACAAACAACAACAGCAACAACAAGCGGAGCAAAGGCAAAGGTAACCCCCGCATAAGCATACACACACATACATATACATACATACTTCAGTGTGTTTGTGTGTGCATGGTTGGCATCTGCACTTGCCACGGGACGCAGACGCGCAGGATGGGCTAAGCGTCAACAATGCACTGGGAAAACGAGTCGTTTAAGCCGCGAGACGCGCAGCGTTGTGGCATAGCCTGCGGTCAAGAGTCGGCACGCTCTCTATGTGGATCGCTGGTGTTGCACGTTGCACCGCCACCTGTCGACAAAATAAAAATACTCTATAAACAACAACAACCACGAAAAGGCGAAAAGCGCACGTAGCGACCACAGCGAGATAGAAAGAGAAAGACAGATGAAGGGTGAAGAGGGTGCCAGTTGCAGTTGCAGCTACTCTTAAGCGGCAATAATTTCACTTCACGGCTAAATTTCACCATTAACTTTGGCTCTTTTTAATTATAATTGTCTTTTACTTTTTCTTTGTTTAAATCACGTTAGGTGTTTTCATGTTGACATGTCAAAAACTTTTGCACAATTTCTTCTTGCTTTGCTTTTTGCTAATTGTGCGCATTTGAAATTTTCCGCAATTATGCTTACAGGTGTGCGTGTCTGTATGTGTGTGTGGGTAAAACTTCAAGTTCAAGGTAAAAGTAGCGTAATACCAGTTTTTCGATCACATATCTAATCTACTTTCTATGATACACGGCTCCCAGCTCTGGAATGTGGCAAAGTTGGCCGTAAGGTAAACAATTTCCATTATTTATAGCGATACAGCAACAATAATAACAAACACTTTCATTTTTCGCACCTCTTTGTTTGTGATTCGATTTATGTTTAGATTGATCGACAATCGATCAATAATGTGATCGGGTGTATCACAACAAACGCAGGAGCAGCCAAGCGGCTGGCACTTTCCATTTCGGAGCGAGAAAAACCGCAAACGCGTTTTCAAAACTGCGCAACACGCACACTACAACAGCATCAGACACACAGACACTCGCACACACTTACAAATTTTTGTAAGACGATATTATGGATATGCTTGAACTTGTTATTGCTTTGGTACCTTTAAAAAAAAAAAACTCACACGCTAAAGAAACGCGTTGCACCTGCGCCGAAGATAGTTGCTTTTGGTAAAAACTAGTCGTGACTTGCTTTGACTTTATCCAATTCGCACATTCTTTGTACACAACTTTTTAACAAATTCAAAAGGGCAATGTGTATTTTGGATCACACTACGATTTATTTTTTCCCGCTGGAAATCTGTCAAGATTAAGCACACGCGCGGCCCAACCGAATCAAATGAAATCTCAATTACAACTAAACGATATTCTGCTTCAAGTACTATCGATACTCGTTGCGCGTATACCTGTTGCTCAGCTAACGCTCTCGCACTAACACAGATAAAATCCCCAAATTAATAGCTTCAGTGAAATCAAATAAGTTCACACTGAATAGAAATATTCTAAAATAATGGAATTGATACGTACAGTATGTTTTCACCCATTTATTTTACATTAAAAAATATGTGCTTGTACATTTGAAACGACCACGGCGGCATCAGTAATTTAAGACATATTCTCAAACGAATGCAGCTGGGTTATTCAATGTATCGATACATTTGCACTTATTTGTGGCCATTCACACAGAATTAGTCTTTTACAGTATCTGAAAATAGTCTGCTATCAGGCATTACGATTAGTCTTTTTTTTCAAAATATGTAACGGAAAACAAAGTAAGCATGAAAGAAATGTTAAATATATATTTCATTATTATTTTAATTGGAATAAGCGTAGGAGTGCAATAATCTTCTTAGCAAACTTTTACATTTATTTTTTAATGCAAAATTAACAGTATAATCAAAGAAATTATTTTATTATTCACAAATTAACCGTATAATATGGAAGTCGGCAGTAAGTTGCAAGTTCTGTTTATTGTGCCCGCCAGATAATTAACAGCCATTGCCAGTCCCACTTGCAAATGAACTGGAAGTTCGTATATCAGAAGCATTCTGCATATTTGATCATCACGGCGATAAATACATCGACACACGAAATGTGGGAAATGTGTTGCGATTTTTGGGCTGTGTTCCTTCAGAAAAGGAGATAAACGAGATTATTGCAGCAACTGAATCCGTGGAAAATCCAGGTGAAACGCACTTACCAAAATTCATGGCTCATGTTTCCGTACTACTTATGCAAAGAAAGTAAAAATTTGGTTGAATTTAAATAAATTTAATGAATATGGTTGATTACAAATACATATTTTACAGAATGGAGCCCGCGAGCCCTGAGAAACTGTTAAAAGCATTTGAAACCTTGGATCCTGAAAATAAACGCTTTCTTACAAAAGAATATTTTGGAAAATTAATGGAGGAGGAAGCCGAGAAATTCTCAAAAGAAGAATTGGCCAATATGTGGCCAGTGGCAATAGATCCGATCACAGGGAATATACCATACCTATTCTATATAAATCAGTTAAAGGTAAGTAAGTCTATATCAATAAAGTGTAAGACATAATATTATTATTTTTCAAGCACAAAACCACAATATACGATGTTGCCGATGTAATAAGGGAGGAGCTCGCTGCCAATGAGAAAGAAAAGAAAAAGGAACGTTCACCGATGCCTCAAATGTTTGGACTCTAGTATATGAAGGTATAAAAAAGATGTGACATTCAGTCTTAGATAAAAATTATATGTCTTTCAAATTGCATATGTTTAAAATCCAAATTCATGTTTATAATTTATATAATATATATATGCTAAACGTATAAATGAGAAATTTGCTTTCAATGTAAATTGGTGTTTGTTAATGTGATATATTATAAAGCATGAAGTAATAAAAAAATAAATAGATAAACATAATTACGTTTAAAAGTTATTTGTGCGCATTTTTGAGCAGAGCTACTGTTAATAACATAACATGCCAATGCTAACGCACTTATGTTAAATAACATTTTGTTTGACAATCTCTGCTTCTTTCAACTCGTTTTCTTTCATCGAACCAACGAGAAATAGCCACGTCAGCTATTTTCGACAACCCATTCAGAAAAGTCCACGACATCTTTGCGAAACGTTTTGGGTGCGCAGAATTGCAAGCAGATTGAGGAAAATTACGTGAGATTGGGCTGAGTAAACCTGGGCAATGAAGAAATCCAAACTGACGACTTATTCGAAAAGCGCAGCTGAAGCAGCAAAAGTAAAAGCAACGCTACCAATGAATTAATTCCGGGTGTATCAAATCAGATAAAATTCAGTGCTCGCACAGATATCACGCCCAATCTAGAGCTACAATTAAAAATGAAAATTTAATTTGCAATTTATATTGCATTGCTATCAATTATTAATTGCAACCACAACAACAATAAAAATAGAAATACACTATGGCACCAGTTAACGGAGTGCTCCTATCCAAATGTGTGCCACTTGGCTCTAATTTGAGTTTAAACACATTGCCCAAGCTGCGACCAGCTCCCTTGTCAGCCACTGCGGTGCTGCTCAAGGGCGGGTCGTCGCCATCCAGTTCGGGCTATTCATCCTCATCGAACAGTGTTGCGGACGAGGAGCCCGCATCGATGGCTTCAAGTCCGTCGGGACCGACAAAGGCCAAGAAGCGCCGTCTAGATCATTTGTCTTGGGAGGAGAAGGTGCAGAGAAAGTAAGTTAAACAGAAATATAAATAAAAACAACCTTCACTCAATCGCCATTTACCTAATAGGAAACTAAAGAATCGCGTAGCTGCTCAAACCAGTCGCGATAGGAAGAAGGCACGCATGGAGGAAATGGAATTCGAAATCAAGGAACTCACTGAAAAAACGGAAATATTGCAAAACAAATGCGAGAGCCTACAGAGTATCAACGAATCGCTGATGGCCAAGAATCAGAAGCTCGACGCGGAAATGGAAGAGATGCGTCAAGAACTAGCCGAAATGAGACAGCATGCCAAAAATTATAAAAACAACAGCAGCCACAGCAACATAGCTGGCATCAATGCAAGCGCTGAGGGCTGTGTGCCCACACTCACTGGATCTGCAGCATCCAATGCTGACCCTCTGCAGCAGGGTACACAAGTGGACACACAGTCGTCAGCGCGTGCCTTGATGACATCACGAATGTTGCAACAGCAGCTGAAGCAGAGCAACACAACGGCCTCACTTTGGAGAATTGTGGCGCTCTGCCTTCTATACAAGACATGCTGCTCGTCGACGACGAAGAGTTCGATGCGCGACGACTTGAAGAGCTGGCCGAGAGTCTCCTCGCAGATATCACAGCAGACCTGGAAGCAGGCGGTGGCACATGCCACCAAGCTGCTGCCAAAGATGCAGGCGACTCAGAGCGATTGCCTGGATCAGTGGTGGGGACCGCAGCAGAGTGCATGGAATCCGGCGGGCATAGAGCTGATGGCCTAAATGAACATACCAAAGCGCAACCCGTTTCGAGCACCCACAACATGGACAACAACAACAGCAGATTGCCTATGCAGGTGTCAACGATAAATGGAAACATACAAAAGAGGGCAACAGCAACAACAGCACCCACAGCAACACCAACACCCACAACAACAACGAAGACAATTTCAGCAGCTGCATTCCTGCAGAGTGCCACACCGGATACGGTATACGGCACATACGATGCTAAGACGAATTCCATCACCATTGTCATGGACGGCGATGCAGTGCCAGTGAATGAGGCCGTTGAGGTGATCTACGGTGAGGGCGTCACTGCTGGCGATGAGAACACGACAGATGCGATCATGAAGTGCCCGTTGCCAGCAACGTCGCCCTCACAGGTCTACCTCAATGTGATCAACGCCACCGATGATTCGGACGATGAAGCGACCAGCCATCTAAATTTCGAGCCCATTGAGCAGTTCCTGTGTCCGCGGGTCAAAGCCATCTCACCGCTAGCCAAATCACCTGCACTCTCTATGCATTCGGCCACATCGGATCATGGCTATGAGTCGGTGATTGGCTCCCCAGCGTCGACGACTCTGTCGCATTTGGATAGTGACATTCCGATGCACACCGAGGATGAGGAATTTCCCTGGGAAAGCAATTTCGATGAACTATTTCCCAGTTTAATTTAACTTCAACTCACATGAGAGGCTTTATTGTTCATTTTTCAAATTGAAAATCGCATTGGATCAGCCAATTCTCTTTTTATCTATATCTCTCTTAACATTGTTAATTTATGTTTAATTTTATATGTGGCTGGCCGCCTTCATTATTAAGTGTTTTAGCTCGTAATCTACACATATACATACTTATATATAAATTTTAATATATATAGTATAAGTTCGCAGTTGCAGCTGCTTAAATTGTACAGAATTTATCATCGATATTGATAAAATGCTAAGCTTGTTTGTAAGTTTCTATTTATATTTAACACCTGTTATTCAAGTAGGCTAATTATATATTTTGTAATTGTATCGTGCTCAAACAATTATCCAAGACAATGCAGACCACAAGTGTATATGAATATTCAAAATATAGAAAAAACCACAACGGAAAATATCGAATTTTTATTTTCAATTATCTGCGAATAGGATTTATATATACATATGTATATGCATATATATGTATGATTTATTGACCCATATATTGTTAAACTATATAGTATTATCTGCCGGTTATATATATATATATGTATATTGTTTTTATTGTACAAAGTACGCAGATATTTCATAAGCCGATAATCAAAATCGCGCCACATTTTGATGACGTCACGGCGTAAATGTAGAAGTGCGTCAGCACAGTGTTGCCAGTGCGCGCAATGATCCGAAATGTCAAGTAAATGATAGTGCTAAGTATTTAAATGCATAAGAATTTACAACGCCAATTCAAAATTAAAATTATATAATATACTATACCACATAAAGAAATAGTATATAGTTATTGTATACAACAATTATTTAAAGCTGTACATCCCTGTCTTTGTGGCAACAGCTGTTCTTGTATAACACTTATTTGTATAACAACAAAATATGCGATATTCTAAGAGAGCAGAAATTGATCTCTCAGTTTATTGCAATTTGTTTTTATTTTTGTCAAAAAAAAAAAAAAAAAATAGTAAATATTTACAGAAGAGCACTTGCACAAAACAAAATCCTCATAAGTAAACAAAGCGCAAAGTTGCAATTGGAGAACTATCGATAAGACATAAACAAGAATAAAAAATAAGTGCAAATTGATCAATTATGGATAGCAAACAAGAAAACAAAAGTGCAGTAAACCAGGAGGCGGCAGAGAACGTAGGTGCAGCAGTGGAGGAGCAAGCAGTAGCTATGCCTGCCAAATCAGTAAATGCGGAAGAGGAAAGCCATTTGAATATCTCAACTGGAGGCGGCGGCGTCGTCGGCGCCGGCAAAGTAACAAAAAAGAAGAAAGGAAAAGCACGAAATGCGGGGACTGGCAACGATCTGGACACGGAGCTGAAGAAGCTCACCCAGCGACGCATCAATGTGGCTGGAGCACCGAAAATGCCACTGAACTCGTATGTGAGATTCATGAATGATCGTAGGGAACAGCTGCGTCGCGAGCATCCCAATCGCACCGCCTTGGAGCATACGAAAATGATTGGCGAGGAGTGGCACCAGCTGACGGATGAACGAAAGGCACCGTATCTGGAGGCTGCAGCCAAGGATAAGGCATTGTAAATAAAATACGAGAAGTTATTTGAACACATACACATTCTCACACAATATGTTGTATATCATCCATCACTCATACAATGTTTTCAAAATTTCAGATATCAGGAACAAATGCACAAGTTCCTGAAGGAGCATCCCGAAATAGTGGCAACCGAATTGGCCAAAGCGAAGAAGGTATTCGATAACAAAAATGCCAGCACACCCAAGGAAAAGGCAACCAATAACAACAACAACAACAACAGCAGCAGCGGCATTGACGCAGCCAATAGCAGCGCCACAGTCACCGCTACTGCTGGCGCAAAGAAAACTATTGTTAAGCACACTGGAGGGGTGAACAAGCAACAGCAACAGCAGCTGAGTACACCAACACCAGACCCGGATGATATACCGCTAGCTCAAGTGAAGCGTACACCGACACCGCCCGCACTCAACTCCTGCGCCCCTGCGGCCCAACGTCCGTGCATAGCAGGCGAAATACCCATCTACACAAACGAGTTTATCGAGCACAATCGCAGCACAGAGAATGAGCTGCGCACTCTGCGCAAGACCAAAACAGATCTGGAGCAGCAGAATGCAGTGCTGGAACAGCATGTGGATAACACAAAGGCCGGCCATGCGAAAATCATGGCCGAAGTGTCCGAGCTGAAGGAGGAGAATGCCCGTCTCGCAACATATACAAAGAACCTGCGGCAGAAACTCGTCGCGACGCTGAGTGGCGTTACGCTGCCAGCCGTGCATCCTGGCGGACTCAACGTAGAGAGCGTGGATAAGTACATACATCACCTGGCCGAAATGATCAGCAGCAGCTCGGCGGCCTCCGACCAGCAGAACAATGCAATGCTGCTGAAGGTGGCGGATCTATTGTGTAAAATGGATACGTCATCCCTACAGAAACCATGAAAACATCGGCGAATCGGGGCGGGACTCAGCGAGGCGGAGAGGCCTCTGTATTAGTTTTAAGTACAATTTTATACACATACATATAAAAATATGTTCGTTCGCGTAAGTGTAGTTTGTGTCTGCATTTGTAAGAGTAAATCTAGTACATCAAACCAAAGATTTCACTTCATTAATTTACAATTAAAACAAACAAAAAGTAAGGCCAATATAAAACTACGATCTCTGCAAGCCACGAATCTCGTCGTCCTCGTAATCACAGCTATCATTGCTGCGCGATGATGTGCTGCCCATGCTGCGATAAGATCCGATTCGTGGCGAGCGATAGCTGGGACGCCGCCCCGTGGATTGGATTGCCTCACCATCGCCCAGCTGGCGACGTCGCAGCCACACCTTGCGTATCAGATAGTAGACTCCAAAGATTGTGGGCAGCACCATCAGCGGATGGCAGGCAACGCGCAGCACCAACAGAAACGTGGACATCATCAGGTTGATCAGACTCTCTGCGGAGTGGACTATCAAATTGGCAACAGCCTGGCGTCGAGTGGGCTGGGTCAAAGCCCCACTTACCTTCGATCAGCCATAGCGTGGAAAATGTGGCAAAAATGGCCGTGGAAACCGTCTGCAGCATATAGTATATCATTTTGAATATGGAAACTGGATTCATAGCCTGACGTTAGACTTGAGTTGTTTTGGTTTGACACTGATTTGAGGCTAATCCACGGCGGGTTACTCAGTTCATTGAAATATATACATTTATATTGAGGGAACTTCTTACAAATAAATAGAGAAATTATAAATCAACTAAAAAGCTAACATAAATTAAAAACAAATATTTACTAGCGTCAAGCATTAAATGTTTTCTTTTTCTGTTTGTTTTTTATTATTATTATTAAACAAAATAGTTCTCGTTTTTCGTTTTCTTCGCATTTAAATTCAAGCATTTTCAACTTGCTTTTTTATTTGTTTGTTTTTGTTTTGTTTTTTTCTTTTTCTTTTAGGAAGAGCAACAAATAAATTAAAACTTAAAAAGAAATTTGTTGGTATTTTGTTTGTTTTGTTTTTCAAAATAGTTAAATTCTACATAATAGGCGTACAATTAAAGTTTATAACAAAAATAATTTAATGAGATAATAAATCAAGGGCGCAGACTTCAAAAATTCCATTGAAAGAGGGCAGACAATTTGGCTAAAAAGCATAAATCACGCCAAATTCCAAAAGCCATCACTAAAAGTTGGTCAACTCTCACAGCGTTTCGTAAAGTAAGTAGTAAACAGATCTTTCTTTTCTTCATTTCTATCTATTCGTTCGCATTTTCAATTACAAATTAATATTTTCATTTTTAGTGTTTTTCATCTTTCGCGTTTACTCATCTTATATTTTAAATGTGTTTAAATCAATCAAGAACTCGCGCAACGAGTCTGCCAAATGAGTGTAAATGAATGAATGAGTGTGAATGAATGAATGAGTGTCGTGTTAATGTATTTCGAGAAGCGAAGTTTGGGTGGATTTAATTAACTCGAACTGGATGCGAACATTAGGAATACAATTTCCATTTCATTTCGTTTTAAATATATCCCAAAAATATTTGGATTCTAATTTAATTAAGTTCTATGACATCTGAGGTCATTTTGAGATAGGTCAAAAAATAAAATCATATATATAATTGGGGCATATTCATACTGTGTGGAATTGGGAAACAATCAACTAACTGCTTTTGCGAAATGTATCTTGGCTACAATTCTGAGTTATGGAAATTAATAGTTGATAATTGATAATGGGGTGTACATTGAGATGTGATACTGTTGTAGTTGTGTGGGTGGTTCGTTAAAGGAAACTGCTTATGCTTAGAGTACGGACATTCATTATATCATATGCAAACTACGCTCCATTTGCCACCTGCCGTTTGCCATCTATCGACTACTCTAGTCCAAATCTATCGGTTGCCGTTGCTGATGCGGATGCGGATGCTGATGCAGATACTGATGTTGATGCTGATGCTGTTTGCTGTTACGTTTCATATAAATTATAATAATCTCATACTTGTCGTCTCAGTAGCTGATGCGAGGATGATGCACTCACCGACGATAACGCCGATGAGTGCTGCTGGTGCTGTTGATGCTGCTGGCGTCAGGCATCCGCACCATTGGGATTCATATTCACCGGCGGCACCACCATCATGTTGCCGGTCTTGGGCGTATAGACGCTGGCATTTGGATCCAGCGTCGATAGGCCGCCGCCGCCGCCACCACCGTTGACCACATTGCCGGCCACCACATGCAGCGCTGCAGCCACACTGACGGGCACCATTTGCTGTTGCTGCTGTGAGACGGGCACAACCTGTTGCTGTTGCTGGAGTTGATGCTGCTGCTGCTGTTGGTGCTGCTGGTGCTGTTGATGCTGCTGTTGCTGGTGTTGTTGGTGCTGCTGCTGTAGCTGTTGATGCTGCTGGTGCTGTTGATGTTGCTGATGCTGGTGCTGTTGATAATCTTGCGCGACGCCCAGGCTAAGCATGGGCGAGGACGGGCCCGGTCCGCCCGATTGTAGCGGAGGTGTATCGTTCATGCGCAGCATGCTTCCGCTACCATGCGGCCCCGTATTCAGGCACAGCGTGTCCGGCATTACAGCCAGCAGCTGGGCTATCTTGGCCTTGAGATCAATGACCTCATCCTCCTTGGACCGGCGTTGACCTGCAAGCCAAAACAGTTTGTTCATTATATATTTGCACTCCTCTGTCATTCCCCTGGCTATACATACTGTCAGCTATTTCTAGCCGTCGCTTTGCCACGCCCAGAGCCGAGAACAAGTCCAGCTTAACTCTCGTCTCTGCGGATAGATTCTTCTCCAGCGTTGTGTTCTTCTCCTGCATTGTAGCCAGTGCATTCATTAGCATCTCAGCATCCGCCTGCGTGGATTCGCGATTTTGCACCTTCAGTTCCAGCATGTGATACTGTTAAAGGAAATAGAGTTTAGGTATTATAATTAACAAATTAGGTTTTTGTTGTTGCACTCACCTCCTGCTCGAATTTGCGGCCATGATCCACGGCCACCTGCATGGCTCCCTCGGTCTGTTTGAGCTCGTTGCGCACGCGCTTTAACTCTTCCTCCATTTGCTGGCGACGCTGCTTGCACTGGGCGCTGCACTCGGGCCGTGCCGCCTTCTCCTCGGCAGCTTTGCGTGCCTTTTTCTCATTGGCCAGCTGGGCGTCAAGAGATTGCTTTTGGCGACGTTCCTCGTTCAGGCGACGTTCCACAGCCTGCAAACTGAGCATATCGGCATGGCGTGCATTGGTCAGCTCCTGTATGCGCTTCTCCAGCTCGTCGCACTCCTTCTGTTTGGCCTGCAAACTGGATTTGCTGGTCAGATTGACGTCCAGCTTCTGGCGCAGCTCGTTCTCGATTTGCTTCATGTGGCTAATTTCGGCACGATATTTCTTAACATCTGCCTCTAGCTTAATACATGTTTCGCATATCTTCGATACAACTTTGCTGGCAATGTGCGAGATGGCGGCAGCGGCGGCATTGCTCGACGACGAGCTGGTCGACGACGAAACGGAGCTGGCATCATTGTTGTTGTTGCTGTTGTTGCTGTTACTGTTGCTGGCAGCAGTTGACGCGGCAGCAGGTGCAGCAGTTGCTGCTGCTTCCTTTTGTTGCGCCAGCTGCTGGCTATGATTGTCTTTGGCTGAATTATCCTTCTTACCACGATTTCGACGGCCTGCGGAACAAAAATAATATTGGATTACAACATCAGAGATTGGGTAAGCCAATGCTTATCACTTACCTTTCGGCGCCTTCTCCACCTGAGGCACTGATTCCACGACCGGTGCCTCATCTGTTTCGAACTGCAGGACATTGCCATTGCTGACAGCATTGTGCGTCTTTTTGTCTGCAAGCAAGGGGGCGATATCAATTTGCTTCGAATTAAGCGTTTTCTTTTTGTTCAATGCACCCTGTTTGTCCTTTGCCCCCTGTTGCTGTTGTTGCTGCTGCTGTTGCGGCGGTTGTTGTTGTTGTTGTTGATAGTTGCTATTGCCACTATCCCAGTCTGACTTCTCCTTACTGTTATTACTTGTTGTAGTTGCATTGCCATCTACTTGCTGATAGCTGTTGCTATTACTGTTGCTGCTGCTATTTTTGCCGCCATGCCGCATGCCATTGTTGTGCTCATTGTCGCCTGCATCGCTCTTGTTGCGATGCTTGTCCTTGTCCATGCTACGCCGATGATTCCGTGACCCACCGCCAACATGACCATTTGCGGTTGCTGTAAATACAGTTACATATTTAGTTTCATTTTTATACATATATACATGATTGATTTCTATCGCTTATGGTTACAGTGATTCATATGAATATATATATACAAATTTCATGTGGTTGCCAGGAGACTACGAGGCTTTGCTAGTTACTGATTACATACACAAAATTCTAGCCACATAGATAAGCTATGCAAGTGGCACATTTTATGGGAAAGTTGTTTGCTGAATATAATCTAATACGAGTAGTTAATGCTCTGCACCTGTTGTTGTCGCTGCTGCTAATGCTGCTGAATTTGATTGCCTGGCTGTCGCAGAGGCTGATGTGTTTGTGGACGCTGACGAAGATGCGGACGATGTTGCGGCTCCAGCAGCAGCGGCTCCTGCCGATGCCGTTGACGCAGTCGCTGTGCTGCTATCGCTTGTTGTGTTATCCTTGGTGTGATGATTGTTGTTGCTGCTGCTGCTGCTACTGTTGTTGTTGTTATTATTATTATTGTTATTGTGATGGTGATGATGATGATGATTGCTATTGCTAGCATTGCTGCCGGAGCCGCTGCCACTGCCACTTCCGCCGCCACCGCCACCACTGCCAGCGCTGTGATGATGCTCGTGATGATTTTGTGCTTGCGTTGCAGTTACCAAAACACCATTCGCCTGGGTCGAGGCCGATGTGGTGAGCGCTGCCGGCGCACCGCCCGTGCCGTTGGGTACAACCACAGCTCCATTGGAGGCAACAGTTACCGCTGTCGCGCCCGCGATTTGTGCCTCATCGGTAGCCTCCTCGGCGGGCAGCGCCTGCTGCAACAGCTGCATATAGAACTCATTCTCTTTAGCAACCTCGCGCTGCTTGCGCTGCCGCATACGATAGCCCACGTAGCTTTTGAAGCCAAAGCCAAGCGTAACCACTGGATAGCCAATGCTGTAAGAGAATAAGAATAAGTTCTAGAGCGAGTTTCAAGAACGGGGCAAACCATTTGTGGTCACTCACCAGTGCGCGGCAAACGGCCGGCATAGGTCCAGATGTGGCATATGACGACTGTCTTTCCATCGTATGCCCACCTCCAGGTAGACAAACAACATCCACAATATAATAGTGGGCAAACAGATGCCCTTATCTGCAATTAGATATGCCAAAAATATCATAGATAAATATTATTATTATTGCTATTATTATGATGATGATGCAGACGCACCTGTATGCCAGACGTACTGCACCCAGACGTACGTGCTAGCCGCAAAGAGCAGCCAATGTACGGGTATGAAGAACAAGCACACCAGATCCGATGTTATTGCAATGCAAACGAATAGCACAGAAAATGCCTGAAGGACACAATATATAAGGAATATATAAATAAATCAAATGCATCAAAAGCGCCGATAAGCAAGATTTATTGTTCATTATTATATTACTTACCAAGCCCTTGTACTTAAAGGAGTCATGCACGGAGCGCAGCAGCAGCCAGAATGGCCAGAGGAATTCAAATCGGAACATAAACATAAAGTCGGCCACCATCACAATGGCCCAAAGTATTAGAAATTTCATGTATAGAACAGTTGTGCTGAAATAATCAAAATAGAAATTTCAATTGATTACGAGATTCTACAATCTTAAGCTTTTATACATATATGATCCAAAAAAAACCTAACACATACATATTTGATTAATAGATTCATCAATAATTTGATTAGGACTTGAGTTTTACGCTCAATTATAGCTTTCAAACACAATCAAACAACAAGCGCTGAATAAATTATCTAACTCAATTAGTTCGAAAATAACACACATACATACATATGACCATAAACATGTATATATGTATATCGTTGTATTTAAAAATAAATACAAATAAAATGCAAAATCAAAATGTAAACAAACAAATAAATGCGTAATAAAATCAGAAACAACGTGACAATCTCTGAGTGCTGAACTCTGACAGCATTGAGACATTCAGCAGAGCATTAAACAAGCAAGAAGAAGAAACAGAGCTAAGAACTCTTTCTTATAATTGGCCAAACCGACCCTGACTAAATACTTCTATTTATTTTTATAGCTATGCTAAATATATTTTTATTTGCTTTTGATTTTCTCTTTAATAAAATATTTAATATGAACTCTAATTAAAACTTTATAATTCATTTATCAATACTCGTAACGAATAATAATGAATATCAATGTGATTTACAAAATAGTAATAATGAAATCATTTATTTTTTAATTAATATATTTATATTATTCTATTGAAGTAACATTTGATTTTATTTTTTTTATATATAAATAAATTTGACGTTGCGCAGCTTAATACAAGTTTTGTTATGAACCAACCATATCTAGAATTATGTATTACGCGATCAGTGCGGTATGCGAATCAGCGCGATAAACTGGATAGATATGTATGTATGCGTACATACATATGTATATACATATATACATATACATATACATATAAGAGTTGGGCACGCTTCGTGTTTGGTTGGCGTGACACGAGCACGATATTCAAATGTCATAATTTATGCGTTGAAATTGAAGCAATTTTAATGTTTACGCACAAGATTTATGTGTACATGTAAAAAGAATCCAAAGCTAGATTATAACATATGTAAGAGCATATAGATTTCTTAAATAATTAAGATCGTTAAAATTATATTAAATATATTTATGTAATTACTGGTAGTTACGTTTGTATTCTTGTTCTCATTCTTTTATTCGTATTATTTTGAACATATCGTTAAGCGCGCTCATCTCTAATACGTCATACGTGATATACGTAAATAGAGAAGATGTGTTGGTGGTATTTGAACACTTACCTGCCATACATGCCCTCTGTGATTTTGTTCCGCTTCATTGGGCGACGTAATTTGCCACAATCTGCATTGCGCCGCTTCATTTTTACTGCACGTTGAAAATCGCCTTATTCGGTTGATTGCAATATTTCGATTAAAGAACTTGTTTAATTTGTCGTATTATTTCTTTCTTTTCTTTTTATGAATTTGCTTGCCAATGTTATTATTTAATTGTTCGGACGCACTTCACTCAATCACTCTTTCACTTCACACTTAATTTATCAGATGGAGATCGATCTGTTGGCAATTATTTAATTATGCTGCTGGGGGTTACGATACTTTTTGTTGCTTGTAGTATTTGTTGCTTCTGCTGCTGTTGGCGTTGAAGTTGTCGACATCGATATGGCAGCTGCCGGCGCGGCATTTCCTCACATTTCACGCGTACGCAAAATTTACCTCCCGCTGAGCCGGCTTTCAGTTCTTAACTGCAAATACATACACACATGTGTGTGCCCACACACAAACATAAGCAGGAGAATGGAGATTAAAAAAAAAAAACTTGAAAATGTTTTTCATTTCATTTAAGCATACAAATGTAAGTAGGCAAACTCATACATACTATGCATGTTTGTACATACATATGTATGTACATATATGCTATGCGATTTAATTCATTTATAGTATCATTGCATTTTAGGCTACAAAACTGTCAACGACGCTGGCATGAGACGCTTTTATTTATTTATCTGAAAACTATTTTTATGCATACTATTTTGTTGAGAACACTTTCGTTTTGCTGTGCGTTAACAGCAGCTGCTTTTACTATTGTTATTATTGTTTTTGTTCTTGTTGCTATTGACGCTGCCTAAGTGCAAGTGTGGGCGTGCAATTGGTGTTGAAATGCGGTCAGCCTATTTAGTATACAAAAATAATCACATTTAGCAATACCCGAATTACAGCATTTAACATTTAGCCGTTAAAAACAACAACAAAATAAAAGAGGATGCAAGATTGCGAACTCTTCTAATAGAGATCAGCTGCATCACGAAAGAGATAAAAGTGAAGAGTTAACCGCAAAAGCCAGCAATCGTATATCGATTCTTATTGCTGTGTATTTGCATTCGGAGCAATTGCTCCTCACACTAAAGCACTGCTCCTCCCAATTTAACATAGCAGGTGACATTCAACTTGAAAGCGCAACGGGTGTAAAAACTGATCATAAAAATAAATCAAAAAGAAAATGAAAAGTCATCATGTGCTGCTGCTGCTGCTGCTTATGCAAATTTATAAACAATACATGTGTATTAGCGTACATACAAATACTAGGCTGCCAAGCAAAACAATAACAGCATTAAATCGTCAAATACACACATTGACACTAGGACGTCAGCAAATTGTTGAGTGGCCCTTTTTCTTCTGAATTGCCTTTAAACCCAAAAAAAAAATGTTTTTTTTTTTTTTTTTTGTAAAATATTTTAAAAAGTAATCTATTAACTAACTAACAATAAAACACGCGTAAAAGCGACGACATTTTTCGTCACAAACCAACAATAGATAAGTCTCGAAATTTCTGCTTAAGATTTATTTTGGCTCACCCTAAAATTGTAGCATTGTGATTTGTATGTGTATCAAAACGTTAAGTTTCATCGCTAAGTAAACCTTCATAGCTGTAAATTATCTTTCTAATCTTTTTTTAACTTAACTGAATTTTATTACTAGTTTATCTGCTTTGGTTTTAATTTTGAACGTTTTTTTTTAGCTGAGTATCAAGTAAAAAATAATTAAATTGCTTCCTGTTCATTATTTCAAGTGGGTTCACTTAGCCGGCAACCAAAAAATGTCTCCCACGATAAGATTATAGAAAAGAATTTTCATGCTGATATGCGTATCAGTTCATTAACGATGCAGCTTCATTTCCAATTTTAGGGGAATTCGCCTGAGTGTATTTTATTCTGATTTAATTTGAGTGCGAGCTACAGTTCAATTCAGTTTTGTGTGTGTGTGTATGTGTATAAAGAGAAAAGGAATGAAGCGGCAATTGCACGCGCCTCAACATGTGGATGCTGCCCGGTAAGTTGAATGATTGTGTGACCCATACACAGACGCAATTACACAAACACACATGCATCATCAATCCGTTTTATATTCTAGACACACTGCGACTGCGCTAAAAACACACACACACACACATCTGTACATGTACAGACATTTTGGACGGAAGCGGAACTATGTATGCAGATTTTAAGGAAGCTGTTTCCCAGCAGAGAATCCATTCTTGCGCATGTGTTTTGACTGTGTGTTAGTGTGTGGGTTGAGTACATGCATACATACATATAAAAGCGTTTATAAATAGCATCCAAAAGTGGAGCGCATCATACGAGAGCATGAAACTGACACAACGGTAACGGAAGCTAAGCTTACTGATGACGTCTGGCTTCACATTAAAATACACACCTGCATATCTATGCATGTATGTGTGCATGAGTCTATGTATGTATTTAGAAAAGAAAAACCTATTGACAAACAGATAGGCAATTACCCATAGGAATAATTAATAATGCGATTAACAGGCAATAAGTTTGGTCGAATTAAAAATGGGAAATATTAAAATTATTTTCAAGTTGATTTTTCCACTTAATAGCTTTTATAAATACTAAGATGCTTATTGCACACACGTGCATTGTCTGTTTTGCTGAGAACATGCTTAACATACTGTTACTTCACTGTTAAGTCCTGTATTCTAACAGATGAATGTTTAGTTTAGTCTTCACTTTTAAACTCTAAACCAGAATTGTACAACAAACACACACACATATATATATATATATATAGAGGAAACTGTTGCGATCAAATTGTCAGGGCTTCAAATGTACAGCTGTTTTGCGAGACCTAAGAACAACAATAACTTTGTCACAGCCAAATAATGTTTAAAGAACTTGAATACATAGTGGAACTACATATTTGAATGTGAAAAAATGTTTGGATTATTATTAGTTTTCTATATGGTAGGGGAATAACCAATAAAACTTCATTGACACCGGTGTCGATTTGATAATAGTAATCTGTTTATGATTTGCATTAAATATACATACATATGTATAAACAGCACTAAAAACTGTCGAAGCAACAGCAACAAAGCTTATCGAAAAGTGAAAAGTTGATCAAAATACACAGCGGGGACTCAGTGGACTGCGACTACGACTGTTGCGGTTAAAACTGAGTCCACGGCTGCTGTTTTGGGGTGGTGATGGTGGTGGTAGGGGTTGGGGGTTTGCTGTTGAACAGCATCCACATCCACATCTGCAGACTGAAAGCAACAAGAGAGCGCGCTTACAGGAAAAGAAACAAGGATGCTGCTCCTAGATGCTGAAGCCAGCTGCCGACGTCGTCAGCGGTTACGTTGCTTTTTCGCATTACATTCAAGCACACACACTCGCACAAACAGAAACACGAAACATCGAAACAGCCTGTGTGCGTGTTGCGTATGTGTGTGTGGTTTGTTGGCGGCGGTCCCTATGTATGCACGGACATATTAATGTACATATTTCACACTCGGAATATACACGCGCGCTCTTTTATATACAGATACATATATGCATGTATGATAGTCTATTTTTTTAATACATTCATGCACATTTCTACATGCATAGACATGTATTTTCTGTTTTTCTATTTATTTATTTATTTTTTTGTATCTAGCATACAGTTTCACAAGACTGTGTATTGGCTCCTCTCAGCTCTCTCACTTTTGCAGCTTCCACTGTATTATCGACAATTAAATAGAGTAGCTAACGTGTTTCGCCGTTACTTTAAACACAATTTGTATATTGGATGTTTTATAAAATTTTGCACATTTCTTACAACAGCCTCACATCTACATAAATATACTTGTGTATGCACACGTACGTATGTGTGTGTATGCGTATACACTCATGTGTGTAAATTCTTTGGCACAGAGAAACCAAAATTTTTCTTTCGCACGTCGTTCGGCGTTGCTTGGAGCTTAAAACAATTAATTACCGAATTTTAGCTTATATTTTTAATGCTTTTTCAAATTCATCAATTTTTAAAACATTCATAAATATTATTGATTAGCTTTTTTACGTTTTTTTTACCGAATCGAAAATTCACGCTCTAAAATGACGCGCACACACACATATAGCTGCAAAGACTTTTTATTTATGAAAAATACCAAACAGAAATGTTGCTTAACAGTGCCAATAACATTAACATTTCGGAACTGTTTAACAGTGAACGATATTTTGAATACACGAACTAGATCCAAAGGTTATTATTTAAATTAAATAAACCACTAAATGGAAATGTAAATAAATTGTCAAAACTCAAATAAATTAGTTCATAATTATGTTAGTCACTTAGTTTGTATATGCGCAATTTTATTCAGCTATTGCTTTTCAGTCAGTCGAATCAGCCGAAACTATCGATATCCCCAGGACACTAAGAAAAAGCTTTAAAAAGCTATAATTGATAGGATAATTACATGTTTGAGTGTTGTAAATCTCAGGTCTATCGACATATTTAAAACAACAAATTGTACTGGAAAAAATTATAAATAAATTTACATATACATATATACATATTTATAAGCGTCATATATAAATATTACCTGCAAGAATAATTTATATGCCAAAATACTTTATTCGATACAATTATGCCAATTGGTAAATAAAACACATTGGTTATAAGTCAACTGTCTGTTTTTGTTTATTATTAATAGTATTGATAATATTTTCATATTTAAATTGTACATTATTATACGTGTACTTATAATCTGCGCATAAGAAACAGTTTGTGTTAAATATAATCTTAAAATTATATACATAACAAAATTATAAACATTTCTCAAGCGTGGCTGTTTTCTCCTCTGTCTATTAATTTCGTCCATATTATATCATATTATTTTCTAATTATTTGCTATAATTTGTTCCTTTTTTGCGCCTTTAACTATTGATGTTTTCTGGAGTTCGGTTTCTCATTTGTTGTTTTACAATATTGTTGTTTACAATATTCTTATTTGAAAGAGGGGAATTACTAGCGTCCGACGTCAGAGGACCGAACGCACCCTACAATTTGCTGGTTTTTATTTTTTTGCGGCACCAAAGCCTTAAACAAAAAGTGAATTGTTTAAAAATTATACAAATAAAGTGCCTTAGCCTAGCAAGAATAGTGCAGACTCTTGTCGCGTCTCAACAAATGCGTAATCTCAAAAGCTAAAATTTTAATATTATTAAAAGGGGGCATATACATACATATGCTGTGTGACATGCATACATACGTGAATCATATGTAAGGAAATCATAAAATACACATTTCTCGACTAACACATTGATGTCCCATCGAAAGACTCTTCCTCCGTTTCTTCTATTTTTGTTTTCCTCTTCTGTTGTTCCTCGTTATCCTCGACATTCTATGAGTCTGCCTCAACTGCTGGCTGGGCACTGGCAACTGGCTCAGTTTCTTCCGCTATATCTTTCGTTGGTTCTGTTGTTGTTGTTGTTTGAGCTGCTGAGGCTGGAGCTGACTGTTCTGCTCTGGGTGGGGAATCAAGGTGCTGTTGTGGCTGCAGCACTGTTGCAGGCGCAGACTCAGGCTCGGGATCATGCGTAAATTCCTCTGTCGCGCGCATCTGTTCGATCTTTGGATTTGGCTCTTCGGCCTGCTCAATTGGCTGTGGCGGCGCCTTTGCTCCAGCTGCTGATGCTGGTGGCGGCAATTCGTCATAAAGAGGCGTGCAGACAGGCGATGGTGCCTTGGGCTTGGACACCTCGGCGATCTCTTCCGCATGCGGGGTGGCAAACGTCTCTACCTCTGACGCAGGTGCCGCTTCGGTCAGCGTATCCGATTTCTGTTTAATAATATCAGAGGTATCTGTGGCAGTAGAAGCGCCAGCGCCGGAGGCGGCGGCGGCGGCTTCTGCAGCCGCTGCAGCTTCAGCTGCTTGTTGCGCTTCCATTCTAGCATCATACTCCTGCAGCTCTCTATCCCAGTCCTCCTCGGTGTCTACAGCTGCTGATTTTTCTACATTGTTCACGGATGGCGCTGCCACCGGCTTATTCTTGATATCATCCGGCTCCGACGAAGACTGTTTGCCCTGCAATGCGTTCTCATCCGTGGAGCTTATCGACTGGCGATTACTGTCGTCGCGTGAGCCACGTCTGTTATTATTGTTGGGTCCACGTTCACGCTCTTCGCTGCGCTGGCTTCCACGTCCACCACGTCCGTTACCGCCGCGTCTATCATCGCCATCGCGTTCGCCACGGAATCGATTGCCCGGGCCACCTGGGCCACCGCCTCCACGGCGTTTGAAGTTGTTGCTATTGCTGCCGCCGTCTTCCTCATCATCGCTCCACCGGCCACCGCGACCGCCGCCGCCACCCATGCCACGACCGCCGCCACCACCACCACTACCACCGCTGCCGCCACCACCACGACCACGTTGGTTATCGTTAAACGGATTGCGAGGATTGAAGAAACCTTTAAATAGAGGATGCATTAATTTGTGTTTAATTTATGAGCTTTATAGTTCATACCTGGTCCTTGCTGCCTGCCGCCTGGTCCACCGCCACCTTGATTACGCATAAACATGGGACCCACTCCATTGCCTGCACCCGGTCCGCCCATGCGCTGATTAAACGCCACCGGCGGCGGTATGCGCATCTGCATCAGACTCGTTGGTTGATTGAATCGATTCTGATTGGGATTCATATTGGGCTGGAAGAAGTCACCTCCGCCATTGCCGCCATTATGATTGCCACCCCTTGGGCCCGGTCCCATGCCACGCGGTCCACCGCCAGGACGATTATCAAATTCTAAATGTAAATAATAAAAAACATAAGTTAAATTAGGAATATGGCATTTACTTTGCAATCTAACTTACCCATGCCACCCATGAATTCTGGACGTTGCATTCCGCCATGTTCCATGCTATTCAGATTGAGACGCGCTCGTGCCTCGTTGAAGGCTCCGCTTAGCGGCGGTGGTCCACCGCCTCCGTTCTCATTCCGCCAGCGCTCCGAAGCCTCAGCAATGTCGTCGCGGCCGCCCCAGCGAGAACCGGCGCCGCTAGGACCACGTGCGCGTTCCCTTTGGAACAGATCATTTCCAGTAACCGCTGCGGCCACATCCACACTGTTCGGTTGCGCGGCGCCACCTGCGAAGATCGGTGGCGGCTGGCTGAAGTTAGGTGCTTGCTGCTGTGAGGACGTTGGTGCCGATTGCGATGGTGCATCCTCAAGCTCCATTTCGATGTCCATTTGGTCGTCGCTCACATTACCAGTGCCAGAGCCCGCGGGTGCTGGAATTGTGGTCATGGGCGGTGGCACTGCTCCCGGCGGGGGGAACTGTGCGCCCGGCGGCAGTCCCATAGGATGTGGAGGTGGGCCGCCCATAGTCGGAAAACCGGGAGGCATCATATTAGGCGGCATCATCATTGGCGGCGGCATGCCGGGCACCATATTCGGAGGCATAGCCATGCCGCCCAACGGATGGTTCAGCGGTCCCATGGGACCCAACATGCGCTGCGGTGGCGGTGCGCCCAATGGCGGCGCCATTTGGAACTGACCAGGCACCATACCCATCAGTGCGGGCGGAGGTGCACCAGGTCCGCCATGCTGTGGCGGAGCCACTGGCGGTGGCTGTGTGGTGTCAATGCCAAAGAGCAAGTTTGGCGGCGCCACAGACGGCACATTGGGCATTTCGCCGGTTAGGCCTGTCGGCTTGACATCCTTGACAGTTTTCGCTTGATTGATTTTCTGTTTCATCCAGCTGGGCATGGTGTCCTCGTCGAACATGCCGCCCTCCTCGAGACTGTCGAAGTCCGTGTCGGGGCTCAGTTTGTTCCACGGCACATATGTGACGCCTAGATCAAGATCCCAGAAATCCTTCCATTCCTTGCTCTTCACACCCTTCCCAGCTGCCCAAGATATGGTAATGGCACGACCTTGAAGCTTGTGATTCTTAAGCGCCTGCATAGCCTTGTATGCGTCTTGGCGACGATTCATCACGATGAAAGCACAACCTCTGGGCACAATCTGATCGATGCTCACGATATCGCCGTATTCGCCAAAAGTATCTGAGAGCTCCTCCTGATACACCAGCTTGGAGAGATGGCCCACCCACAACGTGGTACTGCACACTACAAAGATAAACGTAATAAATGAAGGATAATTAAATAAATATTAAGAATAAATTAATATTAATATTAATATTAATAAAATGCAATATAAAGCACAGCTCGTTTGGCTTTAAGTCTTTGTCATTATCTTTTCACTAATACAAATGTTGTATTTCAGATCCTTTTATGTAGCCTCACAGTCAGATATATGATATCATCTCAAGCATTATTAATGCATAGGAGTATATGGCTATTACACTCAAACATATCTTAAGAGTGTGTTAATACTCAAACTAGTTCGATATCTATTGTTAAATCTAAAATTTAATTTATAACTAACAGATCTTTAAGCTTCACATTTGATTAGATTGTATTCAAAAAAGATATATAAAAAAAAAACAAAACAAACAGTTTTGGATATAATTAATATAAATAAATATGAACTGGATATTTTTGAAAGTACAATAAGCTATCATTTGAATTTAAAATATTGATATAAGAAATGTTTTCTATGAAGGTTAAGTATACAACTGAAATATCAATGGATTTTCAAATTCTTCTATGAGTAAATCAATAGATTTAATATATGTAACTGCTAACGACTATGTGTATGATAACAAAATAAAATCTGATACGAAAATCGATGTCGAATATAATGAATATTTAGAATAGCAAATAACAGTATTTATGTATAATAATGCAATGAGAACAGTTCCGTATAGGGATATCTTTCTTTGAACAAACTAAATTTCGGCAGAGAAGCGCCTTGCTAATCGCCGATGTTTTAATTCGATGAATGACTGTTACGCTTTCATGTTAAAGTTTCTATCGATTTCAATCGGGTATCGATATTCTTCAAAATAATTGTGCACTTATATGGAATTTATATATATGTATGTATGTGCATGTATGTAAAATATAGAATCTGTGGGCTCTGTGCGTGTAGGTGTAGCTTTAGTTTTTCACATGTATGCAATAAAATATCAAGCAAAAATTATTTCAATAGACATATCGCTCCTTAGGGAGCCTTAAGTGTAGTAGATTTGCTGTGCTTAGATGGTACACTGGTAAAAAATGGGGAGCTACATTATATGCTTATTCAATTCATGTGGTTGCCAAAAAACTTTGCTCAAAAACGCTTCAGAGACAGTGGGTTAAATATGCCAGATAAGATTAAATCACACATACACACGCACACACTCAACACACACACACACACACACACGTCAACCGAGCCAAGGAGCTGCAGAATAAAGAAACATTTGTGTATTAGCATTGATTGAAAAGACCAAACGAGAGTGAACCAAAACAAAGTGTAATTCACAAGGTAAATGTGGCATTAAAAGGTTTAAGTCATTCTGAGTGCGTGAAAACCTTTTGAATGCGACAATTACGTATTGTGTGAGTGGGCTTACGTGATGCGTAACGGCGTTACGCTATGCTTATGTGCATGGAATAATTACCACTTAGATGATCCTTCTTAATCTCGGGCAGGCCCTTCTTGCGTCGCTCACGCTCATGCTCGCGATCCCGCTCCTTGTCGCGCGTGCTGCGCTCCATGCGGTCACGATCGCGCGATCCGCGCCTGCGGCTGGAACGTGGCGAACGGCTGCGCGAACGTGAGCTGCGACGACGACTTCCCCGATCACGATCGTTTCCATTGCCACCACCACCACCCCCACCACCGCCGCCGCCACCACGACTACGGGGCGATCTACTGCGGCTGCTGCGTCGGCTGCGCTTGTAACGGTCACGATCGGGCGTCGGACTACGGGAATCGGCACCATCCAGATTGATAACCTGAGCGTTTGGAGTTTTGCAAAGAATTTGAGAGAAAGTGATTGTGATATAAACACGTTAACATTTTAAGCATAAAACAAATAATGGCGGATGTGGAGGAAAAGAAGTGGCAATGGGAGAGGGATGTGGTTAGTTTCATTTTAATTATTTTCCATGGATGGGATGGGATAGGAGTAGAAGATGGTAAAGGTGGTGGCTTGGGAATTGTTGTTATACTACAAATTATACAAAATACGTATTATTTTTATAACTGCATTCTTGGCGTGTTGACGTGCGGTTTTTGGCCGTTTTTCAAACTTGGTTTGGCGGTTCTTAACTATTTCTCATTTCTCATTATTGTTTTTCATTGGCATTTTCTCATCGATGCGTTTTCGAGCAAGTTTTTGTGTTTCATTGATGGGTAATTGAATTGAATCTGACTTGAATTTGTTTGTGGTTTACATATTTAAGGCACTTACCAAACGTTGTTATACGGAGGGCGGGGGCGCTTCTAGCATCGGGTATCGCATCCGTCAATATATATATAGTTAAACCTTACCTTTGGGCATTCATTTACCATTTTTTAATATAGTTTTTTTTTTTTCAATAAACGTATAGGCAAAGTTGCAAGTTTAAATTTAAGTATGGCCCTATTGATAGGTATTTTTAAGTTTTGGCCAGAAATTTCAAAAGTCGACTACGAATATTGCACTTAAAAGTAAGGCACATCAAGTCGTTTTTTTTTTTTTTTATCATAATAATAGTATACCCCATTCTTTCGATTAAACGGAAATCTTTGAATTCTCCGCCCCGGTATAACAACATTTTGGGCACGTCAGCAGCATTTGGCGCACTATGAAAGTGGAACTATATATAGTTGGATATAGTTTGAAATAGATGCGACACTAGTTCGACTTTCATATGTGCGTTTATATTTATATATATACTATGTATAGTAATCTAATCATGAGCTACAATATTGCAGTTATGTAATGCAGTTTGAATTGATATTTGCGCTTAGCAATCAATTAAAAATGCACACATTGACCGATTCGATGAACTCTACATTATTAAAAGTAAAGTGTATGGTGTATACCTCAATGGGTTGCTGTTCCGATATGAATTCAACATCCTTGTTCATGTCCGTCACATCATTGTGGCTCATGCCCATACCCATGCCAACGCCCGGCGGCAAGCCACCTGTGCCCTAAAATGAGCAGAAAGGAAATACCCTAGTACCAGAGATTATGATGAGTAAATGAGCGCACTTACCTTGAGAACATTCTGCAAATGTTGCTGCAGGGCATCCTGGTCCTGGTAGCGATGCCTTTGATTCTCCTCTTGTTGCTTGAACTTTTGAAAGTTTTGCAGCGTTTGCAGTTGGCGTAAGACATTGGGATCGTTGAGCAGCTGCTTCAAATTATTGTTCTGCGAAATTAGATGCTATTATTAGCATGCATTTAAGTAATTGTCAATAATAAATAAATAAACCCAAGAAAATTAAAGCCTCAACACAAAAGCTAATACGATAAATAACGAATAGACCTATGCATACATCTAGCAAATTGGAAGAGCCGGGCGGCGTATCATCGCCCATACAATGATGATCGTCGCCCATCAGCATGTCCCCATCCTCGTCATCGATTATCTCACGCAGATCGTAGTCAAGCTCATGGGAGCTGCTACCTTTGCCATATTTGTTGTGATGGTGCGACTTGCTTAGTCCCCCACTATCGAAACGGCTCTTCGAACCAGATGCCGAATTGCTGCATGGCATATTGTGTTGATGCTGCTGCTGCTGTTGCTGGCGCTTCATATAATGCTGTTCCATATGACGTCGACTAGAGCTTGAGCACTTGTCATGACTTAGCTGTGTAGTTGCGTACATTAGGCAAGTGAGCAAGACATGTATCAGAGAGTGAATAGAGCAAATAGTGATAGTACCATAAAGCAATGCCATTGGCTTATTAGAATCGAAAGACAAACCACATTACTCGCCCATAGCCTGGCAATGAGTATAGCTGCCCATAGTGGGTTGACTAACTACTACATCATATTGTTATTGGACCTAATTCATTGCCAGTCTTTGTTCTCTTCAATCACCCATTGTCGACTCACCGACAGATCCGGCATTGCACCACCCGTTTTATCGTCGACAGCACCACTCATATCCATATTGCTCATTCCCGAGGCATTCAAACCATTGGCTGCATTGCCACTGGAAATATCCGAGAGATTTAGAACGCCGCTGCTGCCACTTGGCCCAGAGCTCGCGTTGAGATTGCCGGCGCCGATTGGTGGCATTTGATGGTAAATCGGATGGTTCGGATCAGCCAAATCAAATATTGGCTGTATTACTTCCGATTTGAAGACGTTGTTCTTCTGCCAAAGGTTCAGCACGCGAATGATGCGACTCTTGTCCTCGGGCGCGCAACGAAACAGATTAGCAAACGTTTCGGTCAGATTGCGTTGGAAGCGGGGCGCGAATACATCCTTCTCGGTGCCATATTGATGACGCGATTGACGCACTATTGAGTCTATGACATACAGGCCCGGCACTTTGTACTCCGGCTTGCATTTGAGTATAAACTTTTCAACACTCTGCACGACATGCTTGTAGAATTTAATTGCACGCATTGCCGACTTTGTGATGGCGGCCATTTTAGCCTTCGATATGGGCGGTCGGCTATCATAGAGCCCGGAGAGCTGAAAGAAAACATACACATTTAGAGCACAAGGCACAATGAGCGAAAAGGGATTATTTTCTGTTGGTATGGGCAGAACGGCAGGACGCGAAGCTGCATGTTTGTTGGCAACAATATTGAATTTACATATGTATATACACACATGTAAGTTTGGGGAATATAATTGTACAAATTACACAACTACATAAGGCGTACATGAGACATGTATGTAAATACCGAGTGGTTTATATGAGCAAATATAAATATGTATGTACATTTTGATCTGTACATGTGTGTGTGCGGCGGCGGCCTCATCTTACCTCATTATTGAAAGCGACGACCGTCTCCATGATTATTTCAATGCTCACACACTACACGCACGCACAATATTCAAATTCGCATACTATTTTAGTATATATGATCCTTATAAATTATTTTCTTGCCAGTTTAACAACTTTTTACTTCAATTTTCACAATTTTTTCGCAAGAAAGCGTGAAAAAATGGCTGCCGATAGTAGGGATGCTTATTTCGTATATCAGCTCATCGATACAAAACATACATAATTTGATACATTGATTCATCAAGGAAAACAATCGAATGATTACTTAGATTGTTTATCGAATACATAAACAAATCTACAATATTCGACTATGAGATGATATTATTATATACATTTGATTTGTAATAGGCTGATGATATTATTAAAAGATTTTGATCTTAATTGCAAGACCTTGGCGTTGCCGGACTGAGAAGAATGCAGCAATATGACGGGCATACCACGCATTAATGCATTTTGCTGATAACCGCAATGGTCACACTGGAAAGAAAGCAAAACGAAAACATAAGCTGCTACAAATTGAATAAAATTAATGCTGAATAGCAATTAACAAATAATGAGCGCCCATCATAGGCCACTTGACGAGTCAGATGTTATGCTAATACGCACGATACGTTCAACACCATCGTTGTACGACCACAGACATGGCGACTTTCGTCTATCGCAAAGAAAGGAAGAGGATTGGGCCAAAGTGGCCAAGACCCTTAATATTTCTTCGCCCGACGCGCGACGCAGATGGACGTGTCTGCGGGATCGTTATTCGCGCGAGTTAAAACAAATGCGTTTACATCCGTCCTCGGAATTTGGTCGAAATGAATTCTTCAGGCAAATGGACTTTTTGCGGGAGTTTGTGCGGAAGCGTCGTGAGAGAAGACGCCGTGAAGATGATGATACGCCAACAAATTGGCTGAAAGCTGAGGTACGAGCAGTAAAATCAAAATCGCGCCCGGAGCCAGACACACTTATTGAACAGGACTTAGATGAGTCGCAGGTGTACGACGATTGTGACCACAACTACGACGTGGATGCCAAGCTGGAGGTGCAGACGACACAATCGGAAAGTTACTCTGTGCTCGTGGAAGCGGACGATGGAGATGGACATGAATCATATGAGGAGTATATGGGCGATTCCGAGTCGGCCGAACAAAAAGTCTTGCCCCCGTTGCAACCATCGCCATCGCTGGTCACAGTCCACAACGATACACCGACAGCGGGAAATGTGTCCACGTCTGGTGCCTCGCCGTCCGAAGCTGGACATTCGCAGACGGACATTGGATTTATGGTCTGTATGCCGAACATGCGAGTTGAAGCGGAGCAGTTGGCACCCATTAAGCCCGAGGCATCGCCTGGCTTTGAGGCAGTAACTGCACCAGCCTCTGCCGCCACTAGCGTGTCCAACGAAACCGAAGACGATTACTTCTGCAAATCCGTGGCAGCTTATTTGCGGCAATTGTCGCGTCGTCATAAGATTAAGGCAAAAGTGGAAATGTACCAGATTCTGGAGAAGTACATATTGCTTGAGGAGTCCACGACAGGGACACCTGGGCCAAGTCAGAATGATTAAGCAGGAATACTACATAGCGACATATATGTACATATAGTTTTTAAATAGATTTTTATGAAGTACAAATATACAACTGACAAAAATCAATTTTATCTTAAGCTTAATATCTAAATCTGTATTTGTTATAATGCGCACACGGCGATCAGCAGAAATCCTCATTGATTATATCCGCATTGACCGCTAGGCCGCGTTCTTTAAGTGCTTTCGAGACGAGTCGATGCTTCTCCTGTCGTTGCTCCTGCTCACGTCGCTGTGCATCCAAAATCTCATCGACAGAAATCTCCTTTAATGGAAGTTTCTGTTCCTTTTCACGATCCTGCAATGTGACGCTATATATTAGTTTACCCGATCAAGTCTTGCTCTCTGTACTCACAATTTCACCTAGGAGCACCACATTCTCGCCTCGTATTATGAAAACGCCTCGAGGAATATCTCCATACTCATTGCCGACATGTATCCGTTCGATTGTCCTCTGCAGAACAAGGTTGGCAAACTGATCTACGGACCGTAAATAGCCTATTAATGTTCGACCGTCTCGAAGCAGCACCATTAGTTTTTCTACAAGTTCACAATATATTATTATTCATATTACAGTTTGCCGGCTCAAGTGTCCAGTATATACTATCAACTTCTTCCAGCAGATGCGCTGTTCCAGCCAAGGGATTGAGGTCGTCCATATGGCGAAAACTCGTTGATATTTTTAAATGCTAGTATAAAGTACTTTTACAATTAAATAATTAAAAAATAAACCCTTAAAAACACATATACTTTAGCTTAAATGCAATAGAACTACTGAAAACTTTTTGCGCCTGGTATGCTGTGACCAGAACAATTTTTGCTTAACTCAGCAACTGGCTATTTTGCTTGCTCGTTTGATATGTGCAAGCCACTTAATATTTATTTTTTTAAACTGCCAGGTACTTATATATAATCTATATGATATAGGTGATTCAAGAAATGAAAATATTAAATTGTTTTTTGATTAAAATATATTTATGGGTTACCATTCTCTGAAATGATGAACAGCGTACATGATGCGGCAAGAGCACGTACAATTCGTGCATTATTATCAATGCTAATATCGATAGCAAGCGATAGTTGCCGGCATGTTCGTCGCCGCAGCAGCCAAAACTAAACAATTGCAAAATTAAACTAAATAACGTAATTTTGAAAAACTATAGTGAACGGAGCTCAAGTATAAACCGCTTAAGACACATAGGAGCACAATGAAGTAATATTAATATACAATGTACAAAAACTGCTTTCGATTTAATTAATGGTCGGCTACTTCGTCTCTCTCAGGCTCAGTGTTGACGGACTGCTCGTTTATTTTCCCTATGAATATATTTATCCTGAGCAATATGCATACATGCTGGAGCTTAAGAGAAGTCTGGACGCCAAGGGGCACTGTCTACTTGAGATGCCCTCGGGCACTGGAAAAACAGCAACATTACTCTCCCTGGTAGTCGCCTATATGATTGAGCATCCGGAAACAGTTCGCAAGCTGATTTATTGCTCACGTACGGTGCCGGAGATTGAGAAAGTTATTGCCGAGTTGCAGAACCTAATGGCATACTATGAACGCAATGCCCTCGCAGCGCCAGGCTTTACCGGCCTGGTGCTTAGCTCACGTAAAAATTTGTGCATTCATCCCGAGGTGAGCAAGGAGCGCGAGGGCAAGGCGGTCGATGGCAAGTGCTATGGGCTAACTGCTAGTTACATACGCGAACGCCATGAACTGGATGCCGAGGTGCCCATATGTAAGTAATTGCCATTGCTGTTGAGTCAATTTAACATTCATTACTCTTTTAGGTCAGTATTTTGAGGGCTTCACATTGGAGGGCAAGGAATCGACACTGCCCGTGGGCGTATATAGCATCGATGATCTTAAAGAATATGGACGGTCGAGAAATTGGTGTCCGTACTTTTTGGCACGTTACGCTGTGCGTTAAGAGTGTTAATGTATTGATGTTATTTATATACTTACGCCCTCCACTCTGCCTCCTTTTTTGTCTGGTAGATTGCACACGCCCACATTGTTGTCTACAGCTATCATTATCTACTGGATCCAAAGATCGCCCAGGTTGTCTCCAAGGAAATGACACGCGAGTCCTGTGTGGTTTTCGATGAGGCTCATAATATAGACAATGTATGCATCGACTCCATGAGCGTGAAAATAAATCGAAGAACAGTTGAGCGCAGTACTAACGCCTTAAATCAGCTCACAAAATTGGTGCAAGAGTAAGACCTACTCCATAATTATTCAAATAATTAAACATGACTAATTAATTGTCTACTGCAGCATGCGGGATGAGGACACCAATCGTTTAAATGAGGAATATCAGCGCATGGTGCAGGGCCTCAAGGATGCTAGCGTACAGCGTGATACGGACATGATTCTGGCCAATCCGGTGCTGCCCAACGATGTGCTCACAGAGGTCGTCCCAGGCAATATACGGAATGCGGATCATTTCCTTAGTTTTCTACGTCGTTTTATAGAATACATTAAAACTCGACTGCGTGTGCATCATGTGGTGCAGGAGTCCCCAGCGGGATTTCTCAAAGATGTATCATCTAAAATCTGCATAGAGCGCAAACCTCTGCGCTTCTGTGCGGAGCGCTTGTCCAGTTTGTTGCGCACCCTGGAGATTACCGATATGACGGAATTCGGTGCCCTGACGCTGGTACGTAATGCTGTTTATAATAATTGATGATGATGATGATTCGATGCAATTGTTCACAGATAACGCACTTTGCCACATTGGTCTCTACGTACACGAAAGGGTTTACCATCATCATTGAGCCGTTCGATGACAAGACGCCGACTGTTTCAAATCCCATAATGCATTTCAGCTGCTTGGACTCATCCATTGCCATGGCGCCAGTCTTCTCACGGTTTCAAACGGTTGTCATCACATCGGGCACGCTGTCGCCCATGGACATGTATCCTAAGATTCTGGACTTTGATCCAGTTGTTATGAGTAGCTTTACCATGACCCTGGCTCGTCCCTGTCTGCTGCCTATGGTAAATGAAGCAGTTTGAATTAGGCTTAGACTTGTTTATTTATTTAGTTATTTTATTTTGATATAGATTGTCTCAAAAGGCAACGACCAGGTGGCCATCTCGTCCAAGTTCGAGACGCGCGAGGACACTGCTGTGATCAGGAACTATGGCCAGCTGCTGGTGGAGGTGGCCAAGACTGTGCCCGATGGCATCGTTTGCTTTTTCACATCCTATCTGTACTTGGAGTCGGTTGTGGCCTCGTGGTATGACCAGGGCATTGTGGATACTCTACTCCGCTATAAGCTGCTGTTCATCGAGACCCAGGACAATGCCGAAACAAGCTATGCGCTCATGAACTATGTTAAGGTGAGCGCCCTCAAATTGCAACCCGCAATGTAAATCGCAGTCTCAAATTTCTATGGCTTCCATTGATGATGTTCTTGACACACATTCATCTCGATCTCGCTCTCGATCTATGCTGTCTTTGTTTTAGGCATGCGATTGCGGTCGAGGTGCTGTTCTGCTGGCTGTGGCGCGTGGCAAGGTCTCCGAGGGTGTGGATTTCGATCATCATTATGGTCGCGCGGTGCTCATGTTCGGCATACCCTACGTTTATACGCAGTCCCGCATACTCAAGGCGCGCCTCGACTATCTGCGGGATCAGTTTCAAATACGAGAGAATGATTTTCTAACCTTTGATGCGATGCGACATGCGGCCCAATGTGTGGGTCGGGCGTTGCGTGGAAAAACAGATTATGGTATCATGATATTTGCGGACAAACGCTTCTCACGCCAGGACAAACGGTCGCGTCTGCCGAAATGGATACAGGAGCATTTGGTGGACAGCTTTTGCAATTTGTCCACTGAGGAGGCGGTGCAATTGGCACGCCGCTGGCTCAGGCGCATGGCTCAGCCGTTTTCGAGGGAAGATCAGCTGGGCATTTCATTGTTGACGCTGGAACAGCTGGAGACAATGGAGCAGGAGAAACTGGAACGGCAGGCGCAGGGCAAGGAAGGTGTGGGCGGTGAGGTGCAGGAGCTGTAATTAGAGAGTCGCATGGCGCAAAACCGGCTCTCCAGCTGGCGCCGGCTTCCTTCCGCAATGTATTTTCTTTAACCACTGGCCATGTTTCTGTCTGAATGAGAATGAGAATAATTATAATAAAAAGCGAATTTGTTGCCAGCTAATGGCATTGAATGCCATTAAACGGAGCAGCAAAGCACACAAAAAATGAAAAGTCAAAAAAGAGTTGTTTTTGTTTTTGGTTTTAATCGCTCGGATTTGCCAGGGCAAAACTGACGCAAATGCCTTATTAACTGTTAATTAATATTATTAATTTAGCGGTTGCTCATTGCCCCAACTGAATGACTCAATGCATTTAACTGCGGCTGTCGTTCAAGGCGCCTAAATCAATGTTCTTATTGTTATCGATGACCAATTTGACGCCGATAGATTGGTCTAGACGAATCGAAATCTTTATTGATATCGCTTCAAGACGCCTTTTTAAATGGGTTCTGATAAGAAACATGGAAATAATTTAAATATGAGATGATCCGTGTTGACCGAACATGATTTTATTTAACCTGAACGGAATTAATTTTTTAGCGCTATCAGTTCACATTTGCCAATGACTTATTAATGATGCGCCGACAGGTTATCAAGACAATAAAAAACAATTATGTTCATATGTCCAGTGGATGGCGACAAGTGCGATTGTTTTTGCAATTTTACCTATTTAGCTCATACTGCCGCCAGCAACGGCAATTACAACCTAAACATTTGAACACACCACAAAAAATAATTACTCACATTCCATTTTATGTTTTCAATTTGTTGTCTTATTTCTTAATAACGGCGCACACTGATTTCCTGTAGTCCTCGTGTGAGCCCGACAGTGTGCTAAGCCCGAAAGACAGAGAGGGAAAGAGAGAGAGAGAGAGAGAGAATCTGTGTATGTGTAGCGAAAAAGCTTTGCAATAATACATATACAATTACACACGCATATGTGCACATAACTAACGGCCACGGCCAGCACTCAGAGAGCAACAAGTAAGCGAAAAGTAACCGAATACGATTACAGTGCACCCACGCTAGAAGGAAAACTAGCAAATTAGAGTTGTTGTACTCCTATGCTAAGAATCGCCCTAAACGATATTCGTTAAATGAGCTTTACACAAATAGTAAAATCGAAGTTTAACAAATATAACCAAAGGCTGAGAGTGAGGGCCAGTGAATATGACTTTATTTGGTTAATTTTGCGAACGTAGAGTCTTGCATCAAAGAGTTAGCTGTTATTAGCAGTCTTAGCTCAGGACCTATCTGCTTTGCTTACATTATTAGAATAACGATTGCTTAATATAAAACTGCCATGACTCAAGTATAATTAAAAGCCATTGTTGCGAATTGTTGTTTGCTTCACTTATCGGGGGCGCACTGTATTAGCAACAACAATGCCAACAAAAGGCAAGCGACCGCAAAAGCGACGCTGGCTGAGTCGTCGTCGTCGTCAGTTGTATCTCTCGTTGAACAAGAACTTTCGATTTTTCATAATAAAAAGGTTACAACTAAATCTCTGGCCGTTTAGTCGGGTGTAGCAAATAAAAGCGGAACGCGCGCGCATTAGCATCAACCAATAACACAAAATTCAATAAATTAATGAACAGTTAAATCTAGCATAAACAACAATTGCAAGCGACGCGTTATTTAGTGTGTTTTTTAATTAAGCAAACATTTTAAACGCTAGTAAACCAAATCAAAACCAAAAGAAAACCTAAAGCCAACGCTTATCCTTGTTTTATTTACATAAATAATAGTAAAGAAAAATCATCTTTAACAAAATGAAACCTCAAGCTAACGAACAAAATGGTAGCACTCAAAATGGCGACATTGCCATAGATGCTGCCACCGTCGCCATGGACGCTGCCGCGATCGTACCAACAGCAGCTGCAGTCGCTGCCGGAGTCGCCTCAACAGCGACTGCAGTCAGCGCGGGCGCTGTTGTCCCTGCCAAAAGTAGTCAACAGCTGAAACTGGAATTGCTTAACATGGGCAACGGAAATGGTGAGTGGAAAGGATTCCCGTTAAGCGAGAATGCTCGGCCGTGTTTCGTATATAGTGCTGCTTTATTGTTGTTTTCCGTTAAGTTTAGCAGTGCAATTTTGAGTAGAACGAGAGAAAATGTTAAAATGATCTAGTTTGCGGGTTGTTAATTCTATTACCTAGTGAAAACTAAATAAAATAAGAATTTACTACAATTTGTGGTTTGAGTTTTATGCAAGTCTTTAATAATATTCTCACATAACGTGATGTTGATTATTTCCATAATTGATAAATGTTGTTGGTATTCGCAGCTAACATAAGGCTTGGCAATCGTAGCAGTAATATTTCATCACACAATTTGTCTTCTTAGGTCAGGTTCAGATCAGTTAAGATGCAGCTCAGATTCGCACACTGACCTCTAGATATGGCTCTAATTTCCGGCGATGTTGTTAACATAAAACCAATTGCTCATAAGCCGCAATCGCGAAACTCAAGACAAAATTCAAAGAGCAAGATCTACATACAATCTAGGTACACACATATACATGAAAGCCACACAATGACAGATCAAAAAGCATTAAAAAATAGACATAGTACTCATAGATTTATATGTATGTACAGCAACTGTCAATGATCGTAATAGATTTTGTTGACATTGACATTGAAAGTTCACTGCAGATCGGAAGATTCGATGAGAGCGTTTTCGGCTATAAGCTATTAGTGTATGTGTAGCTCTATAGACAGCATAAACTCCTCAGCGTAATCCGGTATTTAGCCAAAAGCCAGGGGCAAGCCGCCGGGAGTGGGGCTCGAGGCTAGACCTGTACTACTTTTTGAAGGTTAAAAGCATTTAATTGGACGCGAGTACCACACACAGCACAAGCAGCCGTTTAAAACGGTTTAGATTTGTCGGTATTATATGTACATATATATAAAAAATTTATATATGTATATATATTTGTGTTTCTTTTTCTATCTTTCGGTTTTCTTTGTTTCTTTCATATTGCATGAGCAATAAGTCGCCGCCGTGCTTCACATTTGAGCGATCGCGGTCAATAAAAAAATAAGCTATTCGCACGGTTTTTCACTAGCAATGGTTAGGCAGCAAAAACAAAAAAATCCTAAATGAATCAATAACATGATATACATATACATATGTACATATATACATTTAAATCCATTGCCATGCCTACATATTCTTCTTAGAATTCCGTAATGCGTAATTGTGAACTATGACAAAAAAAAGAGAAAAAAAACAAGAGTAAAAAACACCTGCCCTATGGAAAATGTTAATGATGACTTACCTTACTTTTAATTACATTGCATTGCATGCTTACGATATGTGCCAACTGGTTGTCTCTACGATTAGATCATTTACCCGCTCAATTCATAGTATTCCAACTATTTACAACCATTCGCTAATGTTGGCTCTATTAAACAAGCATCCCCCCGGTCTAGAGTCTATACGAAATCAGTTGGTTTTGTATTATAGATATCCATTTCGGAACTTGCAGCTGAATGAAATGTGTATTAGAAATATCTGTCAAAGTATACTATAGTATTTGATATGAATGGCATGAAATGCTATAATATAAATGCTATCTGAAAACTATTTTTAACTAGTTTTTTACTCAGCAGTTAGTCACTCATCTACAGAGATTTAACTAAACTACAATGGATTGAAGAAAATGTGAATATCATAGAAAATGGATAACATATATATATACATATGTATAATATGTATACCATCTATGGACATTTCCTTTCTAGTTTATTACACACGCTTTAAAATGATTCATAATATTGGGTAAACTCAAAAGGCTTATAATTATATAAATACCTATATATATATGTATGTATTTACTTGAACATTATATACATATGTATATTTATATAATATTACCTACATATATAATATGAAAGTGTCCCACAGTTTTTACCGTACATTCAACTTATCTAAATAGTACATACATACACATACATATAAACACATATATACGTACATATGTTAAGTAACAGAATCCAAGCCATTGCACAGTTGTATCACTCTGTACAATTTATACGTCTATATATTCGATTCCCAATGAAAGAGCTCTACATCACATCAAAATCAAAATCAAATTCAAATTCAATCTCAGACATTCGGAATGCATAAATTCCTTTTGCCGGTAGCGTTCATTGACTTCTTCGGGGACACTTTCTATATATGTAAAGCAAAGACTTATATGTGCTGATGCATAACATATATACATATATATGTGCATGTCTATATATATGAATACATATTTATGCCAACTCTTACATAAGCCATAGAAGTTATCAACCATTTATTGTGCGACTTTTTGAGGGCTTCCCAAATAGGAGCATCAACTTTTTTGGTATCTCTCATTGATATGATAAAAGAATATGCTTTCCTGGAATCTCAGCCTAGCTGAAATGTTGTAAAAATTGGGGAAAATACTCTTAACTACAATTAAGTGGTAGGAATATACTTTTATAATCTCACTTTTTACCTCGCTCTCGCATTCATTCACTTTTACTTTCCCCAGCAGAATAGAACACATATTTCTGGAATCTCTCCCTACCTCCATCTCTTCCACCTTTCTATTTAAATTAATTTTTTTTGTACCTCCCATCACACACGAAAATAGTATTTAGACTGTGTTTTTCCTGTGTTGCCCTCTCTTTTTCTCTTTTTCTCTTTTAGAGATTAAACTATTTATTGCTATTTAACTGTTGTGTAAATTTTCAATTAAAAACTGATTTTTTCAAATTCCAAATTTTCGGTCTACATGATTGTCTCCTCCTCCAGCATGTACTCGGTGAGATCGCCCGGGCCCGACAGCAGGGTGACTGGCACACGATTCATCTGTGCTACCTTCTGACTGGGCCATACCATCATATCGTTGCTGTTGGTGAGGACCATGACGTTTGTATTTTGGGTCGTCTCGCAGGGCAGTATTGACCTAATCTCAGTATCGCAGCTGTTCGGCCTTCGACGAAAACGAAACTTAATCGGCTGAGATTTGTCCAACACCGTCTCCTCATCAAAGTAGGGTGCAAAGCCCATCGCAGGATTGATATTGGTTGGCTTCGTCAGCTAATCGTAGAGAAAAGAGTTAGACATTGAAATACATGGAGATGGAAAGATTTTCATATTCAGACTTCCTACGTACCTCTTCCAATACGATAGACGTCTTGAGTCGCCGACACGGATCACAGTAGTCAGCCGCATTTGCATCTGGCGGGGATGTGCTAGTGCATGGATCCGGAGGTGGTTGCTCAATTTCTTCTTTGATTGCTCCATATTGTGACTTCTTGGCTTTCGCTTCTTCGGCCTCTTCGGCCTGCATTTCCATGCATTTCTTGAGAAAGCTCTCCTCAATTTCAATTAGACGCTTGACGGCGCAATCCCGTTTCAGAAAATTCTTGATCACCGAAAGATCACGTGGAACGGCGCCAACGACATCGAAGTCATCGGCACGGAGCTTGATGCGATGAGCCATGTTAACAAAAAATTTGGAATTTTTCGGTGAAGGCAGGATTTACGTGTTGCCTACGTTTTTAAGTGACTGAAAAGTTCTGACTACTCAAGCTTGGGTAAACACACACACACACACTCACACTTACACACGCGCACGCATACGCACGCACATGAAATCAAAGTTGAAGTTAATAGACCTTGAGCACGTTCGAGTGGGCGACCACCCAAGCCACCCAAACCAACCACCCACCCACCGTGCGCCCCCATTCAAAAAGCAACAAGTTCGAAAGTCAACAGTTTTAAGAGCATTGCAGACGCGCGTAAAGCTCGCTCGCTCTTCAAAAAGCTCTGCTCACGCTCAAAGCTCTGCTTGAAGTTCTTATTAGCAACGACAAGCCCAGCGGGCAGCCAGTTGCCCAAAGCATTTCACAACGTTCACACGCACAGCCCGAGCCGAGCCGAGACGAGTTACGCTTTTTTTCCTCATCCAAAGTCGAAAGAGATTTTTGTGTATTTGGTTCTTCAAAATATTGCAAGTTAAATAAAGGCAACAGCATCTAGCCAAACATGAGCTTCACACGCCAACTGTCCGAGATGAGCGCCAGCGAGCTGAACGATGCCATCGACGATACGAATTTTCCACAGGCGCATATCCTTTCGCGTGGGCGCAACAATAGCGTCTGCTCAACAAGTAGCACCTCCGGCACCTCCTCGCTGGCGGATCGTGTGGTCGCCCAGCCCGAGGAAACGCAGCCACCGTCGTCGGCTGGCAGCGAGGAGCCAGCTCCAATCCAACCCAATCGACCACGTCTCATACTGAAGAGCAGCGCCAGCATACCGGAAAATGATGGTACACAATCGTCGTTAACACCACAGACACCGCGTACATCGACGACGCCAGGTAGTGGGATTGGGATAACTCTTTGCCTAGGAGCCGCTTGAGCGAACGACATCGGCGCTTAATCATTCAATTAATAGGGTCTAACGGGCATAATAATCATTTAATTTAATGTGCGACGCCTGACGAACTATAAATATAAAAATATTTATATGTATATATTAGCAAGTCGCGCCTAATGGCCCAATCGTTCGAGATAAGAGTTCAAGTCCCCGTTGGGCTGCACTGATACGAGCCACAGCATTAGAGCATTAATGCCTGTCAAAGGTTGAATCGTGTATATTTTCTGATCAGCATTTGTTTTCAACCCAAGTCCAATTGGGACGCACTCCGGGGTGGGGCGGGTTATCAATAGACAAACGAATGTCCAACACTGTTTCATATGTTTTTCGTTTCTTGTTTTGGTTTGTTTACAGGCCATGAGAACTGCACTTTTCATCATGATCTGGAGCTGGATCACAAGCCGCCTACACGCGAGGCATTGCTACCTGATATGGCGCGCTCCTATCGCCTGTTGTTGGGCGGTCTCGGCGAGAATCCCGATAGACAGGGCCTGATCAAGACACCGGAACGTGCGGCCAAGGCAATGCTGTATTTCACCAAGGGTTACGATCAGAATTTGGAGGGTAAGTGGGCAGCATTACGTGTTTCCATACAGCTCAATTAGCACCTGACAAACACTCTGACCAATTAGCATTAGGTCAGTGCTCCATCCTGTGTGACACAGTGAATCAGCAAAAAAAAAACACAAAAATTAACTTCGAAGCGGCATTTCCAGCTAGAAACTAGTTTCTTTTAGTTGTGATTCATCGGAGCTCCATATATGTATATGTATATCTATACTATATGTATATATTTGACCACCGTACTTCACCTTTATCACTGACTTGACTTGACTGGGCGGTGCATTACCCTTAATAGTTTTCACTTAAGTCGGTTTACAGTTCTAAGTGAAGAGTTTTTTTTTGTTGTTGCTCTTTGGAGGGTCCTTGCGCTTGGCGCACTGTCAATTCTCTAGTATTGTATAACTCTAATATGTTTACTGACTTTATTTTATTCTTATTTTTGCTTTTAGTTTGTTTTTATTTATTTATTGTGTTTTGGTGAATTGCAAGTATGCAGACCGGTTTTAAGAATAGTAATTCAGAAAAGCAGGTTCTACACTTTATTTAATACAATCGCACAAAACTCAAAGTCAGCATTCAAATTGGCCAACGGCAGCGGCAGCGACGGCAGCCAGATATTAATGAAAGTAAATTGCCTCGAGTCACATTTATAATCAATAATCACAGCAACAATTCGCAGCCCTTTCAATCTAATTTCAATGTTAAATAGAATTCCAAATGCTCCAAAATCAAACGTGTCTAGAATTTAATCATTTTCTTAACATTATTTAAATTTCAAACAAAGCTAGTTAACTAGTTCACAAGATGATTTTTAACAACAGAAATGTGTCATAAAATCTGTGACATTGAAGTTTGCAGCGAGTGTGAAAGAGACAGAGGGAGACCAGAGCAGAGCTACAGGAGCAGCGGCAGCAGAGGGCAGAGGGAGAGCAGAGCAGAGCTGCAGCACCAGCAGCATTTGCTATGAATTGACAGGAAGCGCACTTAAGCTTTTAAAACGGTAACGAAGAGGCGCAGAGAGAGAAAGTGTGTGAAAAATGAGTGAGCGACTGACGTCGACTGCGCTGCTGTGAGCGGGTGTGCAGGGAGAACAGGCGAGAAGTGTGCTGAAATCACAAGAGTAGGCAGAGCATTTAAAGCTGAAGTAGTGAAAGCTCAAGCTGCCAAAAGAATGGCCAACAAGTGGCGCCACACGCACACACACACACACACACACACACTCTTCCTCACGCTCTCAGGCTCTCATGTGCATGTGTGCACATTAACAGTCAAGTGGAAAAGTTCAACTTAAGATTCAGTTATGCCATTGCCACACGTTCTATTGAGCAAATAAATGTAGCATAAAATTTACATCAATCTAGGTTGGAACGAAATAATATTAACATAATTTTCGGTTTGATTTGTGGCTTAGATGTGCTTAATGGCGCCGTCTTTGATGAGGATCACGATGAAATGGTCGTCGTGAAGGACATTGAAATGTTCTCTATGTGCGAGCACCATTTGGTGCCCTTCTATGGAAAAGTGTCTATTGGTTATTTGCCATGCAATAAGATTCTGGGTCTCAGCAAGCTGGCTCGGTAAGTTACCATAATTCTCTTACTTGAAATTTATATAAATACCTTATTTGTATATATTTTAGCATCGTGGAAATATTTTCGCGTCGTCTTCAGGTGCAGGAGCGTTTGACCAAGCAAATTGCTGTTGCTGTAACACAGGCAGTGCAGCCAGCTGGAGTTGCTGTTGTTGTTGAGGGCGTGTATGTATAAAATAAAAAATAATTATTTTAAGTTTATAAATTTTAAAAATATAAAAAATAATCAAAAAAGTTGAGTTGCATCGGCCGGGAATCGAACCCGGGCCGCCCGCGTGGCAGGCGAGCATTCTACCACTGAACCACCGATGCTTGCGTGGGAAGTTGCGCTAAAGCTGAATAAGTGGAAGTGTCTGAACTAGCACTGTGCAGACAATTGATATGGAGTTTAATAATTATACTGATTTATTAACTGTTTTGATTATATTCATTATTTATTATTTATCATATAGACTTATTAATATACTTCTCTCTTTCAGACACATGTGCATGGTCATGCGTGGCGTTCAGAAAATCAATAGCAAAACTGTTACCTCGACTATGCTTGGCGTATTCCGCGATGATCCAAAGACTCGCGAGGAGTTCCTAAATCTAGTCAATAGCAAATAAATCTATATAAATTGTATCATTTTTTGACTTGTGTACAAAATTTTTGTTGAAACTTTAAATTTCGTTTAGTTCAATTTGCAAGACGACAGACGAGAAAAAACATCGCGAATTTTGGTGTTGGTAGTTTTACATGCATAATATTTGTTTATTTAAAAAAAAGCAAAAAAGAAAAAAAAAATGACAGCACATAATAATATTTTTTATATATATGTTACACTCACACATGCATATATTTGTATGCAATAAGGGAACAACTAAATAAACGACATCGGAAACCGTTTAGGGAATTTACAATTAAGCTACAATTCGTAAACAAAAATAAGTATCTACAGATAGATAAATTTATATATATTTACATATATACAGGAACATACATACATACATATATGAACTTATTAAAATTAGTAATCAAAGAAAATCGCTCGAAATTGCTTGTTATCTATATACAAACAGAAGTAAATATGTATAAATATTTATATATGTATTTTAATTACGGCATTTTTGAAAAGATAACAAAATTCACACTATGAATTAGATAAACGTATGCTCGTTATGCAATTGTTGTTTCTTGCACTAAACAAAATCTGCTTAAAATTATGTATAATTAAATAAATAAATAAATATTTGAATATTGTTAAAAATAATCATCGTCTTTCAATTACTAATAAACAAACTAAAAGTATATATAGCAAACAAAATAACAGCTATACATTTGTGCTAATAATAAACAATGAAAAAGTTCATCCTTTCGTTGACCCCGACGTGAATCGAACACGCAACCTTCTGATCTGGAGTCAGACGCGCTACCGTTGCGCCACGGAGTCCTTGTTCACCGTTATACCAAATGCCATATACAGCACAAACTCTCAATTATGTGGACATATCCTGATTGGAATTTGCATATGTAAATTTTCCTCCCCAAACATTATATAAACTATTAATAAACTTTCATTGAATGAGGACAAGAAAATGAATATCATATAAAATTGAATTTATTTCCTTACTTCATAACAAGGCAGCAGGCTGTTAAACGTTACGAGTTACGATTAATAAATCGAGTAAACGAATGTCTGATGATTTTAGCTGTTCATTGTATGAAATTTACAACTACTTATTTATTTGGTTCGTACATTTAAACTTAACCGGTATACAGACGGAATAGAGAAGATTTAAACTTTGGCTTAGTCTAAAATCAAGAAAATGCTTTTACTTTTTTTTTTTTTTTTACAAATTAAATCAGCAACTAGACAGAATAGACAGGGAATTGAAACGAATATACATATACAAAACTAATCATTTTTTATCTGCACTTATTTTACAAATTATACGGCAGTAAGGCTTCAGCTCTAATCTCATAGAGTTATCCATCCAATGGGGTCCCTAAATAGACCATAGACACTTCTGTGTTGCCATAGACAGCAGATACCGTAGGATAAAGCTTCTTAGCTGGCAGACCTATAATAATTTTATAGCATTTATCGAATAAAACAATTAGCAAAAAGATTTTTAAAAATAACCAACCTCTAAATGCGACTCCTAGGAATTCATAATTCTTCTCAAAGGATAGTGTATTATCATCGCAGTCGAGTATAACGCGTATCCTTTCGCCCACCTGGTATTTAGGTGCATTGTTTAATAACGGATAATTGCCCTGCATATCACCGTTGTGCAGTAGATGATTCTCAACTAGGTTCCAGCCCCAGCTTTGATCATCAGATCCAAGTAATGCTACATAGCCATGACACTGCAAAGCTGCCTCCTTGGTGGATATACCAATTACGGCCACGGTCCCCAATGGACCCTCCCAAATCACTTCCCATGCATGACGGCCTTGACGAAATCCGATTTTCGCCCTTGCAGCATCTGTGCTTTGTGCTACCGGATTTCTGAAATAGAAACAAACCACAAATAAGATTAGCACATGGAGAGTACCAGGAAACAATTTATGTACCGATGCAGAGTGAATCCGTTTGGCTTAATGTAAACGTTCCGTGAACAATCGTTGGGATTCCAAGCGTGCAGGTACGCGCGCAGCTTTGTCTTGTATGTGGTAACGGAGGCCAACAGATCGGATTTAATAGACTCTTTGGGAAGTTTCCGCAGGCAGTGCCAACGCCAAACATCACTGTTCTCATCGTTCAGAAAGTGATACCAGCTTTTGCAGACTTGGGAACAGCGACTTAAGTCACTGAGCTCCAAATATGAAAATATTGCCTCCAATACATTATAATTGCACAGGGGATCGACCATTTTGTTGTTGTCTAGTCGTCTTCCACACTGATATCAGGTGGAGCTGGGCTTTGTGCGCGTGTATTGATGATTTGATTTTATTTAACAGCAGTAATCTCTTTTACATAGCCTTTAGTTTTTCACTTAACGTATCATAAAATCTCTTATTTGTCATTTTATTTTATCAACAAATTGTTTATTATAGTATTTGGCAAAAGTCAGCCGTGCGTGTGTAGAGTTGTGTCGAAATGCTCCGAGCAAGTTCATCGGTACGAATCACATTGTTCACGTTCATTTAGTTCTTTTGAATTTTCTGTGCCCGCATAAAATTGGCATTATTCTCAATATGATACGAAATGTAATCTTATTATTTAAATATAATTAAAAATATAATATAAATAAAGGCATTCAATATAATTTGTAGAATTGCAGTTTAAAATCTCATTACAGTAGCAATAAACAACTCTAGGGTTTGAAAAACTATCGATATCCAAACACACTACTTTTTGCTTGCGATGATTGTGTCGAGTTGGCCAAAATGATTGTCGTCGTTTAGGGTGAAGTCCACGATAACAGCATTGTTTACATTTTGTAAAGTGTGTTGATTAACGTTCGAGATGATAAAATATCTTTACAGATACACGTTTAAAATATAAACTATTTCAGTGTTGACTTTTTTAACGAATGAGCAGACAACCTAGACATTTGATGACCTACGAGCAAAGGTTATCTATCACATTCTGAAAACAGAAGCGACAACTTTATGTGTGTACATTTTGAAAACAATTACAGAATTCTTATTCAATTATTAGGAAAAAGTAAGAAATACTGTATTTATAAGATATTAAAGTCCTTGAAGCTCTTTAGTGAATAATAAGATAACATTTTGTATTATATGAGTGCCGCTACCGTGACGTACGTTACACAGCACTGAGTTCGATTGATGCGTAAATTTGGCGCGCCGAGGAAATCAGCTGTTTAACGCGGGGTCTGCCATTTCGCTCGCACTCTCACGTTGGTCGTTTTCGTAGTCGTTGTCGTCGTCGTCGAAAAACCAACGACTTGATGGAAATTTTATTCACATCGCGCTGCTATTAAAACGAACCATAATAAAATTCTAAATAGTGCATTAGAAACAACATAATTTCCCCATTCATTTACAAAAAAGTGCATCAAAATCAGAACACTGAAAGTGCTCGAAAAACGCCTTTGAAAAAACCCGCATTGAAACCATTTTCTGTGTGAGTGTGACAAGAAAAAAATGCGCTACTGCTTCTGCTGGAAACAAAAAATGCGCTCGCCATTTTGACTCGCGCGACAACCAAATTTTTACTTGCTGCTATCAAAATAATCACTTTGAACTGTGCCACAGCGTAGCCTCTTACGCCCAAATATAAGAACATCTGTGAATTGTGCAAAAATATTTAATACACGTGTTACAATTGTGAACCCCAAAAAACTACCGAGATCATCGCGGGCCGCGCCACACAAATACAAATATAAAAAGTACACACATTCACTTGCATTCACCGAGGCAGGCATTCATATATACACATACACACGTTGCGACTACGTGCTTCAGTTCCGTTCAGTTCTATTGGCATTGATATCTTTTGGCGGGGCGTGTTGGTGAACGGTTAGTGTCCCCTCCCAGGAATATAAGCGCAAATACAAAATAGTCGCAGTCGCCGCAGGTAGCAGCGAAATCAATTTAGCAACGGTTAAGGGTGCTGGGCACCAAACAACAGGCGAATCGTCGTCCATACACCTGTCCTTCTGCCCACTACACATGAAAATGGCGCATACCACGGCGACAAATCAAACGAGCGGCGCTGTTAAGACTGATGAAGTCAACTTTTTCTTTCAGGATGAGCACGGTAAGCTGGACTAAGCGGTTTAGTGGTCAATAAGTCCAGTTGGACTCCCGCTACATTGCAATGTTATTAGCGGATTAATTTTGCTTTAATGAATGCATAACATACAAACATGCATATGTGTATATATTATAACATAGAAGCTCACACATAGTATTTACATATACAGATACAGTTGCAAAGACTTGCGTATTCACAATAGTAGCGGCGGGGGAGCTACTCTACTAACTTGCATGCTCGCACACTGGCGCGTAAACGCCATCTTTTTCTTTTTTCGGTTTCCTTTTACATACAATATTTATCGCTTAATGCTCTTTAAGCGCATACTCAACGCCGCGCCATGGCGAGGCAAACCAACAAGAGCAACAACTACTACTACAACTGCACGGCAACACGTCAAAAAAACAAATAATAAAAATAAAATCAAGTAAAATCGGTTGGTTTTGTCTGCTGCTGCCAATATATGTACATTCATATGTACATTTGTATGTGCATGGATGTATGGATGTGCATGCTCACACAGATATGTACGTATGTATGTATGTATGCCAAGATGAATGTGTGTATCATGTACATATGTGTACATTGCCGGGCAGTAGCGACGACACTCGCGCATCGCCCAGTTGGCGCTCAGTCAAACAAACACATACTCAAATACATTCTATAATGAAAAAGATACTCTGTCATTTGTTGTTGTTTTTGTTTATTTTTTTTTTAGTCTAAACAGCTGATAGCAGCGCAGCAGCGCGGCAGCAGACAACCGGCAGCACTGTCTTCGTTAAAGCTTCCGTCGAGAGCGCTTTTTTGTTCTCTCTCTCTCTGTCTCTCTCTCAAGATTAAATCCTTCGCAAAATAAATCTTAAAATTCAGCACAGTATAAAAACAGGCTGGGGGCGTGTTCGCTGTGGAGGTGACGCAGAACTACTACAACTGCGTGACATTCTGCTTTGTGTTATAAAAAGCTGAAGAATACACACACATGCATACATATGTATATATGTATGTATATTTACACAGATATACATACGTACGCTTTCACAGATAAACTGAACGTATATACACACAGGCGCACGTACAAACAGATAGAAAAATAGTTAAAGCCCAAAATGGGCAAACACCAAACATGTGTAGCAGCGGTTGCGCAGCCGACGCCGGCAGAAATGGTTGTTGTTATTGCCGTTCTGTTGACCATCTTACGTACATCCAAAAGCGCGCGTGTGTGGGTATGTATGTGTGTGTATGTTTGAGCGCGCGTGTATATGTAAGCGCATGGGTTGTTTGTATGAATGAGTGAGCAGCGTCGACCGTACGCCGGCTAACCGGCCTGCTACAAGGCTGCTGCTGCGTCTGCTACTGCTTGCTGCTCTCAGCGATGTTTGACAGCAGTTAAACTCTGATTCATTTGTTAGTATGCGTGCGTGTGTGTGTGCAGATTGGTATTTATAGTTGGAAGCCCCTTTGCTGGCTACGCTCTTTATTCATAAACCACTTAAAATTAGCATACATGTTTATTTGTATACATATTTCTAGAGTGCTTAGCGCGTCCGTTAAATATTAACATTATGTAAATGTTAGCTCAGCAGGTGAATAATTAGCATAACTGACAGATCTAGATGTAAATTGTAAAGCGAGACGGCGATAACAGAGGGCCAGGGTTGTGCAAACAAAGCGATCGTAGTACATACTACACTGATACTGTTATATGTATATGTATGCATGTAAATATGTATGTGATCACGTGCTTCATACAAACATACATTTATATATCGGCTTACTTGCTTTAGGGTATTTTTTTGTGTGAACTGTTGCGGTTTCTCAGCATATCCTTTGCACCCCATGTCAAGTAGCGGGCATATTTATGTTTTCGTTTCTTTCGTGCTTCACATATTTCGTTTTTTTGGTATTTGGCTTTGTTTTTGTTGTCGCCTTTTTTCCAGCGATGTTTTTGGTTTTCGCACTTTACTTTTGTTCTCAACATTCGCCGTGAGCGACTGTGATAGTGTGTGTATGTATGTATGTATATATTTACATGCATTGCATTCGATTAACATACATATATCGAATCACCTCATTGAACTTTCGAACCAAATGTTCGTTCATTGCGTGCACTGAAAATCCTTTACGACGCAGTGGAGAACGCCTTCCTAATGTGTGTGCTTCTAATCATGATCAAAATACATATGTAATTGTATTTATTTGTCTGTCTATATATTTAAATAGGACAAATTGCCAAAGTGTTGAAGCCAGTTGTAGTGAAGCAGGCACACTCCATGGATAAGTCAAGTCTGGTCTTTCCAAGCAGCTCCACACGCAACGGGGGAAGCGGAAGTGGCGGCATCGGCAATGTAGGTCGAGTTGGCGCCCTAAGTCACATGGTAAGCATGGATCAATTGATCGAAAACAGAAAAATACTTATTATTAAACTTATTTGCGCGCAGAGCACAACGAATCAGGGACAATTTATACGTATTCAAGACAATTGTATAACTATTCCAAAAACCGAAAGTAAGTCGAGCACAGACAGCTAATATTTGCGTACAACATTTATAAATGTGCCATTCGGGTTTTATTTCAATTTTTTTCAACAGTTACTTCATATACACCTGTGTCAGCGCAAAAAACCAGCAGTGCTGGAAGTGCGGGAGGCAGCATGCACGATGTGAGTAAATAACGCAGAGGCGATTATCTGCAATGAAAACAAACTAAATAATAATTTACTTGTAGATTAAGAATGAGCGATATGTCAAATTCACGCCAAATAACGTCATGAAAATGAAATCGAAATTGTAAGTTAATTGGCAATTTATCAAAATACATTACATATATAAATATATATATATATACATTTGTAATCCTTAGGCACGTCATTCAGAACAGTCCCATGCACACAGCGCCCGCCTCTTCCTCGTCAGCGCAAAGGAAACGAAAACCAGATAAAGCTGGCAAGGGACTGCGTCACTTCTCGATGAAGGTGTGCGAGAAGGTGCAGGAGAAGGGCAAGACGACATATAATGAGGTGGCGGACGATTTGGTTGCTGAGGAAATGAAGAACAATTCATACGATAATAACTGTGATCAAAAGAATATCCGGCGGCGTGTGTACGATGCGCTTAACGTACTGATGGCAATCAATGTTATTTCTAAGGACAAAAAAGAAATCCGTTGGATCGGCTTACCTGCCAACTCAGCCGAGGTACTAAAGTGTCTCTGAGTTATTTAGTTTATATATTAATATTTATTTTGATTTACTTGATTTTAGCAATTTAATGCCTTGGAAGAGCAAAACATGTTGTGCCGCGAGCGAATCAAGCAAAAGAATGAAATGTTGCGGGAAATGGTCATGCAACATGTGGCATTCAAGGGTCTTGTCGAGCGGAACAAGCGGGCTGAAAGCCAGGGCGTGGTGCCATCTCCAAACTCATCCATTCAACTGCCGTTCATCATTGTGAATACGCACAAATCGACAAAAATCAATTGCAGTGTAACCAACGACAAGTATGAATTCGTCAGAGAAGATTTATATATTGTTTTAATCATAATAATCATTTGCTATATATTTCTACTTCGCAGATCCGAATACATATTTAAGTTCGATAACACATTCGAAATGCACGACGACATTGAGGTCTTGAAACGCATGGGCCTCCTTGCGGGTGAGTAAACAATTTATGGAGCTTCTATTGAAAGAGCATTTGATAAGATTGTGGCTTTGCTTCTTGTTGTTAGGCTTGGATACAGGTGAATGCACGGACGAGAATATAGAACGTGTCAAGTCATGGGTCCCACCAAATCTGGCCAAATATGTGGAAGGTATTTATTTACTGAATTGGATTGTAGGAATGAAACATGGTTTATACCATACATTATTTCACAGCCTATGGCACTGGCAAAATGGATCCGATGTACGATTCGGATGACCATGACGACTTCAATCCGTACCTCGAATCAACCAATGAGTCTCAGGGCATTGCACAACACACACAGCATACCACCGATGTCGAGTTCAAGGAGGAGCTGGACGATGATGAGCTGGAGGATGACATCGATTGAGGTGACGACGATGCGGACGCGGATGCGGATGTGGATGTGAACGTGTCATGGGCGATGGGCTCCACTGCGCAAGCTGCTGATGATATTGGCAATGGCTATGCGGAGGATATGTTTAGTTTTACGTTCATTAACGCTTTGTTAGGACTGCCACGCCCCACTGGCTAGGCTTTCCATTTCTCACACTTGTCTTGCTACACAAATACACACACTTACACAACAAAAGCACACACACACACACACAATCCATAGAGAAGCGTTAATTCGCTTTTATTTCGTTTAATTTCTCAATGAGACTTATTAATCTATATAAATAAGTTAAAAAACAAATCAACATTTAATAATGATAAACATAACTCGGCGTTCAGTTTGTATTTGTATTTTTGAAGTTTATTTTTAAGCGCAAAAACTTATTGATTAATGTTCATTTAAGCGAAAAGAAATTGTATTTTAGTGAAAATATACAAAAACAAAAGAAAAAAAAGAAGGAAAGTAAAGATAAAAGAAAAGAATATCTGTCTTCATTTTAGTTGTTAACCAATTGCTGCTTAAACAAAACTCTTAAGAGGCAAAGAGACAAATTTTTCAAAGTTTATCGTCAAATGTTGTAGAGCAACTTTTTAAAAAGAACTATTGTACACCAAAACTCTTAAATGACAGCAATTAAATATAATGTAATAATCTTAAAGCTACAAATTGCGGTGCAAACTGTGGAGAGAAGCATATGAAATATGTTTATTTGCCTAACATTAATATTTTAAGACACCTGTTTCACATTTTCCGAAAATTTCTCAAAAACTGTTCAACTAAAATTAAAGCAAACAAAATATATTTATAAATACAAACACACATATATATATACATATACACAGATATATATATATATATATATATATATAGCTATATAATAATATACAAATTAAAAGTAAATGGAAAATAATCAACCTACCTATTTAGTCATAATAACTATAAATGCATCAATATAAATTACTAGAATTTATATAAAACTCTGAAAAAAAAAAAAAAAAAACAAATGAATACAAATGCAAATTAGTAGAAAGTGAATGAAATATGTACATTTAAGAGTCGAATCGAGTCGAGTAGTTGTGTAATAAATTTAAAAATATTTCATTTTAAAAATGGGAAAAATCGACAAAGAGCAAATACAAAACGCATTAACATACAAAGCAAAACAAAAACAAAACATAAAAGTAAATAGGCAATAAACTGAATACATATTGTAAAATATGATTTAAACAAAAAGTTGTTTGCTTAAACTGAGGTAAATTATATTTATAATTATGTTATTATATATATATATAGGTTGGGTTTGTTAAGGTAATTATTTATATAACATTTATTGTTTCGTTATATCTGAGCTTTTGTTGAAAAATACCATTGTTCCAGGTGAAAATTCTGCGGCAGATTTGGCGCAACTGGGAAATGTGGGAGTAATGGGAATTTCGAAACAATTGACCTGACATATTACAGCCCGAAGGTGTTCAGAAATTCATTTGGCTTAAAGCTAAGTGTTGAGGCTTCTGCACACTCTAGGCAAATCCTTCGTCAAATGCTGTCGTGGACGGGGGACCCAGCGGTTGCTGCTGCTGTGCGGCCAAATTGAATTCGTAGTTCATTTGCTGGTCGACTGGTGGGTTGGGGAATGCGCTTGTAGACAGATTCATTAGCTCCGGTTGCGGTGGCAGTGGTTTGACGGGTTCCTGCCGTTCCTGTCGTAGCTGCTGCGGGGATTTCACATAGCTAATAGGTATTAGACCTGAGCTCTGGCCATTCGTTGAAGCCAGGGCCCAGCCTGTGTTGAGGAGGTGAAGCGTCTGTTGAATCTCACGTGGAGCCACTTGAACGTTTTGGCCGGCACGCAAACTCAACTCGCTTTCGTTGCGCGCCTGGAAATTATAAATGGCCTGCGTCTGAATGGGGGCAGTCCACTTGGCGGGATTACGAGCTGTTTGAAGAGAAGAAAAAACAAATCGAGGGCGGGATATTAATAGAAAGATAGCAAAATTGCTCGCTTATCGCACTCAGCTGGATGAGCAAAGTGCCGCAAGATAAGATTTATTAAGTGTTCAAGGTTCACAAGCCTACCTTCCTCTTGCGCCGTATTCGTCACAGTTCCCAGCAACTTCATGATTAGGTACGGCGCGGTAAAGATGAAACTGAGGAAGGCCAATACTGGCCACGGCGAGGTGCCTTTTCGCGGTAAACGTGGCGCAGTGCCAGGCTGATTACTGTTGTCGTTGAGAGCTTCAGCAAAAGCTTTCTTGAAAGCTTCCGATGAAGGATCCAAGTTCGAGATGCGTAGCCAATACAGTATTCTAAAATGGATTAAAGCCACATCATTCAGTGGAACTTTTCCTGGGTAGCTGCATGGCACTCACTTTCTGTAAATCCATTTTAGACCGCGGAATAGCGCAAACGTTGTCCAGAACTGCGCGAATACAGTGCGCAGGCGTCCGAAATTTGCGGCCACGCCAAGAATGGCACGAAACGAGCTTGTCAGCGCAAAGAAAGTTGAGTCCAGCATGGAAGCAATGTTTCCAATGGCTGAGACTAGCGATTCGATGCTTTCGAATGCGGGACGTGAACTATTTTCGGCCATTTGTATAAACCGCTGCTCGGGATCGTTGCTGTTCATGCCACCAAATCTGTTGTAGCCACCGTAGCTGCCGCCATAGCCACCGAAACCGCCCATACCATAGCCCATGCTGCCATAGCCATATCCGCCTGTACCATAGCCTCCTGCGCTGTAGCCGCCTAAGCCCATGCCGTAGCCACCCATGTTGCCATAGCCACCGCCGTATCCATATGAAGTCTGTTGCAACGGCGATTGTGGTAGGGGCGGTGGTGCTGATAGCGCTCGCACATTGCCATATGGAGTGGTCAGCATAGGGGCCTCATTAATAACAGCGCTTCGCAGGTTGTTGTTGTCACCCATGTTGCTGTAGACTGATTAACGTTTATTCGTTGAACTTTGGCCTAAAAGTTAAAGATTAAGTATTCTTACCTGTATATTAATGTGTATTAATTAATTTTTTCGATGGCTTACTAATATGCTAGCTTGTCTTCAGCGGAGAGGATACTATTTACGCAACCCAAATCAATTTAAATAATAAATACAAGAAAAACAATATATTTATCAATTACTTTTTCTTTACGTTTATTATATTATCGATTGTTGGCGATATTGATTAGCCCAATACAAGAACACCCCGCGATATGTTCATAATTATCGAGTATATTCATTCAATTAGAAGGTAGATTGAATCAACTTTAACGCATTTATTTAAAGAATAAATTAAAAGAATTGTAAAACATATATTTATAACTAGTTACCCCGCTAACATTTTCGAATAATGCATATTTTTACTTAGTGAGTATATCTAGTCGATAATATGAATATTTTTAAAAATATGGCAGCTCAGGAGTCTTATATTGAGCTGTCGAAATTATCGAATATCAACAAACTGAATGTAAATAGGTGCTATTAACGGAGGTTGGGCAATGGAATAAAATTTAAATAAAACAAGGATTCGTAACAACTAAAAAAGGCAAAGCGATTATGGCCAGCAGAACAGATTTTTGCCTACGTGAATGGGCGCCTCTTACAGAGATCATGGAGCTTATACCAACAGCTCGGCGCGGCTTTTTCCCAGCAAATCTCAATGTAACTTGCGTAGATGCCGTTGAAGATTTCCTGGCGCTAGGAAGTGACGCTGGAATTGTCTTTTGGTATAATCGTCGTTCAGGCGAAATGCAGAAACTCAAAGCTGAGGTAAGCATTTAAGTGTGGCTATGATGACTCAGAGGACACACATCGCGTGCCTGTCGCCAATTTTATGAATGTGTTGTGTTGTGTTTTTCCCCTTCTCCTGAAATCATCCGCACTGACAACTCCTATAGGTATCCACACGCATAACGTGCGTTAAGATAGTCAACTCGGTAGAGTATATGGTGGCAGCTGGAAGTGCTAATGGTCAAGTTAGCGTTTTTCAAATTCAAAAGGAGCTGCCGCCAGACCTGGACCTGGTGGCGCCCTGCACACGAACGAAACCCATCGAACGCTACACAATACGTGATTTGCATCGCTGCGTAGTTAGCTGCTGTGAGTGGTCAAAAAATGGCATGAAATTGTACTCGGGCGATCGACAGGGCGTCGTTGTGCTCACCGAATTCGACTATCAAGCGGTAAGTAACTTGAAGTTAATATTGTTTTCTATTTAATTGATTTCACTTAAATTCTCTTTCGCAGCACCTCAGCAAATCGTTGGAAATACTGAGCGAAGCCTATGAGATTGTTCAGCTGAGCGTGCATCAGAGCTATTTGCTTGTGGCGACGCTTTATCGTTGCATAGTGTGCCGCCGCGATGCCAAGACCCAGACGTGGCAAATCACCCAGGTGGGCAAGAAGGATCGTAAGCAGCTTATCGACTGTGGCGGCGTCTTCCTCAAACAAACAACAACTGCGAACGATAATTTGCCACAAATCATTTGCGGACGACCCGGACTACGTTTCTGGATTGCCGATGCCGTTGGCACTGTATCGAAAACCATTATCTTCAACGAAGCCGTCTTGAACAATCCCACCTGGGAGATACCTTTACTGAATCCTAAGCAGCGTAGTCATACGAAAACAACTTCAACACAAGCCGGCAGCAGCAGCAGCGGCTGCTGTGTTGCATTTGTTGCCAGCAAAAACTTTCGTGAACTGGATTTGTACGATGGACACGATTCCCTGGTTGTTACTCATGACGATGTTGCTTTATACATTCTGAATCTCGAACGCCTTAAAGTGGAGGCCGTGGCGCGTGGTTTTCGCAAAATCATTGACTTTTGTGTCTGTGGCAAGGAGATCTTTGTGCTCGAAGGCGAGCGTTCTCTGTTGCGCCTGGCCCCTTTTCCTGAGCCACCTAATAGAACTACTACGGTTATATTCAATCCATTGCTGCCGCCTCCACTGCCCATGGTGGGTGTCTCTCAATATTGCAAACTGGATGTGGAGTCGCCGGTGGAGCTGGAGCCAGCTTTAAATACGGCCGAGGAATGCTTTGAATTGCCGCCCATTGAAAAGCTGGACTTGAATGTGCCCATTGAGCTGGCAGTGGAGTCGCCATTGGCGCAGCAAAACCGTCGCTTGGAAATCTTTCAACGCATCGGTGAAATGGACTTTGAGCCGTCCATTTTGCACACCAGCGGCACGTTGAGTCATCGAAAGCGCAAAGTTTCGGCGGACAAGCGGAATGCAGCTGCAGGGGGAATCGTTGAGATCGGGCAGGAGACACACGAGCACAAGCTGCCCCTGACCAGTGCCGCTACACTAATGGAAGCCAGCTATTGCCAAATGGAAAAGTGAATATTGATTATTTATAAAATGAAATCTTATTTAACACATTTATTAATTGCAGCAACGGCTTGGTTTCCCCTGTGGACATGAGAGCAGCATTTATGCAGCAGCTGCCCGATGCGTTGACTCCAACCACGTTGCAGCGTACCATTGCGGAAAAGGCGAAAACGTTGGCGGCCGAGCTGGACTTGCCAGAAGTGCATCTGGCTCCTGTCAGCGCTGAGGAGCTGAAGGCGGTACAAGCACCGCAGCTGGTGAATTCACTGATCAACTGCTATCCCTCGAGACTGGAGGCGGTCAGTGTGCAGACAACTCCACGTAAGAAGCTGGACACCACCGATTACAGCGCCGGACAGCCAGTGGATGGCATTTGTGCGGGCGTGCCGAAGCCAACCTTGACATTTATAGAAACTCAGCCAAAGTCCACATCATCGAACAATGAGGAATATAACAGCTTTCTGCCAGACTTCCGACGCGCTGCTGATCCATTCATAAAGAAGGAGACGCCCGCCTCAGGTGGCTCGAACACATCCAGCGAATGGGAGTTTCTGGATAACTAAAATGTGTATTTGCAGCCCAGTATTATTTACATTCGTTTATATTAGTTGCATTCGAAGTTAGTTTCATGTTAATTTCGTTTAAGTTCTTCGTGCACAATTCTCTCTGTTATTTGTAATTTTTCGTTTGTCGAACAAGTTGTGTGCTTAAATTGTGATTTTCGTATGTTATTGTTATTAAATTATCTCAAATTGTATATAATCTTAAGGCGAAATATGTTAGTGAACTATTTTTATAATATATAAACATATATATATATATTTATTTTCTCATGAACTGCAAAGTTTTGGAATACTCTGTGAAATGCACCTTTTTTTTTCTTATCATTATAAGTAATAAAATTTGAATTATAGCACTGTTCTGTGTGTTTGTTCTAATTCTTAGTTGATTTTACCAGACTGAGACGCAGGAAATGCCAATCCACTGATAGACCTAATGTTTTGGATAGTGGCGCTGCATGACTTGGCTAAATAGAAACATGTGCATAAGGAATGTCTACTGATAGCGAACAGCGCTTGCATATGAGGGAAACGAGACGCCCCCACAAGCTAATGTTGCCTAATATCATATATTATATACATATATATAAATGATAAATATAATATGGCTATGATAGAGGCTTTGGCGCTTGAGTCGCATGAGAGATTGCTAGCTTAGCGAAATTTTGCAGCTTCACTGAGCAAATGTGATAGATGAATAAATTCTATTCCATAAGCAAGTTTTCTTATAGAGCTCAATTAATAATCTTTAATTATAATTTTAATAATGTCAATATATATATTTACATATGCAACATTTGTATTGAACAAAAATTAAGAGAGTACACTCTAATTTCTTGCCTTACTTCACCTACTTATTTTGATCTACATACATATGTATGTATGTATGTATGTACATATATTGCCTTTCTACATAACTTTGAAAAACAGATTTACCATCTTGATTACACGATAACTCGATATAAATGTGTTGCGGTAGTGGAAAAATTTCAATGGAGCTGGAGCAATATGTTGTTATGCAATATCGCGAATCCCATCCATTCCATGCACCAACAACAATAAACAAATTGAAATTTGAGCGCAGCTTGCTTTTCAATTGACTGCAATGATGGAAAGTTTTGCAGTGGGCGACATCAGCTGCGACAACTAGAAATTTCTAGGAGCAAACATTTCATAAATACAAATTTCTTAGATGCACACACACACACACACACATCGAATGAGATTGAGAAACCTTGAAAGCATCCAAATCATAACAAAAAAATTTGCATTGCAAAATTTTCCACAGCTAAACAAATGCCATTGATTGAAATTGAAATTGAAATGAAAGAAGCTGGGAGAGCTCTCGACTCGCGGAGCTTAAAGAAGATAATCAGGAAATTAGCTGCTGACTTGCTAGAATCTTTAAAGAATGCGTTGATTTGTTGATTCAGCCGCTGATGCTGTTGATGCTGCTGCTGAGGCTCAGCATTAAGCAGGCCTTAACAGGCGCATGCCAAATTATTTTAGTTTTTACCCCACAGAGCAAATTCAATTTGCTAGGCAGGAAAGTCGGGCATGTAATGTGCCAAATTAACTCAAATTTAAATAAAATAAATGGATAATACAAAAGCACACTTAAATAAGGAAAAGCAATAAAGCCAGAAGTATAAAAAATGGGCAATATTTATTATATTAATATAGTATATTATAATTTCTTTTATTAACACTAAATACAAATAAAATGGAATAAGCTCTAAATTAACGAATTATTAAATATATGAATTTCGATTGTGCCTATAAAAATACTTTTATTAAAAATATAAATTTGTGTACTAATAATTTTTTATTAATTGATTGGTAAGCATTTCCTATTAATAATAACTTTTTGTTGTTCATGAAGCTGAGTTTCGAACTCCCTTTGATGCGGCGAAACGGCAGACGTTTCCTCAGCTCAGCTTGAGACTAACTCACGCACACACACCCACACTCCGTCATTGACATGCTTCATACGCTCTCTTTAGCGGCTTTTTGACTCTCTGTGCGGGCAGCAATACCGGCAATTTGCTCTTGTCGGCTGCCATTTGCTCTTGCCAGAACAAAGAGTAACAAAAGCAACAACAAATATCAGCGCTGCTGTAAATAAAAGCGGACCGCAATACACTCTTGTGCGCATTAAGCGGCGAACTTTTGCTTTGACCAGAGCCCAGACCTAGACCTTTGACCAAAGCGGCGAAAAGTGTGAAAACTTGGCAAAAATTCCTGTAGCAAAAAAAAAAAAGCTAAATTATAAATAACTGTGTGTGTGTTTGTTTCTTTGCGTGTGTAAACGCTGCCAAAGCTAACGAGAAAAGTGCAAAACAGACGTTAAATATTCCACATACAAAATTCGTGACTGCCCGAAAATGAAGCCAACCAAGAATTCAACGCTGGAAGTCATCTCGCCCAAAGTACACGTGGACGATGAGTTCATTGAAACGGATTATGAATATCAAACGTCGCATGTGAAGCGCACCGCCACGGGCCAATTACAGGTGAGTTGCCGGTCCTGGATAGAGCAACTGACAGCATTATGCAAAGAACGAAATGTTTTAATCGATATAAGCCACGGCGAAGACATTAAAAATAGAATGCAACAGTTGCATAAGGATGTAATAAGCTTACGGCGAAAGTGAGCTGAGCAGGCGAAAGTATAGCAGAAAGAAGAGGGATGAACTGCAGGCGGACTTTGTCAACAGTTGTTCATGGAGTGAAGAGAGTAGATAAGATTTGTGATGCTCATCCGTTATCAAATAGATGTGGCTAAAAAGCTGATTGGAAAAGGATTATACGACCTTTTGATGAATATTGTGGATAGTTTGAATTGAGCTATTATTAAACGATATTACTTGAACATAAAATAATGAAAATATATTGGCCATTCATTAGTTTTTCTCCATTTATTCTGGATACGATCAAATTAATTGACACATAATTTACTTGAAATCCATTTTGTAAATTTCCTACCGCTCTACAGTGATTCACGCATATTAATATTCTGAAGAAATTCCATTTTCTAGCGTAAAATTCATATGACGTAGGAACTCACACTCCAAAAAATCTAGAGTTTCGGTGGATAGTTTACGGTTTATGAATTTATTGATTCTATTACATTACAAAACAGCTGATAAAACAAAGTCCAGCGCTGATAACTGTCCATTTCCAAGCCCGTTTCCATTGTTATTCCTATTCTCATTCCCATTCCCATTCCCATGCCCGTTTAAGTACACCGTGGACTTTGGTGGTGTGCGCAGGCGTTAAGCATATTTGTATACATATGTATGTATGTATGTGAAATGATGTCCGAGTATTATCGTACGTGTTTTGAATTTGTTATGTTAACTTATCGCCCAAAAATATGTGTACATGTACATACATATGTACATATATACAAGTCAGATTTGCAATTTTTGTTGAAGTTTGTTCCTTTTGTTTCCGCTGTTTCGTTTGATGTTGTTCTCAATAGCTGCAGCCTCAGACATTTGCTTGGCTCTGCTCTTCTCGCTCAGGTTCAATTCTAATGGTGTTGTGCTCACCACGCATTTGCTGTGCTCTTCGCTCTCAAGGTCAATGCTAGTGCAGCAGGAAATGACACTTGCTGCACTCTTCTCGCTCAAGGTCAATGCCAGGCAATGGAGTGTCAGCTGATATTCTTCCATTGGGCTGAGGGCTTGCTGTGTTCTCTTAGCACTTTTGGCTCTCTTAAAAACTCAGACCTTGACTTTGGCATATGAATATTCATACAATTTGCTCAGTTAATAGACAGTATCTGCTGTTGCTTGGCCGCGAATCGTGTGGGGCTTCATTTTTTTTTGTGTTGTTTTTGTACTGAAATTCTCACATGTGCCTATTAACAAGCCGGCCGGCAAATGGCCAACAATGTGTGGGGCTTTCGACTTTACACGTTTCTAATTTATTTATGCCATATATACGATTATCATGATATACATATTCATAAGAAAATCTGTATAAACACATGTATGAATTTTTGGTAAGGAACACGTCGCCAGCTGGCTTCGAAGCAAATATTAAAATTCATGGAAAATAGCATAACGACTTGTTAATACACTTTAAAAACTAATTGAAAGAGAGGAAACAAAAACATAAGGCAAACAATTGTAAGAAAAAAAAAGACAACAATAATTAAATATAAAATAATTAAATATAAAATAATAAATATTTTTTAAAATATATTTTATATTTTTGAAAAAGTATTTGCATATTTATACTCAGGAAAGAGTACAGAAATTTGGCTAGCTTTTAATTTAATTAAATAAATAAAAAATCACGCGATCGCAGAAGTTGCCAAGCAGTTTGGGGCGCTACTCTAATCAAGCCACGTCAGGCTATGTGCCCGATAAGGCGCAGGTGGCACTCGAGATATATTCTTGACATAGGCCAGGAATTAATTACTGATTGATCTGGCCCATTTGCAGGTGCATCCGCGAACGACGTCGCTGAAGATACGCACAGCTCGCCATGTGCCCAAGTTGGGTGTCATGCTCGTTGGCTGGGGTGGCAACAATGGATCGACGTTGACGGCCGCCTTGGAGGCGAATCGCCGGCAGCTGCAGTGGCGCAAGAAGACGGGCGTGCAGCAGGCGAATTGGTTTGGCTCCATCACTCAGGCATCGACGGTCTTTGTCGGATCGGACGAGACGGGCACCGATGTCTATGTGCCCATGAAGGAGCTGTTGCCCATGGCAGAGCCGAATGATATTATTGTCGATGGCTGGGACATAAGTGGCAAGCACTTGGGCGATGCCATGCGACGTGCCGAGGTCTTGGATGTGGCGCTGCAGGATCAGCTGTACGAACAGCTCTCTGCACTGAAGCCGCGCCCATCGATTTACGATCCCGATTTCATTGCCGCCAATCAGCTGGATCGTGCCGATAATCTCATCAAGGGCACCAAATTCGAGCAGTATGAGCAGGTGCGTCGCGACATACGCGACTTCAAGCAGCGCTCCGGCGTGGAGACGGTCATTGTGCTCTGGACAGCGAACACGGAGCGCTTCAGCAATGTGCTGCCGGGTCTGAACACCACCAGCCAGGAGCTGCAGGCTTCGCTGAAGGCCAACAAATCCGAAATATCGCCATCAACGATCTTTGCCATGGCCAGCATTGCCGAAGGCGTAAGTAAATGGGAGCGTCTCATCTGCGATATACCTCCACAACTGTTTGTTCCTCTCACTTTCTTTCAGTGCACATACATTAATGGCTCGCCACAGAACACATTTGTGCCGGGCCTCATCGAGCTGGCCGAGGAGCAGCGGGTGTTCATTGCCGGCGATGATTTCAAGTCGGGCCAGACAAAGATTAAATCCGTTTTGGTGGACTTTCTGGTGGGTGCGGGCATCAAGCCCGTCTCCATTGTCAGCTACAATCATCTGGGCAACAACGATGGCAAGAATCTCTCTGCTCCACAGCAGTTCCGCTCGAAGGAGGTAAGCAACTACTTCGATCTCTTCTCCCCCTCTCTCTCCCTCATATACTCATTCATCCGTCCTGTTGCAGATCTCCAAGAGCAATGTGGTCGATGATATGGTCGCATCGAACAGCGTGCTATATAAACCTGACGAGCATCCGGATCATGTGGTGGTCATCAAGTACGTCCCTTATGTGGGCGACAGCAAGCGTGCTATGGATGAGTACACCTCGGAAATTATGATGGGTGGCCACAACACTCTGGTCATACACAACACGTGCGAGGATTCGCTGCTGGCCACGCCCCTTATATTGGATTTGGTCATTCTGGCCGAGCTGAGCGCGCGCATCCAGCTGCGCAGCGCCGAGAAGGAGCTAGCGCCTTGGGTGCCCTTCAAGCCGGTGCTGTCGCTGCTCAGCTACCTCTGCAAGGCACCACTGGTGCCGACCGGCTCGCAGGTGGTCAACTCCCTGTTCCGGCAACGGGCCGCCATTGAGAACATTTTGCGCGGCTGCATCGGATTGCCGCCCATCTCGCATTTGTCCTTGGAGCAACGGGTATGCTCTATCTCGATTATTGACTTGTTGCTCATCTAATTTGAATCTTTGCTTTGCTTGCAGTTTGATTTTACCAGCATTACGAATGAGCCGCCAGTGAAGAAGGCCAAGCTGCTTGGCCAACCGTGCTCGGTGGAGTCCAATGCCAAGCTGCATGCCAATGGACACAGCAATGGCACCAAGCTGGCCGCCAATGGCAACGGGCATTGAGTAGTCTATCTATGTGCATATGTATGTATATGTACTCGCATATGTATGTAATATATACATATATATATGTACGTCTATTGTATGTGTACTTTTTGCTAAATTACAAACTAGTTGTAAGCTACAAATATATCAAATAAATTTCAAAACCACCTACAACAAAGGCCAATTGTTTTATATTTATGAAATATGTATATACATATATGCATACGTATGTATAAATAGATATATGTATATATATACATATGTAAGAATTTTGTATACATATCAATCAGCATTGAATGCCTTTATCCATCTGTGCACAATTGATGTGAGTTTAGGGTATTATTATTTAGGAACTCTTCGCATTGAGAATTATAGCTGTCTTGGGAACTATGTAACATATCGCAGATATGTAGATATAGGAATGTGCTATTTGACTTATAAATGTAGACATACTAGTGGGATTAATCACTAAATTTTAGACTCCACAGTTTAGTGGCAAACGGAGTATTTTGAAAATAGTTTGAAATGAATTATAATTATTATTTTCTTTTTAATTTAGATGATTTATCTAGTTCAGGAAAAACTTTTGCGAGTATATGCTGAACTTTTTGCAGCTTTGTTTATTTAAATACAAAATTAAATCTTTTGGTTATATACATAAAAATGTTATCTTTATTTTTATTTATTTTTATTTTTATTTTAATTTTATTGCAGCTTTTGTCTTAAACTCTATAGCGCATTTATATATAAACCTATTTTTACAATAAATTACAATGCTTACACCCAAACATTTGCTTATACGACTGACATGCCTCTATCCGTAACTCCCTTTCAATCTGCCACTTGCTCTATTTAAATTCTCCTTCACTTTGTTTCCTCTCTCTCTCTCTCTCTCTCTCTCTCTCTCTCTCTCTCTCTCTCTCTTTCTCTCTCTCTCTCTCTCTCCCTCTCTCTCTCTTTCTGTCTTTATCTTTGTCTCACTTTCTCCTTCTTTCTCTCTCTCTCTTTCCTCAGTCTCATTCTCACTCTTGTGAGTTCTTAGTCATTGCACACATTTCATTCTAGCTTTAGCCTAAATGTATGCTCTGTTTAGTCTCTTATAAATATGCTAACTAATAATTATAATGTATTTGCTATTGGCCTAAGCAGATATCAATTAAAAAGTAGTAGTAGTAACAATAGTTATTTAATATCTAGAAAATTGATCTCCAGTTTCACTTTATAGTAAAATGTATTCAGTAAATCAATTCAGTTGATCCTTCTTGCAATGTTAAATTATAACTTCCATCTTGTTAGCTTAGCTCAATTATGCCTATACCTATAGAATATATAGATAAGAAATTTCATATTTCTTGCAGCATATCTTTAGAATATTTTTGTTTATCTTTGGCATTCCAAAGCAAAGAATTTATTAGAGAGCTGCCCAAAATTGAATAAATACCCTGTTCGATAGCAAGATATTGTTGATAGTGCTAGAGTTATTTATTTATATACAATATATTTATATACAATATATTATATACATAAATATATTAATTTTTTCTATATGAAAACCGTGTTTTCTTATCGATTTGGTTATCAAATATATTTCAATGCACTCTATGAATCAGCCAGTTGATTAGATGGAGGGACTTTTACTACATGTAGTTCCATCAGTTAATGGAGCATTAGTCATTTGGGATATACATACATAGACATAGTCTCGATCAAGTTGGGCCCCCTGGGTGAAGCCATTTTATTTGATTGATAAGTTTATCACATTGAACATGGGAACTGGGACATGGGACATGGGGAAAATGGGACCCATTGGTAATTATTAGTAAGACCCTAGGGAATGCGAGTACACGAATCAATCTAACTTCAACTTCAACCTCTTGCATTTAATTAGGCGAAGGCGGGCTAATTGAATGCACTCAAGAGTAGAGCCGAGTAAATTTCTATAGATCTATTGCGTTAGTGGTAGATATGTACATACATAGATACAGCCATGTCTCTAGTATATCTGAAGCCCCTGCCTCATGCTCAGCCCATGTGTGTTCTGTGTAATTAATGGTGATTCGAACTAGCCATTGGGCAGGAGGCGTACCTCGAGCTACGAAAAGGCTTGGCGTGTCAATGTCAAATAGTCAGAGACTGACAGTCACTGCGTGTGTCTGTGTGACATGTGTGCTTGTATTTGGGTGTAAACGCATAAATTTCGTAAAACTGTAAGAGGTGTGTCCCATATTGGGCTCTGGGCTTTGAAGGATTTGCTATAATTTCGACCAGGAAAAGCTTACATGCCTCCAGGACCTTGACGTGCGTGCAAAAATGTCAAAGGACATATACACACGTGTCCACATACGCTCATACGCCTTTCATTTACCTCACCAGACGGCCCCCCAGGGGGTTTCTATTCAGCTAAAGGCCAACACGTGCTTAACGTTGCCCTGATTAACTGCTAATCATTATTGGACTTCAATTGGGAATACATTATGCAGTCGGAGATTTGTACTTAAGGCAAATGATAGTCGGTCAGACAGATGTACTCTAGCCCTAGGTTACATGGGAATGCCAGACCTGAAGACATTGAATATTGGCATAATCAATCAAGTTTCGTAAGAGCTGTGGAGGGAGGAGCTGATGATCTTCAAGTGTGTCAAATATAACTGGGAATTAATGAACATTGGTAAGATATATCTGTAATATTTTAGTGTTCGACTTATATATATAATATACATGGGTAGATTTTTAAAAGAAATTTTATTTATATTAATTTATTTATTTTAAATAAATTTATTTAAATAAATAACTATTTTATTTTAATAAAAACAATTTGAACTATTTGTAGACAGGGTATCTGCTAGTTGATCAATATCCACTAGAGCAGTATTTTTCGCTTGACTTCTATACATATATATATGTGGTTTGTTGCATTGAGCATTCTTGTGTGCGGCATTGAAACATAAGATCTCCATTTATCGCAGATACCTTAGAAGTGAGTTCGCCGACCCAGTAACCCATAATTGATATTATTGTCATTAGTAAATTACAAAAGACGTGACTAATTTAAATGAGTGTTTATGGCTTAAAAAGAAAATATATACGAAGAGCTTATCAGTAGGATAAGCATAAAAAAAACTTTATAAAGATGTAGAAAGTGAAAGATAGAGAAAAGTATGCAGAGTGCTAAACGAAAGTCAAGATAGTATCAATGATATATATAAGAATATAAGGCCGCTGCTAGTAAATATATTTTTATGTGGCGCAAAGTGCTAACATATGTATATACCCAAATTTTAATAATTTGAATTGACACCCTTAACTTTTTAAAGTATTCCTTAAAGACTATATCACTATATCTATATATATAATCAAATAAAATCTAAAATTGTAATATTATTGCTTAGTTTTAATGATATATGTATTTAACGAATATATATATACAATAAATCCTTGCCCTCTCCAATTTCCTTACTGGCCTACAGAGTATCCCTTAGTCCATCAAATATCACTTTACATATATTAGAAAATCTGCCTATTTCATCTTCCCACTGAATCACTCTAACTTGTTCTTGTCACAGTCGCTAATCACGATAATAAAACTCTATATTATATGATAAGGAATCATTAATAGTCTGACTCACGTTAAATGAGTTCAGAAATTCACTTTATCTATATCAGGAATTTAAAATATTACGTAAAATTATTTACTTTACTCTGATATCAAGAATATTTCTATATGTATTTCGAGTAAGAGCTGAAGGGTTGTTGCCTATTAATAGAACCCGGCTGTTTTGGGCCGTTCAACAACAAGATTGTACACGTGATAAGGTATACCTACAATGGGTAGTCGCAGGTGAAAGCATGCTGTGGATCATATATATAGTTGCTGATAAGGTTTTTCGGTTGGCTAATCTTATTTTGGGTGAATTTATACTAAGCAAAGATAATAGTTGCGGGCGACGCAGTCGCAGTCGCTGTCGCTGTCGCTGTTGGCGTCGGCGCCAACAGTTGACGTCGCAGTTGCGTCCGTTGTTCCTTCAAGCCGTTGGGCGCTCAACTTTTTAGTTGCGAGTTACTTTGCGTTGCGTGCGGTCGGCTGCTTGGGCTGGTTTGATGTTCGTTCTCAAGATAACGTATACGACGCGTATACGCAACATTTAAACAAATAAACGCGCTTGATTAGATTCGCCAATTAATTTCTTACGGCTTTTCGCTGTATGTAATAATATTTGATCTCGCAACACTTTGATAAGTGTCAGCTCTATAGATACATACATATACATATAATATTCATAGTGGTATGTGAATCAATGGGATATAATTCTTCAAAGTGCATAGCTCTTTTAGAAATTACAAAGTTAAATATATATGTATAAATAAATTCTGCATATATTTTCATATATTTATTTGATAATCAAAATTATAACTTTAACTTTAGTTTTTTGGCTGATAAAGTTAAGTGAATTTAGCTAAAAATACTCCAAGAACAAACTGAAATTTGAATAATTTCTGAGTAAAAAATTAATTAATAATCAATTAGTTTGAATTGTAATTTCAAATTTCTCAGGAATTTTACCTAATAAAAATATTTAAAAATAAACATTAAAATTACCTAATGCCTAAGAAATTTGTTTTAAATCTAATATAATAAATATAAAAAAAATAATGCTAATGGAAATACAAGAAGTAGATAAGGTTTTCAAATAAGGTTGAAACCTAATCAGTATATTATATACAAAATAAACTGAAATTTATACATATTTGACCAGTTCAAAGCTAAACCAAATACGATTAGAAAAATTAGTTAAAATAATGAGAGGTGACACTAAAATGAGTGTTACAACAAACGCAACAGATAAGATATATCGATAAGAGCACAACATGTTAAACACAGCGATTCCATAAATTCAGAGCAAACCCGTCACAGAGTCTGACACTCGGTGGCAAGTGCAAAGAGACATGTTGATGGATAATAATCAGCTGGCAGAAGTAACGCACACAGCCAAAGGCCCGCCCACCCACACACATCCACACACACCTGTCGAGCAGTGCACTGATAGGTTAGCGAAACTAAGGAAGAGATATGACAATAACTAAATCATACCAAGCCCAAAAAAGAAACACATACCTGCGATAAGCATTCATAGGAGCTCTACGAAAGTCAAATAAATGGAGAGTTGCTGTCTATGCCTATTAATCAATATATTATGGAAAAGAATACACTCCACAGGCATGAGTCAAGCCGGGCTGCGACCACTATGTGGAGACCTATCAGCATGCTACACCTTGCCCATGTTTAGTTTGGGTTTATCGTGGACTTCGACAGAACCCTCTCTTGCCGGGACGCGGCATTAGCATGGAGCACTATCAGCGATAGAGCGATAACTGATAAGTTGCAAGTCTCTTTACTTAGCACACATACCACCTCTATGGGCATGTATAATATATGTCCATATTTCTATGTATATGGTCGGCATATTATAAAAGAGTTAACTTTTCGGGCTGTACGTTCCCGTTGTCGCGTACACAAAGGAAACATCAAAGCAAAAACTATAGTATTCATGGAAATTACAATGGGAACAATTGGCATTACAGCTCTATAAGAACAGGGTTGAGACGTATTGGAATTGAAACTATATTAGCATAGAAATCATTTGAAATGGGCAACCGAAATCAAAGGAATCGTAGCTCTTTAAGGAAAGTGATTGAGTGGGAAAGAAAACTAATAGAAATAGAGATAATAATATATAATGCCTCATATAAATACCATAGGGATGAGGTATAGTAATAAATGAAATTTGGAACAGGAATGAATAAATATGAATATAAAATGGAAACTTTCATGCGAAAGACTGAAATCGGAACTCTATTAGTACTATTAGCATCTAATAATAAAATAAAAATGAGTTGAAATGGAATTGAGAATTGAAATGAATGGAATTGAAAAGCAGGAATTTTTCAAATGAAAGAAAAACGAATGAAATGAATATAATTGTTATTCAAATTGAGAATTAGTCCGAAGTGAATTGAAGGCATTTATTGAAAGGGAATGCGTTCTCTATAAGTGCAATGGATTTCTATTTGGAATGAGATTGCTCTACATACAGTCAAATAGAGGTCAATATCAAATAGTCTTACAAGTGGCACTAGCTGAAAGCAACATCTGTTCTATATTCAGAGGAATGCCACATGCATGTGTAGCATGCGCCTCGGGCCAAATGCACAGACCGAACTGCATGCCTCTCCAGCACCGTCTGAGCCCATTCCATCCCCTTCGCGGGGGTATCAATGGTTGCCGCAGCTTGCAAATTTTCACATGCAAACCATTAGAGACAATTACTTAACTAATTGGGCTTATTATTTGTAGGGCAGACCGCTTGGAAATACTGAAAGAATTTATGACTAAAGGACTGCTAGGCCTAAGGCCATTAATGGGTTTTATTGAATCACTGGGGCTATGATCCTATTATGAATTCATTGATTGTACTTGGAGGGAAATTAAGAAACTTGAAATATGTATATCAAATAATAATTTAACAATATATGTAAAGAATACTAAGAATACTAGGATATAAAATCTATATCTTTATTGCTAGATATTTTTATCTCTATTTCAGATATAGTAATACGATGCATTACAAGCACAATCATCTTTCTGATTTGGGGTCTTTGGGGCAAGCTGAGAGCAAAGAGTTTTACTTAATATTGTATAGTATAATTAGCAGACAGTTTAGAGCGATTCGCGTCGCTTCTCTCCCACCTTTCGACTAGCTTATTCGTTCAGTTCGGTGCCTTAAGCCAGGCCGTCTTTCATTAGCCTCACATTTAGTAGCCGCTGCCTGTTTCTACTAAGCTTTGCGATTTTTTGTGTTAAAAGATTGTTAAATAAATATAAATGTACAAGCACAAACATTTAAAATAAATCAAATCAACTCAGGTGTTAAGCTTACGTGTAAGTTATGGGTATTACTTGGCGCTTACAAGCTGACCTTTACCTCATATCGATCAGGCCCAAGCAAACAACTCCCAAACTTTTCAGTTACATAAAGCATTCGGCATATATAGTTTATATATCAGCGTGCATACTCTTTTGGTGGAATTTTTGTATATATATATATCTAAAAAATTTATGTGTATATATTAAAAGAAACTCTTTTAGGAACTTATACCGTTTTATGATTTAATGCCCGGATAAAAATACCTTTTACTAAGGATATACTCATTGAATTCCTAAAATATTATTATATATTCCTAAAATATAAGTATTATTTAATACCCTTATAAATATACTTTTGACTCTGAAAATATTTATATCATATACGAATATTTTCTATATATTTCTATATAAAGAAATTAATATTATTATGCATATTTTATTTATTAGCCGCATAAAAATACCCCGGAAATATTTACTGAATTATTCAGATGTGCACAATTTGCATGCTTTGATTGCTCTAGTTTATAGAAAACCATTTGAATCAGATGCATTCATAGAGTATTCACTTTTTACAGAACAATCAAACTCTGTGTTCCTGTAAAATGCATTCAAGAATGTAACGTAAATGTAATGTAAAGGTTATTAGATTGTCGAAATAGCTAGCTTATCAAAGAGTTATTGATAGCAATGGCCATAAATGAGATTGGTACACTTATGAAACTCATAAAACTAGGTTTAGTTTTAGTTTTGTTGTCTGTTATCTTATCAAACAGAAAGTCGCAGTTTAATCGACTATTCATGCTGACAAACACCTGGATTACATTCATATATATCTAATCTAGCGGGTATATGTATACACGTCTAGGTAGAGTAGAACTTGATACCCAACCAAATATGAGTACAATTTTAATTGTATCATCTGTTGGATTATGTCGCTGCACTTGATAATTACAATATTAGTAGTTGAACTACATTTCGTGCAGCTATTTAATTAAATAGATTGAAATCGATGACAATAGTTTTTAGCTAATGATTGTTCTATGAACAATTTCCGTTGCAGTTGCAATTTGGAAGCCCATCAAGATGGATGCCCGGAGCAAGTCGGAGGAGAAAGCTAAATGTATAGTCAAATACCGTCAGCAGTATTATGATTTAACCAATTTTATGCACAAGCATCCGGGCGGAATAAATACCCTCAAGGGTCTCAATCAGATCGATATGACATCGCGCTTCATGAAAGCTCCGCCGCATTCGGATGCTGCAATGTACCTGATGCGCGAGTACAAAGTGGATTACGATCGAGAGAATAGCGCGAATGAGCGCAGGGCGGAAAAGCTGGCGGAGAATGGAGTTGAGCTGCTGGGTCAGCAGGTCGCGGCCCAAAAGTCGGAGGACAGCAACAACAATCAGTTGGATGAGAGCATGGAGGTGAGTGTGGATCGAATAGATAATCAAAATACAACTATTTTTGACTCACTTCACTCATCCCATTCTTTATTCATAGTTCGTTTCACTCTTCTCTGTTTCTCTACATGCTAGTCCATAATTCATTATTTTTGTTATAAATACTATTACTATTAAAAGACTAGGTTGGTCCAGTTGATCACGTTCATCAAGAGACCAAGTGATATTGCTTGAGGTCAGAAACCTGTTTTTGGAGTGGGAGATTCTTTTCTTTGATTGACTTTAAACACTTAACGCAATTCGACGTAGTATTAGAGATTTCGCGATTTAGCTGCTCTCACGTAGACCTTAGCTTTGGATAGAACGCGTATCTCGTCCTCCACGGTGGTGAGCTCCTTATCGATCTCAGCCTTGCGTGAACGCACTCGTAGAGTTTGAGTAGTCATGGGCATGTGATTCAGCTCGTTAATGAGCAACTCAAAGCCTGCAAATTGAAAATTAAGTCGAAAATTGCATAAATTGCATTTATTGAATTACTAAGGGCTACTCACGATTTTGGGCGGCTGCCAATGCTGCGAGGCGTTCCGGTTCGCTCATCAAGACGTGACCACGTGGACAGTCTGGATCGCGTGAATCTGCACGTTCTTTGGCCTGGGCCTTCTCACGCTTCTCCTTTTCCAAATAGCGCGGCAATCGCAAATCATCGCGTGCTGCAAACGCATTTAAAAAAAACTCTAGTAAACAATATGCAAAATGATTATTTACATGTTTTACTTACAGCCCAACTTGTACTCGCTACGACGCTTTGACTTGGTTGTCATATTTGATGCCTCGGTGGCGATTGTTTCGCGACTGCGTCCACTCAATGGTGCGTCTTCATCATTATTCTCAAAGCCTATGTTCTCAATTTCTGGCAAGGGCATAGTTTCGTTGTCATCAATATCTAAGGCACGCTGTTTGTTAAATTCATTGGATCGAGCTGACAGTGGCTGTTTGTTGAATTCATTGGATCGAGCTGACAGTGGCTGTTCGTCTTCATCATTGTATTGATCATAGTTCTCGTCGTAATCATAATCGGGTCTAGAATCTTCGCGATACTTACGCCCCTCACTCAATACGGTCTTGCTGTCAATATTGCACCTATAATACATTTATAGAAAGTCCCCATTGTATTTGTTGTGAGTAGAGAGAGAGAGAAATTAACTAACTTTTTGAGTGCATTGGTTAAGTAAATTTCATCCGTGATGTCGTCTGTCTGTATGGCAATGCTGGTGCCACTGCTGTGTTCGCTGTTACATGACTGACAACGCTTCGATGTTTGTATTTGTTGTTGTGGTTTCTGTGGATATGTTTGCTGAACTGGTTGCAGTTGCGATTGCGACTTCGACTGTGTTGGACGAGCCTTTTTGTCTTTCTGTGATTCACGTGCGTCTGATTCCGGCTTGTCCAGGCTATGCTGCGAGCGTGTGTTCTTTTGAGGGCGCAGCACACAGATCTCATCATCGACATGTCGTGAGGACAATCTTTCCGAATCGCAGCGCTGCGCCTCACGCACCTCGGACGCAGTGCGACGTAGCGGGGGCATCCATTTGGGACGTACTGGTTTTTTAGCAGCAAGCTTCTCTGTGGTTGTCTTTTCCAAAGAACGCAAGCTCTTTTTGTTTTCCTTTAAGAAGTTACGTCCTGGTGTGACTCCTATGGACAAATTGTATTAATAATTATTTACGGTTGCCATGGCTCTTTGGGAAAAGCTATACTTACGCGGCACTGAAAACATGCCTTGCAAAGTGGGTATTGGGGCACGTATTGTGGTGTTCGACATGTTTCTGCTGAATTTTGGTTAGCCAGAACACGTAAATATGTGTTAATATATATATTGTGACAATTTTAATATTTTCGTGTTTGCCAGCTTGCACGGAATGAAACCAACCGATCCGTTCAAATGTCAGCTTTGAAGTAAAACACACCAGCTGCTTGAGACGCCAACTTTTGATTGATTTCATATACGTATATCGATAGGCTTCCAAAATAGTCAAAAAAACGTATGGCCACCTGCTGAAAGTATCGATAAGCCGTAGGCTGATTAATAACGGTTATTATTATCTGTTTATTGTTGTAGCACCTCGTGGACTGGTCGAAAGCTATGCTGCCACAAATTTCAAATATAACAAAGCATTATGATGAATGGGTACACAAACCAGTCGACAGACCACTACGCCTATTCGGTCCTTGGTATTTGGAAATGTGCACGAAAACGCCTTGGTGGGTGGTACCAATGTTTTGGATCCCAACGATTATTGCGTGCGGATGGGATGAAGTCCAAGCAAACTCACACAATATGAAAGAAGTAAGTTATTGGCATTTACATTTATTACTTATATAAACGTTATCCTCAATATCAGATCACAACAGTCATCAGTCATCTGGTCTGTGGTGTGATGTTTTGGACGCTTCTGGAGTACTCATTGCATCGTTGGGTCTTTCATGTCCAATTGACAAGCAACAGTGGACCTTGGCTATGCACATTTCACTTCTTAATACATGGACTGCATCACAAAGTCCCATTTGATTCAATGCGTCTTGTTTTCCCGCCCTTGCCTGGAGTTATCATTGCTGTCGTTATATACACGCCGTTAAGCATTATTCTACAAAATTATCATCCCCGTTTGGTGCTTTCGGGTGCTCTTTTAGGGTACTTGTGCTATGATATGATACATTACTATCTACATTATGGCAACCCGTCGGCTGGTCATCATCTGTACCATATGAAAAGGTATCATTACCAGCATCACTTTGCCCACCAAGATCTCGGATATGGCATTAGTAGCCCCATTTGGGATTTTGTATTTAAGACACGCATCCACTTGAGAAAGTTAAGATACCAAATACGATGGTCGTAAGAGTCGTTTGGAAACGTTTTGCTATATGAGAACAAATTTAATATTTAGAAATTAAATAAATAAGATGACAATTTTATTAAATTTAGAATTAACATACCGTTAACTGTATTTAATTATTAAAGTTAAGCACTTAAAATATTTTAAAATGAGCTTAAGTATATTATATACATAAGTGATAATAAAAATGTTTGAACTGACGATATGTTTTCTTTTTATTTGTCTTTATATTTTCCGATTCAAAATGTACAGAGCTGCTTTCTAATTATTTGACGATCTATCTATTAATCTATCGATAAATCGAAATTCTTATGCTTAAGAAATATGGCAACACCTAGTTAATGTTGAGAAAGTGTAGGGACTCTTGTTTGTTTATTTGTTTATGTATTGCTTTAATTTTAAAAAATGCTTAATGCAAAAATTGGAAAAGTGGGCAAAGTTCTGGTATGTGGTATGAAAAATGTCGGGAAAACCGCACTTATCGAACAATTGGTTTATGGGAATGTTAACACCGAAACAGTAAGTGGGCCATGACATCTTTGTATGTTTGTTCCAGTTTACAAATATTTATGTAAATAACAATCTGTTTAAAGGAGCTGCATCCAACGATCGAGGATATATATGTGGCGAGTGTCGATACAGGACGTGGGGGCGCTCGGGAAACCTTGCGAATCTACGATACGGCCGGATTACAGGGCGAACAAGCAGCTCAGTTGCCGCGTCACTATTTGCAATTTCCCGATGCTTTTGTGTTAGTTTATGATCCAACAGATCCACGTAGCTTGGATATGTTGGCGGACATCAAGACCGACATAGACAAGCACAAGGAAAAGAAAGAAGTGCCTGTGATTGTGTTGGCCAATGTCCGGGCTCGCAGCAAAAAGGATACGCCTCCCACAACGCCCATTCCGGTGGAGTCCATAATGGATCGAGCGAACAATTGGTGTCAACGTGAACGCATTAAGCATTACACTGTCAATGTTATGGAACGTCCGTCGCTATACGAGCCCTTCACAATGCTGTGTGCCCGTCTCCATCCCCCGCAGACGAAGAGCACCTTCCCTCAGCTTCGCCAGGTGATGCAGAATCGTCAGAAAAGCGAGGTTTAACAAGTGCAATCAGATCTGAAATATGAAAATCCTAACTAGTATAGAATATGACTAATGCAAAAATGTTCAAGTATTAATCACCCCATTTAATTTATTATTCTCAATGTGCGCGGGGCAATAATGTGGCCCATGCAAATGTATAAAATATTCTTAGTATATAATATAAAAAAAGGTATGGTTATTCTATTGATAGTGAATTCACCCATTGCCGCTATTAAGCCTAATCAGCATTCGAAGAGCGTCACAGACGAAAACTAATTTGAACTTTGGAAACATTAGCGATTCGGGCTTTTTTCACCACAAATTTGTAGTGTTTCGACAGCTTCTCGACTTCCTCTTAGATTAGTATAAATTCGGCTCTTGAATCGAACATGGGCGCTCAAATTTTAGTTGTTGCCTTGGCGGCGATGCTAGCGATTGCACACGGTCTGGGCATAACGGTGCCCGGCACGAAATGGTGTGGTCCCGGCAATATAGCTGACGGCTATGATGATCTGGGCACTGATGTGGAGCTAGACATGTGCTGTCGGGCGCATGATAATTGCAATGAAAAGATTTCTCCTAGCACTGAGCTCCACGGTCTGAGCAACAATGACTTATTCCCCATGTGAGTGTTGAGAGATGAGAAATGATTCCTGATTACACAACCTCAACACATCTCTCCATGCCCACAGCTTCTCCTGCGCCTGTGAATCGAAGTTTCGACAATGCCTGAGCTCGCTGCACAACGTGGAGTCGGCTGCCTTGGGTCGCATATATTTCAGTACAAGAAATCAGTGCTTTGCCTACGGGCCGCCAATCGCATCATGTGAGGAGCAGCAGTGGGATCTATTCATGAAGCGTTGCCTAAGCTACAAAGTGGACGAATCACAGCCTTACCGCTGGCAGTTCTATGATTTGGCTTTCTACACGCATCCCAGCTCCGAGGAGAATTAAGCAGTTCAATTGAATTCAGGCGTAATTTTGCGATAAGCTTTTCGGTTTACATATATAAAAGTGTATTTCGATTTTATATGTGTATGTGTGTATATATATACTTTGTTGATTAGAGCTCTGTGGGTCAAGGTTTGGGGATTGTATAGAATGGCATATCGTAGAACTGCCAGAGCTTGGCTGCCCGCTTGTTCACCGTGTACCGAATGCAGCGCCTGCGTACGGCGCCCAGCTGATATTCCTTGCATCCGGTTGTGGGATAGCCCTCTGCAAAGCACCTGTGCCGTGTCGCATAGTAGACGCGACCCATGGTGTTCGATGTCAACGTGTTGACGGCCTGCAGGCAGTTGATGAACTTCTGCTCGCAGCTGCACTTCAAGCTGAAAGGAAGGGAATATTTGAGATGTTGGTCGAGCTATTGATTTTTCAAGCCACCTACATGGGAAACCAGTCCGTGTTGGCGGGCAGACCGTGAATGGAGCTGTGCGGCTCCATGATATCATCGCAATGATCGTGCTCCCGGCAACACTTGTCCGTATCACGCTCCCGTCCCAGATCATTGTAGTTGGCTGCCGTATTGCCAGGTCCACACCACTTGGTACCAGGCACCGTGAGCCCCGTATGGTTCACAGGAGGCAACGCCTGATTGTAAATGTCTTCGTCTTCGAAAATGGCCTCGTCGCCAAATGCGAGTGAGCCGCCAATAAAGGATAATAATAGGAAGAAACTTGCTGCTCTCATGTTGATTGTTTTCGGTTGAAGCCAAAACTGAAACTGAGCTATCAACAGTTGTCTTGCCTTGTCTTGTCAGCTGATAACAGCTGAGCTGAGTTGATAACAAATTTTTGTACGCTTAATATTAATATTGCAATTACTTTGTATTGTATTTTACAATAAAATATTATTTAGCTACAGAATGAGCTAAAATGTATTTATTACATACATATATACTAAGAGTAGTTCATATATATATATCTGAATCTAACAAGTTAATTAATTATATCCTTGAATAACTCGGACGCGGTTCGTTTTTTCGTCTTTTCAGGTTTTTGCTCTTCCACCACCTTTTGGCTCAGACTCGCTTGCCATTGGGTGGGCGAAAGTTTATAGGTGTCCAAACGATATTTGTTGTAGATAAGCTGGCCAAATGGCGATCCCTTGGTCATGTTGGCCTTTGTGGTCAGTTCCTTGGCAATGCGCAGCTTTTGGGCTTCCTGGGCTGCCTTGAAGCACTGCTCCAAGGCGCGTGATCCATGCCGAGTGATAGCCAGATCCACATAGAAGCCCTCCAATTGGCGGATGAGACGCTCTCGTGACTTCTCGCCAATATATGTGCTCTGCATGAAAGCGTCGACAATGTGGGAGCCATTTGGCGTATTGAACACTTGCGCCAGCTGCGCAGCCGGCAATTCCAGTATGCTGTTGACCAGGAAGATGGGTTTGTTGAATTTCAGCAAATGCTGTGCTATCAGCGAGCCATGCAAATGCACAAAGCTCGACTGATCGTCCAGCACAACCTCATACGGCTTCAGCTTTATCAGGCAGGTGAAGAACATCTTCGACTTCTCTTTGTCGCCGGTCACATGCAGAGCGCTCTGCAGTGCGGCGATCATTTGCGCCTGCTTGACGCCCATCCGCAGACAGGCACCGCTCAATGCAGACACTACGCCAGTTAAGCCGCTCTGGAGCAGCTTCTCAGTGTGCGGTTGCAGCTCATTAAAGGCTGACTCGAGGTCAGACGCCTCATGTATGTTATTTAGCAGACGTTGCACGGCAAAATTCGTTTGCCGCTGCAGTGCCAGGTGAGCTATGTGACCGCTGAAGAGCATGGCGAAGAGCTGTGTCAGCAGCTTGGCACCTGCCACATTCAAAAGTGTCTCCAGCAATATTATCGAGCTCTGGTAGTGGAAGACTTTGGGTAGTCCCACCTCAACTTCAGATTCCGTTTGCGATTCAGTTTTAGCATCGGTGTCTTTAGTTTTTGTAGCTGATTTCTTTTCATCGTCTTCGTCTTCTTCTTCGTTATCTTTGTCAGCTTCTATTTCATTTTTAGTTTCCTTTAGCTCGTCATTATCGTCAGGATTAGCCTCATCGTTTGGCTTGAGAAAACTTTCCATCAGGATTTTCTTGCCAAAGTGCTTTAACATGCTCTTATCAACGGCGCCCAGAGCAATGCATATAGCACCCAGTAGGGCCGACGTCTGATCCTCGTAAGGAAAGTCCGGAAACTGTGGCCACATTTCCAAGCGCTGTGGAAACTCTTTCATTACTTCATGCCATTCCTCTGGAACTGTGTAAAGTTTTCGATACTTGGCCAGGTCTACGCCGCTTTTTTCGAAGGCTATTTTAGGCACATGAACGCCAACTAGGCAGAGTAGGGCTGTTCGCATGATGTGTGTGGCGCACGAGTCCCACACAAAGTCCTCCAGATTGTTTAACATGAATTTTGAGATGCGAACCACGAATTGTCGACACTGCTCACGATGTTCGTCACTGAACTCGATCTCCAGATTGTACTGCTCCTCGATTTGTGCGGCATCGGGCTTAGGTCGCTTGGCAGCATCCGATTCAGTCTCTGGTTTCTGTGCTGCATCTTTACCCAATGCTCGAAGAAATGCTATTTCCAACATCTTTTGCAGAACATGGGATGCAAATCGGTCAGAGCACATGGGCCGCAGGTTCTCACCAAACTTTGTAAAGTAGCGCTCAAGATGTGAAGCGTCCACAAATCCAATGAGAGACTCTAGTGCTTTGGACACTATTTGATTGGATGCTAAACGAATTTCCTGCTCATTTGTCTGGTCAAATACGTTGTTGGCCATGTTAACTATTGTTAAAGAAAAAACAGTCGGTAAATTTATATTAAATATATTATAAAGTTTCTACTAACCTCGTTCCTCCACATCGCTGAGACCAGCCTTCATGGCATCCAAGATGTTTATGAAATAACTAAATTGCTCATCATCAATATGTGTTCCACGACCGAAAATACCCTGCTTGGCGAATCCCTTGGCATTTTGTAAAAAGCGACTTCCCTTCTTCTTTGGCTTTTTACGTTTTCCACTATTTCCCGATTGCATGATTGTATTTTATATACGGAAAGTCTTTAATTTGCAATGCAACAATTGGATGTTTTTTATATTCTATCACAACGTGCGCCCACAAGTATTTCGATAGCTAGAAGTGTGCTCGATTGGTCGATTGTTATCGTTGCTTGGTGCTGCCAGACTATGAACTCAAAATACTACATCTTGTATCGATATAAATAATCCGATGTGTCGTCGATTGCTCGATTGCTATCGTTGGATGGCGTTGCCGTACTACGAACACTATTCAAGCAGCGTCCATCTCTCATAACTACAAAATAAGCGTCAGTTTTAAGCAAACTATTTCAGAATGGAGGAAACACACGATTTCCAATTCATTTTACCATTAAAAAATAATGATTTGCTTAATTCACGTGGCGATCAGTACTATGTACAACAGGTATACACAACCGCCGAAATACCAGACCAATTGCTTGGTAAGTAAAGCGTTATATTTTGTGCGCGAAGTGGTGCGCGCTCATTTCAAGCGCACAATCGGTAAACAGAAAATAATCCACTTCCATTTTCTCGGCTTCAGCATGTAAAAGTAAATTGCACCAGCGTGATCCATTTTACATATTCGAACATTTTGATACCTACTATTCGGTAATCGAAACATCCGCAAATGAGCCAACGGCCATACGGAATTTGAAGCGTGCCTTCGATCTTCTATATCTCACCGTGGACAGATTAGGAGAAGAGCTAATGCCGCTGTTAAGCAGCATTGAGCCACTATCCACACACGATCGTGTGCGATATTTGAATCTCACCAAAATGACCATGTACTTGTTCGTCAATGTTGTGAAGCGCATTGATTTTGTTGTCCACCAGGCGATGCGAGATCAGCAGTTGAACCAGCAGAAAAAGCGAGCCAAGCAGGGCGAGGTATTGGAAGAGTATCCTGATTGGGATGTGAAGCGTGGAAAGTTTCTGGTGCAACTCTATAATATTCTACAATGCCCTTTAGAGAAACTCTGGAGTCCTCCAGTTGCCGAAGAAAACTTTGTAACGTAAGTATGAAAAGTTTGCATTTCTCTCATCATGATTATTTTTGAAACGATGTGTTCCTTTTGCAGCATGCTGTGTGATATTTGCTATCGCACTTTGGAGTCCGTTCCTCCGCGATCGGATAACCGACATATTATTGACACCGTATTCCAAATCTTTGGCGTCGCCATCAAACGATATAATCACGCCATAACTTTTCCGGCTCGCATACTCCAAATACTGCGCAGCACCGAGCATGCGGCAATAGCCGTAGCAAATGGCATTTTGTTGCTGCACGAGGAATACGGCATCTCAACAGTCTTCTCCATACTGATGAAAGATATTGTTGAAGCTCTCACATTGGACACAGCGGATACAGCGGTATCGCGAAACTTTTCAAATTTCCTGGCAGAGTTCGCCAGCATTGCGCCGAAGCTGATGATACCCCATCTATCCCAGTTGGGCGATGATATGCTCGACAGCGAGTCGCATGTGCTGCGCAACTGTGTGCTCCAGATAATGGGCGATGCCGTGGTTGGCGAGCTAACCTCTGAGGGACTGGAGGACGATATGAAAGAGGCGCGCAACGAATTTCTCGATCATCTGCTGGACCATGTCAATGATGTTTCGGCTCACGTGCGATCAAAGGTCTTACAGATCTGGCATCACCTGAATACGCAGCATGCTATACCGCTGTGCTTTTTGGTCAAAGTGCTGCGCGAGGCGGTCTGTCGGTTGGAGGATAAAAGTTCAATGGTGCGAAAGTCCGCCATACAGCTGATCAAGGCATTTCTCGAAAACAACCCGTATTCGGGAAAGTTGAAGCTTGAGGAATTGATGAAGAACCACGAGAAGGAAGTTAAGGTTATGGAAGAGTTGGATGAAGTGATAGAGAAGGAGCGAGAGCAGTACAAGAAGATGGACGAGGAATGGGATCTCATTGCGCCGGACCTGTTGCCCATTATTGAGGAGAATATACGCTTGTGTAAGTTTGATTCTTGTGGCTTAGCTTGAACAAAATTTATTTAGCTTTCATTTGGTTCTCAGTTCCAGATCTGGAGTTCAACAAGGAGGAGGAGTACGATGAGATAGTGAAAAAGGTTTTGGAGCTGCTGCTGCAAAAGAATTACAAAGATGCCACAATACTCGTGCGTAAAGCAGACTTTGCGGCGGGCAACGAACAATTGAAGTGGGTATTTAATAATAACTTTAATGGAATATTTATTTAAATTTAAATATTATTTTTATTCCCAGTCAACTGCTGAAGCCGGAAGAGCGTTGTGTATATTTTATGGCGCTATTCAAAACATTTATATCACTTGCCAATGGCTGCAAAGATAGCGTAAGCTCAGATTTATTCATAATTAGTTTGCACCACATTTAATTATAAACTTTTTAGAGCGAGGAAATGCAGAAGCAAATAAAAACCGTCGAGTTTTTGAAGGACAGCATCGAGTTCTCACATGTGGCAACGGCCGCCATGCCAAAAATTATGGAACTGCTGCTGTCGAAGACGAACACAGATGTGTTTGAGGCCGTGGATCTCTTCACTACGGGCTATCTGTTTGGCATCCATGGCACAGATGCGGGCATGCAACGGATGTTGAGTCTGGTCTGGTCATCTGATAAGGAGAAGCGTGATGCTGTTTGCAATGCCTACCGCAAGGTGCTCTTCACCACGGATAAGACGGAACGCGCGCATGCCATTAAGGTGGTGCAGAATCTCTCCAAGTTTCTCTCGGAAATCGAGTATGGACACTACACGGCCATGGAGACATTGATGACCGAATGGGTGGAGAGCGAAGACATTGACGCGCTCATTATTCAGGTGCTATTCGAACGCTTTACGCTGAAGCTGGAGGGCACCACGAACGATGAGTCCCGCTTGGCTCTGCAGCTACTGATTATGGCCTCGCAAGCGAAGTCAACCATAGTCTCAGCCAATCGGGCCATCATTGAGGATATAGCGACAAGCGCTCGGGCCAAGCAGGATCCACGCATCTTCACCAGCTGCCTGCAGCTCCTCGTCAATGGCATCGAGGCGAACAACAACACAAAGTATTATAAGCGTTGCGCCAGCGATGCCAAATTCGTGCAGCAAATTACGCAGCTATTTCTGAGCTTCTTCTTCCATCCACAATTGCCGGACTTTGATGCCATGGCCATGAGCGTGTTCGAGTATTACTATCGGATGTGCCAAGCGCCCGACGAGCTGGCTCAGAATATTGTGCGTGAGCTAATTGATCGATTTCACGATCAGTGGCTGGTGTCAATGTCACCCGAGGAGCCGGTGCAAACGCAGACGACGGACATTCCACACTCCCAGCCCTTGCCCATGTCACAGACTCAGACGCAGACGCAAACCCAGTCGCAGGCGAAAGTTGCCGAGGATCAACAGGTTGGGCTGCCTGTATATTTGGTTACACGATTTCTGTTCTGCGTTGGCTACATGACCATCAAGGAGATGATATTCCTCGATATGGATGTGTACAACAACATGAAGTATCGCGAGGAGCTGACAGCGCTGGAAGAGAAAAAGAATAAGAAGGATGCAGGCAGCGCACTGCGACGCCAGACATTGAACGTCTCTGCGATGGAGGCGAGAAAGCGCTTGTCCACCGTTGCGGCAGAGCCGCAGCAGGAGCCGGATGACGATCTAGTGGGTGCGACAGCAGAGGATAACATTGCCGAGGAGATCAATGCCATTTGCGAGGATATGCTGCTATACGATCCGAATGCGCTGATGTCCAAGATCTATCCAATTATAATCAACATATGCAAGCGACCTGGCGAGTATCGGGACCAGGATTTGCAACAGGCTGCGACGCTGGCACTGGCGCGCCTGATGACCGTCTCGTCCAAGTTCTGCGAGTCCAACATGTCCTTCCTCATGAACATTCTGAACATGACGAAGAACATGAAGATCAAGTGCAATACGGTGGTGGGCCTATCCGATCTGACATTCCGTTTTCCGAACATTATTGAGCCCTGGACGGGACACTTTTATGCCCAGCTGCACGAGGAGAATACGGAACTGCGCCTGACCGCGGTGAAGATGCTGTCGCATCTAATTCTGCATGAAATGATACGGGTCAAGGGACAAATAGCGGACTTGGCTCTGTGCATTGTCGACGAGAGCGACGAGATCAGAAATATCACCCAGCAATTCTTCAAGGAGATTGCCAACAAGTCGAACATATTGTATAACGTGCTGCCCGACATCATTTCCAAGCTGGGCGATGTCAATCTGCACCTGGAGGAGGACAAATATCGCACGGTTATGCGCTACATACTGGGCCTCATTCAGAAGGATCGCCACATCGAGACGCTGGTGGAGAAGCTGTGTCTGCGTTTCCCTGTCACACGCGTCGAACGCCAGTGGCGCGACATTGCCTACTGCCTGAGCCTGCTCACCTACAATGAGCGCTCCATTAAGAAGCTGATTGACAACGTGCAGCACTTCAAGGACAAGGTGCAGGTGGACGAGGTCTATCAGTCCTTCAAGCTGATCATCACCAACACCTCGAAGCTGGCCAAGCCGGAGCTGAAGGCGGTCATCACGGAGCTGGAGACGCGGCTCAACGAGTGCCTGCAGGTCAACGAGCAGGGCACGGATGCCCCTCAGTCCGACAAGGGTCACAATGAAACGAAGGCCAAGGGCAACAAATCGAAGAAGCCATCAACCAAACCGCAGCGCGGACGTGGCGTAGGAAAGGGCGGAGCGGGCAGCAGTAGACGTGGACGAAACGCGCAGCAAGAGAGCAGCTCCGAGGATGATAGCTCCGAGGAGAGCTCCGATAGCGATGAGGCGCCCGCAGCGCGTCGCCTACAGTCACAGAAAAAACCACAGCAAAGGGGCAAGAAGCCAGCGCCGTCCTCCGACTCCAGTGAAGACTCCGAGGAGGAAGCAGCAAAACCCACCAACAAAAAGCAGTCCGCCAGGCGAGGACGCAAATGATATCGTCGGACATCCCGACACGAATTTTGTATTTATAATCTTAATTTATACATACTTTACAATAAAGTCTACATTTTTACTATTTTAAATTCGGGCATTTACATCAGCTTTTGCTTCTTCCCTTGTCAAAGCCATGTTGAATGTTGACAGTCGATGACAGATTAAGAGATCTGAAGAATAAGAGTTCACACATGCACACACTCACATACATATGTATAGTCACACCCACACACTTTCATTACTGCTCTAATCTGCTTTGTGAGCAATTCACAAATGCTCATTGAGTCCCGTTGCCTTTAATTTTGATTCTATTCTGAAGAGCGTTTAATTGTAATCCCCTTATATTGTCACTTTCGTGGAAGCAGCTCAGCAGCCGTTCAGGTTTTCATACAGAGTGTTCCACTTCCACTGTACACATGCGCATCAGTGTTGCCAGCTGTTGGTTTTGATTGTGGATAACAAGAGGCTAAAACTGGCTGAAATGTAGGAGAAATCCGCTAAAATAGCGGGTTAGCTGGAAAGTTTAAGAAAATAGACAACTAGCATATATATTAAATAAATTATTTGCAGGGAGCTTTTTTGTTTATTGTGATAATAAAATCATAAAATCATAAAATTGTACTCACATATTTAGTTTTTCCTCTAAGTATTTATTCTGCCTCTTCTCTAAATATGTCCTCTAAGTATTTATCCTGCTTTTTCTCTAATTATTTCCTCTAAGTATTTTCTCTCCGAATTTCTTGCAAGTATTTTCTTTAATAAGAAATAAAGTCTTTCCTCCAAATATTTGCACTCAGCATTACTTCCAAGTCTCTCCTCTCCGTATTTAATGCTTGACTCACCTTACTTTACTCCACTGCTCTACTGACCCGACTGAAGAAATGCTGCAGTTGCTGCCCTTTATATAGGGCCACTTACGCTCTCAACATAAGTGGCGCTCAAATGTTGAGACCGACGCCAGGTAGAGGTCGTTGCAATCGAGCTTTAGTTGACCAATGGGAACACTCTCTGCTGCTCTCAGCATTCTAGCTTCGTTTTGCTCAGCTATAAATACGAAATGCATAATGCTGCATACATACAGACAATTTAAGTGATCTATTGCCGCATTTCTTCGCCATTTGATTTTATTAGGCAGAGAGACAGATGGAAAGGAGAGAGTTTGAGATGGAGAGGAAGACAGACAGAGACAGTTATGCATACAGACATACAAATAAATATACATAGGCATATAAAGACATATAAACATATATATATATATATAATGTAGTATAGTGTCTATGCTGCTCAAGGCTAAATGTTAATATGATAAATAGCTTATGGACATTAGTACATTAATATTTTTAATTATTGTATGGTATATATTCGTCTGTTCAGGACTAGGACTACTCTTAAGGACTAGCACAGTCTGCGTACAATTTCTGGCTACGCCATTCCAAACATATTTTCACCACTTTCGTACAGGCTCGATCTAGCCTGAAATAGGCTAAGCTGGCAACACTGATGCGCATAGTTTGGCTTGAATAGCAGGTAAGCGGAGCATTTGTGTTTTGTGTTTTGGCATAAACGAGGGCAATGAAAGGATTTTTAATGCGTTTTCAATAATTTTGTAGAAAGGAAATTCGAAAATCATAAATGAAAGTCAATGAATGAACACAGTTCTTATTGGTATTGGTATTGCTTATAAACAGTAGCTATTATTATTGTTAATATTAATTATTATATATGACAGTTATTATTCTTATTACTATTAACTATAAGAGTGATTATTATTATTGAGTATTGCATATTATGATTTTTTTGTATGTAATTTCCATTATTATTATTATTATTTTTTTTTTTTATATGTTTATTTAAATATTTTGATATGGGCTTTCCTTCAAAAAAATAAATATAAATTAATATAAATAAATTTGGCTTTACTTTATATTTTTGAATTAAATATAATAAAATAATGATATTATTTATATTCAAATAAAATAAAAAAGTTTTCAATCAGCTAAATATGATTGTCAAAGTGAATACTAATTTTCTTAATTTAATAATTATAAAATATTAAAAAAAAAAGAAAACAAAATTCTACTCAGTCTGATCAGGAGCTTAAATCAAAGTTTTCATGGACAGTTAATGAGCATCCCGATGGCACATTAAATTTAAAATCTTTCAATTCCGAGCTGAGCACACAAAGAAAGCACAATTTATGGCCGTTAATTAAATAATGTGCATTATGGACCGCAAGATAAAAGAAGTCAAAATATTATGTAACTAGATACGCAGACTCAATCAGAGACGCCGTCAGCCAGGCCGTCAGCCAGCCAGACACGTGTGTGCAGGCCCATGGCAACGGAGGAGTTAATGGGGGTGGCTGGGCTTTAGCAACGGAGTCTGTGCACTCTGTACATATGTATGTATGTATGCGGCGAATGGCAAATCAGCGAGAGCTGGAAAAAGTCAGTCAGCCAGTCAGGCGGCAGCCACCCTCAATGCTGAGTGATTCCAGCCTTGGCAACATTTGCACATTTAGCCAGTTGCCAAGCGCCGCCCTCCGTTGCCAGGTGTTGCTGCTGCTGCTGCTGATGATGATGAAGGGTCACCAACGGCAGCGTCAGCAGCAGCATGCCGTTACTGCATGCGGCAGTAACGTCTGCTCTGCTGGTGCCATTAACATGCTCATTACATGTGTCGCGACTTTTTTGCTGAGGCGCGTGTGGGACGTGCACGCGAGACGCACGCGCGCCCAGCAGACAGACGCCCATTATCCGGGGCTATTAGCATTAGCGGGCTTACCTGTCGCCGCGGATTAGTGTTGTGTGGCTTGGACGTGTTGCGGTCAGACCTGTGCTTACATCCTGCATCGATAAGAGATGGATAATGCAGCAGGCCGAAGGCTGAGAGCAAAGTATTTCGAGAGACTTAATATACCTTTATATATCTGTGTGTATAAATGAAGATATAGGCTGAGAGAGAACGAGGGAGAGACAGAGATAGAGATAGAGGGAAAGAGAAAGAGAGACAAGCCAATTTAAAATAGACTTAAATATTGATATAGAGAGGCAAAAATATAAAAATCGGTCCTGAAGACTTACATATGTAAATGTATGTATATATAGAGATAAAATCATATGGAACGAATCAACTGAGAGATAGAGAGAAAAAGAGAGAGAGCGAAAGACAGAGACTATATACATATGTACATGTATAGGGTTTTTCCTTTTCTCTGTCTCTTTCTCTCTATCTCATTCATTATCGCTAACCCACTCTACCTCGCTCCTTTACTTTCTCTCGCACGCCCCTCTCACTCTCTCACATTTTGTATATAGTTACAAATAAATATTAGACAGTCCTGCAGATTACAGAGCATCTCCTAGTCGTGCACTTGCTACTCTCACCACTCAAATGTTTTATCAAACTGATCAATCGAAACATATTTGAACACATAAATATATTTAGGTATTTTTGATCAGTCACGTCGAGCTAAATGCAACTGATTTTGAGAACTGGAATACTTTCTCTATTATTCAATAGATCAGTTTTCCGCAGAATTTTGTATTTAATTTTGAATAGACATAAATCAACTTCTCAAAGCTAGGGAGAATTTCGTAACTAGCTGAGTTTTTTCTTTTCTATATTTTACCACTAAATTGTCCAATCACCAGAGCATTCTCAACTCTCAACTCTCTTACCTTTCAGTTATTTCAACCACTAAAAATTATTTAAATATCATTCAATTTTAATATATTTACGTATTTATATATTTCATATGTATATATTTAAAAATAATAATTATAAATACAATGAAAATAATTTAATAGAATTTATATATGTATATTTATATTTATATATTTATATATATATAATTTTTGCACATTTCGATTTGATTTGCATTTGCGTTTTTGGGGACAGAGTACGGTCAAGATTCCATTCCATGCCGTATCGCATTGAGTCTTCGTTCCGCTCCCCGCCCGTTCCGCTCTAAAACTAAAGCCTAGCTATTTACACAGATCAATGAAGTTTAAGTAATCCATTATTTTTTCTCTAATCAAGAATTGGCAACAGATTTTGCTGCCATTCTCTGTCTATAGCCTTTTCTACTACATAACTGTAAATATATGTATCTGTATCTGTATCTGTTGTTTAACTGTTTTGCTGATATTGAAAAAATGCTGTGCTTCTATTTGTTGATTAAATAAAATTTGTTGCTGCTGCTGCTAACTGTTGATAGTTTGCGATTCTCTATTATCTTATTGCTGCTTTAGAAGTAAAAGCTTTCCGGATGCTGCTGCTGCTGCTGCTGCAGTTGCAGGCTGCGCGGCTGGCGTTGACGCAGCATAGCTGGCCATTCGCAGCTGTTGTTGTTGTTGTTGTTGCTGTTGCTAGTGCTAGTGCTGCTGCTGCTGTGGCAGTTGTTGCTGTTGTTGTTGATGTTGTTGCCGCTGCTGCTACTGGCCGCAGCAGCAGCCTCCAACTAGAATCATAAGTGCTGATACTCGCCCATATCGTACATGGGCATGGCGCCCATGACGCTGTGCAGATGCGAGTAGGCAACGGCGGCAGAGAGGGGCGGCATTTGGGAGGCGGCGACAGCAACAGCGGCGGCAGCTGCGCTGCTTTTGCTGGCGGCCGCTGCATTGGCAACATGCTGCTGATGTTGATGGTGCTGTTGCAGGCTTTGCTCGGCGGCAACATGTTGATGCAGCTGCTGCTGCTGCTGTTGTTGATGCTGATGCAAACTGTTGCTGTTGCCATTGCTGCTGTTGTTGTTGTTGTTACTGCTGCTGGGCGATTGTTGCTGTTGCTGTTGCTGCTGTTGTGAGTGATGAGCGAGGTGCGGTGCATTAGCATGTTGTTGCTGCTGCTGTTGTTGTTGTGCGCTTTGACTGGAAAGCATGTTGCCTTCCATTTCCGAATCGCTGGATGAGTCCAAGTGCTGTTTGTCCGTAGAGCCGCTATAAATAGAAGAATACAGTAAACAATAGGTAAATGACATAATTTACATACACATATAGTATATAACTGCATATGTATATGCATGTATGTTTGTATATGTTGCCGCCCTGGCAACCCTGTCGAACTTCGCTTGCAAAACAGATGTTTTGAGCTGTCAACAAACGTTTAATTTAAAATGTGTCAATTGCTCCAACTAATTCACTGCACTAACGACAACAACAGCACACGCATAACATATACAACAACACAGCAGTTAAGTATGTATTTATAAACAAATGACAAATGACAGGGCGGGCAATTGAAAATAAAACCGGAAGGAAATTGTCTGCTTGAATATTTTTACTCTCATCGCAAGCATTTCTCTAAATGGTTTCAGTTTCATATTCCAGCATGGGCCGTGGCCGTGAGCTAGAGCAGTGCAACACGTACAAAAGGTGTCACTCACATACACACACACACACAAGCTCACACCCACAAGCACATAAACAAACAGTGAGAGGGACTGACTCTGGCTGCTCAGTGCATTTCCCCACAGAGCGCCGTCGCATCTGATTTCAGTTATTTGAGCTGCGCCTGCTGTCTTCGCTTGTGCCTGTGTGTGTGTGTATGAGTGTGTGCGCCGCTTGAGTGTTGTATAGCGTGCTCGCTCGCACTTTTGATCGAAAGTTAAGCAGCTTGACTTTTATTATTTGTGGCTGATTCTGTAAATGACTTTCAAGTGTCGTTTTTAACGCCACCGTGCGCCAGGGTGGAAGCGAGACACTCATTGCGCTGGCTGGCCCAATTCCAGACACCGTTGGGAATTGAAACACGCACACACACAGCAGCAGCACGCACGCATACTTCTCTGACTTTTGCTGTTGTTGTTATTGTTGTTGTTGCTCAATTTGTTAGTGCTAAACTGTCCTGACATTTTAATGGCTAATTCACTGGCAGCGCGATAACAAGGCGCAATTTGAAATTCGAGCAACTGACATTATCGGCGCAGTGCGATGCGATGCGATGCGATGTATGTGTGTGTGTGTGTGCGTGTGTTAATCTTAATCTTGTCGCGAGAAGCCAATTGCAAATGTAGCCAGAACCAGTTTCAGCAAAGAAAAACAACAAAAATTGATGACAACAAACATCGACAAACGACGACGACGGCAACAAGGGTCCCAGGGCCATGCTAAACATTTAAGCGCACACTCGACAAATTTGTGGCCAGAGATCATTGGGAACAATCTGCCAGATCAGCTACAGCCACAGCCACAGCTACGGCTACAGCAACAGCTTTAGCTACAGTATAGCCTGCCTACAACCTTTTTGCCTCCGCCGCCCACTTCGGCTGCCAAGCTATTTGCTGACTCGTGCGCAATTCGAGCCGCGCCGAGCCCAGTTGCAGACCTGGAAGCTGTCGACCCGCCGGTGGCCACATACGGCGCAGGCGCAGACTTGCCGGCATCTCGAATGGGCAGACCCAGGCCCAGGCTCAGGCTCAGGCCCAGGCGCAAGCCCAGCTGTTGGGCATCGTGTAATTGTAGATTCATCTCGCATTCATCTTACATTGATGCTAGTCAGCATCACTTGCTGTGCTTGATAATTGCCAATTCTGTTCATTTTGCAGCCTCTGCAGATCTGCAATGATGTTGTTGTTGTTGTTGTTTGTTGTTGACTGGGAAAAACACTTGCAGCCAGCGTTGGGGGTGGCCTTTGTATAATATGAGACATGTTTAGATATATGTACATACAAACATACATGTATGTGTATGTGTTATTTGATCATTCCAATTAGCTTTGTGGGATCATGTTGGAGTCGTATAAGAATTTATAGCATTTGTTTTGATTTGGCATTTTACAGACATTGAATTGTTTAGATCTTCAGATATTTCGTAATCAGCTTTTCAGTTGTTTTTATTCTCATTAAACATGCCTAAATTTAGTATGATTTGTGCTGATTAAAAACTACAAAAGGGGTATATTAGGTATATGTTTAGCGCACTAAGAAAAAATAATGGTAGAAGTTACTATAAGGAATCCATTATATTTATTCTTTTTTTCATATAATTAGTAAATATGATTTATATCATGAAAATCTCTTAAAAGTTATCTAATTATTTATTGTGAATTAGGAAAGCAGTGAAAAGCTTTACGGTTTAATATATAAATAATTTGCTATATTTACTCCAGTATTTATAAGAAATTTATTATAAAATTTAAAATTTGCTTCCAATATTTTAATATTACCAGCTACTCCCAAAAAAGATATACATATTATAAATTTTTGTCTTCATTCTAGAAGCATTTAGAATTTCCTAAGTTTTTATTTGACTTTAATGAATCTTAAATTTTTATCAAATAATTTAAGGAGCAGCAATTTAGTTTCGTCTATTTCTGAACGGAAAAAAAATCGATGATGGCTGCTAGGGGAAAAAGGAAACCATCCACCCAAGTAAAGCAAACAGAGATCTAGATGCAAACAGGCTGAGCAAACACCAAGCCAAACTCATACGGAGAAATGGCTGAAATGCTAAAATTTGGTGGAGATAGAAATGCCCAGCCCTGGCCATGGCAGTGGCACTGGCACTGGGACTGGCCCTAGCCCAGCCAGCCAGCCAGCCCGCCAGCCAGTCCGGCAGTCAGGCAGTCGTTCAGTCAGCCATTCAGCCATTCAGTCAGCCGAGCAAAAGTGGGGAGCAAACAACAAAAGGGCAGCAGCATATAAACAATGATATCAAATTTCCAGAATTTCATAGTTGTTGGCTTTGCTCGCTTACTGCAACACTTATTAACAGGGCCAGAAGAACAGAGACAAAAAGAGAGAGAGAGAGAGAGAGAGAGAGAGAGAGAGAGAGAGAGAGAGAGAGAGAGAAAGAGAGAGTGGAGGGTAGAGTTGGTGGTTCAGACAGCGCCTACTTTAATGGCATATTCCTATATACTCTGATGAGTATTTTCAACTGATTGCATTATAAAATAAATATACACACATTCAAGTTTTTTTTTTCGCCCCTATACCAGGTGAAATGGGTATATTGGGTGCTTAAGTGAGTTTAAAGTAGGTATGAACATTAGAATATATACTTGTATTTGTGTTTTCTTATATGACTATTGGACTAATCTACTTATTTCATAGTCTAAAAGTTTTTTGCTCTGAAACGAAAGGGGGTATATATGTATGTAGAGGAGATATACATATACATATACATATATGATATACATATGTACATTAATATATACTTTTGATTGTGAGTTCTTCTGATATGTCCATTGGCATAAGATTTCTATTCCATAGATCGAGTATAATACTTTACTTGCTCAGCAAGTGAAAAGGATATATAGGGGCATTAGAAGCCTTGAAATTTGGTATACATTTATATATCTCTATAGTATTATATATTATACTTATTAGATTTTTATAATTTTAACTTTCTGTACTGCCCGAACGAGTATTACACAGTCGTCTATGCCAGAACTTTAAAGTTCTCACAAGTTATTAAAAGTCAGCAGCCTTCGCGGTAGCTGCACCCCCAAGGACAATCCCTCAATACATGAATGTCACATAGAGTTTATATAAAATATATGACAACAGCAACAACAACAAGAGAAACTGTTGCAACAACAGCAACAACAGCAACAACAACATGCTAAAGAGGTTAAAACCTCATCAGAGCCTGGTCAAGACTTTGGCTCTGCGTGTGTGGTCCCAGCTAAGAGTTCTTGGACTCTTTTTGGTTCTTACTTCTTTTTTTTCGGGCACTGCTCAGTGATGAGGAATTAATTTTTACTTGTTTGCTCAATTGATTTTTTGTAGCTTTAAGTTTGTTGTTGTTGCTTATTGGAGCTGCATTAAGCAGATTCATTAGCTTGGCAATAATCGGCCTGATCGGATTATGCGGGACTTGTTCTTGAGCAGAAACGTTTGCTCGAGAGCACAGCGAAAAAATTGCGAATGCGAAATGAACATAGCCAAAGAGTGGATAGATAGATAAGGGCGTTACCTGAAATAGATAAGGCCGTTACCTGAAAGCATCAGCTGAGAGTTTTGCAATGATTAATACTATAATTTACGAAATTTACTAATTTACTGTAATAGACGATACCTAAGTAATCTGAAAAACTGGCAATTGTAGAAGCAGAGCTTTATATTTTAAGGAAATGTGTATGGGCTATGGAGTTGGGGATTAAACGTAAAATAAGAATTAGATCTGGCTGAGCAATAACTTAATTTAAAGCCGAAAGTTAAAATGTGGAATAGCGCTATAAACTAAGATTTAACTCTCGCTCGGCTCTTTTTAAGTTTTGATGATAATAATTTATTGACAATGGGGGAACTGCTAAAAATCGAGGCTGCCAGAGATGCAAATGTGAGAAATCAAGCCTAAAGTAAATGGGAACATTAAAGACAAGTCATGATTAAGAAATTGTAAGCTGTTTTACGTTAAAATTTTTCAAGTAGAGCTCTTAGTAAGAAAATATAATTAAATGTATGTAACTATAATAAAGAAAATTTGAGATTTATATATTATATTATATATTATATAATATAATAATATATTATATTATATTATATTATATTATATTATATTATATTATATTATATTATATTATATTATATTATATTATATAATTTTTTTAAATAAGACCAACTCAACACAAATCACTTAGAGCTATAAAAATCCTTTATCAATGTTAACAAAAAAATACTAAATTTCTATTACACTTTCAAATCGGCATCCTTTCAAATTCAATAAATAGGCTTGGCTGAACTGGGTAGCTGGTGTAGTTAGTATATTCTGAATAGACATAGAAACTATTATTCCGTAGGCAACATTAGACTCGGCAGTCCTATCAACCTCTGATCTCTTGTGGCCGGGCAATTAAAAAGCAACAAAATTATTAAAAACTGTCAAAATAAAGCGCGCCTGCATAAAATGCGCCACACGCCAACTCGAGTGGGGCCGGGACGAGACGGGCCCAAAACCGAAAGGCAATAAGATAAAATATTTTATAACGATGAGAACGATGACTTTTTGGTTAATCGTTAAGATCTACATGGAGGGGCTGGGGGAGAGGAGAAGGGGAGCACTGAACACGAAACCGAAACCGAAAAACTAAAAAACTGAAAGCGAAACATAGTTGTAGACAATGGGACAATGCTTGGGTACAACTTTACTACTACTGCTAGTAGATGAGAGAGGTTCGCGTTCGAGCTGTGTCAAGTCTGTCTGTCTCTCTGTCTCTTGGGCCTCGCGCCAACAACAACAACACGCCACACACATGCGTAAATTAAATGATAATTTATGATCAACACCTTTTCAGATTCTTCTTGTGGAACTCGGAACTCTCAACCCAGGCGAACGCTGACCGTTTAGTTGGGTGTCCTGCTGCGCACACGTCTCGGGATTTGTGTACCGATCGCGCAATGCGATAACTCAACCTGTTCATTCGTTGCTTGACTTGACTGGGCCTGGCTTGGGTTGGCTTGTTGGTTGCTGGTTAGCTTGCACTTCGATCGATCGTGATCTTCAGCTCTTGGACTTCAGATTTTTTTTTTTTTATTCGAAACAGCGTTTCATTTTTCCCAACCTTCTGCTACGGGTGTAAGTGTGTGTGCGTGCGTGTGTGTTTGTGTGACTGTTTATTTGTTTTTACGATTTATTGACTTATAATTTTTATTAGCAATGGAATTTCTTGGAAATCCTGCAACGATCTACCACCATACGATATATCGCTCCCCCATCCCCTCCCCTACAGAACCCCTTCACAATTAACTTGAGGCCCCTCTGTTTATCGCTACCGTCTGTTTTGCTGCGCCTGAGATTATAAAACAGCTGATGTTTGGATATGAATCGATCTTGAACTTGAATAGATATGCTAGATAGATAGATTACTGAGCAATATGAGTGCTATATGAATGCATAGATTACTAAGGGAATGAATAGGAGTACTATAAGAATGCATATGAATAAGAGTACATAAAGTACTCTATATAGATTGTCTCTCAACTATTATTGATAGATGCCTTAAGCTTCATTTTTCATTGATTATCACCTGAGATGGCATTGTCATTGTTGGACTGCCACTTGACCAATGAACTTCTCCGCTTTTATGTAAGCCTTAACACTTTTTTAAGAACTTAAGCGGCTTACGGCATTTACGACCGAAGGCAAAGGCAAAAGGCGAACTTCAACTTGAAGTCCACAAAAGGAAAACCAAGTGAAACCCTAGGAATTGAAACATTGCCATTGAGGAAATTTGTGTCAGTCTGTCGGCAGTGAATTGAGAGTGGTGGAGGATGGAAGATGGAATATGCACTGGAAAGGTGCTCAGTTTTCTAATTATAGTTCGCTAAATCACTTGACACAAGCGCCCACCCGATTGAGTAGCCCCACATGCCGAAACATCCCGCCAGAGAGGGGACAGAGCAGTGAGCAGATCAGAGCTGACAGCGCTGTGGGTTGAGGTCTCAGTTCCATACCGGTCCATCATCACCAACGACATCATTATCAACGCCATCGGCGGCGGCAAAAACTCAACTCAACCCAAATGCGTCACGGAACTCCAGAAACGGGAACGGACGGGCCACAGACCCATATAAGAATATACATACATACAAGTGCACACATACATACATAGGTATTCATATGTATGTATATAAATGTATGCATTGGCAGGGCTGACAGCGGCAGAGGCGCAAACAAAGGCAGAGTGAGAGAGCGAGCGAGCAAGAGAGAGACGGGCAAAAGCGCAAAATACATAATAATAAAAACAGAATGTACAATAAAACGTATAAAAATGAATAACGCGCAGCGACGACGTCGACGTCAACGTCGGCGACGGCGACGGCGCTGATGCGAACGAATAAAGAACACACGCACATTTTGTGGTAACTTGATACTCTTTCCAGCTACCCTCCAGCCAACCGTGGCATTCGACGAACGAACGAACGCAAAAGCAAAGCGATGAGCCCAAAGCTGAACGGGAGATCGACACACAAACATACACTAATGCACACAGTTACAAGCAAACACATAAACGCACACACACATAGGCACACTGAAATGAACATTCAGCAACGGGTCGGTGTCTGAAACGGGGCGATTGGTATTGGAACACTGGAACGCTGCTCATATTTGAAGTAGTCTTAAAGTTTTTATGTTGTTGTTATTGTTGTTTTCTTTCATTCTTACTGCTTCTTTATTTTTTTTTTGCGCGCGCGATTTGCTGCTGGTGCTTGCTGTTCATGCCCATTGTTGTTGCTGTGGAGCGTGTGGACCATAAACAATTCCAACAGGATCGAAGGTGGAAGCCAAGTAAATGAGATGCAATTGAGTTCCACAAATGAGCACAGTGGCTCTTCAGCTTCATATTATTATAAACTTTTCAGAAATGTAGTAGGGTAGGCATTATTTGTTGTTGTAAAAATTATTTGAGGTAAACAGTTAGAAACTCTAAATTTTTTGTGATTTAATGTGAAACATTAAAAATTTATATAACAACTAAATTGCCTGTAAAAATGCATAAGACCTGGAAGAAGCCACTGCACAAGCGGAAAATCGTAAGATAAACAGATCACAATAGTCAACCACTCAGCCCACTCAACCCACCCAATGCATTTCTTGCAGTGGTCAAATATATCATGGGCAGGTCGCTTGGTCTACTACATGCAGCCTCTATTGGAGCACCTATTCGAAATATGGCTACAGCAATTGCCCTTTCCGACGCTCCTCAAGTGCATATACACCTGCGTCGTGCTCTTCTTTATGCTGCTGCCCGTCCTCTATCCCCTGATGGTGATGGGCCTCTACTATGGCATCTGCCAGTTTGTGGGTGAAAAGCATTTCCATATGGTATTCCAGCCCCACTGGGATCTGATTGGCGCCGCCAGCAATCTGTGGAAATTCCAGGTCACCAACAAGAAATATATGCTGTTCATAGCCATGTATATAGACCGATATCGTGTCATTATAACGGCCATATCATCAACCGTTGACTATATGCGCATGGCACTCTGCTTTGTCTTTGGCTAAATGGGTGGGGACGGGTGGGTAGAAGACATTCAGAGAGAGGCAATCTACGGAATTTGACGTGCGATACGAGGCGGCACTTTATCACATTTGGGACAATAAATTTGATATATATTTATTTTGTCGTTTCAACTGGCAAACGAAACGTTTCTAATCCAGTTTTTAGCTATGTATTTATTGAAGTTAATCTTCCAATTTTCTTTATTTTTTGTTTGTTGTGTTTTTCCCCTTTTGTTGTTTTTAATTACTTAAGGAAACATTATGTTAAATGACTGTTAGATTTTGTTAATAAAGTTGAAAAGGAATTAAAAATTAAAATGAAAATTAACATTAATATAAAAAACTTGAGAATGTGGAAATTATCATTAACTGCTTCTTATAAACATATTTCAATGAATCAATTTTTATGCATATTATTTTAAACATTTTTGAATAGCTCAACATTTCCTATAGTTCGTTATATGGAGCCTCTATGAAAGTTATATGTACGTATGTATATCTATAAACTTGGCATAATCTCTTTATATATCTTCATAGTTAAAGATTATAGGTTATATAGCTGCTTTAGGCTAGATTGTTATCAGATTGCAATTTTGATCATATTTACATACATATACATATATATCCTTATAGATATGCATATATAGGTATATGAATATCATCTTATGAACTCTATATACTTAAGATAGATGTATGTGCCTGTATCATACACTTGACAAGAGTCCTGATATATGTTAGAAAACACTCAGCTTTTATTCTTACAAAATCATTTTACAATAGCGGTAAAAATATGGTTCCCTATGGGAAAAAGAAATTTGTCTATACGAAGTATACAGAAATACCTTTTTAAATAAAATATTTTAAACAGTTATATGAAGTTATTTTGCTGGATTGAATGAAAAATATGCTAAATAAAGTTGAAGTTGTGCAAATTAAAGTGGCGACTGCAACGAGGTCTGCTCAAAGAGTTTAAGAAATCGTTATGGAACGTTTTGAGAGCTGCCAACTACAATGGGGCAAATGTATAGCTATATATATATTGATATATGTGTATAAGTGTGTGTGTCTGTTTGTGTGTGTGCGTACCTCCAGACGCGTCTTTACTGCACATTGAAAATATAAACAGCAAAAACAACAACGAGAAGTGTATGAAAAGTTAAAGTAGCAGCGCTCAGTTGCCGTTGCCGTTGCTGCTGCTGCCGTTGCTGCTGCTGCTCGATGCGGCGCAGCCATAAACATATGTATATCAGGTTACCAGCAACAACAACAACAACAACAACTATAGCAGTAGTAGCATGAGGAATAATATAATAAAAAGACGTGAGGAGGACGACGACGACGGCGACGCAGTGCAAAAACTAACGTAGCTATTGCCAGCCTACTATATCAAGCGCATGCGAAAGTATCTGTGAGATACTTTTGTCAGCTGCATATCAGTAACTGAGTGTGAGTGCGTGGCTGTGTGTGTTGCGGTTGCCAAGGCAGCCAATTTTTTTTTATATATATTGCGACAATTTTTCGCTGTTTTTATTGTTGTTTTAATTACATTTATTTTTTGTTTTTTATTTTTTATTTCTGTTGTGAATTGAAGTTCTTTTGAGTAAGTGATATGCCGTTTGGACTAAAGATATATACCTACATACATATGTGTGTGTGTGTGTGTGTGTATGCATGTGTATTTAGGATATTAACTTAATGTAGTTCGACCTTTGTTCTTAGGGCCACTTTAAAATCCATTTGCCATATTCCATTCACATTTGGCGCTGTTTGCATTTCACATGACTTTCACGGCAGAGAGTGTGTGTGAGAGAGAGAAAGAGAGAGGGCAATCTGGCTCGCCGTGTGTCAACAAAAGGATGCTCGAAAGGATGTTGAATATTTGAAAAAGTTGCCTATCGGCCATCTGAAACATGCCGAAAGTGCATGTGAGAGTTTCCCAAATGTTTCGTCTATTTGCTTAAGCGGAAATGCAGATGTTTCTGTTGTTGTTTGATTTGGCTGTCCTTTGGCAAGGACACTGCATTCGTTGCCAGTGTAGTGCAGTCCAGCCAACGGCTGTCGTACATATGACAATGCGCCTACGAAAACAATGTTCTGATCATGAAAATGCTCTCCGACAGATTTTCAATTTCATTTTCATGATCATGAATATGAATATAATGAATATACTGTATATACTGCATATACTTTGTAGGCTATGTCAGCATATTATCCTTGACACTAATTAGCCACAGCTACCCCCCACCACCACCCACAGCCACTCACAATCAACGGCCACAAATTGGCCTTGTTTCATAAGTGTGTAAACGTCAAGTAATTCAAATTGAAATACCAATTCGTTTCGCACGCGTTGACGCTTAACCAAATAACTGCATATATATACATATATACTTATAGATCTGTATACATATATACATACATATTATTATTATATTGTATATATATTAACAATTTGTATTTTCAAAGAGAACTTACTCTTTATGCTCGGCCGCGCGATCTCTTTGTCGTCGATTCTTGAACCAATTGGAAACCTGTAAAGATATACACATACAACTATATTAATAAATATACATATATATATATACTCATATTCAGTATAAATAGTCCTCCAACTCTATAAATAGCTGAATACATCATTTTCAAATACATTTTCTTTGCCAGCTGATTAACGGCATGCAATTAACAGTTGACAAATTGCGAATGCTCGCTGAACGGTGCAATTGGCTACCTGGCACTGCTCGCGCTACTCACCTGTGTCGTGGTCAGTCCCGTGGCCTCGGCCAGGTCGCGTTTCTCCCGTGGCGATGGATACGGATTGTGCGCATACCAGTCTCTCAATACTGAACGGGACTTTTCCTGCAGGACAGAAATCGATGGTTATTGAAGTTGTATATAGGGAAGGGGAGGCATTATGATTAGGAAAAAACAGATGAATCCAGGGAATTTCTTTTGATTTGTGCTGAAGCAGCTTTTAGGCATAGTCTATAATTTGGGCTACTGCAGCATATCTGATCTGCCACGAGCTCTGTTCGCAAAGACTTACGGATTTTTTACTACACATACACAGTGAGTAATATAAATATTCGTTTGTGTCCGGATATTGTATGTTATGTAAGTTAAGTTAAATATACTGATATATACCTTATCGGAAAGGTAATTTTCCCACCTACAATTCAGCATTTACACTTTCTTAATATCAGTTAATATTATATGTTTTATAGGCCTTTGAAGTTGAAGTTGAAATATAAAATGAAGAACGAGTATTAATGTTGCTCACTGTATATTTTTGATACATTTTTTATTTATTTATGAATATCTAGCTTTTTCTTTTAAATTTCTTCTTCTGCCAACATTTTTTTTTTTTTGCAATTCTCATGGATTTTATTCTAAATATTTATTAAAATATGATATTTAAATTTCTAAAATAAAAAACAAAAAAAATAAATATAAATATAAATATATATTTACTATTGTTTTTCGGTTTGTATCCTTCTTCAAAAGGGTTTACAATTGTATAAAATTTAATGTTAGTTGAGTTAATAAATTAAAATGCAGTGCTAAAACTTTTTCCCTAATTTTTTTATTGTAAAAAACTGCACTTAAAAAGAGTTTAATCTGAAACTATAAATTACCTTGAATAATACCACGAAATATAAGCATGCATATTAATACATTAAGTATATATAATATACATAAAATAATTATGCTCATACATATATATATTTACATTTTTTAAATATAGAAAAACAAGCCCTCGCAGAACTCCTACTTCAATCATTCCACACTTGCTTCCTTCTTCATTCTATATCAGTTCTTCCACGCCTCGCTCTGCCTGTAACAAACACTTTCACAAAACCATTACACCCTATCCTTCCACTTTCAATGGACATAAAATGTAAACTAAAAACTGCATCAGATTTTTGCTGCTCATAACTTTGAAAACTCCCCAACATGAAGAGTTAATCAATTGAAGGCCTGCATAGATAAAGCCCAAAGGCAAACAGGAAGGCAGGTAGGAGGCAGGAGGCGTTGCCCAGGAGTAAGCCAGGAGTGCACAGGCTAAAGCCCAAAGCTGAGCCCAGAGACGAATGGACATTTCTACGATTTCATTTTGTTTGCCCTTTGTTGCCGCAATTAATGTGGCAAGCAGTGAAGTGGAGTGAAGTGAATTGGAGTGGCAGTGGCAGTGGCAGTGGCAAGGTGTGCGTGGTACTCACCTTAAAACAGTAGCTCGTCTCCTCGCCGTCCCAAATGGTGCGGGGCAATGGAAATTTACGGCGAACACGATATTTGCCCACAGCACCCAAAGGTCTTCCGCGCAGTTTTTCGGCTTCCACGTAATGCGCTACAGTGAAAGAATTTCGGGTTAGTCAGAGTGAATGGAAAAGGAAGCAGGAGAGAGAGTAAGTTGGGGAGAGATAGTAACAGAGAGAGAGAGAGAGAGAGAGAGAGAGAGAGAGAGAGAGAGAGAGAGAGAGAGAGAGAGAGAGAGAGAGAGAGAGAGAGAGGGCGAGAGAGAGAGATAGCTAGTTGTACTGCGTCTCACCTTTCAACCACAGAGCCTGCAGCTTGGCATGATTCTGGGCTGAGAAATGATGATGCTCGAGCAGCCGGTACAGCTCCTTGTACTGGCCACGATGGAATGCGACGACCGCCTTGGCCTTCAGCACAGATTCGTTCAGTTGCAGTTTATCACATTGTGGCAGCGACCAAAGGAAGCGGCCCAGTCTTTCGATGTTGCCCGCCTGTTGCAGAACCTACGAAAAACCAGAGAGAGAGAGCGGGGGAAAGAGAGGGAGATCAGCCTGAAGTTCAGTGTTTCTTTGGGAGCTGCTGCTCACCTCACACACGCAGGCCACCTGCTCCTGCGTGAAGCCGAAGCTGGGCAGCGCCTCGCGTCCGGCTGTGGCTGTGGCGCCGCCATTGCTGCCGCCGCTGCTCAGGTGCAGTCCGCTGGCATTGATGCCGCCACTCAGCCCACCACCGCCGCCGCCGCCGCTGCCCAGACCTACGCCCACACCGCCCACGCCGCCGCCGTTGTGCGTCAACATATCAAGATTATTGTTATTATTGCTTGTGCTGTTGTTGTTGTTGTTGTTGTTGTTGTGCAACGCTACCACCGACCCACTCAGCCCCGTCGGACTGTAGGGCGGCGTGTGCCGTGCCGTGAGCACCGCAGCCGCATTGGCCGCAGCCAAATCGTAGAAATCTGTGGCGGGATGCTGAAGCATATTTGTCTCCTTCTCTCTTCTCGCTAGCGAATCCGTTGAGGAGCTGATCAGCCCTAGACCAGGGATCTGGCTATGTGCGTTGAGTCTAGGCCGAAGGCAGCTCAATGCATCGATTGCCTAGCGGAAATGGGGCTTCGGTTGTCTTTGGTATTTTGAGCGCTGCAACAATAAATAAATAAATAAATGTTTATATATAATTTGAAATAAAATATAAATTCACATTGAAACAAGTTTTATTCAAAAATAATTAATTAAATTATGTAAACATATTTATAAAATTAATAATAAACAGATAATTTCAATATTTATGCAGCAGCTATATATTTATAATATAAATAAATTGTTTAAATATTTATTATATATTTTATTTATATATTTATATATGTATATAATTTAAATATTTATATTATTTTATATTTATATTATTTATATAATTAAATTTATATAATTTTTTATATTTTTATATTTTTTGTCTCTTTACTCTGTAATTAATAAATTAACAAATTTTTTAGTAATTTTTCTCAGTCAAATTCGGCAGGAAAAACAAGGCATAAGACGAACCCACGGTCGATCAAAAAATCTGCTGATGATCTGAAACCAAGAACTAGATGTATAGGTAATAAAATCTACATATATCTATATATATAGTTCATAGAAAATTATAAAAATATATTTATATATATATATTTATTTATTTATATATATTTAAACTAAAATAAAATATTAATTAAGAAATAATTTAAAATATTTAATTTGTTACTATTGCTAGATAATAATAAGAAAATCCTTTGATTAATAAATAATATTGATATATATAATAATAATAAAATAAATAAATAAATAAATAAATAAAATAAATAAAAATTTTTTAATATAAACTAATAGCAGCAATAAATTTTCTTCTATAAATTAAAATATAAATAAATTATTTCTTTATAAACAAGTAACAGCAATAAATAATTTCTTTTATATTAATGATGAAAAAATTTTTCTTACTTCTATTTTAAATCAAACCAATTGAAAAAAACATTTTTGAATGCCGTAAATTTAGTAAAAATCAAAAATTTAGTAAATGAATATAAATAAATATAAATAAATAATTATAATAAATAAATAAAAATCTGCATTATATTAATAAAAAGTTACAGCTCAAAAAATGTAGAGAAATGTCATTGAAAATAAATTCAAGTAAAGCCTCTTCAAAATTCCATAAGTTCTGGTTGAAAAATTCTTGTATTTTTTTTAACAAAATGTTTAAGCCCGCCCTGTAAATAAATTAGTTTCTAAATAAATTAGTTTCTAAATAAATTAGTTTCTAATTAAATTAGTTGATTATTATTTAAGATTTATGATTTTTGAAAATGAAAAACAAATTTACAAAGGTTTTCTATTTTTCTATAATTACATAACAATTTAAATAATTAAAGTGTAAAGAACTGCATTAAGTCTAGGCAGACTGTTATCTCTCACTCAACATGAAGATAATCAGCATTAGTTTTAGAAAATATTTCAATATTTACTGAAAGAACAATTCCAATCGAGGCAGGTGTCCAATGGCCATGCTAATTGCTGGCGATTTTTCATAATTTTATTGCCGTAATTCTCGTTCTGGAAATGTTTTTGTTTTCGGAACGATAATCGAGCGAAATTAAGCTGTTGAAACAGCCATTAGAGCTAGAAATAATGAATATATTCCCATATTCCGCCGATCTATGCTAGACTAAACATTATGAAATATGGCCAAACGGAATAAGAGATTCCAGCAATGGGCATTACGGAACGGGACCCCATGTTGTCAAAGTCGATTAGTTGATCGGCTATGGGGCAGGTGTGTATGTGTGTGAGTCTGCAGGTGTGTGTGTGTGCTGGTGTGTGTGTGTGTGTGTGTGCTTGTAATACAAATTCTTTGATTATTCAAGTATGAGCTACTCGACGCAACAAAAATAAACTTTTTACACAACATTAAATGAGGCGCATGCTGTTCATATATATATATATATATATATACATACATATATATGTATGTATATAAATATATATATTTGCATAGCGATGATTTGCTGCAATGCATCCATCAGATAAAATAACTGCAAAGGTCAGCTCAATTGATCGCAGCATTTGCCAAGATCTCAGATCTATTATGTGACCCATCCGCTCGACCCCCCCATGGGCTTTGCCCTCTATCCCCCTCTATCGCCTGTCCTGGGTAAGACTAAGCAGCGTCGCCTAAGCACCTCGTCTATGTTTTCAAATTGAGGCAAAACTGCGCCGCAGCGAGATTCGAGATATTTTCGGATCTGTTTTCAATTTTCAGCGCGCTCTCTCGCTCGCACGCTGTCGCCCTCTCCCACTCCCGCTCCCACACTGGCTCGGCGTGAGGCAGATTATATATACAAGAAAAAAACATTTCATTTGGCTGCTGTTCCTATTGCTGCTGCTGCTGTAACAAAAATACCAACGCCAAGTTGCCTGCCTGCTCTTGAGTCATCGGCCTAGGCCCGACGTATCCACCGAGATCCGTCGAGATCCACTCACCCCCTTCGCTCGTTCCCATTTGGCCAAGCGTCAGATATATGTATGTATATATGTATATATATTTCTTTTTTTTGGCTTGTTTTATGTTTGACGCAAGTAAACAAGCAAAACGCTTGCTGCCTCTGCGAATGTGAAACGAAATACGCTATATAATCGACTATATATACACATATCTATATCTATGTATGTGTGTATGTGTGTGTGTCTGGTCAATCGCTCGTGTGCGATCGGCAATTTATATAGTTGAAATAGTGTACAACACCGTCATACGATATGGCACTACACAAGCAAAACGATCAATCGTACAACAATCAATCGAATTGCAATCAATTTTCGCTCTATATACAACAAATATTCCAATCAGAATATTTGTGTTTTTCTTGTGCATTTTCTCATTTTCAATTTGATTTCGAATTGAGTTTGTTTTATTTGATTGAAATTGAACTAGTATCTAGTACTTGGTTAGTTAGTGGATAGAGATCTATAGAGATTCTAGTGTAATGGATCCGTATTACGAATTTGATGCTTACATATGGTCTTCCAATATTATTTCATTTATCGATAACATGTATAACATATCAATATAACATATGTTTACTGATTGAAAGACTGCTGCTGATTGATTGACTGAATGAGTGTATTACGAAATGATTGACGAACTAAATAAATGAAATTTAGTCTAAAATATATAGGAAATATGTCGAGGAAGTAAGCAAACGGAATTTGTCATTGATTGAGTGATTGATTGATTGACTGAATGAGTGTATTGATAACGAACTAAATTAATAAATAGTCTATAAAATTAAGTAAATTTATCCAAGCAGTAAGCAAGCAGAATTTGCTATTGATTGAGTGATTGATTGATTGACTAAATGAATGAATTGATAATGAACTAAATAAATGCAATTTAGTCTAAAATATATAGAAAATATATCGAGGAAGTAAGCAAGCGGAATTTGTCATTGATTGAGTGACTGATTGATTGATTGATTGACTGAACGATCAAAATAAATCATCCATAATATTAAGTAACTTTATAAGTGCAGTTAGCAATTAGGATATGCCATTGATTGAGTGATTGATTGATTGATTGACTACATGAATGAATTAATAACGAACTAAATTAATGTAAATTAGACTATAATATTAAGTAAATTTATCCAAGCAGTAAGCAAGTAGAATATGCCATTGATTGAATGATTGAATGAAGAATTAAATATGAGACTGCTTGATTGAGCGCTGAATCGAAATTGAAGTATTATTAATCCAAGTTATGCAAATTATTTTATTGACAAACTTACTGCTTGATTGATTCATTATGATTTTATATCAGAGACAAGCAGTATTCTGATTGATTGATTGACTTAATGACACTTGCCTAGAATAATATGCGACTGAATTTACGACCTTACTCAGACAAAACTTTAGCTCTCTCCGATAGTCTGTTTAAAGTTTTCAAGATTGATGTTTGCAAGCCCCTCACCTAACTGTCAACAGTTAGAGTCGATCTTCGATTTTTTAGCCATTCAACTGAGCTTTCGACCTGTTGAGCACAATCTAATCGAAACTTAATTTGATTACAACACTTAATGAATTACAAAAGAATCAAATTCCTTTGTGTGTGGAATGTTTTCGCCTGACCCGATTACAAATTTAGAATCAAGTAGCACATTCGATATATACATAGATGATGTTCGCTTAATGGCACTACGATATGATCTGTGCTGCTGCTGCTGCTGCTGGGGCGAAAGACCTGCCATATGCAGATGCCCCCAAGTGCTGTGAGGCAGCAGCCACAGCAGCCTCTCAGATACTTTATCTGATGCTGGCGCGAGCCTCTTCAGTCATTCGAATCAAACTGAAATGAATTTGAATTTACAATAGAAATTCAGCTCGACTTACACACAGTTTGGAAATGAATTTACTTCGAATGTGTTATCTGTCAGCTTGTGGATTTCCTCTTCTACTACCTCTTCTTCTTCTTCTTCTTCGTCTTCGTCTTCTGTTTACTCTCTGCTTGACTTTTATAAGCTTTTAATTTGAGTGTTATTGTTATTGTCTTCGCTTGTTTGGCTTGCTCGCCTGTCAAATTTAACTGCATGCGGGAGCAGCTCACCAGCAGCAGCAGCAGCAGCAACAACAGCAACAGCAACAACAACTGAAAGCGGACACCTTGGCCCTGGCTGGATTCTATTTCTATTTCTATTTCAGCTCTCCCCGAGTGCGTGTGTTTGTATTTATTTTTTATAGAGTTGTCGTCGTATTGAATCTATTTTTGTTGTTGTTGTCGATTTTTCTGTTGTTAATCAAATCGCATTCAAACGAGTCTATTGTGATCAGCGCCTAATTAGTTTCTAATTAAAGTCGAATCATATAAAAGTTTTCAACTAATTTGATGCATAGTTGCAGCTCGAATTGGAATGTCGAGAGTTTTTTTTTTTTTTTTTTTGGAGATCTCGAAAAGATTTATTTTATTTCCTATGATTTTTTACCTCTTTCATTCGGGAGCACTGCGACACGTTCGAACTGAGCTGTGAAACTAAACTGTGTGGGGAACAGATGCGGATTCCAGGGCCGAGGCTCATTTGAGCCAAGTTAGCTATGGGCAAGTGCACGGCGGGCACTGCGGTACCATCCGAGTCCAGAGACGAGGACTGTTTTCAAAGTGAATTATCTGCGAATTATGGGCGTCTGTGTTTATACAATGTAATCGACAAATTCAACAATTCGAAGCTGTTGCTGCACATTTGCCAGCCTTTTCGTGGAAGTAAACAACAGAAAAAGGGTAGGGGCTGGGGGGAGGGTAACGTAAAAAGAAAACCAGCTAACTTGTAAATGACCGACAGCAGCGGCTCTGCTTTGTATCTAGAAGATAACAGAAAAAAAGACGTTAGGGTGTATATTTGCCATTTGCTATTTAATTGCCAGCTGGTATTCAACACAAATATCTAATGAATGAAATTTGTCAACTTAATGTGCGATGCGCTGGGGCATGCCCGGACTAAATGTATCCGCATTTCTCTCTATCTGCATCGCCATCTGTAGCTGTATGTGTGTGTCTGTCTGCGTGCCACATTTGCTTAAATTCTGAATTTGAATTTGAATGAAAGACTGCCGCTGCTGCTGCTGCTGCTGCTGCTGCTGCTGCCTTCTGCTTTTGCTGTTTGCCTGGCTAATTCGGTTTGCATCGGCTTGCATCGCATCTCAGTCTAAATTGGCCAAACAACCGGCCAGCGATTCGCAATCTTTTTGAATGAAAACTTCTGCGCTTTGCACGCAAATTAAAGCGAATTTTTACGCAAATGCGTAAAATCATCAAAGCTAACAAATTTATAACTCTGCATAAAAAGAAATAGAAAAAAAAAAAAATTATATATAAGCTAAGAAATCAGAGAATTTTTAGCTCGAATTTGTACGTTTTATCCAGCTTTAGCCATAAACGAAAAATAAAGATTTCATTTTCAAGCTGTCCATAAGTCTTTAAATATAAATTCTTTAAATTCTTTAAAAATATTGTAAGACTTTACATATAAATATTATTCAGATATAATCCATCAGATAGTTCTTTAACACATTATATTTGTACACACACATATATATTATATTTTTTAATAGTTCTTATAATATTTGCAATTTGAATTTGCTTTTAGTATTTACATTTATTTAAATATATTTATTTTGCTCTTGCCAAATGCTTAATTACAAAGATTAAAAGATGCAAATGATATACATAGGTATATGTATGTAAGTATGTGACACACATAAGTCCTTGATACACATTTATCAAATAAACAAACATTTATAAACTAAAAAAAAAAATTGCAAATTTATATACAAATATAAATTAAGATTTTAAAGGTGCATAAATTTGATTAATAAGGTAATTGTTGTATATTAAAAATTGTATTCATTATTTATTATCATAATATGTATTTTTATATATTTTTTGCATAAAGAAAAATAAATAAATTTGTCACGAATTTTTCTATTATAATTAAAATAAAATTTTGATCAAATAAAAATATGCAATTTGTTTCGCTAGAGAATTTCTAGAGTTAAATGATTATTTTTTATTAATTATTTATTAAGCATATATATATCTCAATATATTCAATATCTCATTAATTGCCTTAAGACTTTTATTTATATAATATATAATCTAGACTGCATGTTTGCGATTTCAGTTTCAGTTTTCCTATAAAGTATTTCAATTTATTGCATTAGATAAAAATGTAAAACTAACATCAAATACATATACATATATCTCGAGTCAACAACTGTGTTCGGCTAACCGCTTCATAAATCTTATTATGACGACACACACGCGCTGTCTAATAAATTGAGTTCTGGTTAAACGTTCGTTCGATTTGAATGCTAAATCGAAAATCGTGAAACAAGCTACAAAATATATATACATACATACATACATTAATAAACTATTCGCATGCAAAACATGACAACGATGACAACAGCAACAACAACAACAACAGCACGAAGAAGAGGAAGAAGCAGCAGAAGATAGCTCAAAACACCCACCCGAAAGAACTTTCGCCAAATGCGAAAATTGAGGCTGTTAATAATTCTGAAGATTATGAATATATGTATATGTAGCTGGCCATAGAGTATTTGCATGATCAAACCAATATGAATTGTTCGTAAAAATTATTTATAAATAAACAATGCCAACACCAGCAACAGCAGCAAAAGTATCTCACGGATACGCAAAAACGAAATGTGATGAATGAATGACAACTGCAAATGGTGCTAAATTACTATGCATAAGAATTCTGTAAATTAAATTGAAATGGAAATTGAAATTGAAATGAAATTGAAAGGGGAAAACTAAACAGCTCTCAGTTAGCCGAAATGGAAGATTTAGTAACCTAAATACTCTTATGTTTTTTATGTGATTCGCTTGTTTTTCCTAAGCATTTATTAATGATTTAATAAGCCGTTTTCAAATTGAAAAAGAAAACAAAGCAATCGTTAAGGAGACTAAAAAAATGTGTGTGAATTTAAAATTAAGATATATTTTTTTTTTTTATAGTTGCTATAAATTTGAATACGTGAATAACTATAAATGTAAATCAAAATTATTTAATTTTTAGCTATTCAGCAACTCTATAAAGCTCAAGGCTTCTAGACAATGTTCTTTCAATCCTTTCCTTTCAATCAATATTCTAAATCCTTATTTAAACTGAATAATAATTGGGCAGCACCTAAAATTTAAATATTTACAGTATTTTATGTGTATTTATAGTATTTTATTGCGTGACATTTCTTCCTTTTATTAGCAGAGATCTACTTATATATGATTTTTGTTTCTTCAGTTTCAAATCTTTTAATTTCCATATTAATTCCTGAGTTTTGCCAAATTAATATTGAATATTTTCTTAACATTGTTCGGTTCGCTTGAGTCGCCTTTATCATCAAGTGGATTCTCAATTTGCAGCTGACTGTGAATCATTTATGTCTCTCCCCACCCAAAGGCCTCTGACTAAGCGTGCGCAGCGATTGAATATCATAATATTCCAATTGTAGACAAAGATTATATACATATATAAAGAGTATATATACATATATTTATATAAATATGTTTGTATACTTTTAATATCTTTATCCCATAAGTATATACAAAATTTGATTTGTTTAATAATTTTGTTTGCTGATGTTTACATTTTTGAATGTAATATATATGTACATATATATATATATATATATATATTCCCACTTGTATAAGCAATAAATATTATAAATAAATATATACAAAAATCAATAAAAAAAATTAATAAATAAATAAAAAACTAATTAAATAAATAAATGAATAAATAAAAAAATAAATAAATAACTGAATAAATATAATGAATAAATATAATAAATGAATAAATATATAAGTAAATGAATAAATAAATCAATAAATAAATGAATAGAAAAATAAATAAAAAATAAATAAATATCTAATAAAATAAACAAATGAATTAACAAAAATAAATAAATAAATGAATAAATAAATAAATAAAAAATATAAAAAAATAAGTAAATAACTAATTAAATAAATAAATGAATGATTAAAAAAAAAATAAATGAATAAAAAATAAATAAAAAATAAATAAATAAAAAACTTTATTTAATTAGTTTTTTATTTATTTATTTTTTATATTTTTTTTTAATTCATTTATTTTTTTTTAATGAATAAGTAAAAATAAAGAAATAAATGATTAAATAAATAAATAAATAAATAAATAATATAATATGTAATATAAATAATATAAATATAATATATTTATAATATAAATATAAAGCTTGAATTAAAATTGTAAAAATTTATTTTCGTATTTCTATCTATTCGATCTATATATATTTTTTTTTAACTATTCTCTATAACTATTTATCATGTATTTATATGGGATATTCTTTTCATCAGCTAATATAAATAAGTTGAAAATAATTGACATTAAAATGGATTTTCGTATTTTGCTAGAATTTAAACTTTGAACTAATTCATTTAATATTTGCCATGTAGCTTGGCTTATTTTATTTATTATAATTTTTTTTCATCAAATTTACGTATATAATCTGCCTGAATCAGCTTTTGATATTGATGCTCAGCTATTTTCCCAGACCTAACTGCAATTGGCTTATCGTCATACATTAGCTTAACCTCTACATCTCAAAGGTCAAAGATCACATTTGACATACTTATATGTAAATATACATATGCCTTATCAGACTGCCGTCGGCGTTTGGCTAGAATGTCTCACCTGTGTCTTGTAGTTTATGTCTCTGTTACGTATCACTGTCGCTGCTGCGAGTATCCGTGTTGCTGTTGTTTGATTTGTTGTTGTTTCATGCATTTGCATTTGAAGCTTTGTGTTTTTTTTTGTTTGTCGAAATTATCTGAGCGAATTTTCAAAACATGTGCACACACACGCACACACACACGCACTCACATGCGCTTTCATTCAACGCGCGCGCACACCTCCTCTCAGTATGTTTGTGTGTGTGTGTGTGGGGCATAAACGAAAATAACTGCGTCCGCGCAGACAGGCAACAAATTTTCATACGCACTGTTACCAGAAACACGTGTTGCAAATCTTTTGCGAAAAAATTTTCCGCTTTCGCGACTTAAATTAATTGCGTACAAGGTTTAAAAATAATAATAATAACAACAACAACAACAACAGGAACAAGAACAAGAATAAGAACAACAAAACACTAGACGCAAAATTGATAAAAAAACTTTTCAGTGGCTGTCGCCGCCTTTTGCTTTTCTTTTACTTTTCTCTTCTCTTATTTGCTTTTCTTTTTTAATTTTTTTGTATATTTTTTTGTTGTGTGCGCACGTTTTCGATTTATGTGAGTATTTTAGCGCTCGGCTTGATTCTATTTCTGTGCGAAAATCACTTTGTTGTGCGCGTTGTTTTTTGATTTATGCATCGGACATTTGTTTATTGCCGTTCGAAAAAACTTAGATCGGTTCGGTGCCGGCGGGGCCGTCGTACACAGGCGCACGAGCGACACCAACGAATGGGCAACAGAAATTTCAGCTGCGAACTGCGAACCGCACGCGAGCAACGCAAGAGAGTAACTGAGCATTGGACGAACAAGAAGGAGGAAAAATGCCGCTCAGGGCAAACGCAATGGCCAACCAAGCAAGCGAGCGCTGCGCCTGTGTTGGTGTGCATTCAAACATGCATGCTTGCTTGCATGCTGAGGTGTGTATGCGTGTGTGTGTGTGTGTGTGAGACTGCGAGTCTGCTGGTGGTTGCTGCCTGCTGAACGGTGAGCGGGAGCGAGAAGGCAATTGTTTGACATAGCAGCAGCGCATGCCAAACTGTAATGTTGTTCTCTTTGAATGTAAATTGCTCAATTAGAGAGGGTGTGAGAGAAGAGAGAAAGAGGCGAACACAGAGCTGGCCCTTCACATTATTATTATGAGCAAAATATTAATCGCAAAAGCAAATCAATTTGTTTCCAATTTATTTGGTTACGTATCATATTTTAAATTAAATATACATACTTACATAAGAAAACAATGTACATATCATTGTCAAATAAATTTTTAATAATAATTATTTTTATAATATATCGTAGTCATTTTTCAACTAAATAATTTTATTTTACACTTCACAACTATTTGATTTACAGAATACAGTGTAATTTTGTTGATCTTCTGATTTTTCGCTCTATGCACATTATTTTGACCGCCAGTGTCAAACTCATGCGAGATCTGTTGCTCTTCACAATTTGAGAGCCACTGTAAAGTGAACGGTGAACACACAACAGTGTGTGTGTGAAAGAGATGGTAGGCAAACAGGTTATATTTTGCAAGGCACTCGATTGTTATAGCTAGACACGCCTACTCTAAGCTACCTGTTTGTGAACAAACAGACACACACACACACACATGCACATACACCAATGTACACGCACGCGAGCTAGCAATAACAAATCGCTGATTGGTCAGCGCTCGGCTCGCTCTGACCCGTCATGCGCAATGGCCGCCATATTGATATTGATAAATGGGAGCGCACACAATATGCATGTAATGTAAAGTACATACATATAATATGCAAGCACACACACAGGCGCTCACTTTTGCGTGTGCGTGTGTGTTTGGTATGTAATTGCAGTGTGCTGTGTGTAGGCTTAAATGCCACCTTACCACAATCCTGCGGCAAGGATGCTACGCAAAATTATGCATCGTTCGAAATTCCCTTTTTTAATTATGTTCGTCTTTGTATTTCATTTCCATTGCTGCTCGCATTGCAGTAATTAACAAGGAGGCTGAGCCTTCGACAAGGATTGCTCGACTAGCAGACACTCAAATTGCAGATTTTATCTGCTCTAAGCCTGTTTTATTTATGCATAAACTTATGTGCGAAAAATTAAATATGATCGAGATATTGCATCAATTTTTATGCTGTTACTCTCTCTCTCTCTCTCTTCCTTTCTCTCTCTCATTTAGCCTGTCTGAAAAAGTTAACTTTTACCTCCCTGTTGCATTTTAGTTCACAAAGCAATATTACCCTTTTGCAAATTTCCTGAGGGCATACAAAATAAATCGAAATATTCAAATGCAATTAAAAATATTACATGTATGTATATGCATATTAACATAGGAAATAATTGTAGATCCCAAAGCAATAAAAGCTCAAATTTCTGTAATTATTTTATTTATACCCTTGCTGGTCAGATATCAAAAAGGAATTATTTAATATATGATATAATGATAATTTGTAAATGAATTTGCTCATTTTTAACTTGTCAAACAATTAATTAAATCCAATAATAATAATATAATAAATACAATAATAAGAATAATTAAATACAATATATAATAAATTAGTATATTATCTATATTAATATATTATCAATTATATAAAAATTATATATGTATGTAGGTCTATATACATTTTTAAATTCGAATCTTTCTGAAAAGTTCTATATCATTATAGATTGTATACAATAATAATAACATAATAAATACAATAAAAAGAATAATAATAATAATAATTAAACACACTATATAATTAATTAGTATATTATCTATATTTATTATAAATTATATATTATAAATTATATACGAATTATATATGTATGTAGGTCTATATACATTTTTAAATTCTAATCTTTCTGAAAAGTTTTTTTTTTCATTATAGATTGTATTTGTTTATATACCAACGGAGACCAAGTGCTTAAGTTTTTAAGTGTAAAATTTAAAGCATATAAGGTTCTACCCGATTTATTTATATAAATTAACATTATTATCTGATCTGAAATTATACAACAGCCAGACTTTAACATCAATATATTATTAGAAATCCATATTCATCATAAAGAATGAATACTTTGTGAACGATCATAAATATTAAGATCACTTTAGTCTGGTAATAATTTGGATGCCTTTAATTCTCTTGCAATTCCTCCATACAATTCCATTTAAAGGTAGATACAGAGTTATATTTCAGGTACTTATGACAATCATATGGAATGTGGATAAGGAATTGTGTGTGGGGAAAGATTGGGATTAGGGTAACTTCTAGTCAACGCTCCCAGCTTATCTCTGACTTTATGAATGAGCTTGATCATACAGATATGAACATGAATATACTTTATCATAGGCAACATCATCTGTCTCTTTCTGCTCTATTCCTAACACTCTGCCTGTTGATCTTTATCAACTCAACGCATGCCGTTAATCTCTTCGATACAAACGGAACAATACAGACACAAATTTGGTGTATTTGTGTTTGTATTTGTATTGGAGCTTGGCTCGCTTAGGTATTCAAAGCTAATTACCCACAGGCAGACAAAAATCACGTCGCGTTTGGAGCCCATTGGGGAGGCGGGGAAGTGGAGGACTGCAAAAGGGCTCAAGCAGCGAAACGCTTCAAGTTAAGATTTATGACGTAAAATTAATAATCATTTCAACTAAATTAATAACACGCTTCACAAATGATTTACAATGTGCCTCTCTCATTCTCTCCCTCTCTCTATCTCTGTCTCTCTATATATATTCGTATATCTGAAAAGATATGAAACGAGAAAAGTTTATGAAACTCTTTCTAATAATTTTGATCTCTAGTCAGCTGCCTAGTTGGGGGCGCCGTTTCATTAGGGTCCGAGGCGAGGGCGCTTTGTTTACCCAACAGCTTGTTGCGGGTCTCAGGTGGGCACAGCAGGTGATATTCTTGGACTTGACGAGCGCGCGTGCGCCACACTCGTTATTATCTTCATTTTTAACACCCAAAAAATGGTATATGGGTAAGGGGTAGGGGTTGGGGTAGAGGTAGAGGTGGGGGCAGCGACAGATGACGTCCAGCACTTTCTTCCAGCATCTGCTGTGCGTTCGAAGTTCGAACCGTCGATCGACGTTAACCACACAGAATGTGGTGTTGATCGCTGCTGCAGCTCGTTTTCTCATTCATGTTGTACAAGATTTTTATCGCGTTTGTTTTCCATCTTCTTCTTCTTCTTCTTCCATGTTTCATTAACATATTGCGGGATCGTTTTCTTGTTTGTTTGCTTGCTGTTGTTGTTGTTTTATGTTTTTTATGTTTTTTATGTTCCCTTTGGCTATTTTGACATTTCCAACTGTTGTCACTGTCCCGCCGCTCCAATGGGGAGTTCTGAAATCTGATCTGTTATTATGTAAATTTGATGATTCCCTAATTCCCTAACACTTATTTGAGCATTCCTGCTGCCGCGTCTGGCGCCCAAATAAATTGTTTTCCAATGGCAAATTCCACATTGATTCCAAAAGCTTTGCTTCGTAATCAATATGCGATTTGTTTGGACAAGTTTCGAAGATCGTCGAGATTAACTGCAGTTCGATCGACTCCTACATACATCCAGCGAGCATCGATCGCCGATTCGGCGCCTAGCCCAGCCGCATCGTAAATCTAATCAACTGTTTTCTTTCTTGTGTTCTCTCTCAGTAGTTTCATTTGCTTTATGGACCTGTTATTGCTTAGACTTCTTCTTATCAGCCGGGTGGTCTCTGATCTTTCTTCGCAGTGAAAGGATTTTAATGAAATGAAATGTGGTATAAAGTATATGGTATATGGTATAAATATATATGGTATATTATATATGGTATATTATATTTGGTATATGATATATGGTATATGATCTATGGTATATTATATATAGTATAACTATATATGGTATCTGATATATGATATATGGTATGATATGTGATATATGGTATATGGTATATTATATATTGTATATTATATTTGGTATATGATATATGGTATATGGTATATTATATATGGTATAAATATATATGGTATCTGATATATGATATGTGGTATATGATATATGGTATATTATATATGGTATATGATACATACAATATATTGTGTATATATGTATTACATATCCAGATCAAGTCTAGATAATACTTACAATGTCTTATTTCTAGAATTACGATAGTAGACTATGTTTGCACCTTCGTTTACCTATTAACATGTCTGGAATATTCAGTATATTATAGCTATGATTAATTCAAGAGTTTGAGAGCTAGATACAGTAAAAATTACCAGAGGATTTCTAAGTTTTCCGGGTAAAATGAAAAATGATAACAGACTCACAGTTACGCCAATAGGTCATTCTATTTCTTTTTAAACACCGAACTCATTTTAATATAATTGACTCGATTTAGCGATGCCCATTTGTCAGTTTGTCTGTCCATCCATTTAACTGTTTCTCAGCCTAAAAAGCTAGAGTATTTGAAAATATACTATTTATACCATATTCAATGCAAAGCTACCCTTATTTCTCATTCGAGAACTCCCCTTTTAGTATCATCGATCAAAATCGATAATTTGACTTTGTTTTCAAAGAGGTTTCAGATTTATAGATTAAATAATTAGTGTAATGAGTATAATAATAATGAATATAATACTATATCTAATGATAAAAATATTCTGTTAATAATAATATTTTTATTATTAATAATATTTACATTATTAGATGCGATTCCCCAACTCTAGCAAATGAAATCGTATCTAAGCATTGTTTGGCAATAATTTTTAGTTGATAGTTTATTATCCTCCATACGAATAATACCTACAAGTCTTTCTATGCACTATAAACTCCCTCTACTTTGCTCTCTTCCGCCATTCATCTCCCGAAAAGGCAAGCGGAAACAGAAAAGTTCATTCGCACGCCTTCAGCTGGGACATGGTTTACGTCCGATAGGCCGCATAATTGGTGCGGCGATTCAATTAGCAATTGGCGAGAGGTGTGCGGGGCGAGGTGCCTGCCTATATGCAATTGCCATGTAATTTGCCACAATTATTCATATTAAAAGTGAGCCAGAGCTGGGACTGGGGCTGGGGCTGGGACTGGGGCTGGGGCTGAGGCGAGGCCGAATGCACGCGTGAAGGTAACTTTAAACGGAGACGGGAATAATAATCGCTGGCACATAAATATTACAAGCATCTGACAACTGAAAATTATCTGCTTCACTCACGAGCCATTTAAATCAATTTTACACTTCGGATTTCACAGGCGGCCCAAAGGATACGCAGCGTCGGGGCAGCGGCTGGGAAATTGAAATTTATTGAAAAAATGATGACAAACGAACGAAAATAAGCGCATGCAGCAGCGGCAGCAGCGCGAGCAACGGCGGCAGCAGCGCGAGCAACGGCGGCAGCAGCAGCCAGGTGGTCCCAAAGGTGTGACGTGAGAAGCTGAAATTTAAGGCCGGCCACATATGAATATATGGCCAAGATAGCACTCGCTTAGGGTTGCCAGGGTTGCGACAAGGCAGCGGGAATAGCGACTTAATATATTTATTATGAGCTTAGACATTGTTATCGGAATTAATATTATTTAAAAAAAAAAAAATCAAAAATTAATTTAATCTGAAAATTTAATTTTTTAAATAAAAACTTCATTCAATGTGTTGCTTCTATATTTAAATCTTTACTATAGTTAAATGCTGCGAGAATTTTAATTTATTTACCTATTTCATTTTAGTAATATAATTATTTTTTGTGAAATAATTTACAGCACTATTTATTTGTTATTCAATAATACTTGTTTTGAATTTTAATTTATTTGCCTATTTCATTTTATAAATATAAATATTTTTAAAAATAATTTGCAGCAATATTTTTCATATTGTTTATATTTATCAAATATTGTTTTGAATTTTAATATATATAAATATTCTTAAAAATAGTTGGCCAGTTTGTTTTTTATTTTTTTTTTTTTTATTTTTTTTTTTTTTTTCAATTAGTTACATTTATAAATGCTTGATTTTGTTTTTTTTTTATGTTCCCATGCTATTTAACTTCTTTATGGATTATTCAAACTTATTTAAAAACGAAATTTTTAATATATTTTATATTTTATTTTAATTTTTTACATATATTATTTTTTTTATTTTTTGTAATACTTTCATTTTATTTAGTTTCTCTTTGCAATATAATTTTTTTTCTAAATTTATTAAATATTTTACTGTAATAATTTATTCATTTATTTTTATTTTTTATTTCTATATTTTATTTATTCTCATTCCCAATTTTTAAATTCAATATATTTAAAAATTATATATTTCAGGGCTTACACTCAATTTTTGATTGTTAATTTGTAATTATAATCAGAACTTGAGATTTAATTATTTAAATTTTAGTTTATTTAAATTGGGTGTTCAGATATGAATTTTTGTATTAATTTTAATATATATTATTATTTTATTTATTTTATTTTTTTTTATATTTATACTTAAAAAAAAAACAGAAATAACCCAGAAAATTTTTGCAGAGCTATGCTTTGGCCTACCTCTCCGAGTTACCCGAACTTCATTATCATCAGCTTTTATTGCAATTGACTCCAAGATCTTTGAAATACAAGACTCGCCTTGTGCTCTTGGCACTTGGCAACTCTGGAGGTGGCTCGCATTTAGCTTTGTGGTGTCATAAATGTGGACTGCCTGCGCCGTCTGCCGCCGTCTGCCGAGCGCGGCGTCGGCTAGGGCCCCCCTCAAACTTGGACACTTTGCGAAACGTTTAAACCAACAATTACGCGAGCATAAATCAAACAGTCGAGTAGAGTCCGGGCAGGAGTCGGGCCCGAGTCGGACGGCTGAGAGTCGCGTGCAGGTCGCAGACTCTAGACACAGCAGACGCCACGCAAGCAGGACTGACTGGCGAATGGTGTCGCTGTTGATGATGCTGCTGCTGCCGTCGCTGCTGCTGCCGTCGCTGCTGATGACGATCTGCAAGAAAAGGTGCCTGGAATGTTACACCAGCAGCAGCAGCGGCAGCAGTGGCGGCAGCAGCAGCCGAGTGCGACTCCGACACCAACTGCTGTCACAGCGGCAACGCCTCAGCTCCGAGCTCCAAGCCTCAGCTGCGCCTTCGCTTCATTGGTTTCAGGTGTCAATAAATAATGGCGCGGCACTTGCCGATCTCGTTGCGATTAGATTGCCGCCGTGCTCCACGCTCGCTGAGCTGAGCTCCTGGCTAATTTAAATAATTTTCATATTAATTAAACACTTTAAAAACAATTTGCACAGCAGCCTAATTGAATGCCGGACTGAGCAGCGCAGCCGACGCAGACGCCTGGAGCAGCGCACTCTAAGACCATCTCTGAGTTATGGACCCACGGAACTGTTAGATTGAAGTGCAGCATATTACATATTTCTTATATAGCATATGAATATTGAGATATGCGGAACTTATTGGCATTATTTAGCTTAAAGTTCGAGAGGTGGAAAATGGTGAATATGTTGCATTGTATTATGATTAAAATAACAACAAATAATAGTAAAGGTTCCCCACTCTCTTCTCTACCTTTTACCTATATGTTCATATTGTTTGGGTATATATAATATTACAATTTAAGAAAAATTATAGAAAATATAAGCAAATTACATTAAAACTAAGTATTAGCTATTCTGTATATAGGAATAGGGATTCTTTATCTAGGGATTGCTGACATTTATTCCTAATTATTTCTATAATTTATTCCTAAATTATAGAAAATATAAACAAATTACATAAAAACTAAGTATCAGCTATTCTGTATATAGGAATAGGGATTCTTTATATAGGGATTCCTGACATTTACTGCTTTTAAGTTCTGGTGAACTTTAGAAACACTTGAAATTTCTTTTTAGGTAGTACAATATATGAAATAAGTAAGTATGTTGCAATCTGATGTTATTATCTTGTTCCAAGAATCATTAAGTCATTTCTGAGGAGGACTTAATTTTTCAAAATTAAATCTTTGATACTCGTATGGAAACTAAGGAGTTCTAGCTTCATTTCTTTGCAGGGCATTGTTCAGGTCCTTAAGGAGGTATATACTAAATAAATAAAACTGCTTATTAACATTTATGAAATTTTGGACTTTGAGCCAAGAGTCTTAATCGAATTTTGTATGCTTATATAAAAATAGTTTTTCTTATAATAATTATTGAATTATAATTATTATAAGAATATTTAATAATAATTATTTAATAATAATTATTTAATTTAAGGATATTTACTTTGATATCTATACAGTTAACAGATTTGCCACAAATCAGTTCTAATTAATATTAAATAAATAAATAAATTAAATAATTAATTAAATAAATTATATAAACAAAAAAAACTACAAATTATAAAAGAAAAAATGTAAAAGATTAAGGAAAATATGAATAAAGTAAAGAAAAGTAGAGTAAGAAGCAAGAAGAAGAAAAACAGAATTAAAGCCAAAATGTAATAGTATTAAAAAAGAAAGAGAATTAAACGTAAACCGCACTGAATCCATTTAAAATTGATTTTCCTGAGCTCAGACGCAACTTTCCCACTGTTCAATTTAATAAATAATTTTTTGGCAGTTATAAATAACCAATTTCCTTCCACTGTTTCCACGTCTGCTGACTACCTGGAGCACGCAAAAGAAGCCCACACAGCAAGAAAGAGAGAGGGAGAGGGAGAGAGAGAGAGAGTGGGCTGGCATTCAAATTGAAGCTGTTGAATAAATCAACGCCACAAATACACAAAAATTGAATTGTGGCCAATGGCTTGCGGCGCTTGACCGCCCGCCACCTTTGCCAAAGGTGTTAATATTCAATTAAAATTCTAGGGATAAGCGGAGCGACGGCGACGGCAACGGCGACGGCGATGGTGACGGCAACGGCGACTGCGGCTGCCTAATAAATTAGCGCTCAACAAGCCGCGAGTTGCCAATTTCAATTTGTTTTCGTATCATTTTGCAGTCAGACGCAGCTTTTGGCCCGATCGCAGTTAACGTTATTTATTGAGCTGCGCAGGTGGCAACGGGCGACTGGCTGAAAGGTGAGCCAGGTGTGAAGGAGGCAAGATAGAGTTGCTGCTAGACTAAAAGGAATTGCAAGGCAGTTCACAGAGAGTCACAGAGAGAGAGAGAGAGAGACAGAGTCACTTACTGCGACAGCTCTAATAAGCCAAGATGTCAAATGTAAACAGATTTGCTTATGGCCGTCTGCTGCGATTAGCCTTAGCCTCGTGCCACTCTGTGGCATGCCCCACACTGCGTGCGATCTTGTAATCGATGTTGTACTTAGTCGAACATTTGTAGCTACAACTGCGGCACGCCACGATATCGATTTAATGGACCCAACCAAGAAAACGAAACGAAATGAAAGCAATGCGATTGACGGCGCAATACCCAGACCATGTTCCATGCCACAAGCTGAGACAGACAGAGAGAGAGAGAGAGAGAGAGAGAGAGAGAGGGAGAGAGAGAGGGAGCCAGAGAGAGTGAGTGAGTCTTGACTGCAACAGCGCGATATTTATCGCCGATACTGCGATTGAGACCCGTGGGGTCGACTGCGACTGGGGCTGAGACTACGCACAGTGGGCATAAACAAGGAAATCGTACATGAAAAAAAAAGTAAGGTGTACAGAATTATGAAAGAAAAGAGAGATGTAAGTTTTAGTTATAATATAATAATATTTTTATATAAAAGATTAATGTAGAGAGGTAGTTTCTTATAAATCGTGTAAAGAGAGTATACAAAATTTATTTTTCTTTAATTTGTGTCGATTGTGGTTGAAATCATGGCATAGTAAGCCCCAAAGATAAGATGAAAAGTTAAGTTAGGATAATATAAAAGTAAAATAAATAAAGGCAACCCAAATAAAAGATCCTGCGACTAAAAAAATGAAAGCTATGGAGATGCACTGTTTTAAAGAAAATAAATATTATGTATGTATAATATATAATTATAATAATATATAATATATAATTATAATAATATATAATTATAATTATAATAATAGTATAATATTGATTATGGCAACATTTTATTACATTTAACAGCAATTATAATATTATTTGTAATTAAAATATTATTAAAACTATATCTAATATAAACATTGCATTCAAATTGCCAGCCTCAATACAATAATTTATATCTATTTATATTCTCAATTGAAATTTTTAGCTGTCAGTCTTCCATAGTGCATAGATCACCAGCGCAGCATGGGGTATATCGACGTCAAATCTCTTGAATTGGACACTGAATACGGCTCGTAGACACACGACATGCGAATCCACATTGCTGGGGGCATGCGGCCAGCATTGCTGGGGGTATTCCCGCTATCAATTAGCCAATGGGGGTGATGCAGGTCTCCGAATGATAAGCGATCACTGATTGAGTTGGAGTCATGATTAGTTGTAATTGTATAAGCCAAGCTAAAGATATTGAATGGGAAATTAATAATAAAACAAGTAAGTGGGTTAAAGTAGGGTCAATAGAAGGGATATATAAATGGAAAGATATATAGATGGAAGGATACATGGATGGATGGATATATGAATGGAGAGATATAATTGGAAAGATGTATAGAATGGAGATATATATAATTGGAATAATTGGATATATAGACAGATTCGACAAGTTGTACTAGGTTTTTGATATAGATATAATGACTATATATATAGAGTGGGATATGCATTAGTTTGCTTCATAACATGCATAGGATATAGTGGTAGTAGGTCTAAAAAAAAATTACTGCAAGACTTATCTGCATATAAGAGAAAATTTAAGAAAGAGAGGTTTCTATAAAATATCTTTGAGAAACATCTCTCAGGATAACTCTGAATGATATACCTTTGAGGATATTCTGTGATAATCTGAGGTATATTTGATGATAGTAAGTAAGACAGAGATACAGAGATTCTCAGAGAGATCTTCTTAGAGATAGTTTTATGAGATACATACATAGGTAATATAGTTTAGCTTTCCACATATCGAAAATTATCAGCAAAATGGATGCAACTCTTAAACTTGCAGTTATAATGTAATTGATGGCAACTTTTATGAATTTAACACAGTCATTATTTATGGCTGCCGCTGGTCAAAGAAAACTCTTTGGCTCGGAAAAGTCACATTTGGCAGCATTAAAATAATTTCGAAACACATAAATTTTGATTTAGTGCCGCACAGAGTCTATGCACGTCTCTTAAAATCAATTTAGTGGGCCGCCGTCAAGTGGAAGCGAAACAGACTATGTGCATATGCGCCAGCGCCACAGGTGCGAACGGGACAGCTGGCGTTTGAGGATGCCATCCGATGCGAGGTGGCGGTGCAGTGCAGTGGGCCGCGCTGTGTTTGCACCATAATTAGAGGCAATTTCAAACGCTTGCCGCACGACGCGTCGTTTGCCATGTCGTGCTTGGGGCCCACCGTGGCAATGGAGTTGGGGAGTCCACTTAAATTGATTTATGAGCGCCTGATCGGGCGCATTTGTCGGGCCGTCGGCAGTCGTAGTTCGCTTGGGCTGCAGTTGCTGCTGCTGTTAATTAAATTTGCATAAGTGGGCGCACATTTGACAGTGGGCGTGGCTGGGCATTACAGCTGCTTGCTACTGATTTTTTCAGGTAAGAATACAAAAGGAATAAAGGGTCTTGTCTGAGACGTGGTGGCCTTGGCCCAATTTTTTATTTTTTTTTCCGGAATATATTTCTTTCTCGTCTGCCGCTAACAAGGCTGCAAGGGTCAAGCAGGGGTCAGCCGAGAGACAATGCGGCACTTAATGAAGCGGGCGCTCGTATTCTTTGACATTTGTCAACGATTGCATTCCAATGTAGTTTCTCAGGCCTGCCGCGAAAAGATTTGTAATTTAATCAGCGTAACATTGTCCAAGCAATTAATATTTTGACTTCCTTTTTATTGCCAAAGACAGAGTGAGAGACAGAGAGCGAGAGACAGATATGCACGTAACCTCAATGTGTGCCAACGTAACGAGCAGCCAAACTAACGGCGAAGTCAATTACAAATGGCAAACAAAAAGCAATAGCAATAACAAATCGAAATATGCACGCATACACATACACACAGGCGCTTGCCTAGATGCATGTATACACGCACACATAGGCAAAGGCTCTTCTATGCTCTCTCACACTCACACACACATATGCAATGCAATAAATGAGCAACTTTTCGAAACGAAAGTGTCGATAGGCCGCCTGTTCGAAGTTCGAACTACAAGAGACAACAACAAAAAATCAGCGAAGGAACGGCAAAGGGAATGGAAGGGCGCTTTCGAGAGCTAGGAAGAGCGAGGGAGATAGAGAGAGCGCGCACAGCTAGTAGCCAAAAAGGAAGTGCCATAAAAATGCAATTTTAGATTTCATCAACTGATAAGAAAAGTTTTCAAATTAGCCACAAAATGGAATATGAAATGCGAATATTGCGAATGGAAACTGTAAAGTGAACAACAAACAAAGAACATCTACACACATGCTTGATTAGAAAACAAAACAAATGAGCTGAAGTTGTGCAGTCGAACGACTTTAATATACCCTGCATAAAGGAATAATGCAAATGAAAAAGAACGAAGGAAAGAAATTGTTCTTCTATGTTTTATATTTCAACGAAGAGATGCGGATTAAAATACTTTTTATAAAATATTGCATAGGCTATTAGTATTAATTATGTAATATATATTTGTATACATATTTAAATTCTCAACTTTTACCTCAAGTCTACACAAATCTAACATGCCCCAACTTGAAGGCAATTTCCAATTTTATAGGGTATAATAAGGACAGCAGCGTATGAGCGAACGTTTAACGGTAAGGCAGCGGCTGTCAGTCGGCCTACAAATGGCAGGCGTCACGCCAAAATACCGTTAGAAAGTTTTGTGCCTATAATGTGGCCCCAGCTCCAGCGACCACCCATGCCCAACAGTCGCCCCCGCGTCCAATATGCATGTAGACTGTAAGCACTGAGCGCAGCAAAAGTATCAATTTCACTTTATCAAATAGCAGCAATCGCAGTGCCAGAGATTAAAATAATAATCAAAAAAAGGATAAGAAAGACAAGAAATGCAAAGAAATGCATTCAAGCAAACCGGTCGGCGTCCTCGTCCAATCTTAAAGAACAGATCAATGACAGAGTAGAGCAGCCCAGGCAGCAGCACTAGCAGTAGCAGGAGCAGACATCGCTCAACATAATTAACGCCATATAATAGAAACTCGCTCGGATTGGTAACAGCATCCGCATTCCGCATTCTGCAGTCGGGCACAAACAGTAGCTGATGCGGCGCCTGAAGGATTTGTACAAATGTTAATGATGATCCCTCCCTGACAGAGGGTAGTTACCTGTGCAAGTGTATGTGTGTGTGTGTGTGAGTGAGCTGTTGTTTGCTTTTACAATTTTATCAGTGGAACTGGTGCTAATCCTGCGGGGCGGCAAGTTGTTTGTTTTGGTTTTAGGCAGATTTGGCAAATGCTGATGCGATTTAAATTAGGCTACGCATATTAAAGTTAGTTTAGAATGCATACATAAACTTAAACTAGAAAAATAATCTGCATACTAATATATTATATATATTATACATACTTCTTTAAATCTTATTCTTACTTATATGCTGATATGCAAATTACAATTCAAAATGAATTCAAAAATAACGTAGATTAATATATTTCTATTTTCGGCAGTCTGGCAGCACTGCACGTAGTGAGTGTTGCGAATTGCCACAGTGTAAAAATTTTTGGTAGTTACTGAATTTATGTTCAGTATTTTTGTATATTTTTTACTAAAAATTCAATATTTTTTTGCTTACGAGAAACGTCCAGCAGCAGTCTTGGTTTTTAACAAGTCGTTCGTGGGTCGTGTAAATAATGTAAGAATATATTGTGAAATTGATATGGAATACAAATCAAATGCTCAAGTGACCACAATTTTGATTGATTTATATGTTTATATGTGACAAAAGAAATTAGCTTGAAAAGATGATATGTCATGTTGATAAAGACAGCAGCAGCAGAATGCACACCAATACTTAGGCACGCGTATATGTAGCCATACATATGCATATGTATATTTTCCGTCTACGTTTCAATTTGATTTTCGGAAATTTCACCTTCGCTTTGCTGTTTTCGGCTATTTCAAACTTGTTTTTCAGCTGTGTCTGTTTCATAGTCTCATTTTTTTTCTTTCGCTTACCTTTGCCAGCCGCTCACTTTTTTCATTTGCTTACGTATTACGTGTATAAGTGTGCGTGTGCGTTTCACGAAATTATCGCTAATTTGCACTAAAAAGGCCTGTAAAGTGGTATAATTTGATGCGTCTTCAGAGACACACTTATACATACCTACAAAGCGTACAAACAGGCATTTACATGCTCGAGACTTGCTACAAGTGATCAGCTGTAATTTACATAAAGAAATGGCAACGCTTACACGGCACGTGTAAGTGTACATTTTACTTATGTATGCATATGTGCATGTGTTTGTTCTCTCAGTGTGTATGTGTTTGTGTGTGTGTTATCGCTAAAGGTGCTGTGCTCGTTCAAGCACACAAACGTACATGCATAGGGCTTGCTAGTAATTTTGTCACATATAACTAACATACATAAGTACATACGTACACACATATATATGAAATGGTGTTTGATATCGTCGTCTAATCAAGAAGAAGACCAATCGCGGTCGCTATATGCAATTGATAAATATTAGTGGAATGCGCTCTCGGTTTGCATAAATAACGCGTAGTTGTTGCGAAATGTGTGTCAATATGTGAGCCAACGACGCGTTCAAACCAGCAGCAGGTGCAGCTGCCTAGTGTTGTACAACGAATCGAATACATACATATGGACTATGTTTGAATTTATGTGCGTGCAAGCGTGTGTGTGTGTGACCAGTGCAAACATATGGCAAAAATGTCAAACAAAAAAATTCATAAATAATTGTTGCATTCTCTTCGCAGCCCAAATGTTGCTAACTGAAACGGACTAAAATAATATGGGACTAAAGCCAACATAACTGTGCTCCTCTCGCTGCAATGGCCGTGTCGCTAAAGAGTCCAACTACGAATGCCAAATGGGACAAAGCGATCGCATGAATGCCGCCCTGATAAACAGAGAGGCGTTGCAAACGAATTAAATTGAATTAATCAAGAAGAAAAGTAAAACAAAAAAAAAATAGTAGCAACGGAACGTGCCTCTCTAATCAATCTTAAAATTATTTTGATTTGATTTTATTTCGTTTTGCATCGATTAAAACGTGTTTGTTTGCGTTTGCAACAACTTTTTCCACCGTGTCCCCCACCGGCGTGTGTGCGAAAAAGTCTTTGCAACGTTCCAAACAACACGTCGATAAGTACGGCCGCAAAAATTCCTAAATCCGTGGCAGCCAGTAAACTGCAGCGCCTCAAAGCCAAAGCGGCTGCAAGTCAACATTACGGCGGCAGTTATCGTAAGTCCGGCAACGGGAACAGTGTTGGCGGTGGCGGCGGCGGCGGCGGTGGAGGTGGTGGTGGCGTCGGCGGCGTAGGCAGCGGCAGCGCAGCTGGCAGTGATTTAGCTAATTTTACAACTACAAGTGGCTACAATTATCAACGCGGTGGCGCTGCAGAGGAGCGTAGCTTTGCTGCAACAGCGGCGACGTCGGCGTTGGCGTTGGCGTCTTCAGCTGCCGACACTGTTGGCGACAAGTCATATCAATTTAACAACAACAACATCAGCACTAGCAACAACAACAATTATCAAAAGTCAAACTACACCAGTGCCAATTACAATAATCAGAATCCAACAACCAACCACCTGCCTTACCAGCCTACACCATACTCCTCTCACAACAACAACAACAACAACATCAACAACGGCAACGGGGGAACGATGATGATGACCAAACAGAAGCCAACGCTTACCGAACGCCTCAACATTGGTGGCGATGAGGTACGCGAGCTTAAGTTGGGTGCCACATTCAATCCAAAAAATACAGCGACCGCATTTCACACAATTAAATGTGAGTTGAGCTTATTGCTGGTTGTTTACCGAGCCACGGCAACAACAACAACAACACTTCCATTTGTTGTACGTTCTGATTACTTATGCAATCCGTCTACGATTTCCAGATGACTTTAAGCCAGCCAGTGTGGATACGAGCCGAATGGCAACTGTGGATGTTGGCTCCAATAATCAAGTTACTGTTACCGTGCCAAATTTAGGTAAGTTTTCATGCCAAACAGCCTCACTATTTATAGTTATTGATGACCTATCGATATTGCCAAAAGAAGCTACTTTCTATTTGCTATCGACATTGTATTTATCCTCTATCGATATTGCCCAAAAGGATCTGTTTTCTACGAGCTATCGATATTCTATTGCAATGCAAAATATCGATGTTGGTTTAATTATTCGAGTAGGCTTTTTGGGGTGAGAAATGCAAATTTAGAAATTAGCACGAACTTCGGTTAATCGATTTCCGCATTGAGCTAATGAATCATTGTTTGCGTTTACTGTTTGCAAATGACAACAAGGTTGTGTCTGCTTACATATAAATGCCAATGCGGGAATTTTTATAAAAAATTATATTGAATAAACAAATGTAAATAAAAAGCAAATCCTCAGCTCTATTTGCTTAACGTTATCTTGATCTTTGATGTCATTGTGATATTTGTGCCTATTGTAAATCAGACATTATATATTTATACAATACGGCGTCCCTATATGTATTTGGTTAACTGCGCTAACCAGACCATGCAAACACGCAATCTGTTTATGCATTTTGTTGAGTATTGTAAATAATATTTCATGAAAATCATTCATTTCAACTTAGTAAAACAGCAGTAATAAATGCAAATTAAAGAATATTAAATTTGAATTTGAATAAATAACCAAAACTTAAGTTGATTCTACAGAATATATTGATTATTCATCAATGATAACGAAATTGCTATTCTAAGGAACATAAAAATTACATGAGAGACTACATTTAGTAGGCTCTAGATTATTACGACTGTTTTTATTATTATAAAGTCGAATCTGTCTGCAATTTCGTCAGAGGCTAAAATCCGAACTTGTTTTCTTTTAGTGGAAGTCACATTAAATTGATGAATTTCCAAAGAGACGGCACGCAAGCGTTTTCATTGAATATTCAATTCGATTCCATTTATAAAATAAAATTACATATTAAGTATGCTAATAAACGAAACATGTTGTCGCGGCTGTTGACAAAATACGAAACGCCAATTATATCGATTCCTCGCACATTAACCCCAAGCACAGCTGATCGATTCACCGAAAAAAAAACCTCCTAAATATGAATCACAATTGTGTTTTTGTTTCTTATAATAAGCAATAAGTAAGCAGTTAGAAAATTACATTTAATTTCATGCATTGAAAGTGGAAAAGGCGTGATACTCAAAATGCAAAATTTTAGTCTTAAAATATTTATGCATTCACTTTAGTTTGACTCTGCCTTTTTGGCCATCTCTGTTGCCGCCTGCTGATGACATAAACAGCACAAAACCTAAGAGTTTGCCTAATGCATTACTTGAGGGGGAACACGAACTAAAAATGTGCTTTAGTTGGTAGCTCAACTGCAAGATACTCCTCTTTTAATGCTTGATTATGACTTCTATGATATTATGAAAAGATATGTAAGAGAAAGAGTCTAGGTTAGTATATATAATAATTAACGGTGATATACTTCCACATATAACTATTAAAATAGTTCTTAACTTACCATAAAAGATGTATTTATTTTGCTAGATTTCATAATGCCCACTTGACCTTTTTCGTATTTATAGAGGGTATATATAAAAGGTAGAAAGGTAGTAAAGAAACCAAATTACATCAAGTCAGGCAAAATGCAGCCAAGCATACAGGTTTTTATTTAGCTATGCTCTTTGTGTCCAGACAGCTAACAGTCAGTTATTATTGTTATTTATTTAGCTATACACACATATATATATATTTATATATATATATTTCTTTGCACAACTAACTTGGTTTCAGGTAACGCTTCGTTGATTGCCCCAGCATAGTCAAGAAATTTGGCTAGCGATAAAACAAGTGCAATTGGTCAGGTGTCTAAAGGTTGGGTCTGTAAAGCTTTGGGTGAAACTAATGAAATAAATTATCGATAGGGGATTTCTTTTATAAAGCAACGAAGTATTTTCTCAGAAGCTAATCTATCAAATAATAAATTTTATAGAATCCCAAATGCTTACAAACTGTATGAAATCAGTATACAAACATGATATATATCTATAAATACACCTTCTATGTTTCGATTTTCATAGCAATAAACTAGAATACCCTCACTAAATTTGAATGCAAGGATATATATGTATGTAATGTGTGTGGGCGCTTGTCGTACATGTTCTCTTTCTTAATGTGATGCACTAAAACAGAAACATATATACGTATATATATATATATATATATATATATATATATATAGTATATAAGAAATGTTTTGAACTACATTTTGTGTATAAATATCTATTAATTTCTTAAATAATATGAACATCAACATAGAAATAATTGTGGTTCTCAGAATTGATGTCTTTAATTGAGGCTGTCGGTATTAATTTTAATACTCAGAGAAAATAGTTTGTTGAGGTGTTTTTGACCTACTTTTTCTTTTTAATATTGAATATGTTTAGCACTGATCCTTTCAGTTTATCTAAATGGCTTTGATATAACTTTGGCAGTTCAGATAAACGGGGCACTTCATCATCCACTTCTAGCCACATCCTTGTATACATTTCTGCATTAAAGCGCGCAGTACCTCTTAGGGATTCGCTAGTCATTTGCAGAAAGAGCCCCGCCTTCTTAATAAACTTGCTTCCATTAATTAAATATGTTCCACACTTGTATAGAAGATCAGTATTTGATTTCTTATCTGCCTCATATTCGGCATTCCCAATGGAAAGCATAGAGAGTACGACTAAGCAATTGAACGTGATATTAGGATTTTTTTTTTGCTTAAAATATATTTATGGCGCTCACCTATGAAGACGTGTTGAAAATGCATGGCGGACTGACTGATCAATAAGAAAAAAAGGCATGCAAAATCGGTGTTGGTCGATCTGGAGACATTATATAATTCGCCGTTGGCATTGTAGTTGTAAGAAATAATGCAAGGGTAAAATTTAAATTTTACGAATGTAAATCAAATTGTACAGTATTACATAAGAAGAAAACAGTTTGTTGGAGGGAAATTCAAAAAATAACAACGTAAAGGTCCATCTACAAAGGCAAAGGGATGCAACAACTAAATTCTCATAATATAGCCCATATTTGATCTGTTAGATATTATTAAAATATCATTTCTCTGCAGTGATTGAGGCATTTTTTACTTGTTTATTTTACATATAATATATATGTATATACAGATTTTCTTTATACATTAGCTAATATCCTATTCCATTCAGGTTCCTTCAAACCCTCACCAAATATTTGTACTGCAATTCCGAGCTTTGCCAGATAAGAACTCAAAGTGCCAGCATTGGTTGCTATGTTTTTGAATTTGTCCATTACGTCCACCACTATGTTGTGGAATAGACCCCTTTCATCCCCTGTTGGCCTTGCATAAATTACATTCTGCATATAGAATAGAACTGAACAAAGATTATTAGATTGAAGGTGCATCAAATTGTTGAGTCCCTACCGACGATAAGTAAAACCAAACGCATTTTGTTGGATTGCCAAATGGGGCTGTGAAAAATAACTGATTCGTTTTTCTCTCTCGAAAGCCAGATAAAGGCATACAAATTTTTATTAAACTAAATCCACCATGAAATGTATAATTCGAATTTCACAAATGTGTATGAAATTTGATGCCTTTCCAGGTGTGAAGAGTAGTTATTATATAGAGTTGAATGAAGTCAAAGCTATCAGGATAAATGAATAAAAAAACTAGAGATTTCAAGTGCTAAATTATTTCATTTCCGATGAAAATGATAATATATATATTTTTTAATTTTACATACAGAAGTGTAGTCAAAAATTAAGCGATTATAAAGCTGCTATTTTTTTAACATCTTCTTCTGGCACCTTCCAAGAATCGCCCAATATTTGTAGCTTAATTCCGAGTAATGCTAGTGCTTTACTGACACTTTTCAAATGGTCTCCAACGGAATTGACTGGAGATAACATGGTTGACAATATATTCGTAAAGAGATTACCAGCAACTAAGTTCTGCACATGGAATAGAACTGAACAGAGATTATTACTGGGAGTGCTTCAAAATCTTAAATCCTCACCGATGATTAGAAATATCAAACGCATTTTATTGGATTCTCAGAGATGGATCTGTGAAAAATAACTGACTCGTTTTTCTCTCTAGGAAAAGATGCAGCCAGAGTTAAGGCCATACAAATTGAAATTAGACCAACTAAATCTTCCATGAAATGTATAATTCGAATTTCATAAGTGTGGATAAGATTTGATATTATATATGAAGTTAATAAAGAAGAAATTTAAAGAAGTTAAAGTTATTAGGATAAATAAATCAAAAATTAAAGATTTCAAGTACTGAAATATTTATTTTTTAATAAATCGAATCATATATTATCTGATGAAAATGATAATATACATATATGTTTAAATTTTACATACAAAATTAAACGATTATTTAGTTGGCACCTTCCAGGAGTCGCCCAATATTTGTAGCTTGAGTCCGAGTAATGCTAAAGCTTTACTGGTGTTTTTAACACGGCCTCCAACGTAATTGACTGGGGATAACGCATTATCAGCTACTTTTGACACTAAACCCGTAACAAGATTACCAGCAACTAAATTCTGTACATGAAATAGAACTGAACAGCGATTATTACTGGGAATGCTTCAAAATTTTAAATCCTCACCAATGATTAGAAAAAACAAACGCATTTTGCTGAATGGCCAGATGGATCTGTGAAAAATAACTGATTCGTTTTTCACTCTAGGAAAAGCTACAACCCCGTAAGGGCATACAAATTGAAATTAGAGCAACTAAATCTACCATGACATGGATAATTTCATATAACAAATATGGATAAAATTTAAATAATAATAAATAAATAATATTCTGTAGAATAAGTGGAATATTTCAGAATATTTCCAAGACTCGCCTAATATTTGTATTTTAAGTCCAAGCCTTCCCAGAAAACATTGCTTGCGTCCTTAACATGGCCTACAATGTTATCATCAATGGTTCATAATTTTTCATAATTTATTTTATTTGCATTCCTGCAAATTTAAGCCATGTCTACAATGATATACATATTTTATTTGATTGGCTTTTTATAGCCTTTCTATCTTGTTTTATTATTTAATAAAAAATTGATTACCAAGAAATTGTTATAGAAAATCAATCAATATTTAATAAATTATCTTCTTTTTTTTTTTTAAATTATAAATGTTCTGGCGCTACGTGGTGCTACAGATAGCCTTTTTTAATCTTCTATTCACTCAAATATGTACATACATATGTAGGTGTGTAAAAGCAGCTGAGAATTGTGTGTGTGCGTGTATGTGTGTTAGTGCCTTAAGAGTCACTCACTGCTCAAATTTGCAGTTCTGCTTTGAGCTCAATAGTTATTTACCGTTATGAGCACAGACAGTGGCTGAGCGAGCTAAAATTAAACTCCGACTGAGCCTCTCTCAATGACAATGTACATACATACATACAAACAAACATGCGTCACGATTCAACTCTCTTTATAAATACAAATGCATTTATGAGCGTTTGTGTGTGTGTTTGTGTGCATTGGTATATTTTGGGATTTTGTTAAGCTTATGTATGAAGCGTTTGCCAAATGGCATTGCAATGAGAGAATTTCCCCAAGACAAATTATGTGCATTTTATAGATCACATACGAAGAGCAGCGCGCAGAACTGGAGAAGTTGATTATCGTTGAGTTGTATTTGTTTTATATGGAGCTTCTTAACGCTTTTGGCACGTCGCTCACTCGGTGTCTTCTGCACTTTATTGTGGAATTTTCCATAGCGGTTTTTCGCTTTTTGTGCATACACACCCGCAGACGCACACCCACATACACACACATGTATATATGCATATATATGTTAATATATGTATTTTATTTAAAGAGAATGAAACTAACAGAATTTCTTTGTTTTCGAGCAGCTGTTCATTCGCCTGCATTTGCATGGAAATTCTTGTCTCCCCATGCACACATCAACGCGCTCACGTGTGCGTGTGAGTGAGATAGTATGAGAGCAGAGCGTGAGCGCGAGTGCGTTACGCGATCTCCTTCGTTCTCACGAGCTTATGCCACGCGTACAAAAAGTTTCGCCCACTTGAGTGCGTGTTCGATAGATAATACGAATTCAATTAGCCAAGTTCATTAACAACTGAGTAAAATATGGAGATATTTAATCAAAATAATATATTGATAAGTCGTAAAAATAGTTTAGTTCGATCATGCAATCACTCAAATATATGATATCAGAAAGTATTCTTGCCTAAAGTAGGTGACTAACTGATACCCTGTGAGCAAAGTTGAGCCACTATAAGACATGGTGATTGAACTGCTGTCGAAGAAAAACTTGTACTGTATTAAATCCTAATCTATTATGTTCTCTATCGTCTTTTTATGTCAGCTAGGTAATAGTAATCGAAATTTCTGGCGTAATTTAATCGCGTGATTAAGAAAATGAAGTGCTGAACATACTCAGTGATCAGTGAACGATATATATGTACCTATTTCCGCATGTCATAAATGATACTCTCTGCTCAATCAATCGGTCATGAACGATTAGCTTTGTTCAACGATTGATGAACAATACGTCGGCATTGAGTTATTCAACGTTCGTTCGTGAGCGAGGGAATAAAGAGTTGATCTATTGCATTTCATTTATGAGGGACTAAATAATATGTATAGTTAATGAGTTTATAAATGAGTTAGCTAAGTAAATGGTCTAGTGTTTAGAAGTACATTGTAAATACCTAATCGATATCTATCGATTAAATATGTAATATATCTATAATAAATACTTTCAAAAGCTCTATTACATATATTAATATTGAATAAGATGAAAATCTTTATCGTTATCGTTATTGTGGCCTTTTTTTTTATCGAAAATAGAATGCAGCTCTATCGGTTTCCTTTTACATTAAGCCGCAAGCTGCTCATCATGGCAGAGGCTTGGCTTTAAGTTCATCGTTGTCTTAGATGCACTTTTAATGATTACCTTTCAACTGACATACATAAACACACACACAAACACACACACACACAGCTGAGCGCGTATCTAAGTGCACACATTAATACAATTTACGTGTAACAAAACAAATTCCAAAAGCACAACCGGATTTCAATATACGATTTCGTTGATTGCTGCTGTTGTTGTTGTTGCTTGCTCTGCTTTTGTTTATGTCGTTGATTGTTGTTGTTGCCTGGTGCACGCTTTCATTTATTTGCTTATTTTACTGTTGTTGTTGCTTTGTGCAGTTGAGTTGATGTCGCTTGGCTGAGTTTTGGCAGTCACTGCGGCAATGCATGCATGTCAAACTGTAAGCGAGAGCTGAACAAACATCAACAACAACAACAACAGCGATTATTCAACAGGCGAAAGGCAAAAGAAAGAAATAATGAGAAAAAAAAAACGAAATAATACAACAACAAAAGTAAATACAAATCGCAACACTTGCGACAATATAAAGAGTTCAAGTCAAATACGAAAATAAAAATAAATCACAAACCACAATTGCAGCAGGCACTCTAAACAGCCTTGCCCCTTCGCTCTAAATACTCTACCTGTGTGCGTTATTACTCAATTTGACAACCTAAATGTAACGCAAGTGACATACGTACATATGTATGTTTGTAAATACATATGTATATACATTTATTATTATGTCAGCCAATTGAGCGTAGTTGAGACCTTAGTTGGGTGATTTACGACTATTGTAGTAGTTGTAGTTAGAGCAGCTCGTCTGCATTAGTTTTGGTTTTCTCATCAGCAGACTTCGCGATTGTCTTTCGATGTGCCACTCTGGCTGAGCTGTAACCACTTGAGAATTTTATGGGAGTGTCAAGTCAAATAAAGCCAGCGTTCTCTTTTTGTTTGTGTATCCAATGGCATTCAAGTATACTTGAGAGCCTATGAGAACAATAATATTCTATATTATATATATTTTAATGTATGTAATAGTAATATAATCAAAGAAGCTATTATGTATATTAATTAATTATGAAATAAATAAATTAAATTAAATTATTTGCATGCATATGTATTTACATACATGCCTATATCTGTTCGAAAGTGTATTTCATATTCGGCCATTCGCAATATGCTGATATGCTGCTCTCTCTCTCTTTGTTTCTGTCTTCCTCTATATTTCCTCCTCTCTTTGGCCAGTTTTTTATTCGCCGGCTTTGAGCTTGTGCCTATAAAAATATGTATATATATGTATACATTCATATGTATATATTAACTTTATATAAAAATAAATTTTTTTTTGTATATATACCTTCCATACAGTTTTACTGTAATTTCATACCTATACTATATATAAATAATTTCTATTGTTTAAGCAATTTTTAATTTTTTTTTTATGATTTTTTGTTTATTAAAAAATATTTGTTATATGATTTTGCGGGTCGAGGCCTGAAATTGGTCGTATTTGATGAGGAGCATGTGATTTGTTATAATGTGCAATTGTTTTTATTGTTATATTCTTTCCGAGAAAAAAAATACAAAATAAATTTTAAATTCACTTTTTTATATTTATTTAAATATTTATTATTGATTTTATTGCATATATAAACATTTTATGATTATTTTTTTTACATTTATGTGCGTTGACTTCTTTATTTGAACTCGCTAAAAAAAATCATAATATTGCAAAAATAGCTAACGTATCAAATTTGTAACTTCTATAGATTTCTCTTAGGGTCCCTAGCTTACCTTTGTATACTTATGCACTTGACAGACAAGTATTTATAGATAAATGACGCTCTTAAGAGATATTTTGAAATGTCTTCTTTACTTGTTGATTTCTTATCTCTTAATGTTTTCTTATCGAACGTTAGCTTTTGGCATTTTCAAGTCGCATTCACAAAAATTGTTCAAATCGAGCTGAAGTTTTTGATTGTTTGAGCAGCCGCTAAAACACTTGACTTCAGTTACACACACACACACAATCATACACGCACACAGATGCGAGTAAAAGTTTCATCTGAGATGCTTTGCGGCGTACTTGAAGCAACTGAATGGAATTATAATTATAGTTTACCCAACTTCTTGGGGCATTGGCTCAAAGCAGCTTTTGGAGCAAAGTGAATTGAAATGAATTGAAAAATGATTGTCGATTATCGTTTTTTTTTGTTCAAAACGGAGCAATGACAGAGTACATAAGACGACGACATGAATCGCCTAAAAATATATATATATATATATATGTATATATGGGTCTTTTCATAATACATTTAATATATTATTTAAGGCATCGTCTTAATTTCCTTCATAAATTTACATTCACTTTTTTGAGTAAATGTGACTTGCAGTAGTCATGCTTAATAAGGCCCTGAACTCGTTTCTAAATGACAAAGTTGAACAAAATGGCTTTATATATAAGCTATATCTCTATATATGCAGCTGAAACTCTAATTGTGATTAAGCCATGCTAAATTCTGTATGATATTTCAATTTCGATTTCCTTTCCAGAAAGTTCCGGTGTGCCTCAAACAGTTTATAAGGGTAATCACAAAAAATATACAAAAGAATGCCTAATCATATTCGACAAGGAAACGGGTGCTATCACACTAGAGAAGCTAAACCACAATATACAAGTGAAGAAGACAAGGTAAGTCGAAACATACATAATTTATTTAAGAGCTGAATTAAAGAGTCTAAAACAATTTTGTATTCAACCAACAGAAGCGAAATGACAAACAAGCCAAGCTTGATGCCTGCTACAAATGCTGCACCCATGTCCTCTGGCCCGAATGGCGCGCCAATGCCGTCCGCGGCAATGGCTGGCACAGGAAATAGCACCGTGCGCATAACATCGAAGACGAAAGTGTCGACGGGCAGTCGCCGGAACAACATAAGTGAGTGAAATGCATATAACATTGCCTTAAAATTGGCCTAACATTGCCTGGAATTGATTTGATACTTCTTTTCAGTTGATTTTAAGCCACGCAATTCGCCCATGCAGCAGAGCTCACCATCACGTCCAGTTGCCTCACATCGCAGTCCGCAATCGGCGCCGGCGTAAGTACTGCATACTCTATATATATTTCCAATTCACATCTATATCTTTGCTGTTTAGCTGGCATGCCAACAATGCCCAGCAAACATTGCCCAGCATACCTATGATAATGGACGATGATGACTTTGGCTTGAGTGCAGCGCTGCACAATGGCAGCGGTGGCGGCCAGGCGAATATCTCGGGTTCCTCCACAGGCTCCTCAGTTGGCCAGCCGGACTTTGGCTCAGTGCACATGGGAAAGCAACGGCAGGCGTCGAACCAAGGTCATGCCAAGCGGCAGCAGCAGACGCAACGTTCAAGTCCTCCCATGCAACAGCAGCAACAGAATTATGGTCGTGGCGGCGCCAACAACAACTACGCACAGCAGCTGCAGCAGCAGCAGCAGCAACAACAGCAGCAGCAACAACTGCAGCAGCAACAGCAGCAGCAAATGCAGCAACGCGCATCATTTAGCCATAGCAATCATAGCAATAGTATGCCCTTGGATTTGGATTCGCCCAGTCATCATGAGCAGGCGGCGCAGTCTATGGCCCAGGCAGCCGCCGTGCTGGAACAGGTTGGTATCTGCAGCGCTTGCCATCGATTGTTCTTAAACAATTTCAATTACTTTGCAGCAAATTGGCGGCGAACTGAGTGCATCCAGCTCGAGCTCAGAGTCTGAATCCAGCGACAGCGACAGTGGCAGCGATTCTGATGACAGCACCGAGGATGATCGTTCCATGCACCAGCAGCAACAGCCGCCAGGGCAGCTATCGCAACATCATCATCATCATATGCAACAGCAGCAGCAGCAGCAGCAACACATGAATCAGCTGCCTAATCTGGGACTGGGTTCTATATCGCCCGCATATAATAGTCATCATCATCATCATCATCATCAACAACAACAGCAACACCAACAGCAGCAGCAGCAGCAGTCGCATCATCATCATCACCAGCAGCTGCAGCAGCAGCAGCAACAGTCCGGCATTTATGCATCCAATGGTGGCTTCCCCAACGACTTGCTACAAAACGATCTGCAATTGTCCTCAAATTCGTCCGACGATGATGATTAGCCTTTTTTAAATAGTAAACCATTTAGTTGTAATCTATATATTGCCTTCTTTGTGGACTACTTTGAACAACAGCAACCAACGACCATAAGCAAATATCAACAAAAATCATTATGCAGTGAAAAGAAGAAACAATATTCATTATTGATATTCATTCTCTCTGCGCTTAATTAATTTGAAATTATTATTGAATGGTGAATTTAATTGCTAGTGAAATTTTTATAAATAAATTTTTAGTTCTATGGTTACACATGCAGACACACAGACACATACACATATGCATATACATATACATATACATAGACATATAAATATATATATATCTATAAAGCTAAAGCTAAACTAAACGATAATTTTTAAAGATTATTTTTAGAAAAGCAAACAAATGTGCTGGAGAACATTGAAAGCAAACAAACACCACAACCACAATGTAATTCGTAACTGTAAATGCTAAGCGTACTTTTGCCAATATTTCAATGTACATTCGTTTTAAAATTAAATCAAAGGTTATGTGAACAACTTGGCAGTCCAACAGCAACAACAGCGACAACAAATTATTTAGTTTCTAATTGAATATTAAAGTGTGTATATGTATATATATATATATATTATACATGTACGCGAAATGGAACGATAACAAGAGATGACCAGAGCGGATTTTTGCCATTAATTACGCATTTTAGTCTAAGCAATTTTTCAGCTAACATTTTAGATTTAACAATTTTTGACAAACAAACACCAAAAGAGACGGACAAGAATACAATCTACATAATAAATAAACAAATAAACCTAATATAAATAATTAATTATATATACTATGTAAATTAGTTTATGCTATGTAATCATTATTATTAGAATTATGAATTTTTTTCTGTTCTTTTCTTCGATCGTTTTAGTCAAGTAAATTTAAATATGCGATTACTTCATTGTCATTGTTATTGCGCAATAAAAGAAAAGTTTATGTTTAATTTTCAATTAGTTTTGTTAGACGATATTGCGAAAGTATTTAGTAATTAATTGCTAGCGTGCGGTATGAAGACATCTATCTATGTTCTTAGCTCATGTTTTTATTTGAATTTATTTGTAATTTTTTTTAATTAATTCGTAATTAACTATTATTATTATTATTATATTATATTATAATTTTGTTATGTGCTTGAAAATTAGTTTGAATGCAAAAGCAATGAATTGTGGAAAAATAAATATGCATTGAAAGAACTCATAATTTAATTTCTTAGTTTTTTTTTTTAATTATTTAAATTAGTTGTTATTATTATTTTTATGATTGCTGCAGTTTGGATAATAATGCGACTCCTTCCAATAGAGAAATGCACTAAAGAAATGAATAATAAAATATATGATTAACATTTTTGTTAACATTTTACACTAATAGCATTTAGTTTTCCTATACGAAAAAGCATTTGTAAAGAACCATCCAGAAGAAAAAGAAGAAGATGAAAATGAAAAACAAACGACCAACAGTTGAAACGTCTACACATAAAAAAAGAAGAGAGAATAATAGAATTATTTTTTTAAATGAATTAAATTTATGAAATGTTGACAAACATCTATGTTTGATTTCAAAGCCATAAATATTTCATTTACAAATAATTTTTACGACACCAAAAACAAAAATAAAAGCAAGCAACAAAAAGTAGAAGAAGAAACTGATAATTGATTCTGATAATCATAAGCACAATGTATGTTGATCTATACAGCGTAGAGAACTAACTAAAATTAACTTTTAATAGAGAAAGGAAGAGAGAGAGAGAGAGAGCGAGCAAAGGGAATACTCTATAACAATGAAAAATCAAGCAAGTAGTTTAATTGATAAGCAAATGTACGCTATATATATATATATATAAATAAATATATATATACTATAATGATATACACATATATTCATACAAGCATACCATACGACCATAATGATAATGATAATGACAATGCGATACCCAAGACCGATAACACTCGGCTCTTGTAGCAGTTGAACTAGTTTTAATTACAAATACAAACAACAAATCAACCAATACAATGATGACAAATGCAACGTTATGTAAATAGTTAAGAGCAAAAATCGTACAGACAGACGACACACACACTCAAACACTCATGCACACATACAAACACACAGAGAGAGTACATGCCCTTGAAAATGCCTTTACCATGTAAATAGAAGAAATGAAGAATGAAGAATCAAGAGAGTTACACAGCCTCGGCTGCCGATTACATTTAAATAAAGTGAACGAATTATGTATACAATTAAAATAGCATTTATTATTAATCCTTTTAATCCAGACCTACACATATACATTAATACTGACAATATATATATTCACATTGTAGAATCTGAGATCCTGTTGGCACTGGTTGGCGCCACTACCTTCGGCTTAATGATCACAAATCGGCAAACTAACGCCGCATCTATCATCATCACCGCAGCGGAGTTGTCAAACATGTTGCAGTAGTTGGGCGCCGAGAAGACTGTGACCAGTCTGCGTCCGGCAAAGAATTCGTATCCGTCTTCGACCACCTGATGGGCGCGCACCATCAAATTGAAATTGTGCGCCTCGAGAAAGGCGTTGACAATGTTGGCGCCAAAGGTGAAGCTGACGCCGCGATCATTTTCACCCCAATTCTCGATATTGTTATCGGGATCCGCCCAGAGCAGATCGCAGAGCAGTCCGTGCGGCGGCACTTCAATGGGTCGCGGTATTTGACGTATGACACTGACATCATCGAGATCCGGACTTAGCCCTCCGTGACAGCAGAAGACTTTGTTCTCGATAATGGCGGCCACTGGCATACAGTTGTAGCAGTCGACAAAGGTGCGCCACAGCTTGATGCTGTAGCGGCGCTTGCACTCGTCGAAGAAGCCGTAAATGCGATTCACTTCACTCGACTCGTGATTCCCGCGCAACAAGAAAAATGTCAACGGATATTGGATTTTGTAGGCGAGCAGCAGCGTCAGCGTCTCAATGGACTGTTGTCCTCGATCCACATAGTCGCCGAGAAACAGATAATTGGCTTGCGGTGGAAATCCGCAGCTCTTGAATATGCGCAGCAAATCCTCATATTGTCCATGTATGTCGCCGCAAATCTTAATGGGTGTACTTAACTCCAATAGCATTGGCTGGCTGAGAAAGAGACTACGCGCAGCCATGCACACATTCGTTAAGGTCTTTTCCGATAGTACGACGCCAGCTAGGGGCGTTTTATTGGTCGATAGCTTCAGTATTATTTCTTTCAACTCTACTGGGTTCACTTCTGTGGTCCTAGTAACGGACGTTATACGGTAAGACATAATTTTAGTATACTCTTACAACTTGATTTTGAAACGGTTTCTTATTTAAAATGGCCCGAAAACGTTGCACAGCACTGATTGTAGTGCATGAAATCGAAACGGCAGTAGAAACACACAAATCCCTATCGATATTTTTTAAATGCCTATATGTACATATATCGATATAATTTGTAAACACACCGCTTGCTGCGTGCGCCAGAAAATTGACATTTTAAAACGAATCCATTGGAAGACTCTAACATGATACCAATTGGCAGCAATGATAATGATGTAATTAAAAAAAATGCATTTTTATATTTCATAGATTTAAGAAAATAATACCGGAAGCTGCAAGAGATGAGCAGCTCTTGCTTTTCGCAGTTTTTTCGTTGAGTTGCGTCATCGGCTGTTTAATGGCAAACAGCTGATTAGAATTTCGGCAAACAGCGTGTTTTTTTTCTTGCGAATAGTTGAATTTCACCAATTGGAGAGATAGCAACAAGTGATTCTGGAAAAATCATGGGCGATGTTACGGGACTAACCAATGCAGAAGCCGACGAGCTATGCAAAAAACAGGATGCCTCTACTAAGGTAAGATGGAATAAAATGAGTTCTTGGATTTGCAAATAATATTGGCATCAAATTTTCGACAGGACTTCCTGTTCCAGCAGACCATGTACCGCATCAAGGATCCACGCAAATCACTGCCCTTCTACACTGGTGTCTTGGGCATGACTTTGCTGGTGAAATTGGACTTTCCAGAGGCGAAATTCAGCTTGTACTTTATGGGGTATGTGCAATGAATGACGCTTGGCAATTATAACATCTGGCATTTATAACATCTGTTTGCACAGCTACGAAAACCCTGCCGATATACCCAAGGATCCCAAGGAACGTCGCAGCTGGGCGATGAGTCGCAAGGCCACCATTGAGTTGACTCAGTAAGTTTGACCTTTTGACCTGTCCAATATGGTTTATTGATTTTGTGTGTTTTTCTATTTATTGTATTATTACAGCAACTGGGGCACCGAAAGCGATCCAGATCAAAGCTATCACAACGGCAACAGCGATCCACGCGGTTTCGGCCACATCGGACTGATGGTGCCCGATGTCTATGCGGCTTGCAAACGGTTTGTCTGAGAATGAATAATATATGTATGTATATGTATTATTATTATTATATTTTTCCTGTGCAGCTTCGAGGAGCATGGCGTGGAGTTTGTCAAGAAACCCGACGATGGCCGCATGAAGGGCTTGGCCTTCATCAAGGATCCCGATGGCTATTGGATTGAGATTTTCAATGCCTATACAGTACCCAACTAGAAACTGAGATATGCGATCAATCATTCTCTTTTCCTGCCACTTCAAATTGTTACACAAATGGCAATTTTTTTCCACACACACATACACACATATATTTTGTTGTTTTTAAGAGATTAAAGTTAATTTTCGCAGGATACAAATCAAAAGCTGTATTTACTAATGGCGTGACAATTACCACAACAACAACAACATAGACTGTCTAGCCATTCATTCATAAAGCCAGCCGTATATGTACATATATGCATATATATATATATAATTGGCTCCTATGTCCTTAATTGATTGACATATAGCTGCCACTCTAATTATTATTTACAGCAGCTTGTGGAACGCTGGGACAGCCGGACAAAACTATTGTCAACAATGCAATACTGATGTGTGTTGCGTTTCCCTTTTGCAATTTTCACTTAGGCTGTCCGGCTCTAATATTGGTCAAACACGGGAGCGTATTATTTGCTCAGTGTCAAATGTGCTGGAAAAACTAACGGAGAAAAGCGTAGTTTTCACTCGACAGCGGCGGCTCAGTGCTTGTCGAATGCTTGGCGGCATCGTTTGAAAATCGCGACAAAAACTAATTTTAACTCAATATGGAAATTTCGGAGTCGAATATTGGCATATTTTATGTTAGCAAACTTCTGGCACTTGCCCCGTACTCGGCCAAAAAGAACTCGAAAGGTCAGCTAGAGATAACGCGCAGTTGGTTATTTTCCATATACTCGGTGTGCCTGTGCCTGATCATGGGTAGGTAGAGTACCCACTCGAGCAGTGCTACGATCTACCAACAATTTTTTGTTTTTGACTTATTTTTGGGATTAGTTTTCCTCACCTATCGTGGTCTGCTATTCGATGCTAATTCGAATATACCCGTGCGGTAAGTTATATAAGAACAAGATTCCAATTTATGTTTTATTTTTTTTTTTTAGATTTGCTTTATTTTTTTATTGGATTGAAACTTTCCATAAGTCGATTTGATAGTTCTCCTTAGTTGCTCTCAGCCGTGGGCGTCGCCGCTCGAGCGATGCGACCAACAGGCCTAAAGGCCTTATCATGCCCGGCTAGAGGCCATGGCGCAGATCGACAGCAGCAGCAGAATAATTGTGAAATTCATTTCGATTACGATCGACAGTGTTTGATTGATGTCACGCACTTGACATTCAGCGAATTTTAGAGGCAAGCTCTGAGCTGCGCCTTAGCTGGGCTACTTTTGCTTTCATTGTAGGGGTTTATATGTAACCCGATAGTTGGAGACATATTTATGTGACCTGGCTAAGTAATTACTTATGTATGTGTGCATTTAGTTTAGTTCACTTGATCGGTATTGATTGCTAAGGGGAATTCTATTCAGCACATAAAGTATGTACATATGTACATACATATGTATATATTTATATGTACATGCAAATTGTATATACATATGTATGTATGTATGTGTACTATGCTGCGCATATATTATATGATATCATAAACACACATAACTTTGCTAAAAATAAATCTACGAATTATATAAAAATATGTCGGGGAGCAAGCGAAATATATTATGTATATAGACATAGAATTTTTATGATTTTTCTATTCCATATGCTTGGGTTTCTCCTGTATTTCTAATTCTGAAATTCAATTATATGTAGATATAATTTTTTATTCATCTCACATAAATAATTTTATGTGCCTAAAATCGTATGTAGCAACATCATAGAGTTGTTTTGCTATCTTCGTTGCCTTGGCCTTGTTTAGCAATCAAACTCGCTCTCGATCTTTCTCTCTCTCTCTCTCTGAGTGAAAACGTTCGGATATGAGTCAGAAGCCTGCAACTCAAGCTCACACAGCTCTATAAAAGGTCTCAGCTTCTCACTAACAGCTACATACATACATATATCAACCTCACGATATCAGTGTGGCGTTATATTTTTATATCCACCCTTTCATTCCAAAATTTCTAAACAATGTATTGTTAATGCCAGCGTCTTAAGGCTATGTGTGTAGGTGTTGTTTCTTGTTTAAGCAGAACAGAAGCGACGAATTATTGATACATACATACATATATCAGTAGCTCGAACGGTTCAGGGGATCTCTTGATCGAAAAGTCTTAGCTAGAGCTTTCATCTTTGTTTATATTTGGTATCTATTTGAAAGTTCAACCGCTATGCTAAATATTAGTCAAACGTGTTTCAATTTATGAACTTCATGCTTCCAAGCTCTCCGAGCTAGATCTGCCACTACATACATATGTATAAAAGGCGCCCTCAACAGTCGGACAGCATCAAATCGATTTTGTCGAAACATTGAATGAAAAGGCTCTACCACTTACCAGTATCGCGCGAAAGAGCATTCAATTCAATATTGATACAATGTCAAATCAAATTGAATGAAACAATAAATATATTTTGATTGAATATTAATAAAAATATACAATTCTGGCAAAGTTCTAGACTATTATTGTCTTTATTTATTTAAATAAAATAAATTAAATAGATCATAAAATGCGCTTATATGATATGTACTCCGAGTATGCGAAAAGATTTGGACAGTTCTCTACAAAAGTCTAAAAAAAAGACAGGATTACTTTGATCATACTTCATCATCTTCATAAGTGGCTTAAGGCCCCTGTATGTGATGTCCCCCACGTAGACTGCAATCATGCCTGATTCGTGTGATCTTAAGTGTTGCTTCAATGCGTTTGAATGCATTTTAATTTGAATAAAATCCAACACATCAAAAGTGCATCTTTCAGAATGAAATCGGCCACCTCGAAGGTAGTGACTGCCTCGGACGTTTCGGTTGTGGTGCTGGCCATCGTAACTGGTGTCTACTGTGGCATGTTTGGCCTGCGTGCCACACAGGAGCTGAACACGCGTCTGGACAAGGTAAAGCTCTGATCGAACAATGGAATATTACCTAAACGCGATTCCATCACAGATCGACAGCACGCTGAGTCCCTACAACAATGTCAAGAAGGATCGCTGGCGCGCCTATGCCATGGCCACTGTGTCGCTCATCGTCATCGGCATTCTGCTTGGCCTGGACGTGGGCACCTGGGTGCGCATGGCCCAGGAAATGAACATTAGCGACGAGGACACAGGTGAGCTTTCAGTCGCTCTGTTCCCTTCCAGTATTTCAAGTCACCTCCCATTGCCAGAGCTCAACGTGCAGTGGTATATACCCTTCTATAGTCTCTACTTCATATTGACCGGGCTGCACATCAATTTCGCGAACACGGCTTACGGCCTGGCTAGGCGCTATAAGCGGCTCAATCAAATGCTGAGAACCAGCTATCTGAGTGGTAAGCATATAGCAAGATATAGCTAACAAATAATACCATATATTGGATATTAATATTAGCTCAATGGAAAAAATAGGTAAAATATGTAATTAAAATATAACGAAGGACAAGGAGTAGACAATGGGGAGTATAGAATAAAAGAGAAGAAAAAAGAGAATAGAAAGAATAGGAATAGAGAAGTAATGATAAGGTTAGAGCAAGAAGTGGAAAGAGAAGATAAGTAAGGAAGGAAGAAAAGGAAGGCAGAAAAGAGATAAACAAAAGAAGGAAAGGGCACAAAAGAGATGAGACGTAAAAGAAAGAGAAAGAGAGAAAGAGAGAGAGAGAGAGAAAGAAAGAATAAAGTTTAAAGAATAAAAAAAACAATGAGAAGGAAGGATCCATAAAAAAACTAATGAAAATAAAAGTAAAGTATTAGAAAACTGGAGAAGCTTAGAGAAGAGAGTAAGATGAAAAAGACATGAAGTATAAATAAAGGATTCCCTGAGAAATCGATCTAAATGTGGGTTCAAGTCCTTCAGTATTCATAATTATTAAAGGGAATTCTTTATTTACCTTGATAAGTTTTAGGATTAAACAAGAGATAAAGATTCTTTTGATTTGTAAATAAACTTCAATTTAAATCCATATATGTATATAGAGAGATACATATACATAGATATGTAGATAGAGCGATCGTAATCCACAATTTACACCTTAGCAGAACAAACTTATGGCAATGCCACAAATCTGGTCAGGGTGAGCGCTGTGAAGTCCATCAGCTTCAAGCCAATGATGCCAATGGCTCTGCACGCCAGCTTAACCAAGCTGAACACGGAGACCTTGCCTAACGAATCCGCCAGTAAGTAGCCATGCAAATGAGCAATAATCAGCAAATATATGGTCATAATTGCCCTACAGCCAAAAACAAAAGTTTGCTTATTCGAGCCATGGCCGACAATCACGAATCGCTGGGCAAATGCGTGCGTTTGCTCTCAAGGTGAGCGTTTGATCCATATCGGGAAAATGTGAGCTATACTATAAACTCTTGCAGATTCTATGGCATAGCCGTGCTGTTCATACTGGTGTCCTGTCTTCTGCACCTGGTTGCCACGGCCTACTTTCTGTTCCTGGAGATGCTCAATAAGCGGGACAACGGCTACGTCTGGGTGCAAATGCTCTGGATCATCTTTCACTTTCTGCGCCTGCTCATGGTCGTGGAGCCGTGCCATCTGGCGGCGCGCGAGGCCCGCAAGACCATTCAGATCGTATGCGAAATCGAGCGTAAGGTCTTCGAGCCCATCCTGGTCGAGGAGACCAAGAAGTTCTGGCAGCAGCTGCTCGTCGACGATGCCGAGTTCTCAGCCAGCGGACTCTGTCGCGTCAATCGAACGATTCTGACATCGGTAAGTGCTTAAGTAATCTTCCAAAATGATCAAGCGGAACTCTGAAACTTTCTTAATGCTAACTAATTTATTTGAATTCTGTATTCCTATTCAAATTTGCTTGCAGTTCGCTTCGGCTATCGCTACCTATTTGGTCATACTTATCCAATTTCAAAAGACCAACGGCTGAATCTGGCCATGAATTCATATTTTTAGTTATACAAAAGGTTGATTTTATTAACACTAAACGGAATTCTTAGCTGTGTTTAAGTCAATAAAGGAATAAACAATATTTTTGTTGTTGTGATTATTCCAAACCGAATTTCAATTGAACATTTAAGCAAACTTAGTTCCATGGCTACACTTAAACGCACATTATAATTAGATTTCATAATATTGTTTCAAACTATTGTAGTTGATTAAAAACTCGAGCGCCTTCAGCTCAGAAGCCCTTCTGGTACTGCTTCGTCTCCATGCGCTGCTGGAGCAGCTCCAACTGCCGCTTGGCCTCGCATTGTGGAAAGTTGTTCAGATCGTAGTACTGCGGCGCCAGACTGAGCAGCCATTCAGCTGTAATGCCAAAGAGAATATTTGAATGAATGTGAACTTGCTGTGGTTGCAGGTGCAGGATGAACTCACGCTTCACATCTGTCACGGTGCGTATGTAGTTTTTGGTGGTCAGCACAAATTCGTTGTAGATGACCCAGTCGGGTTTGTGGTCCAGGCAAGTTGACGGATGCAGCTGCACGTTCTGGTTGTCCTTGATGGTCAGATAGTGTCCCGTACGCTCCAGATGCGCGACCTGCATAAAGAAGCCCTGGACTAGAGCCTTGCGTATATTGACATAATAGTCCTTCGAGCTGAACTCTGTGCTGGTGCGCTTCAAATTGAAGCGATCCATGATGCGTGCCAGCTGCTGGCGCACATTGTCGGCGTTCTTGAGCGAGCGATAATTGATGAAGTTCTCATAGCACCAGTTCGGGTCCTCATTGCCTATGGAGAGAGTCGAGTTAAAGTCTATCGGAGTCGATTTGGGAGCACAGTCAGTCACACTTACTCTGCTTGAAGGCGTGAAAGACATTCAGCAGCGTTAGATGATCTCCGTCGATGTGAGCGAAACGCATCTTGGCCTCGTCAGCCACCTTCTTTGCCTCATTGGGTCGCACGAAACATTGTGGCACTTTGGTTGACGTTTGATGTTTGTTGAATTGGTTTGTTTTCGATTAAGCGCAAATTCAGAACATGTTTTCGTTTGTGTTTTACATAAACATATAGATTGTGCTTACATTTTGTCAGCTAGGCAATCTAGATATTTGATTCAAGGATTGATTGCATTTGTGAGTTGCAAGTGCGTTGGAGGAGGCCGCAAAGCGGACATTGTTTAAATTCAAGCAAATAGCTGAGCAAATGCCGCCGCATCACATTTCAATCAAATGTGCGAAGCAGATGGAACGCACGTGCAACTTTTCTTCAGTGTTGAATGCAAAGAACAAATAAATTGATAAACTTTTTTCTTTGCACGTTTTGGAATAACAGTAATTTGTCAGCGTTTGTCAGAGTCCTTGTCGCCAACAATCAAATGCCATTTGCACATGATGGCATTGCGCTCTAACTAAATGAAACCACATAAGACTAGAGCTATCTAATTTTCAATTTAAGAGACAACCCAGTGAAAAATCCCGCTTACGTCTATTCCAAACAGTCCCTCGATTTCTACATCTATGTATATCTATGCAACTTAATCAGTTTAGTTTGTTTCTCACCCGACAGCATGGCCGTAATTGAAAGTATCTCATTGGAGCAATTGTGCTGGCAACTGGCTATTAGCATCTTGGCCAATTGTGGATCGAGCGGAAACTCGGACATCACAGCGCCAAGATCCGTTAGATTGCCGTCGTCGTCCAGGGCGGCCAAATAGTTGAGCAGCTCCAAGGCGCGCATCAGAGTCTCGGGCGCCGGCGGGTCCATGAAATCAAAGTGCACCAGGTCATCAATGCCCAATTTCTTAAGCTGCAGCACCACAGTGCCTAGTTGACAATGGAAATAAAATAGATCAATGCAATTTTGAGAATATATGTGCATAAATTACCCAAATTTGAGCGCAATATCTCCGGGTAGGTGTTATCTTGCATTTCGTTCTTGAACGCCTTCTCTGTATATAGTCTAAAGCATTTGCCTGGCCGTGTTCGACCAGCACGGCCGGCACGCTGCTGTGCCGAGGCCTTCGATATGGGGGAGACGAGCAAACTCTCGACACGTATGCGCGGATTGTATACCTTTTGCTTGGCAAAGCCCGGATCGATCACAAAAACCACGCCATCAATGGTCAGCGAGGTTTCGGCAATGTTTGTGGATACGACCACTTTGCGGCCAATAGCACCTGAGGCATTTGGTGGCGGTGGCGGCTCAAAGATGCGCTGTTGTTGATTGGGCGGCAGAGTCGAGTAAAGGGGAATGCACTTCAGCTCGCCAATTTCGGAGCCCAAATTGTCAATCTCTCGCTTGATACGCTTGCAAGCCTCTTCGATCTCTTCCTGGCCCGTAAGAAACATAAGAATATCGCCTATGCAGGCAACAGGCAAAGATTAGCATATAGCATAGTGTGAGATGGAGAGAGAGAGTGAGTTTAGTTAAGACTTCTCTCTGCATACCTTCAATTTCCTCGCATATATGTATTTGTATAACTGTGCGAATAGCTGCCTCCAAATAGTCTCTCTCGGGCTCTGGTGTATAGAAAATCTCGACGGGATGCGTACGACCGGGGACGTTCATCAACGGCGCATTGTCAAAGTATTGCTGGAATTTGCCTGCATCGAGTGTGGCCGACATGACCACCAATTTGAGATCATTGCGCTGTCGAATAACCTCTTTTAGCACGCCCATCAGTATATCAGTGGCCAGTGTGCGCTCGTGCGCCTCGTCAAGCAATATGACTTGATATTGATCCAGCATCGGATCCGACATGGCTTCGCGCAGCAGCATACCGTCCGTCATATACTTGAGCAGGGTTTTGGGCGAAGAGCAATCCTCGAATCGAATGGAATAGCCGACTTCATCGCCAAGATTAACGTCCATTTCCTCAGAGACACGCTGGGCCACCGACATGGCGGCCACACGACGCGGCTGTGTACAGGCGACGCCTTTGCGTCCTTTGGACACAGCGAACTCCACACACCATTGCGGTATTTGTGTCGTTTTGCCAGAGCCCGTCTCACCCACCAACACAATACACTGATGCTGGCTAAGCAAGCGCATAAAGTCCGCCTGATATTCGAATACCGGCAATGTGATTCGCTTCTTGTACAAGTTTTGGTAGCGTGCGGAGTAAGGCTTCATTGTGAACGGATTCATAGTGGGTGGCTAACAAATGTAGATCCAGTGATATTAGAAATTCCGTTGTGGCTCGCATTAGAAGTACTTACTTGCTTACTGGGCACAAATCCACCCGTGACTTGGGCAACAGTGCCGGTGGATGACGCCGCTGCAGAAGAAGTTGAAGCTTCCGACTCCCTGCAAATGGCATAAGCATTGGTTCAACATGTGTTCTCACATATACTTACTTCTTGAGCTTGGTGGTGTATGTCTCGCCTACTTCAATACGTCGTTTCGACATCTTTGCTTGTTTTTAAAATACACAATTAATGGCAAAAACGTTCTGCACAAAAAAAACACGCGCTGAATAGCAACGTGAAAAGCGACAAATAATACGAGGGCTGACAGGTAGTATCAGTAGGTCAGTAATAAACTATCGATATTTGACGATTGTTTTAATAGATGAAACCACTGTTCAATACAATTTGTTATTGTATTATTTTTCCAAAAGTTCTGCCAGGTCTACTATAAGTTTATTATTTGTTGCATTAACGTTATTACGAAGGGCTTAATAATATTAATAAAATAATAAAAATCTTATTTTAGCCTAAACGATAATGTTGGTATCTGCTATATTGGTATTTTTATTGAATTTAAATAACATACCATAATTTGTTATCGATATGCTGTCTGCGTCTCGCATCGATAGTTGTTGTCAGTGCGCAGCAATATCGATTCAGCAGTATTTGCAATAATTTTTAAGATGCGCGAATTGTATACAAAAATGCAAAAATCAAAGTGAAAAACTGTTGCCAAAGCGACAATAAACAATGGAAATACCGATACAAGTGGCCGTACGCATATATCCCCACGCAGAACTTGAGCACAAGCCGGATTATAAAGCGCCGGACGATGGCGATGCAGAAGCAGACAAACCGCGATCGAAGCCGTCTTCCCCAAACCTGAACCCGCCTCTACCTCCACTTCCGTCACCATCGCAATTGATATTGCATACAACGGCAATAGATGCTAATGGCAATAATGAGTTGGACGCCAGTCAGTTGAATACAAATGAAGTGCCATCAGATATTGGCAATGCCAGTGGCTGCTGCGTGCAGGCCATACCAATCGCTGTCTCGGCGCTGGGGTTGCCGAGCGCACTGCCCGGTGGTGCGGCCCTTGACAGCATTGCGGCGGGTCTGATACAGGTGGGCGCTCACACTGTGCCTGTGACCCATGCGCTGCCCAGCAGCACCACACAGAGTCAGGTGTACCACCAGACAGTGTTTCCACTGATCAGCTTGTTTCTGGAGGGTTTCGATGCATCAGTGGTCACATATGGGCAACGCGGTACGGGAAAGACCTACACGCTCTATGGACATGGCTTCGAGTGTGTCTACGGCGAGGCGGATCAGGGCGTGGTACAGCGCTGCGTACGGGAGATTTTTACACACATTGCGGCGCACGCCGGTGAGTTGTTTGACAAATCGATATGGCAGGAGTTTTATTTAAACGCTTCATTTTTGTAGATCGCACATACGCCGTTAATGTTGGCTTTGTGGAGATATGCAATGGCGAAATCCGCGACTTGCTGGGCATGGGCAATGTCCACTGCACCACGGTGGAAGATGTTTTCCATTGGCTGCAGTTGGGTCTTAGCAACAAGCAGCAGTCACCCGCACACACACTCTTCACACTGACCCTGGAGCAGCAGTGGGTGTCCAAGGAGGGACTGATTCAGCACCGTCTCTCAACAGCTAGTTTCTCAGATCTGTGCGCCACCGAACGTTGGGGCGAGCCGCCACCAGGACATCCACGTGACGCTGGTTTACAGATGCTGGAACAGGTAGTCAACACACTGACTGATCCGAGCATTATGTACGGTGTCAATGGCAATATTCCCTACGGTCAAACCACTTTAACCACTCTGCTGAAGGACTCGTTCGGTGGTCGTGCTCAGACCTTAGTCATTCTGTGTGTGTCGCCACTGGAGCAGCATCTCAGCGAGACACTGGGCAATCTGCAGTTCGGCTTCAAGGTGCAATGCGTACGGAACTACGTCATTATGAATACTTTCTCCGATGACAATACTCCCATATCGCCAGAGGCATTGCCGCACGATCCAGCAGCAGCTGGCACAGCGGCTCTCATGGCGGCCGTGGCTATGCCCAACGGGGACAACTTCGGACTGCAATTTGCTGCCAGTCAGTGGTTCAAATTGGTGTCCAATGCAGAGGGACTTTTCGCCAAGTAAGTGAACTGAAAGAGTACCTTTTGGAAGTGATATTTATAATTGCCATGCACAGATTAATGAGCTCAAATGCTATAACGGAGGTGGAGAAGGAGCAAATTGAGGAGTGGCTGTTCTTAAAGCAAGAGTGCGAAGAATGTCTCAGTTCCAGCGAAGCATTGCGTAACCAAAAGCCGCTAGTGCCCATCCAGGAGGCGGAGGAGCCAGAGGAGTCTATCAGTGAGCCGGAAACCTCCTGCCAGCAAAATTCGGACAATGACACCGACAATGAGTCGCAGCGTCCAGACCTAGCTGAGAAGCTCGAAAGCCTCATGGATGAGTTTCGCACCAAAACGGATGCGCTCATTCAAGCCAAGCATGAGGAATTTATGCTGAAGCAGCCGAAAGCGGTTATGCAGAGCCAGGACAAAGATCGGGAGCAGACAGCCCAAGAGCCAGCGCCACAGCCTGAAAAGTGCGATGAGCGAAAGCTTAGCGTGGGAGGTAAGTATATTCCATACAGCTATAAATATGCATGTCTCTCATTCTGTCTCTCTCGTTGAATGGCCCTCAGGTCGTCGACGCAGCATACAACCCGGTGCTAGTTTGAGTAGTGCAGAGCTGGCCATGCTCAATCGTGTTGCCTCGCAGCAGACGACGGGCACTGAATTGCCAGCGGACTTCGATCCACTCAACAATGCTGCAAGCGCGACCGACGGACTGCGAAATGCGACTGGCGTGGCTAGCGCCAATGGTCCCGTCGAGCAACTGCAGAAGAAGATGCGAAAGCTGAATGCCGAGATCGAGGCTCGACAGCGACAGCTGAAGGAGATCGAGCAAACGATGCAGCTCAAGCAGAATATAATTAGTGAGCTGGTGAAGAACCGAGAGACGCGCAGTCATGCCAAGCAGCGCTTCAACAAGAAGAAGGCCAAGCTGGATGCGGAGTGCGATAAGGCCAAGAAGCATCTGGCCAAGGCACTGGTGCAAGGCAAGGATAAAGCGGAAATAGAACGGTGGCACGCTATTATAGCGCACATTGAGCAGCGCCTGCAGGATCTCAGCTCGATGAAGCACATTGCCGGCGAGAGTGGTCAAAAGCTAAAGAAACTGCAACAATCCGTTGCCGAGTCACGCAAACAAATCGAGGAGGTGCAAAAGAAGCTGAAGAAGGAGTGCAAACTGCGTGATCAGCTGGAGGCCGAGCTCAAGAGCTTAAAGGAGGCGACACTAGTCAAAATGGAACCAAATCCAGATCAGCTCAAGGCGGTGCAGGCTCGCATTACCCACTTGGATCACATACTGCGCGAGAAGTCTGAGAATCTGGAGCTTTGGGATGGCGGGGAAAAGTCCCCGGCACAACAGGAGAGTCTGCGCCATGAGATACGCAATCTGAGGCGAACGCGTGACCATTTACTGGAGCAGCGCTGCATGCTGGATCGCAAGCTCAAGCGGGACAAAATGTTAACGCAGCGCGAAGAGCGAAAGCTGCTCGAGTGCGACGAGGCCATCATGGCCATTGACGAGGCCATCGAGTTCAAGAACGAGCTCATTTGTGGTCACAAGTCCATCGACTTGTCCACCGAGCGCCAGCAGCGGGAGAAGGGTGAGCAGATGCTGATGGCGCGGCTCAACAAGCTCTCACCCGAGGAGATGCGCACGCTCCTCTACAAGTACTTCGTCAAGGTCATTGATTTGCGGGACTCGTCGCGAAAGCTTGAGCAACAGCTGGTGCAGTTGGAGCGCGAGCGTGATGCCTGGGAGTGGAAGGAGCGCGTGCTCTCCAATGCGGTGCGTCAGGCACGGCTGGAGGGCGAACGTAATGCGGTGCTGCTGCAGCGTCAGCACGAGACAAAGCTGACGCTAATGCTGCGTCATCTGGCGGCAGAGACCTCGGCCAGCTCAGCCAGCTATGGCGATCGTGCTCTCGCGCCTGCCACCAGCCAGGGCACGAGCAGTGAGTTTGACTACGATCTCGACTTCTACAAGTCGGCCGGCAATAAGGCAATGCTCAAGGCGCAACAGGCGAAACCCACGGCGGCTGGCCTGGATAAGTACAAGGACAAGGAGCGTAGCAGTGGACGCAACATCTTTGCCAAGTTCCAGGTGCTCACGCGTTATGCATCGGCGGCGGCTGCTGCAGCTGGCTCATCCTCGACGGCAGACGAGTCCACGGCGCTCATTGAGACGACAACCACGGCGGCAACCACTACCACCACCACGACCACAACGGCAACCACAAGCGCATCGGCCAAGGGCAAGGAGAAGGCCTTGGCCGCCATCAACCAGGATCAGCTGAAACGTCTGATGCCCGCACCGACATCCACAAAGGTGACGCGTCAGAAAAATAAGATCATAATACAAGATGCGACGCGCAAAAACTAAAAAAGAAGAACGTCGACGAATTTAGCTCTCTCTCCCTCTCTCTTTTCTCTGGAGCGTGAGAGAAGCACGCAATACAGGCAAATGTTAGCTGAGAGAACGGATGCAATGACTGGCGTCGGGAGGCACCTCTCCATCTCCCACTGCTCTTAATCTAGGCCCGACTTACTCAAAATACTCGAAATACTCAAAATGTACAACTATAATTTATAATGACAAGCTCAACCCGATATGGATAGATATATATGTACTGAACGAATACGTCCACAGACTTGTTTCAATAGACTTACCAAGGTATTCATCTACATCTAACTTCTGGCGCATTTAAATGTCAACAACAACCATAAGGATTCCTCGACTAGCAAATCTAAAGACTTGACAATTGTTACTTAAAAATACTCAAAACTCAGCAATCCCAAATGGAAAATGCAATTAACTCGCTCAAATTGTTTACTTAAGCGCTCGAATCTCTTGTTTTTATGTACATATCATATGAATATGTATTAATTTTAGTTATACAATTTGCATTTAAGTTAGCCTTATAAGTCGCAAATACTCTATTTTTGTTTTAAGTTCACTCATTTATTTTAACATATTTAAATGTCTTCCCGGAATTTGATTAGCCCTAGCCCTAGATATAAACAACTTTTCGTATTCCTTATCAATGCATTTACTCAGTTTCTCTTTAAGATCACTACATTTATGTTATAAATATATACTGTATATTATAATCAACGTTTCTCTAAATTACTCATGTTACAAGAATTTAGGTTGTGTTTAATTTTGTTTAAAATTACGGTGCAAGAAATATAAGAAGCTTGCATGTGCTTTATATCAAACTCATATTCCGAATAAAAATATTTTAACAAAAAAAAAAAAAATTGTTTTTGTAAAGTAATTCATCTGCTCTATATTTCCGCTGGATTTTCTCACAATTCAGTAATTAGTCAGCAGCAAAGTAAATAAACATAGCACAGCTTGTGCTCACATGTGCTGCTGACTAAGAATATATAAGAATAGATGCCATTTTTTGTACGCCCGCTTCAACACACTCACGCTAAAATGTTATAGTATAATATTTTACTATGTTCCCAACAATAACAAATCTGTAGTAGCACATTTCCCCGCTGCCAACAGTCATAACAAAATATCAACAGGTGTCCCCTGCAAAATATCCCAGAGAATTTCCCAAACAAATGCCCCTTCACACACACACTGACAGCGAGCGGCAAGAGAGTGCCAAACCAAAATGGCCGGTCGGTCCAGAGCAACTGTCAGACAGAGAGGCAATTCAGTCTGGTTTGGATTGTCGAACGTTAACCGTCGAACGTATTGAAGTCGGAATTTACGTCTGCGTTATCAGAGTGCGCCTGTGTGTGTGCATTGTTTAGGCTACGGTTACGGTACGGTCGGTACTCGCACCCCCGCAAACCGGTTCGCCTGGTGGTGGTTCTAACGTTTTACGCGCTTCGGCTGTGTGCGAGCGTGAATTGTGAATACCGCAAATTCAAGTTAAAATAAAATGCAAAAGCAATAAATAATTACAACCAGCCGAGTGTCAAAAGCAGAGCACAGCGCCAAATAAAACGGCCAGCGTGCGTGTGCGTGTGTGTTGGTTTGGAGTGCGAGTGTGTTTGTTGTGCAGCATTTATTGTGCAGAGTCGTCACCCCAGTGGATTAGTGGCACCCTGTTACAATTTGCTCACACTACCACTCAGTGAGTGCTAGTGAGTGTTTTTGTGCACATTCCACATTAACTAACATCAGAAGTCAGCGCAATTCATCAATTCATCAGTTCGGTAGGTGACAACAAACAGTTCAATGTATTTTTCGCATCTGTCTGGCAACATCTTCTTTTGTCTGCTGTTGTTGCTGTAATTCCTATCCACGCCCACACATGCACAGCGATGCCAACACCCACAACACCCAAGGAGCCCCAGTCTGCAGTCAGTGATGATAAGATAAGCTGTGCATCATTGGGGCCAGATGAATTTGTTGATTTTGGCTCAGCTTCCTATTGATTTTTCGCCAAAAAACTAAAGTTTTCGCTTTAGCGAATCAACTTTGTTAACTTCCACATACACACGCACACACACACACAGACAAAAGGGTGTGTGCGGACATAGAGCCGCTGCCTAGAATTTGCCGTGCGCTTTTTGCAGCCGCTCTGAAAGGCCTTCAAACTGCTGAAAGTTTGGAAGCATTGTTGGATTTATACATTTTCATGTTTTCTGTTAAATTCTAGAATAATTCTAGCATTTGTTGCGAATATTTTCATTTAGCATTTGCCATTTTTCGAAGTTCCTTTTCTGCATTGCTTGGTGAATTTTTCTAGCGCATGCGCTCTACGCCTCACACAGTTGCGAAAGCAACTCTGATTTGTGTGCATGTGTGTGTGTGCAACCTGCCTAAGCTGCCTTTGTCTGTGTCAGGTAGTTTTTCCCTTGCCAGGCAGCTAGCCAGGCAGGCTTTGGGTCCATGGGCTCAGTACACTTTGTCTTGAAGCATCTCTTTTAAAATCCTCTGAAATTTCCATGTGGCACACATACGCAGGCCTCATTGTGCACATGTGTGCGAGTGTGCGTGTGCGTGCGTTTGTGTGAGAGCAACCCCTGCTAAGTAACGCACTCATCCCAAGTCCCGGCTGAAACCCGTGCAGCTGTCGTAGTTTCCTTTATTTGATTTTGCAAGTGTTGCGCGTTGTTGTTGCCTCTGCCGTTGCCTCTGCCGTTGCCTCTGCCGTTGCCTCTGCCTTTGCCTTTGCCTTGGTCCCACGTCTCAACTGTCTGTCTGCAGGTCCTTTCTCTTTTTTTAGTTCTGTGCATTTGTCCTGTTGCTAGGCGGAGTATTTTTTTCGGCTCTGCAGACATGCTCTTTGATTTAAAGACATATCGATTTTTAAGCATCTTCAACTTGTTGGCGAACTCATGCCCCGGCTAGGGTGAACCAAAGCATATATTTGGCTCACTCTGAAGCCTGCACCAGTCCAAGCATATAGCAAATATTGATTGTGGCTAAAATGAGCAATGCGCTAAGCAAATAATTAAACAAAAGTTTCCTGGCTGCTGCAGTCGGACACGGACAAAGTGCACTTGAATCCCAATTAGGCGCCGCAAGCAGCGTCCAATGGGTCACTGAACATGCAGCATGCGGACGAGCTGGACAATGGACGCTACTTTCCGGTTCTTTTTTTTTCAGTTTGCTTGTTTTTCTTCTCTTTATTTTTTTGGCTGCCGATGACGAACACTGCGAATTGACCCTGCATTGGGCCAGTGCACTTTGTGTAGCTGCCATTCGTCCCCTCTTGAATTTGATGTACGAAAATGGAAAACATTGCAAAAATTTATTGGGCCGACACCCTAATGCAGCCAGACAGACTTTTTGTTTTATGTTTTTTAGCTGCCAACCGAACGGAAAACGAGCAACAAGAATGAGTAATAAAATTTGTGATTCGTTGATTTTACCACGCGATTGAGCGGCACAGCCGGATCTGATCACACTTAATTGAGGTCCTCAATTTCTTTGTTCAATTGACAGCAAATTTTGTTATTAATATTATTTTTTCGCTGACTAAATAAAATTCTTTAATTTTTTATATTAAATTAAAAGCTGTTGAAAGTCTTATTTTTCTTATAGCAGATTTCTTATATATTACCATTTATTTTTATTTACTGTCGATCACTATATAATAATATATAGTAATTATACGTTTAGAATTCTTAGTCTGGGAATTGTGAAATCAAGAAATAATTTTTATTTTTATTTTTATCTTTTATAATCTGTTATTTTTAAAGAATTAGCTTGTTTAATCATCCATATAAATTGCGCATAAAAATCGAGTTTTATATTACTCATTTATAGGCTATATATATAGAAATAATTTTTATTTTTATTTTCATCTTTAAGAATCTGTTATTTTAATAGAATTAGTTTGTTTAATCATCCATATAAAATCGACTTTTATATTACTCATTTATAGGCTATATATACATACATACATATGTATTAATATATAGTTTTTTTTTCGGAGCCCATAAACGTATTAGCATCTTCTATATCTATCTCTCCCTCACTCCCACTCTCTAACTTACTAGCTCTCTCTCACTCTCTCTTTCCCTATCTCTCTTTCTCTGTCTATCTATATATCTCCCGCCTCTTTCTCTCTCTATGATGTAATTTATTGCTATATATGCCTAAAATTTTCTTGTTTATGCTATAAATACGCTATTAAGGCTACACAAATTTTTGCAAATTATTTATGAAATTTTGAGTTTAATAGTGAACAATAAAGAATAAAGAACAAAAATATAGCTAAGTTATATATGGGATCGCAAATGCTTATGGCTGTGGTGTTGACCGATTACCAGATGTTTTTCAAATTGATGCGCGCAATTTGCGGCATATGTTTAATTATAGTAATTCGCAGCTGAATCGTGTAGAAGGAAAATGTGAAGAATAGAGGCTGCTTTGCATACATACATATTATATATGTACATATATATAATATATAGAGACTGCGTAGCAAAAGCATTAATTCAAAACTCTAATCAGATGAACAATTGTGAGCTGTGAAATTATATGAAATTGTTGTTTACTTTTCTTTCCTCTGTTCCACCCCAAAGTCGAGTGCGCAGCTGCGCAGCTAGTACGTCGTAGGCCAAGAGGAAAACTTGTGAATGGGGTTTGCGTTTACCCTCGTCCAAAGTTCATTAAACCTATTTGAAAGCTAACACTCGACAGGGTGTCTCTGGCCGATCCTCCCTTTATGGCTGGCCACGTGCCGACTTTGGCTGCTGCTGCGCATGCGTCGCTCAATCCCTCCTCAAATAGTAAAATTCATTAGATAGCCATAAAAAAACAGAGAACATTGCTAAGAAAAATCATAAAGAACTTTGAGTATTTTGGTTGCCAGGGTACACTGCACTCAAGTTTTAATTAAGTGCTAAAAAGCAAACAAATTGTCTATCAAATTCATTTATATAGAAACTTCTACGATTAGCCAAAGACACATGCCAAGATGGACAGACTGGCGGGGACTGGCTGAGGGTCAGGCGGATGGACAGACTCCATGTGGATATCCATGTCCATGAGCCGTGTCTATGGCAAGTTCATAAGCGACATATGTCACAGCCAGACAGACCAAAGAAATTGATAGACATATACATACATACCCATACAACTACGTATTTGTATAGATATATTTATGTATGTGTGAAATCGTGACTTCCTGCTAGTCTTAGTTTTTTTTCTCTCGTCTTTAAAGCACGCCAATGTCTGGCTGTGTGGGGGAGGAACGTTTGCTACTTTATGGCTGACAGCAGGCACAAGACGACATCGAAGTGGATTTTCTATTGCCCCATTGCTGCCCATTTGCCCATTTGAGGTTTAATTAATGACATCCACATCGACAGTAGTTGCCTTCCACTCTGGAACTGGGCATTCCAGTTCTCAAATGAAATGTGTAACGAACTCGGAAAATCTGAATTTATGGTTTTGGTTTTGATAAAGGCATATATTTAATGAAAATAGAATAATGGTCTGTAAAGTTTATGAAGTGGTACTGTAGGAGTTTTCTCAATAGATTTATAATCGAAAAACTAACTTTCTTAAGTTATGCTCAAAGCTTCAATTTGATTAAAAAGTAGGCTTTAATTAATATATTCAACTCTATAATATATTCAACTTTGCTCTGTATTGATATAGTCTAGGCTGCCGTGAGAGAAAAAGAAATTAAATACAAAATCAAATGATTTGCAGGCTCTGTATGGAAACGTGGATAACTTCACTTCTATACTATAACTTTACTTCAAATAATATTATTCATATATTATTAATATTTTTTGAATACTAATAATAATGTATAAATTTGAATGTTCATTGTGAATTTTTTGTATAAATAATATTTATATATTTTATTTTTAATATTTACAAATATTTATATACAAATTTTATTTGTATGTTTATAATTATTAATAGATATATTTTTTTTTATTTGTATTTATTTATTTTTATAATTAATATTTATTAAGTATATATTTTATTATATATATATATTTATTTTTTTATTTGTAAGTTTATATTTATTTTTTATATATATTTTATTTTTATTTGTATTAATAATTAATATTTATTAAATATATATTTTTAAATTTGTAAGTCATATTAAATTTAATTTATCCAATACGTTAATAAAATATATAAATTCATATTTTAGAGTATTGACTATTCCACACAACTCTTAGCCAGTTTACTCCATTGTCTGTGTGTGCTTCCCTTTTCCTGTATGCATAGTTTTGCTGATAGTTTGTATAGCTTTATAAATAGTTGGCGTTGTCGCAAGTCTGCGGGTCTAATTCGACTATCATATGTGGCAGCTGTGGACAAATTGTTGGCACGTTTCAGTTTGATGGATTTACATATACATAGATGCGGGCGATGTGTTGTGGCGATGAAAGACAAAGCAGAGCTTAGTACAGTTTATAGTTGAAGAGATTTAAGCTTATGTTGATAAAAGATATAAAAGAACAACTTCAAAATTCAAAACTGAGCTCAATGAAAATGGAGGATTATTAAAAATAAGAGTTAGGGGAAATACTTTGGTACTAGTATTAGTAGAGAATTAGTAATTATAATTAAACTAATTTAAAAAATATATAATAATAAAATGGTTTTAAAATATAATATTCTAAAAATTATAATATTTAACTTTTATCTATTTTTATTAAATTTGTTGAATAATTAATTAATTAATTTGAAATTAAAATAATATATTGTGAATCCTTTAAACTGTCTACTAACTAAACAAATTTTAATAAATATATTTTAGCAAAAATAATATTTCTATTTTATATATCTTAAAATATTAGTAATAATTTTAGTATTATTATAATATTATTTAAAATAAAAATTATTATTATAATAATATTATAATCATACAAAATCTGAAAGCAAAACATATATGTATAAATTCATTATTGTTGACCAATTACTTAATTACTAATTCTAATATTTAAATTATAAACATTCCCACATTCTTCTCGCAGCATTTAATATTGTTTAAACAACTTGACTTGAGTTTACAAATCAAATAAGTTTTAAGGGTCTCACACACACATAGACACACTTTGATTGATAGACAGCCACGCCTATTTGCGCCACTTTCAGCTTTATTATTTAACACTGTGCTACACAATTCGCAAAGCAAATTTTGCACCTTCAGCAGGTAGTTGGCTGGGGGTGGGACTTTATTTACTAAAGGGTTGCCATTCGAGGGTTGTTGTGTTTTCCTAATCAAATTACTTGCATTTCATTAGCATTGGGTAAGGTCTCATTGCTGTTGTTGTTGTTGTTGGCACTTAAAATCGATAGATATATGCAAGTGAAAAGTAATTAATTTATATGTATATATACATATCTAAAAAGCAACGTCTTTTTTACTTTTACCATATCCATCATATAAGACGTGAAATATCTAAACTAATCCTAACCCTCACAATATTTTCCTTCTGCCATTGCAGCAGCTGAGTCACCGGGCGTCTACAGCTAAATAACCGCGTGTGTTCACATCCAAAAGGGTGTTTTGTGTTTTTCGCATAAAATCGATACAACCCCAAGCCGGAAAACTCATAACCCAGACGAGACTACAGAGACGGCCTACATCATGATGATGATGATGATGATGCCCAACGAATGCCACAAATGGCTAACGCTGTTCGCAGCTGTTGCTCTACTTGGTGAGTAATTTATAAATTTCATTAGATTTTCTATTTTACGATATTAGTTTTCGGCGGAAAATGCTATGCTTTCATGGCACTTGAGAAAATATCACGAAGCATACCATGCGTCAATCCGGAAAACTTTGAAATTTGTCAGAAAAGTTTCCCACGGTTTTTGAGTCTTTAAAATAGAAGCAACAAATTAGTATAGAATTAGTCTTTTACTAAACTTTTGTTTAACTGCAACAATCTCTTCTTCTCGCCATCTCTCTTTCTCGCTCTCCGATTCTCTCCGATCTCTTTATAAATAGAATTTTGTAAAAACAAATAGTCAACGCGGCTACATTTTGATCATTTCAAAATTGTGCAATGTTTCTTTTTGTTTCTTTTTCTTTACATTCCCGACTCTGTTTACTCCATTTACATTTCAACTTTTACTTCTGGCTGCGCTTTTATCTTATTGACACAAAAACTCTGCTAAATGCTCTACGAAAGTCTGCTGTACTTAGATAAGAATTATGCTTAGCATTCGAGTTGTGTTTGACTGCAGCAAATGTGCTTCAACTGTTTGCCTTCAGTTGTAAGTGTGCCGTATGCTTGATGAATGCATTCTTAGAGATAGTATATGCCTCGTAAATGTGTAACAATGGGTATATGAGTTGTATGTATGCATATGTTGTGGACATTAGTTCAAGTATGTCATATAAAAAGCTGATATACTTAATATATCAATCATATGTAAAAATAATTTTTACTATAAGAGTAAAGCTCATGCCTGCGCAGCTTGCAGGGTATATGCTAGTCGGGCACTCCCTACTAGAATACTCGAGCCCAGTCTATACTCTTCGAGGTTTTTTCGAATATGCAGAACCATTTTCAGCATACTTTATTATATTATTAGGCCATGCTTTTATCTATAACGATTCATTGACTCCCTGTGCTGGGAATGAAAGTTTTCTTTGGTATAAGAATGAATGCTACAGTGCCTGTTACAAGCGAACAACTTAAATGGAACAGACTGGGTGAAGTGCACCACATTGAGTTGTTCAGCATTAAATGAACATGATTATGTGCGTAGCTGTGTAGAAATATGAGTAAGGAAATCGTATATATGTATATAATCTACTATCAGTTGATAGAAGGTATATGTATTTCGCAGATGTATAAATTTCGCATATAAAGAATTATTGTACACAAATGGCAACAGTTTCAGGGGAAAACATTTAACCTCTTCCGATATCGTTCAAAAATCAATTTGATTGTTCAAAGGCCACGAGATAGTTAGAAAAGAAAAACTCTCACTGCTTTTATAAAAAGATATGAGAGTTGTATTTTATATAAGTATAAATAAAATAAATGTATATATATTTGTGTATATGTGTATATTATTTAAGAGAAAGTATGACCCCATACAACTTCTAGGTTATATATTTATAATTTGCCCATGTTACACGTGTCGTATGCGCAATTTCGTTGTTGCTTTTCTTCAACTGTAAATAGAAGATTTGGAGCAAGCCCCTTGAAGCCGCATTCGCAGAGGCAGCTAAATATAAATGGACACAAAAAGCAACGGCGCACGAACATGTACAAGAATGAAATAAATGAATTTTTGTTTGCGAATAAAAAAATTAAAAATTCAATTACGTAATTTCGCATACTCACAATTGAAAGCAATCAAATGAAATCGAAACCAGTTTAGAATAGAATGCAAATGGAAGAGAGAAGAGTAATTGAAGTATGTGTATGTAAAAAAAGTCAGACTTTTGAATGGATCAAGAATGCCTTATATACATATTACTTAACTAAGGTTGACAGATGACAATGGATAGATGAATATAGAGGTATAATATAAATACATATATGACCAAGAAATGCTTTTCTATTGCCTTTAGTAAATTCCATACTTAACACAGGGTATATACAATAAAAGACTATTTATAATATATGTAGAATATGATATATCTTCATTTCTATTGGTTCAAAGGCAGCGGCACACGAGCAATTCTCAGATACAGATACAGAATGCCAAGCAGAAGATACAATGCCAAAGTTGATTTTATTCTTTATTTCTTGCTCTCGAACGGCTGGCGCGCATCTTGCGCTGATTGTGCGGGTCATCATTCAATTGAAATTGATTAAAAACATTTTGCGCCAATTTTCCCTGCCCATAACTGAATACAGACAACAACAAAAAATGTAAACAAGCTTTTATCCCACACACACACACACACACTCACACAGATAGCTCAACATAATGTAAGCTAAAATGCATCTTTTATTTTCGCTGGCAGCAGCAACGCATTTAATTCGCATTTAATTCAATTGGTTTGAAATTCAACACACTGAGATAATGCGCTGCAGCAGCGAATCGCTGTATCTACAGGAAGCGAACAATTGAATACAGCTCGAGTAACATTTATAGAAACACAAGCATAATAATAATAATAATAATAATAATACATGCCAACTACATTTTATGGATATAAATCGACAGTCTGGACTGCTGGAATGTTGAGGCTAGAAACGGAATGTCCCAGTTGAAATAACTTTGTTTTGATAGAACTTTGAATGGATGGGAAAGATCTCTTAAGTAAATTCAGCGAGAATTCTTATCTAATACTTGAAAAGTTTCAGCTTGTTAGAATCAGAAGAAAAGTCTTTTAAATTGTTTGTATGCTTATGAAGCTTTTCTCTTTTAAAGGTCTCTTTTCCCAGTGGGTATTAAAAGCTCGTTAACCAAAATATATTTCTACTAAAGTACTTAGCTGATTTGTTTTTAAAGTCATTTAAGTTAACGGTTTAAGAACTCTTTTTTGGTTATGTCTTTACTTAGCGAGTAACTATGTTCAATGCTTCTATAAGTTTCACAGATGTATTATACTTAGAGTGTCATATCATTCAGCTTCTGTCATGTAGTCTCATATCTATAGTTTTGGGCAAATGTTTGTTAGAAGAGCTGGGCTATGCAATATGAGCATTTCAATCATTCATATGATTATATTTTCTATTTCGTGTGCAATAGATAGATAGATTTAATATTTGTACATGAATTCAGTCTTTGGTATTGATGTACCATCCATTGAGTCTCGCAGCATTCAGCTTTTGTCATGCATCTCACTTAACTCAATCTTCAAGTATTCTTTTTGTAACCTTCCTAGAATAGTTGGCCTACAGTTTCATAATCATTCATAAGCCTTTACCTTTAATTTAGCGAGCAATTACATTTAAAATAACAACATTCCCATGAATTTCCTAGATGTACCATACTTAGAGTGCCATATCATTCAGCTTTTGTCTTGTAGTCTCATATCTATATAGTTTTGGGCAAATGTTTGCTAGCAGAGCTGAACTATGAACTGAACTGAAATAATGTGATTATGTTTTACAGTTTGTGAACAACTATGATACTTGTCTTACACAAGTTTCATGGTTTCAGTTTTTGGTATTGATGTACCTCCCATCGAGTCTCGTAGCACTGAGCTTTTGTCATGCTGCTGCCTTTAGTCAAGTTTTAAGCTTTGTTTTCACATTCACTGAAAGAGCTGGCCTACAGTTTCATAGTCATTCATAAGGCAATGTCTTTTATGTAGTGAGCAATTATGTTCAATATTTCCACAAGTTTACAAGATGTACCATACATCGAGTGTCATATCATTCAGCTTCTGTCATGCAGTCTCATAACAGTTTGCTGTCGCCATACTTTCGCAAGATAGCCCTGATCTGAAAACTTGTACAGGTCTGTAAATCATATGATTATGCTGTCTACTTCACGTGCAATGATGATCAAGCATACAAGCTTAATGGTGTTCAGTCTTTGGCATTGATGTACCTTCAATCGAGTTTCATAGCATTCAGCTTTTGTCATGCAGCTGCTGTAACTCAAGTTTCAAGTTTCGTTATTAAGCTAGTTACTAGATTAGTATCATATATGTATGGCTATTATCTAGAAAAATAAGAAACAACTATTTAGCTCTGCCTTTTGCCAATGGCTCTTGCTACACATTACGTCAGGCTGTGCGCTCATGAATTGTCTCGATTGAAATGACAGGCCTCAAGTGAGAGATGAGAACGAGATGATGTTCAACACACGCACACGCACACTCGCACTCACACCAGCACGCACAGAGATCAGATCAGTGAACCGAGCTGCCAAAATAAAAGCCATTTCCGTTATACACACACACACACGCGCGGAGGAGAAAAGGAAAAAGAAAGCAGCGGGGATCGAAGAGAGACGCGTATAATTACAAATGATTGATGTGCACTAGCCAAGGCAGGGAGATTCGTAGCCTCGCAGCCTGCTCCCTATCTGGAGAAGAACAGAAGCCGACGATGGAGGCATATCACACGCGGCGCTTGTCCAAACAATACGAGAAGAGACGTGAAGAGCTGGGAGGAGCTAAGAAGAGCAGGCACTTGAAATATAGAAGAGCAGCAGCTGCTGCTGCATAGAAACTCAATTCCACATATGTATACATACATATATGTATGTGCATTCTATACATGATTTATTTTTAATGGTTCTCTCGAAACGTCTCTCTCTCTCTCTCTCTCTCTCTGTCTCTCTGTGCATGCTTTCCGTTTATTATTAGTTATTATGCTTGCGCCAAAGTGCAGGAAAATTGTCGACACAGCCGCAGGAATGTCTGCCAGCGACTGTCTGCCAGCGACTGTCTGCCAGCGCCTTTGTTTGGGGCTGTTTGGGGCTGGATTCGCTGGAGCGCTGAGACACAATCATGCAGCGGCACTTTAATGGCTAAAGTTTGATGTTATTATGCGGAGTTCGCCGAGTTTTGTGCTGTGTAATATTGGAAAATCAGTTTGCTTGTCTGCCGCTCAGGCGTGCCTTACAAATCCTCCAAAGCTGCGACATCAAAGAGTCAATGTCTGCGCCATTTAAAGCATTTGTCATACATATTTCGCCTAAGCTCATTAGGCATTTCTATAGCCAACCCAGATATGTCTTGGACACATTTACAAACACATATGTAGCATATATTGAAAGCAGTCGGCAGCCGAAAATATTTTACGAGCTGCTGCTGAAAATGCATCGCTGGCAATTTATGCGTCTGTAGGCCTAGAAAACAAAAAGAAATGTTATGGGGCAAGATTTCTGGCACTTAAGTTAAGAGCGTGTCGAGTAAGTGCATAGCCTAGAAGTCGTTTCAGACAATTTATGAAATAGCATTCAAATATATGTTAGGGCGCGAAGAGATTACAAATTTGAGCAGTTTGCTAGATGAAAAAAATTCCAATTTAAACAAGTAAGAAAGCTCTAGTCGAGACTGTTCGACTACGAGATCCCCTGAACCCTTCGAGCAACTGATATTTCAATAATAATTCGCACATACACACGCACACACACACACGCATACAAACAAACACACGCGCACACACACACACACGCATATACAGGCGATTGAGCTCGGGTTGCGCTGCAGTGTTGGCGATATTATGAGAACTTATTTGTGGAATAATTTAATTTCTAGACGTACGATCGTAATGAAACTTTCAGAACGTAATCATGATGTATAAATGTATGTGTATACCGAAGCACAAGTCTCTAGTATTTGATATACGACTTTTACAAAGATGAGGGTGAGGGGGTGGATTTAGGGGTGGGGGGTAAATTTTAACAAAAACCGAAATTGTATAAAATACATCTTTATATACATTTTAAATTTGGAGACTCTAACTTGAAAGATGTAGGAGATATAATTATTTAAGTGATCTTCGATAAGGTTTTTTATCGATAAAAAAATATCGGAATGAGTTATCGTTTTTTAGTGATAAACTCGATCTGCGCGTGATATATACGGACATTTTAAAAAAAAGTTGAAGTCTCTAGCTCTTATATCTTCTGAAATCGACGCGTTCATACATACGGACGGACGGACGGACGGACGGACGGACGGACAGACAGACGGACAGGGCCAAATCGACTCAGCTTGTCGCCCCGATCAAGAATATATATACTTTGTGGGGTCTGCCACGCCTCCTTCTGCCTGTTACATACTTTTAACAAAACCATTATACCCTGATTTCCCATTTTCAATGGGTTCAGGGTATAAAAAGATTTGATTTTAATACTTACTAAATTCTATTCACAAACAATGCTTTTAAATAGAAATACTTATGGAATAGTGAATATGGATTATGACATGTCTCAATACATAATAAATGAAATGAAGGAAATAAGTAAAATAAATATAGTTTTATATAGTAAATATATAAAAATAAAACAAATAAATTATAATAAAAATATTAAAAAAATGTACCCAATAAATAATAAATAAATATATAAAAATAAAAGAAATAAATAAAAAAAATCAAAATATTAAAAGAAACAGCAATTAAATATATTAAATAAATTATACAAAAAATCCTTATTATTAGATAATCAAATATATGTTAAACTATTTACAATCTGCATTAATATGCGGTTAAATAAATAGAATAAATAAATATATTTTGAGATCTGTATGTTTTCCTTTAATATTATTTTCAAAATTTTGTTAAAAACAGAGTCCAGAGTCAGAGTATATCATCTTCCATTGAATCTCTTCTTTTTGTTGCCTCTACCGAAGCTTAGTTGAATAACTTAATATTTTATCTATTGTAAAACACACATTTAATTTAAAGCAAGGCATTCGCGGCATTAACAAATTGTTTTTAATTTTGTTGTGTGCTAAGGCAACAACAGATCTCACGCATTCATCTCTCGGCATATTAATTATTGTGCCGCACCGCTTAAGCGTCATTATCGTCAGCAACATCATCATCAGCATGAATATTTTACACTTTGGGGTGAAAAGCAGAGCTTGGTCACCAGCATTTGTTTTATTTTTATACCCTGAACCCATTGAAAATGGGAAATCAGGGTATAATGGTTTTGTTAAAATGTATGTAACAGGCAGAAGGAGGCGTGGCAGACCCCACAAAGTATATATATTCTTGATCAGGGCGACGAGCTGAGTCGATTTAGCCCTGTCCGTCTGTCTGTCCGTCCGTCCGTCCGTCCGTCCGTCCGTCCGTCCGTCCGTCCGTATGTTTGAACGCGTCGATTTCAGAAGATATAAGAGCTAGAGACTTCAACTTTTTTTTAAAATGTCCGTAAAAACAGCGCGCATATCGAGTTTTTCACTAAAAAACGATAACTCATTCCGATATTTTTTTATCGATAAAAACCCTTATCGAAGATCACTTAAATAATTATATCTCTTACATCTTTCAAGCTAGAGTCTCCAAATTTAAAATGTATATTAAGATGTATTTTAGACAATTTCGGTTTTTGTTAAAATTTACCCCCCACCCCTAAATCCACCCCCTCACCCTCATCTTTGTAAAAGTCGTATATCAAATACTAGAGACTTGTGCTTCGGTATGCACATACATTTAAACATCATGATTACGTTCTGTAAGTTTCATTACGATCGTACGTCTAGAAATTAAATTATTCAACAAATAAGTTATCCTAATATTGCCAATACTGCAGCGCAACCCAAGTGCAATAGGTTATAAATTTATAGCTCCTACATTTTTAGAGCTATAGTCTCCAAATTTTAAAAGTATATTCCAATGCATTTTATACAATTTCGGTTTTTGTTATATTTTGGATACCGGCTCCAAATTCATCAGAATCCCCAGTGAAGGTCAGATTCTAGTATAGCTAATTGTGAATGATTTGATTTGATGTATTCTTTTAAATGCCAAATATTCAATAGAATATGTAGATCATATGCTGAAAGTTTCATTAAATTCGGTTTAGTCAATCGACGTTAAAAAATAACAAAATGTTTGGCCAATTAACAAACGCACGTGCTGCAGCAACAGCAGTTTTCCAATACGTGTGCACACATACATTCAAACATCTTCTAGCACATTCTTTGAATCACATCAGCAGTTAGTTTCGTTTAGTTCTGCTAGATGGCGTTGCATCAGTGAATCTATTTCAGTTTTGACATTTGAGTGGCGTTATGGTAGAGGGCGCGGCGCTCGATCGCGAGGTCCCCGGTTCAAGTCCTGCTGGGCGTATTGTAGTTTTCTTTTAATTGCTTCAAAACTTTTATATATTTGTGATTAAATTTCTCTTATATTTTTTCAAAAATCGAAATTGAAATTTTAACATTTTTATTAGTTTGGTTGTTCTTGCACATTCTTAAAGTCACATCAGCAGTTAGTTTGACTTAGATTTGGTAGATGGCGCTGTAGCAGTGAATCTATTTCAGTTTTGACATTGAAAATTAAAACAGAAGGGTGGCGTCAAGGTAGAAAGCGCGGCGCTTGATCACAAGGTCTCGGGCTCAAACCCGGAGCGTGTCGGAATTATCTTTTTTAATTGTTTCAAAATTTTTATTTATTTAATTAAATGAGTTTTCTATTTAATTTATATTTTTAAATACATCGAAATTGAAATTTGAACCATACTAAATGTGCTTTTCTATTATTTTGGTTCAGGGTAGTATCTAGTCGAGCACTCTCGACTAGAGTTTTCTTACTTGTTTTTTTTGTTTTTGCTGGCTCAAAAATGTTTAGAGCCGCACGCGCTGTTGCCACATTTCATATATACATATACATATACACGACAAGCCCCTGGATATGGGACTAGGACGAACAGCTGAGAACTGAGAACGGAGAGCGGTGCACGGAGAATAATATTTCCGCTCCCTTTCACTCATGCTTAGAGAGGAGTACGTCCCATTGGGCGGGTGTGTTTGTATATGTGTGGGTGACTGTATGAGTGTGTGTGAGTTTGTTTTGCTGCCTGAGTTATGTAGGTATGCGAGTAAGTGGAAATTAAGTAGATATACCTACGACTACTCCCTGTCCCACTCTCTCTCTCTCTCTCTCTCTCTCTCTCTCTCTTAGCCAGCGCATAAATATGATTGTGTTGACAGTTATGTTTCATAAATAAAACACTGTGAATATACAAATTAGTAAACGCTTCCTTAGAAATACAATCAAGAATCGCGATACGCATCAACTGCTCACACTAAATAAATATATATATGTATATACATATAGGTGATATTCCTTGACTTTTGGTGTTGAATTATGTGGCATTAAATTAAGAGAAAAAAAACAACAATTTTTATCAGCTCAACGAGGCTAGGGAAATCTGTTGGAGTCATCTTCATTAACACAAAGACAAAATTGAGTTTAACATAATTTTGGCGCCCCCCTCCTTAAAGGAGAAGAAGAAGCGAGAAATCAAGCCATAATTTGTTAAATATTTGATTGCCTCGCCCAGAGAGCGAACGAGGTGACATTTATCAGGCAGACATCATCAGAGTCGAGTCGCGTATGACAGGCATGCCAAGCGCTGGCCCCTATAATAGGAGTATGTTTTTTTTTTCTGTATATAAACTGAGTCACGTTTTTGTTGTTGTTGCTTTTTGGGAGCTGCCAACTCGTCGTCGTCGTGGGCTTATCTTGGCTCTGTAATCTGGCTAACGAGCGTACCGGCAGGCAACCAGAGAGAGAGAGAGAGAGAGAGACAGACGAACAGACAGACAAAACAATTCTTTTATTTCACGTTAAATATATTTAAAGTTCCATTGCTCGCGTGTTTATTCTTCATTTTTTGGCGTCTCGTTCAGCGGGCCTTAATTAATTCGAGTCGCTTTTTATGTATGCAAAGCGCGTCTGGTTTGTTTCTCCTTTTGTTTTATTTTGTTTTTGAGTTTTTTTTTGTTTTTTTTTTGCCCGCTTGGGCTTGCTTCCTTGCAGACTCTCTTAACACATTCCCATGCACTATAAAAGAGGCTGACAAACCCGCCCACACAGTGCGTACAGAAACCACCCTCCCGTTGTCACACTCACTTACTCTCATACTCCCTCACTCTCCCGCTCTCTCTGTCTCTCTTACACTCTTACTGTCCCTGTCTTTATGTGACAGTCATCAGTCTAACACCCTCTCCCACCCCCCACACAAGTAGCCATCGCGCGTCAACTTCAGCATTTGCCTCTACGTCTGACATCTGCAGCCACTGTCATCAGCGTCTGCATACGCACAGTGGGACGAAAGTTGATAGAGCATAATTATAATATAATAATTTATTATCTGATTTTACATAGATATTTTAGCAAGTTATAAATATGGAAAGCTGAATTTAAATATAATGCAGAAGTAAATTGGATTTACTATTTTATTTATATATTACGTGCTCATATGTATATACATACAAATGCTTCAATTAATGTCTAATCTACTCATCGCATATTCTATTATCACTTATCAGAATGCCGAAGCTTTTCAATAATATATTTGATTTATTTTATTTATATATCACATGTTTATACTTATACGGAGCTAATGCATTAATTCGTGTCTAATCTAACAATCGCAATTACCATTATCGCTTATCAGCCCTGATGTGGTGGTACTGGTAGAGCTGTTGTGCGTTCCCAAAGTGTAAGCTTGTTAATGTCGATGGCGAGCGTAGAGAGTATAGAGAGTATATTTATTAACCAAGAACGATGGTGGCTCTCAATCTCAGTCTCTGCTAATCGTGCCTGCCCGACTTTAGCTTTAGTTGAAATAGATTTATAATTATGTTAACTTTTTGTGCCACTGTGCAGGCAGTTCGTTCAGCTCACCAAGTGCATAACAGAATTTCATATGCGCTCTACCTACTACTACTCTCATTTATGACGACCCAACCACATGCTGGTCCACGACTCCTGCCTCACATCTCCTGTCTCCCATCTCCTGCCTCCCGTTTCCTGTCGCCTGTCAACTTAGCGGCATCTCACGTGCTCCAGGCTGCCGTAGACACAAGACAAACACACATACATACATTCAAGCACATGGTCGCTCTCTTTCTCTCTCTCTCTCTCTTTCTCTCCCTCTCTATGTCCTGTCACCTTTCCATCAACAGACCACAAGCTGGACTAGGTGGTTTTAGCTGTGGTTTTAGTTGTCGCCGCTGACTTTAATTGAGCTGCGAACGAGCACCGCGCGGACGGTGCTAGCTCGCTCGAATTCTAAGCCAGCTTCGCGTGGGCTACGTTGCAGTAAGATTCAGCTAATTGCAGTTTGGCCAAACACTGATTAAAGCTCGCATTGGCCGCTCTAAACGTGACTCTGTGTGGGTCTTAGCCGCGACACGAATCTAATGAAAGAGCGAATTAGTGAATGAGTGGGCAAAGCTGCAAGCCAATTCCAAATGTTTGGCGGTGCTCGAACAGCTGGCGAACAGGTTTTTATGGCTGTCAGCAGATGTTTCTGCTTTCCACACACACACAGAAGTGTGCTTTATATATATGTATATATGGTTATAAGAGGTATTAGAACGGAATACTAAAATCTGTCTTATATTTAGGCATATTTATTGCCAGTTTTAATGGCATCGATATAGTTATATTGATTTTGCTGCTCTAATTTTTATTAATTTCTCATTTGGCACACCTTTATTCTATATTTATGATATATTATTTAACTAGATATATATTCTACAATATTATTGATTTATTTTTATTTTTATTAGTTTTATCAAATATATTTAGTATTTTTATTTTTATGAATATGAATATATGAACATTTATAATAAATTATATATATTGACTAAATATATATTCTACAATATTATTTATTAATTTTTCATTTTTATTAATATAAATAAATATATAAATTAATATGATAAATTAATAAAATAAATTATATGTTAACTAAATATATGTTTTACAATAGTATTTACTAGTTTTTATTTTTATTAATATAAATAAATAAATGAATTAATATCAATAAATAATATAATGAATTATATGTTGACTAAATATATGTCCTACAATATTATTTATTAATTTTCATTTTAATAATTTTATCAAAAAGGTATATGTGTTAATCATAAAATAAAATTATTAATTGATGATTAATGATAAACATATTTATGATAACATATTTATTTAAAATTTGTTGTTTTTTAAATTTTGTGTTATTTTTTGATTTTTTACAAATTAAATCAAATATATATATTATTTTTATCTTTGTCAATTTCATCAAATTAGATATTTATGATAACTTATTATTTATTATTTATTTTTATCACACATTATCTCTCTGCATCTCCCTCAAATTTTGTATGCTATTACGTCTTATCAATTTGTTGATTAATAAAAATAATATACATAAATATACATATACTGTATATACATATATAATATATAACTAACTTGCATACGTATAATCTTATATGTGGACTCTTATAATAGGAGAGCTTGTCTATAAAACAGCTCTATAAATATTTCTATTGTTTCACTCGTAATAAAAATAACATTTCGTTTGCGTGTGAGTCTATGTGTGTATGTGTATGTGTGTCTTGTAAACCAACCTCCAAACTGACCTGTCAACTGTGACCTGTGACCCGAGACCTGTAATCTAGGTGCGTGCTGAACGGCATATTTGGGGCGCGTCATACGTGTGCCTATTGAGCTTCTGCGCTTTGCTTTGGCTAGACAGGAAATTATTAATTTCTTATTTCCTTTCATTTTCATTGCTTTCCCAACACGCATCATCGATGGGCGTTACAAATAATTGCGTGTTTTGTTTGGGACACTGTAAGTGTAACGGGGCAAGGGCTAATTAACGGAGGCGGGGCTGGGTTTGGGTATTGCTGGGGCGTCAATAGGCAAAGGCGTTGGCAGGCATTGAAAGTAAAATTGAGAATATCTATATTGATATATCTATATATCATATATCGCATATGCAGCTATATTATGTTGTCTTTCATCTATTTCTTAGCAATAATACTCCTTGTTTTCTCTTCAAGCCATTGCTTCGACTTGAAATTCTTTAGCTATGCGTCATTTGAGCATACTTTCCGACAAATGCTTTTCTCATACATATTTGTTTATGTGGCTGTCGCTGTTCGCGCTACTGTTTACTTACTGTGGCGCCAGCGTTGCCTGCATTTGATTCTAGACTCGAGTGACAGAGGGCAACGCGACCTTAGCACCCATTAACGACACTTGCAATCCCCTACGCACTTAATCACTTTGCCACATACGGAATTGCGCTATATTTACTGCACTCAGAAGTCGCCCAGTTGTATATACATATACATATGTGTATAGCTATATTTATATCTGTACTCTATGAGCGTAGTGAATTGAGAGACGCAGTTAAGTTGAGTTTTTTTTCTGCTCAGATAAATCGCATGAGTCGAGCAGCTGCTAGCGTCATCAGCATCTAGAAAGAGATTGCCGGCAAAAAAAAAGTATAAAACCGGTTCCGTTGGTTTGTTTATTGTGCTTGCCGTTTGCCAAAAACCTCAAGATAGGGTAAAAACTGACCGAGCCACTTTAATATGTCCATGCCGAAAACACCTGTCGACAAGATTTCCTAAAAAAGACAAAAAAAAAAAAACAGACTCTGATTCCAAAAGGTCGAGGCAAAGCAGTGCAGCGAAATGAAGAAGACGTTGTATAAAGCCAAGTGTAATGGGTAGAAGCTATGCAGTTGGGTATGGCACACTGGGAGATGCCCTGCAATTATTTATAATTAATCAATAATTAATATATAAATCTCATGAAGACAGACTTTTAAAGTCTTTTAAAATATTGTCTAAAGCTGTCTTAGCTATAATCTATATCTATATATAATTTATACATTCTGGCGATGCCTTAAAATATATCTATATAATGACTGTATGGTATGTTTGTGTGTTCCAACTATTCTTAAAAGTTCTTGGAGGCAAAGTCAATAGATTTGCTATTCTCTGCAGAGTAATCTCTTAGACAGATAAGATATACTAAACCACAGCATCTAAAATAGGTAGATAGATAAATATGTATAGCATATTTAGTGACTCAAGCTCGATGTAGCTAAAACAATAATAAATAAGAAGCTAACTTGATATGGGCTTGCCATGGGAGAGTTTGAAGCACTAAGACAGGCAGACAGACTATAAAGAAATCAACCTGTTTCACTTGACAAATATTATATATATTTCAAGGGAACAACTTCATGTGTTTATGCTTCTTGCATATACTCTTTATAGGTTCAGAAAATGTAAAAGTGTCGATTATGGATCAGTTTAAAGTTGGGTCTTTATGCAAATGAGTTGTAAAGAAAACTTGAAAAGCGAGAATTCGTTTTGCATATGAATTTATTTTACAGCTCATATTAATACTAGAGATAGACTAATACTAAAGATGTCTATAACAACTCTTGAGTTATTGAATATTAGGAATATTAAATGTATATTTTATATGATTATAGATATTCTTTCTATATTGCAAATCGAAATGAACTCAGTAGATTTCTGATTAATAATGACATATGCCTCACTTATACTCTCTAATAGTTTCCTTATTGTGAAGAACAAAAAGAAAAGTGAAAACCATCTGTGTAACAGCTGAAATATATAATTTGATTCGCAACGCCACACTTTTCAAGTCTTTTGTTTGGCATTTTGCTGAACGTGTATATAACATATATGGAATGGTATATATATCCACATACACTTATATATTTATATATGCATATGTTTATCGCTCATAAATGTCTAGATGTACAGTGTAGATTCACGTGCCCACTTCCCAGCAGGCTTGATGACGTTCATGTGGCTGCCATCTGGCTGCGACTGCGCATTTAAATATTCGAAAAGGAATTGGGCTCTTTGTGAATTCTTGGCGCGTCGTCTGCGCATTTCCTGCATTATAAAGCGAAGGAATTGTCGTTATTGGGCTACAAAGTTTGCGGTGCCTTAAAGAGACCAAACAATTGATAACTCCACATGGGGAAAGGGGGAGTGCAAAGACCCAAGACTTGGGACTTGAAGTTGTGGATGAATGAGGAATAGGTCCAATACACTTAAGACTTAAGTGTTATTCTTTTTTTAGATATTTGGCATACCCTAGAGCATTCATAGAGCAAGGCTCTTGGGCGTTCGTAGCTGTTATTAAATTTGGCTAATTAATTTATTTTTTTCAAAGCCAAAAGCTCGCCGCATGTGGCAAAACGTTTGTAGTAAAACGCTCTTTAATTGAATCTATTATGTTCATTCATTCATTCAACTCCCTAAGAATTTTTTTTTGGTATTTTACAACACTGGCAAACACACACACACACACACACACACACACACACACACACACACACACACACACACACACACAGTTCTGTCCCGCTGTGCGCGCCCAACTTTTAATTACTCTCGCTGTTCATTTGTCTGCAATTCTAGCCGTTTGTTTTGAAAGCCTAGCTGAACATTAATTAATGCCAGAATTAAAATGATAAATTAGTGACAAGTGCCCGCATGACCCATAAAAACCAAATTAAATAATGCGCCACTGAAGGACATGCAAAAAAGTCATTATAGCTAAAATGCTACAAAAATGCTTTTAACTGTGTAGAACAAATGTTCTGAATTTAATTTATAATAATATTAAAATGAAAATATGAAAAAGAAAAAATTATAATGAAATAAATATGACATAATATAAATTTATCACATAATAAATTAAAAACAAAATACATTTATTAATATTAACATATAAAATAATAAGTTTAAGCCTAAATTATAAAGTATAAATTTAATATATATATATGAAATTAAAAAAATAATTACATTATAAATATACATTAACAAATAAATAAATTTGTAAAATATAATAAATTATATTAAAAATAAAAATATTCATTAACAGATTATTTGAAGTAATAGATTTGTATTAACAAAAATAAAACATTAAATTAAATTAAATAAATCATAACAATAAATTTTGCAACATAAAATTTGCATTTTGTTAGTAATTAATAATTTAATAATTAGTTTAATCTAAAGTTCTGTTTTAAGCAACAGAACTATGTTGTTAGCTCTAACTGAAACCTGAAGCCTTGAAATCTATATACATACTACTTTTTTCTTAAAAAATAAAAAATTTCAACCCCCAAATTGAGACTTGAAAAATGTGAAAACGTGCCATAGTTTAAGTTAAATTTGCTCAAAGAATGTTCAGCAAAATTCCATATAAAATCTGGCACATTTATTTACTTTACGCTATTCATATTTTTCATACAGGCTGAGGATAGTTTTATTTTGATTGCAAACACCTGTGCGGGCGGAAGGGGCGTGGCATGGTGCATGAAGCATGCCAGTGCATAAAATTGTATATAAAATTGGATGCCAATGGAAGAAGAGTGAGAATCCCAGCAGGGACGGCAGTTGATTCTTTGTGCTCGTCCCTCGACCTGGTTGCTCTATGCGCTGATCTCTGTTGGCTTTTGTTGTACAGCAGCAGCATCCAAAGTGTCAACGAACGATTTTTTGCCCCGTTGCCTTTTGTTTGAGGTTTGCGTTTTGTGGGTGTGTGTGTGTGTGTGTGTGTGTGTGTGTGTGTGTGTGTGTGTGTGTGTGTGTGTGTGTGCAGAGGAAATGAAAGACCAGTTTTTAGTAGTTGATGCTTTTGTTGTTGTCGTTGTTGTTGTCAGAGCAACATCGACACACTTCAGTACGTACTCTCGTTCGAGTGTGCTGCGGCACAGTCACTGATCCATGGCATTCAATTGTTGAGCAGCAGCGGGCAGCACAAAAGCCGAACAGTTGACAATTGAGTTGAGTTGATGGCTGACAAATATGATGACAAATATATGTATGTACATATATGCGGACTTTGAGCATCTAGGCACAACTTCCGTTGTATTTGCCCTGAATATTTAAAATGTTTTGCGCGCTTTTAATTGCATTGTACTAATTATCTCTCTCTCTCTCTCTCTCCTTTTATCACAGCCAACATTGGCAGCACTTTGGCTGCCAATCCACCGGATGCCGACCAAAAGGGACCAGTCTTCCTCAAGGAACCGACCAATCGCATTGACTTCTCCAACTCAACTGGCGCCGAAATTGAATGCAAAGCGAGCGGAAATCCAATGCCAGAAATCATTTGGGTACGCAGCGATGGCACCGCCGTGGGAGATGTGCCCGGCCTGCGTCAGATCTCATCCGATGGCAAGCTGGTCTTCCCGCCCTTCCGCGCCGAGGACTATCGCCAGGAAGTTCACGCCCAGGTCTACGCCTGCCTCGCCCGCAATCAGTTCGGCTCCATCATTTCCCGGGATGTGCATGTGCGCGCAGGTATGTTGGCGGTGTTCTAGAGAGAGCACGTTGGGGTCTACACGAGTGCAGAGCAAGTGTCATGGATGTTGTTTGGAGTTATTACTAGGGCTATCAGGGAAATATACGTGAATTTGAAATGATTATTCATTGAGTCTTTAAATGTCTACTAAATAATATATAAAAATTCTGAAAAATTCTATTCTAAATTGGTTCGTACTTTGACATAGTCTTAAATTTTATTTTGTATTTTTCATTTTAAATGATAAAAGTATTGTTTATTAGATTTTCCTAAAATATTTAGAAATTCGCGTTGGGTCGCAACAAAACAATAAATAATTCGAACGGCATTTCATTCTAAAACTCCATGAAAAACTTAATATTAAAAGGTAGAAATAAATAAAAAAAATTTTAATATAAATTATAAAAATAGAAAAATAATAAAAATAAAAATATAATAAAAATAAAAATATAATAAAAATAAAAATATAATAAAAATAAAATATATAATAAAAAGAAAAAAATAACAAAATAAAATATTATAAAGTCTAAAGACCAAAAATTAAAAAATTAAAATTGAATAATAGAAATCTCTTATAGATAAAAGCAAAAAAAGGTTAATAATTAAAGAATACAACAAAACAAAACAAAAAATTAAATATAATAAAAGTTAAAAAATTTAATAAAAAAATAATACATAAATATACAAGATATAATAAATTAAAATATATAAAAAAATAAATATAAAAAATTAAAAAATATAATAAAAAATAATACATAAATATAAAAGATGTAATAAATTAAAATTTATAAAATAATATATATATAACAAAATTAAAAAATATAATACAAAATATAATAAATTCTAAAAATTGAGTTAGGAAATGAATTATTAAATAAATAAATAATTAATTAATTAATAAATAATAATTATTATTAAATAAATACCTGTCCGAGTTTGAACAATTCGCAATTTATATAAACAACATCCAGACGCTTGCACTGCACTCAAATATATTATTTTTTCCACTTTCTTAGCACATTTCAGAGCAGTTACATCGTTGGTTATGCGAGGGTTCTACGTTGTTAACAGAATTGCCAGATATATTCGCTAGGCATAGAAATGACAAAATATTTGTTAAATTTTTATTTTAAGTTTGCGCATAAAAAAGATAAAACAAAAAATTTAATTGGAACCAACTTTCCTCACTTGCGGGATTGCAGCAATTGCAGGTGTTAAATAAAAAGCAGCAACAATTGTTGCCCGTTGACATTTTCGGTTAAAGTTCGCTGTTGGGGGAAACTCCAGTGTTGGCCATATGTTAAGCCAATTGTCGGGTCGGGTTGCCAAAGCAATTTCACTGCAATTAATCGTTGTGTAAGCAAAGATGTTGCTGCTGTTGTTGTTGTTGTTGATGCATTGCCTCCATCGCCGCGAAGCTGTAGTCGAGGTAACCACCGAGCAGGAGCTCGTATGCTGCAAGAAGATCCCAAACCTGGGCTGTCTGCGCTGTCAATCAACTCGCCGTGGAAATATCCATTACTTCCGCTTGCATAAACCAGCGCTAAATAGGCCAAAGTTAATGACTTTTTCCTAATTATGTTACAATCATATGAGCAACCCCTAAAGGTTCGCCACCTGGCAGCTTAGTCATCAGCCATGGGCCACCTCGCGCCACCCCGAGCGCAACGTGTTAGTCAGCCATTAGCTCACGTTATGAGACCTAACCCAAGCTCTACCTATATCGCTCTCCCCCCCTCTGGCTCATTATAGTCGCTTGGCGCGGCTCGGCTCAGTTCCTATTAACTAAGTGAATTCATCATGTTTGTTTAGAGCCAACAAAAATATGCTGAAAGTGGCGAGCGATGATAATGGGCCAGACGTGTTGTTGCCCAACATGAATTATGTCTCTCGAGCACGGGCTACACCTCCGAAATTCGCGCTGATAAAACGGCTTTAATTAATATGAAGCTTGGACCGGGCTTTATGCTGTGATTATGTTAACTTCGCACTTTCCACTTAATTGGCTCGTTTAATTGTTTTCCGACAAGCAGGAAATGCGCAAATTGTTTCCAGGAACTTGGCTAAGCAAAAATAAAAGTCATCAAGGTTGCACAGGTGTTTCGAGCGTGAGACTCTTCATAGAGCACAAATTCTAAGCTAAACGCACTTCATTTCACTTCACTTCACTTCACCCTCCTCCACAAATCACTTACAGTTGTTGCGCAATACTACGAGGCCGATGTGAACAAGGAGCACGTGATTCGGGGCAATTCGGCGGTTATCAAGTGTCTGATACCCTCGTTCGTGGCCGATTTCGTTGAGGTTGTCTCCTGGCATACCGATCAGGAGGAGAACTACTTTCCGGGCACAGAATATGGTGCGACGACAATGCAATGCCTTCTCAGCCTAGCTAGAACTCTATGTATACTCTATAGAATTAGGTTTAGGTGTACTAAAACGCATGATCATGGCATCAATACGAAATACCTTCATTAATTTTCCATTTCAAATCAACAATTGTTATCCCCGCATCTTATTATCTATTTTGTTTCTTCTATATGTTTAGTCGTTTCGCAACACTATGAAGAGGATATACACAAGGCGTTTGTCATACGCGGCAATTCGGCCATATTGAAGTGTGATATACCATCGTTTGTAGCCGATTTTGTAAATGTTATCTCCTGGCATACCGATCAGAACGAGAATTTTTATCCAGACACTGAATATGGTGTGTGATAGACCCGATCTCTCCTTCTCTTTGTGTGTCTGTGTGCTTTTCTATGTCTATGAGTGCTTGTGCGTGTGTGTTGCAAAACAGCACTACTTTAACTACTTTTGCAAACTCGATCCCAACACAACACACAACACTCTCTCACGCTCTCTCTCTCTCTCTCACACACACAGAGTACACTCTTTAACCAACACTAAGTACAAAGTACTAAGTACTAGTCACACCTACAACAACCCACACCAAATCAAATGCTTCACTAATAACTGTAAAATAAAGAGCCCACACAGTTGTATAATTGCAAAGAGCTAACGCCATTAACCAACACTGGTTAGGACAACATCAATCAGTCAGGGCTTCGTGAAGTGTTTTTCCCACAGACAACAACGGTTCGATATTTATTTATTTCTTTAATTTAAGTTTTTTGCTTGGCTTTTGCTTGGCTTTATCCATGAATGAATTTCTTTTGCTTTATGGCTTTACTTTAGTCGTTGCCCAATACTACGACACCGATGTAAATAAGGCCTATGTGATACGCGGCAATGCGGCAGTACTCAAGTGTGAGATACCCTCGTTTGTGGCCGATTTTGTTAGTGTTGTGTCCTGGCACACGGATCAGAATGAGGACTTTTTACCAGGCACTGAATATGGTTTGTTAAGCAGCAATCTACATTCATTTCTCAACTTGAGGTTATGCTACATATACAATGCTGAGAGTCTTTTGTACAGTTGTGTAAGCCCTGCTCCCCCCACACCACCCCCAAACCAATTATGTTTTCATTAACTTATTTCATTTTCTGTATTTATGTATATTACCTCTATCTCGTTGCCTGTTTTCTCAGTGCGTGTCTATGAGCCATGTTCTTAAACTACGATTATTAACCTCTCTGGCGCAACCAAAGACTTTCTCAGGGAAGTTGGCCCGAGCATAACTAAATATTTATGTGCTCTCTCATGTCTCTCATCAAATAGCGCATTAAGGTCCATTAAATGCGCTCAGCGTACTGCTGCCTCTTAAAGGGCCGCAGCTCTGCGTTTTCAATTAGGCGGCTGACAAACTTTCACACGCCCATGACACGCAAGGTGTTATGGCGCTCTGCCCCACTACCCACCCGCCTCTCTCTCTTCTCCACTCACAAAACCATTTTCATCTGAACTTCAGTTGTGCAGCAGTTCTACGAATCGGAAGTTAACAATGAGTATGTCATCCGAGGCAATTCGGCGGTGCTCAAGTGTTCCATACCATCGTTCGTGGCGGACTTTGTGCAGGTGGTTTCCTGGCAAGACGAAGAGGGTCAGCTCTATGGCACGCTCGACGATCAGCAGCAGGGCAACATGGGTACATCATAATTACCTAAGCAGTTAACTGTTAACAGTTTATATGGCATCTATATAGGAATTCCAATTTTCCAATTTTCCTCCCTTTACTTAACATTTTCTTTTCATTCTACAGCGCGTGGTATTTCTGCATATTCTCTAGGCATATTATTGCTTCATAATACTTTTCCCCCTTTTGCAGTCGTTAATCAGTACTACGAAGCTGAGGTTGTATCGGAATATGTTATCAAGGGGAATACGGCGGTTCTTAAGTGCACCATTCCCAGTTTCGTGGCCGACTTTTTACGGGTTGAGGCCTGGGTGGCTAGCGATGGCACGGAGTATATACCAGAGGATAGTTTTGGTAGTTGCCTCGAGATGTCTTCTATATCGTATGCTTAAGCAGTAGCTTCCCGGATTCCACATTCCCACAATTCCTCACCTTACTATACTCTTTTCTTTACACACGTTTCATTTCCATTTTGTTGTCCAGTTGTTAATCAGTTTTATGGCGCCGATATTTTAATGGAGTATGTGATCAAAGGCAACGCGGCTGTACTTAAGTGTTCCATTCCCTCGTTTGTTGCCGATTTTGTTCGGGTTGAGTCGTGGATCGATGAGGAGGGCAACGAACTGCGCTACTCTGACAATTATGGTATTACTATGCACAATAAAAGCTAAAAGAGTAAACTAGCTTAGTTTCTACTAATTCAATATTGGGTATCCCTCTTCCCTTTAACTTCCAGCTTATTTATACTTTTCTTATTTCCCGCTTGTTTCTCAACGCATTTGCAGTGGTCAATCAGTTCTATGAGGCCGAAATTCTGACCGAGTATGTCATTAAAGGCAATGCGGCCGTTCTAAAGTGTTCCATTCCATCGTTTGTCGCCGATTTTGTGCGTGTCGAGTCGTGGATCGATGAGGAGGGCAATGTCTTGTCCTTCTCCGATAATTATGGTGTGCCTCGATTTGATTTCCGATCTTAGTTAAGCTTAGTTACAACGCCCCCTCCCATCCCAACCAAATCCACAGCTTTATCTATATTAATTTGCTTTTGTTTCATTTACCAACTGTCTCACGCAGTCGTCTCTCAGTTCTATATAACCGAGGCCGAGAACGAGTATGTCATTAAGGGCAATGCGGCGGTAGTCAAATGTAAGATTCCCTCGTTTGTGGCCGACTTTGTGCAGATCGAGGCCTGGGTGGATGATCAGGGCGTCGAATTGTGGCGAGATAATTCAACAGGCGCCTATGGTACAGTGGCAACAAAACATGTTTGCTTATAAGTCATAGTTCCTAGATTTAACAATGATACTCCCTAAATTTCACTCTATTTTCCCGCTTTTCAACTTGAAGTTTAATTTTCTTTTTGCATCAGTTGTCATTCAGTCCTATGAATCGGAAGCTGACAATGAATATGTTATTCGCGGCAATTCCGTAGTTATGAAATGTGAGATTCCCTCGTATGTGGCTGACTTTGTTTTCGTTGATCTCTGGCTGGACTCAGAGGGTCGCAATTACTATCCCAACAGTGACCAGGAGACGGGTACAATCGCTTACACTTCTAACTAGAATTTTCGTCTAAGAAAATACTCTCTCCTTGGACAGTCCACAATTCCATATAGTTTCTCCCTTAATTCTTTTTGTTTATTTTTCCCACAATTTCTATATAATCATTTTTCCTTTTTGTGCGCCCCCAAAACATTTTGTTTCTCAACCAGTTGTGCATCAGTTCTATCAGACACGCGTCATCGATGAATTTGTGCTGCGCGGCAATGCAGCCACGCTCAAGTGTTTGGTGCCCTCGTTTGTGGCCGATTTCATAGATGTTGAGGCCTGGCTAGATGAGGAGGGCGTCGAAATTGTTCGCCCTCTGGCCGACGAGTCCATGGGTATACCGTTAATTGCATTTAATTGATTAAGCTAGACTAGTCCGTAGCCAGAACCACATTCCAGTATTCCTCACTTTCAACTCCACTCCTCTATTATCTTTGCTTTTTCGTATCATATTCCGATATCTCACACATTGCCATTTCAGTGGTCAAACAGTTCTTTGAGTCGCAAGTGTACGATGAGTATGTGATCAAGGGCAATGCAGCAATATTCAAGTGCCAGACGCCGTCGTTTGTGGCAGATCACATCGATATAACCGATTGGATCGACACCGAGGGCGGTGTCTATACCAAGAACATAACGGGTACATTATTTACGCGTATAGCGATACTAAGAGGTGCCACAGTAGAAACATGAAGGGGGTCTCCCGTCAAACATTAAACACCTTTTGATTTATCCTTGGTTTTAAATCGTTTCTCTCTCTGTCTCTCCCTTTCCCTCTCTTCTGTATAGTTGTGCCACAATCGTACAGCGTCAATGTCATGGACGAGTCCATTCTGCGCGGCAATAGCGCCATTCTCAAATGTCATATACCCAGTTTTGTTGCCGACTTTATTGTGGTCGATTCGTGGGTTGAGGACGAGGAGCGTGAGATATATCCGCAGGCCGATGTCACAGCTAGCGGTAAACCAACAAGCATTAAGTTCTCTAACTGTTAGACTTGTTTCTAGTGCCACACACACACACACACACATCTAGACTCAACGAACTAAGTAAACAACTCATCCCGTCCAATATCAATATCAATTTCAATGCCAGCTTCTCGATCAATTCAATTCATTCAGTGCCTTGGTCCTTGCCTTTCTCTTAACAGGTCCTCAACTGCTGCGCTGTTAGGCATTCGATATCTTTTGCTTTACTTTCAAATTCTTTCTCTTTACTATTTTCATTTTTGCCCCCTCCCAAAACTCTAAAGCTCCACTTTTTATTTTCAATACCCTTCCCCACTCCAAAAGTCGCTCCTGACTTGCCCAAACAAACCCGTTCACATGAACCCACCCCTTCATGTAGTTGAAAGTAGCGTTGTTTTGTAGCCTAGTGTAAATAGTTGTACTGTAAATATGTATGAACAAAAATGCTAATAATCATATCATATCAGTTTGTACAGACTGTATAAAGACATGTAACATATAAAATACATATCACAGCCTCAAAAAGGCCATTTAACAAAATATCATCATATCTACTGATAATCCGCAATCACAGAGAAAACTATTCGCATTTTTGTTACTGCATGAATATTGTATATGAAAATATTGGAAAGAAATTGTAGAATATATTTATTGTCTCGGCTGAAAAGTTATTGAAGCGACTTTATAAAGATATTACAAAAATTTATTATAGATATGTCGGATAAAAAGTTTTTTAATTAAAGAATATTTTGATTTGAAAGACTTACCGTTTATTTTAATATGATAAAGATTTAATGAAAAGCTAAAGAAAATATTAATTCATTTTATAGATTTTTGAGAAAATAAAGTAAACAATTTTTATAAAAAAATGTATATAAAAATTATAATAATTAATTAAATTCATTAAAAATCTATTTGAAACATATATAGGCTGAGCAGCTCAAGAGAATATTTATCTATATTTATTTCATACTTAAACATCATTTCCAGGCATATAGAAAGTTATTTATATTAGAAATATTATACACAGTTGTCAACAGTCAAAGTGAAAGTTGAAGCCAAGAGATGAAACTAGAGAACTATATATAGAAGAGGCTACGTTGAATCACTCAATTAAATCATTTTTGAAACACCAGTGTTTCATTTTGATGCTGGCTGAGCGGGAATGGCACACTCGATATGCTCGCTCTGCCTGTCTCGTAGTCGTATTTCGGGTGCTCACGTTCCCGATGCCCGCTTATGCAGAGGAACTAACGAAAATGAAAGTCATTATTGAACAGAAAGTCGAGGCGATCGGACGTTTAATTTTTGGATCCCATCCAAGGGAAGGCAGCCGCAATATGCAGTCTTTAATATATATTTTTTAGAGCAGCAGATTAGAGTTCTTTAAATTAGAATATAAATATAATAAGACAATAATTTCTACAATTTCTTTGCTATAAAAAAAATATTGCTTGTATGGTGTATAGTTAGTTATAAGCTAAATATTTGTATTCATATTTAAATTAATTTGCCATTTGCTATTGTAAGACTGAGAAAACAAACCAAAATTTCAGTTTTTCATTAAATAAATCAATTACATAATTTCAATAAAATATAATTTCACTTATTCATTACAATAACATTTTAAAATGTAACAAATGTAACATTTAACAATTTCAGACTTACAAAAGCAAAAGGCAACTGTAAATAGATTAAAGACTAAGACTAAAACAATTCGCATTGAGAAAGTCACATTGCATGTCACTAACAGTTGAAACAGCATTTTGAAATTGCATTGAGCACTTAAATAAAAGAATACTAAATTATGAATCAACAAGGTTTTTTGTAAATATCTGTATATAAAGCTGTCATGTGCCTTTCAATTGTGAAGCTGTCAAGAAACAAGTTCAATTAAATTGATTTTAATTGAAGTTTTTTCTCGCAGTTGTATATAAACTAGCTTTGCTCTATGTTAGCTTAAGTTGTACACAGGCGCAGCATAACTAATATATTTTTTTGGTTACTACTTTTTTAACACAATGATTGATCAACGATTAGACGGCAAATATCTGGTGCTGCCCTCCGGTGAGCTACACATTCGTGAAGTTGGACCCGAAGATGGATACAAGAGCTATCAGTGCCGCACCAAGCATCGTTTGACCGGAGAGACGCGTCTCAGTGCCACCAAAGGACGTTTGGTTATTACAGGTAAGTTGGCCTTGTTGCCCAATTTGTTATTACAAAAGAACCAAGACATTAAGAGCTTCAGTTATCAAGTATTCAAATTGTAAGTCCCTAAAAGTAAATGGAAATTTATTCATATTAATATTGACGTTATTAATTGCAAATTGAAAATAGAAATTATTGAAAGTTAAAATTATTTTTTAAAAATTATATTAAATGGATTCTATAAAATGTACTTGCAATACAAAAATATAAGAATATTTATTTTCTTTATAATATATTAATTATATAAATATTAAACATTTCTAATATAAATTGGTCAAAAATTAATTTTGCATATATAAATATGTGTACATTTATGATATATTACAATTTTATAAGAATATGTACTTGAACTCGTTGAAAATAAAATATTAATACATATTATAATATGTATTAACATTCAAAAGAAAATTATTTAATATTTAGAGGTATATTTTAAATAAATAGTAATTGGTAAACAAAAAAAAGACTTTTTTATATTTATATATCTAATCATAAATATTGATAACTGAAGCTCAGAATAGCCAAGTAAATTTCATGCAAATAAATTAAAAACAAATTTAAAACAGAATCAAAATTTCTAGAAGCACTAATGTATAATTTGTATAATTTAAAATAAATTTTTAATTTTATAAGTATATATTAAAATTGCATGAAGTTTTCTTGGCCTTATATAAATCTGTCAGACCTTAAATACTTGGCTAAAATGCTATACATTTTTGGTCTGTTGATTTATCACAAAATATTTGGAATATTTAATTAATAAATAAATAAATTATTTAAATTGAATTTTAAAAAATAATACTCTTTATATTTATATATACACAATTTAATTATATAATGTCAACATAAAAAATGTTTCATTTTAAAAAATGGATAGAATAACAAATATTCCAAATATAAAAGTCAAAACAAGGACAAATGTATGCGAATTTTAAAATATTATACTTTTTCCTTGTTTTGCTTATGAGTTGCTGAGCTTACTCAGTAATTCATTTAAATAGTATAATAAATATTTAAACAGCAACAATATTTTGAATTCAATTTGCTACGTTCCCATATTCAATCAAAAAGATTTTTTGCTTAAAATCTCTTTCTTTGTGAAGGAACAAAATAAAAAAGAAAAGTTCTAAAATAAATTAAAAATCGTTCAAAAAATTGTTGCTTAGTACTAAATTGAAAACTGCCTGAATGTTGGGATAGGGTACTCGACAATGCAATGAGCTTGAAATAAAGCCAAATGAGAGTTTTAAAAATTAAAATGTCAGTTGTGGTCCGTTCTCAAAGAGATTGCCTTACCGGGGCCCGGGGCATTTGAATTGAATAATTTCACGTGAAACTTTTTACGAAATGCGCCCAAGGTAAGTGCCAAACAATAACAACAACAACAACAATGGCTATATATTTATATAGTTCTAGTCACATATATTTTAACCGCAATGCAAATCTAAAACTTCATTTCATTTTCCGTTTCGCTTCATTCACAGAACCAGTCGGCAGGGTTTCGCCCAAGTTTCCAACTACCCAAACCAGTAGCAGCTTTACGAGCGCGGCGAACAACAGCCTCACCTTGCTGTGTCCCGCTCAGGCATTCCCAGCGCCATTATTTAGGTGGGCCAGCCAATGACATTTCCCCCAGCTAGACCCAACTTTGGACAGTTTTCCACACAGACTGTAGCGATAACTTTAGAACTTTCCCTTTTTTAAGAACCTGTTGCCAGCGTTGGTCCGCGTCTGCTCTCCGGCAACGACATTAAAGTAGTGCAATATGCGTCTGAGCGTACCATTACTTTGCTCTGCCCGGCACAATCGTATCCCGTGCCCCTATTTAGGTAAGACTTATCCCAACGTGAGGGCAGGCCGAGCTGAGGCCGATGAGTCTCGCATACTCAGAGTGCACTTGAATCAGAGCGCCACGCTTCTGTGTCCTGCCCAGGCATATCCAGTGCCGTTCTTTAGGTAAACTAGCCCAACATTTAGGCTTTATTAATATAGAAATTCAAATATTCAAATATTCAATCTCTCTTTGCCCCCTCCAAAGAACCCGTTGGCAGCATTAGTCCCAGATTGACGGCTAACGATGATGCCATTCGAATTCCGAAAGTTTCCTTGGCTCAGAGTGCGACACTTATGTGTCCAGCTCAAGCATATCCGGTGCCCTTTTATAGGTAAACTAGCCCAACATTTAGGCATTCCATATCTATTCCCATTCACATACATGTATAAAACCCAAATTTTCCATCCAGAGCCCGTTGGCAGCGTTAGTCCACAGCTCAGTGGCAATGGCAATCAGGAACACATCACACTCACCCGAGTTCCGCTAAATCAAAGCGTTTCCCTCATGTGCCCGGCGCAGGCCTATCCTGTGCCCTACTTTAGGTAATGCTGCGTATCCCAACATAGGGCAGAGTTTTCTTTAAAGTAGAGTTTACCTATATTTATATTTGGATTTGGTTTTTCAAAGAGCCCGTTGGCAGCGTTGGCCCCAAGCTGACTTCTGGCGATGATTCGCGCACAACCAAAGTTCAGCTCTCGCATAGCATTACCTTGCTCTGTCCCGCTCAGGCATTTCCAGTGCCCTTCTATAGGTAAGGCCAGGATAGGAGTTGTTCCTTATCTCCCAGTTCAGACAGTTTTCGACTTGATTTGATCAACCTACCTCATTTACTTCACCTTTGCAGAGCCTGTGGGCAGCGTCAGTCCCAAAATTAGTACAGGCGAGGATTATAAACACATCAAAGCCAAAAGTTCTTAAGATCTGAGTTTGCTCTGTCCCGCTCAGGCATATCCACAGCCTTTCTATAGGTAATACGCGCTAGAGACCCTGACCTATGCGATCTAAGGCAATTACAGAGCCCATTGGCAGCGTGAGTCCCAAAATATCGAATGCGGATGATCTGAAACATGTGAAAGTTAAGAATCAGCATAGCCTTAGTCTTCTATGTCCCGCTCAGGGTTATCCACAGCCAGCTTATAGGTAATATATTTGGAGTACCAGCCCAACATTTCAGCTGATTTAGGGAATCCCCTGAGAGTTTTCTGCGAGTTTCCTTTATCAATTCAACATTTTGCAGAGCCCGTTGGTAGTGTGGCGCCCAAGTTGAACTTTCTTGAACGCTTCAAAATGATGCAAGCTCAGCTGGGCAGCAGTTTCAACATACAGTGTCCAGTGCAATCGTATCCAATGCCAGTTTTCAAGTAAGATGAGTTTACAAGTCTCCCAACATTCAGTTAGTTCAGACATTGTAAAATTGAGTACTTGATATTAGAGCGAACTGCGTTTTCTAGAGCCCGTTGGCAGCGTACGTCCCAAGGTGAATCCGCAAGACAAACACCAGTTCATAGACGTGGAGCTGAACAACAATTACTCGCTGCTCTGCCCAGCTCAGTCCTATCCAACGCCAGCCTTTAGGTAGGTGCAAGTCGTTGTTACCTCAGCCACACAAACAGACAGACAGACAGACAGACAGCCAGCCAGACAGTAAGACAGTTTTCAGTGCATGTTTGGGCATGAAAATAAAAAAGGAATTCGAATTTTTTATTGTAGAACCCGTTGGCTCAGTCAAGCCCAAAATAAACGTACAGGACAAACTGCAGACACGCGAGATAGCCCAGCAGGCCGGCTTCGCCCTGCTCTGCCCGGCCCAATCATATCCGATGCCCGCCTTCAGGTACACCCATAACTCCTTTGGCATGTCTGGCAGCCATTTTGTGTGCTCTAAAATTTACAAATTACCCAATTTACGAGCAGTTGACCAGGGCATATTATGTAATTAAATTGTTTATGTTGTTAGACCTCAGCTCCTTGGCCAGTTTTCAAATAATCCGTGGCAATGTCTTACATTTTGCTTATGCTTACAGAGCCAATTGGCAGTGTTCCGCCCAAGGTGGGCATAGCCGACGAGTTGTCCAATACGAGAACTGTCCAAGGCGCCCGCTTCAGTCTGAAATGTCCAGCGCAATCGTATCCCATACCCTCCTATAGGTAGGACTCGAGCTCATCAAACATTCAGGCAGCTTTTGTGTGTTTGGCAAAAGCTGAAACCTGTCACAATTTCGTGTTCCTTTCAGAGCCCATTGGCAGTGTGCCGCCCAAAGTTAGCATAGACGATGAAGTGGCCAATGCTCGGGCATTTGTGGCAAAGAGTTTGAGTCTTAAGTGTCCAGCGCAATCATATCCCATACCCTCATATAGGTAGGCCTCTTTCTTGCCCTAAACTCGAACTCAACTCAACATTCAAGCAGTTGATTAATCTGTTTAGCTTAGCTCCAATTCGAGTGTTTATCCTCTCTAGAACCCGTTGCCTCGGTGCCACCCAAGCTCAATCTACTCGAGAGAGTGCGTACCATGGAAGTTCCCTTGGGCGCTCAATATGCCATGCAATGTCCGGGTCAAGCCTTTCCAGTGCCCATTAATAGGTGATTGTATATCCATCTCAACTTCAGGCTGCTTTCAATTTAGCATCTTTTTGGATAGGTTTTAAGCTTCTTGATTTTCCAGAACCCATTGGCGCTGTTCCACCCAAAATTCTCAATATCAATGACAAATTCCTACTGATGCAAGTGAAGCTGGGATACGATTTCTCCATGCAGTGTCCTGGTCAGGCATATCCTGTGCCGGTGGTTCGGTTAGTTACGTTTTCTCATGCAAGTCGCATAGTCCCAGCCCACATTTCAGGCTTTATAGATTCTAGAACTGCAATGATTCGATAATAAATATTTATATTTATTAATTAGAACCCATTGGCTCAGTGCCACCAAAAATTACCAATCTGCACGACAAGTTTCAGTTCGTTCAAGCGAAACTGAGCGAGGATTATGCTATGCAATGTCCTGGCCAGGCATATCCCGTGCCCATCGTTCGGTTAGTCTGAGATTAATATGCCGTTTATTATTTATTTTGTAGAGCCCGTGGGATCTGTGCCACCAAAAATTAGCAGTCTGCATGATAAGTTTCAAGTTCTGCAAGTCAAGTTGCATGAGGATTACGACATGCAATGCCCTGGCCAGGCATATCCCGTGCCCATTGTTAGGTTAGTCCGAGCAACCCTTTGGCAACATTCACTTGGACAGTTGATATTTTCTTTTTAATATGAAATAAGCAAGCTGAGTTAATTGAAAATGTTACCATTGTAGAACCCGTTGGCTCTGTGGCGCCCAAAGTTGATACACGCGATGAATTCACCTTTGCGCGCACCCAACTTGGCCGATCCAAGGCGCTCATTTGCCCAGCTCAGTCGTACCCCATGCCAGCATTTAGGTAAATAGCTAGCCTAACATTCAGGTCTACATCAATTGCATTCTCTACCCATAGAGCCGGTGGGCAGTGTCGCCCCCAAAGTTGATATAAAAGATGAGATCAACTATGCTCGCGCAGCGCTCAATCATAGCCTAGCCATAGTTTGTCCAGCTCAATCGTATCCGGTTCCCATGTTTAGGTAAGACTCGCCCAGCATTCAGGCAGGACTTTGCTTCTCTTTTGGCATTTTGTAAAGACTCTCGATCCTTGCAGAGCCCGTGGGCAGTGTTGCGCCCAAAGTCGATCCCAATGATCGCATAAAATGGGTAGATAAGCCAAAGGGCATATCCCTTAGCTTGCTTTGTCCTGCTCAATCATATCCCACGCCCGCTGCTCGGTAAGCCAGTCCCTCTCAGGCAGTTTTCAGTATAGGTTTTGGTATGGTGGGTTAAGTTAATCTTTCGATTTGCAGAGCCTGTGGGCAGTGTTGCGCCCAAAGTCGATGTCAAAGATCGCATAACGTGGCTTGATAAACCCCAGGGGCAGGCCTTGAGCCTGCTCTGCCCAGCTCAATCGTATCCTATGCCCGCTTACAGGTATGATTCATCCTGAGGCAGTTTTCAAAGCGAAATTTAAGCTGCTCACATGAGAAAATCTTTGCAGAGCCTGTTGGCAGCGTGGCACCCAAAGTTGATATGCATGACAAAATGGACTTTGCCATAAAAAGATCAAATACCTCGCTAAATCTATTTTGCAAAGCTCAGGGCTATCCCATGCCAGCATTTAGGTATATCAAAGCAACTATATTTAGGCAGTTGAAGAAAGATTATTATATTCATTAAATTTACTTGTTGATTTCGTTGTTATAGAACCCATTGGCACTGTGGCGCCCAAAGTTGATTTGAAAGATAAAGTCGCCATGTCTGTCATAAGACTCGCTCAGCCATTGAGCTTGATTTGTCCAGCGCAAGGTTATCCTATGCCAGCATTTAGGTGAGGCTACAGGCAGTTTCTATTGTTGTATATAGATGTATATGAGCTTATCCTCTGCAGAACCCGTTGGCTCTGTGCCGCCCAAGGTGGACATGAATGACAAGCTGACGTTTTCCTCAAAGTCTTTGAATGCATCCCTAAGCATACTCTGTCCCGCTCAGAGCTATCCGATGCCCGCGTTTAGGTGAGCCCCATGGAACATTCAGGCAGTTTTCTCTATCGAATATGCAGTTCTTTATATGGATTGCCTTTGCAGAACCCGTTGGCTCTGTGGCGCCCAAAGTCGACATAAATGATAAAGTCAAAATATCCATCATCAAATCAACAAATTCCTTAAGTTTGGTCTGCCCAGCGCAGGGCTATCCAATGCCAGCCTTTAGGTAAATCAGAGTCGAGTACCGTTTCACCCAAAGTAGTTTGTAGAATCGGAGTTTTGTTATTTCTCAAATGTTTTCTCGAACTTCCAGAACCCGTTGGCTCTGTGGCGCCCAAGGTAGAAATTAAGGATAAAGCTGGCATATTTTTGGCCAAAGCCGAGAATTCCTTGGCTTTGCTTTGTCCGGCTCAGTCGTATCCCATGCCCGCTTATAGGTAATACCCTAATCCAATACTTAGGCAGTTTAGGTTTATATCGTTAGCTTATTGATCTCAACTTTTCAGAGCCCGTGGGCAGTGTGGCGCCCAAAGTAGAAATTAAAGATAAATTGGGTATATTCTTGGCGAAATCGAATCGATCTATGGCGCTGTTATGTCCCGCTCAATCCTATCCAGTGCCAGCGTTTAGGTAAGCGCGTCTAGTTCTCTGCGACATTCAGGCTGTTTGCTAGCTAAAGTTAGGGTCTAACTGAAGTCAATCGGCATTTGCAGAGCCCATTGGCAGTGTGGCGCCTCGTGTGAATCGCAAGGATGAGTTCAATCATGATCGCATAAGCACAACTCAAGCGATTGCCATACAATGTCCGGCCCAGTCGTATCCTGTGCCCACCTATAGGTAAATGCGTCGAGTATCCTTTGCCGCTGGTAGTTTTCCCAGTTGATATCTGAGCGTAGTTCCCTATTCAATTGTTAACTCACTCCCTGCAGAGCCGGTGGGCAGCGTGGCGCCACGTGTCAACAAACAGGATGGCCTGACACGCGACAGCATTCGAGTCGGCCGGACCGTTGCCATTTTCTGTCCTGCTCAGGCCTATCCGGTGCCCTGGTATAGGTAAAACTTTTCCAATTATAGCTGAGTAAAGCCGTCAAGCATCATTGGTTGCAAATTGTAATTAGCCATAAGCCTACTGCTCCTACTCCTCCTCCCCTTCGCTCACCTCTCGCTGTCGCATGATTAAACCCATTCACTCATAACAGCAGCCTGGTCAAAACAATGTTGTCACGCTATTGTTGTGATGGCTTGAGCTTCGGCTCAGTTGCCTCACTTCCATGAGTCCCAAACTCTAAGCAGTTTTCAAAGTACGCCACTTAGTCTCTTGTTGTTATTGTTGTGCTTCCTTGACTTTATAATGAGTTGTTCAATTTAAGAGCCCGTTGGCAGCGTGCCGCCCAAAATTAGCATCGGGGAGCGGCGCAAGGATGCGGAGGTGCCCGTCCAGGGAGATCTGAGCATCTTTTGTCCAGCCCAGTCCTATCCAGTGCCAGCCTATAGGTAAGCGGCCCGAGTCTTTGCATTCATATTCAAGGCAGTTTTCAAGAGTTCTTCTAGAGGCATTTCAATTATATAAATATGCTTTCCTTAGAACCGGTTGGCTCTGTTGGACCCAAAATAAGTGTTGGTGAGCGTCTGAAAGATGCAGCCGCTCAGCTCGGCTCGACTTTTACGCTCTTTTGCCCCGCTCAATCATATCCAGTGCCCGGCTTTAGGTAAACTCCAGCTTCTTTTAGACCACATTCAGGCAGCTTATTTGCTCTTAGGGTTTAACATTGACTGAGTTAATATTTGTGTGTTTTCTCAGAGCCCGTGGGCAGCGTTGCGCCCAAAATCAGTGTTGAGAATCGTCTTAAGAATGCCGAGGCCCGTGTGGGCGCTAGTTTTACGCTCTTTTGCCCTGGTCAAGCCTATCCAATGCCATTTTTTAGGTAAATGGGACTAGATAAATAATTTCAGGCAGTTTTTATAGACTATTGGAAGAGTACATTAACTTTAGTTAAACATATTTTTAGAACCTGTCGGCACAGTGGGTCCACGTCTTACCTCTGGCGATAAGACTCGCAATGTGGATGTTTTGCTGGGCAACAGCTTTACTTTGCTCTGTCCCGCTCAGGCCTTTCCAGTGCCATTTTTTAGGTAAAGCGCCAAGTTTCAATTTTTATAGGCATTCAGTCAGTTTTCAATGAATATTCCATTTTGGGATGTAGTAAATTATTTGCCTTCATTTGCAGAGCCCATCAGCGGTGCAGCTCCGCGCGTTGCTCTGATACAGAAAACCAATCTTGAATATGTTTCGGTTCAGGCAAACGTAGCCATAGTCTGTCCGGCTCAGGGTTATCCAGTGCCTGCCTTTCGGTAAGGTTGTTGTAGTACTTATCCTACCCTTTACAATCAGGCAGTTGGCATTTTATTCTATGTAGATTATGAAATGTAAATGAATCTTTTATCGTAGAGCCCATTAGCAGCACTATGCCCAAAGTTGTCTCCCTGGCCAAATTCGACATGAAAACGCATGCTGGCGCAAGCACACTGTCCTTGCTATGTCCTGCTCAGGGCTATCCCGTGCCAATATTTAGGTAAATCAATCATCACGCTTAAAGAGTACTCAACATTCAGGGGTTTTCAGTTATCGTATCCCAGCTCTTTGCTTAAGGATGAATATAATATTTCAGAGCCTGTTTCGAGCACGGCGCCCAAAGTGCCGCCACTGCAGTCGCGTCCTTTGATTGTGGCTGCTCGAACCAGCATTTCCATATTGTGCCCAGCTCAGGGCTATCCCGCGCCTAGTTTTCGGTAAGCTAACCAATGGACTCCCCATGCCCACCCAACATTTTGGCAGTTTATCAAATTATTTGTCATAATCTACTAAAATATCGCTGGCATTTTCAGAGCCTATTGGCAGTAGCCCGCCCAAGATAAATGCATTGACGTATAAGCCGAATACGGTTGAATTTCATTCATCCACTGCAATTCTTTGTCCTGCTCAGGGCTATCCAGCGCCCAGCTTTAGGTGTGTTAGCGTACATGCATATATAAAGTATTCGAAACCAACATCAGGCTAGCAATATTTACAATTTCTCACTGCATTAACAAACACTTTACAGAGCCCATTTCAAGCACCGCCCCTAGAACACCCGAGCTGGTTCAGAAACCCATCGAGCTGCGTCAGGCTCAAGCGATTTCACTGCTTTGTCCAGCTCAGGGCTATCCAGCGCCCGGTTTTCGGTAAGCCGAAACTCAACATTCAGAGGCAGTTGTTTTTCCTTAAAGTCTTACAAGATTTTTGCTTTGATTATGTATAGAGCCCGTTGGCGGCAAGGCGCCCACTCTGCTCTCCAATGATATCAAACGGTCGTGGATCGAGCGCATGTTGTCAACGAATTTGGCATTATTTTGCCCAGCTCAGGCTTATCCAGTGCCAGCGTTCAGGTTAGACTAAGAAGTAGTAAAGCATAAAGTTAATTTAGCCAAGTTATAGATTAAATGGAGATGTGTTTATATCAATAATTAGGGTCCCACACTCTCCATTGATACGAATATAGTTATAGCAGATATAGTTCTGCTGTGCCCGGTGCAGGCATTTCCGGTGCCCATCAGGAGGTTTGTCGGCAGCCATTCGTGGCATAATGCGTGCCTTTAATAATGTATGAGACGTGTGAACTTTAACCCCAAGCGAGGGGCCAATCACTGGTTCATTCATAAAATGTGCGCGCCAACATGAGCAGACACCAATAAAAACACAAACAGACTAACAAACACACACACACAAAAACACCACACAGACGAGCTGAAGCACTAGCGAAATAGGCGCAAACACACTCATAAAAAGTAAGCTAAATAAACAAACCGTAAATCGGCGGCAACGGGAGATTCATGGAAGAGCACCGCAAGCAAGGCAATTCAAATACAGCCCTTGCCACTCACTCACTCGCTCACTCGCTCTGCTTTGTTTGCATGTGTGCGTTGCTTGTGTTTGTAAACAAACGCACAACACAGCTGTTCGCTCTCTCGTGCTCTCTGCGCTCTCTGCGTACACTGCGCATGCTCGTGCTCCACACGAAATTTCCCATAACAAACTTCCCCTACATGCGCACGCCGTTGCTTGTGTGTATCGTGTGGATGGCATGCATCTCGCTCGCACACCGGTTTCTTGAATGAACGCACGTTTTTGGGTCAACTTTCGTTTGTTGTTTTCAGCTCGACTCTTTCCCCGCCACCTGTTGCCGCCGCAAGCACTGAGTGCGCATGCCTCATGGCTGTTGTTGCTGTTAAGTTTTTGGTAACCTTAAGCTTAGCATTGACCCCAATAAAATATGCATTGAGTGCGTCAGTTATTGCCGGCTTTGTCTTTTACTGCTGCCTCTCACTTTCCCTTTCTTCAATAACTTGGTGCCGGCGAAGTTCAACGTATTTGGGGGTTGCCCTGACTTTCGCAGTCTGTGTCAACAGGTCACGTTCACAACAAACGAGCAAAAGGTCAAAGTTAAAGTTTTTCGTGGCAAAAGTTTCTTAATTACAAGTTTGTTTTGCTTAAGTTTCTAATACGCGTTAAAGAGCGCCAAGTTCAAATTTCCCTTTTTCTTCAGGCTAATTAAAATTTCCCCTATTTATTCAGGCAGTTTTCGATAGATATTTGCAAATACTGGTGAATTGTTTAATGTTTCTACGCTTTAATTTTCTTAGAGCCCATCGGCTCCAAGGCTCCCGCTGTGCCCGCGGGCGTGCAAACATTCCAACAACTGGTTCCATTGGGCGCCAGTTTCGCAATGCTCTGCCAGGCGCAGGCGTTTCCAGTGCCTGTTTTTAGGTAATGCAAGTCTAGTACCCTATAAAAATACCTCTCAGAACACATTCAGCCAGTTGTTAGTGTAATATTAAATACATTTAATGTGTATATATTTTAAGAGCCTGTTGGCTTCAAGGCGCCCAGTTTTCCCAGCGTGGCCTCAACCTTTACCATAAACGCGCCGCAGCAGAGCTGCTTGGCCCTGACGTGTGAGGCTCAGGCATATCCAGTGCCCATATTTAGGTAGGCCAGGATTTAGAGCTTGGACTAACGCTTGTCAACTGGTTCTGTTAACTCTAGGCAAATAGTCTAACTATATAATTTACTTTGTTTTTAGAGCCTGTCGGTGCTAAGGCACCAACATTTTCGAGCGACTCCAAGGGCAGCATCTTTGAGCGTTCCATCAATGCCAGTTTCGCTTTACTGTGCCAGGCACAAGCCTTTCCAGTGCCCATTATTAGGCAAGTTCAGTTATTCAGGCAGTTTTCTGTAGTATCTCGATGGATTTGTTGTAATAAATTTATGATTTTCTTTGTAGAGCCCATTGGCTCCAGGGCACCCACATTTTCGACGGATTATAATTCATTTTCCTATGCGCGAGCTGTGGGCCAGAGTTTTGCATTGCTGTGTCAGGCGCAGGCGTATCCAGTACCCCAACAGAGGTAGACTCTACTCAACTTCAGGCAGTTTTCGTAGTTTACTAAGTTATATAAATTGCATTCACAGAACCCATTGGAGCCAGAGCACCAACATTCTCAACAGATTCCAATTCGTTTTCCTACACCCGCGCTGTGGGTCAAAGTTTTGCATTGCTTTGTCAGGCTCAAGCTTATCCAGTGCCCGCCATGAGGTAGTTTTCCCATAAACCTTTCCTTCAGGCAGTTTTCTATTTCCTATATTTGACCTTTATATATCATATGATGCACTTTTTAGAACCTGTCGGTGCCAAGGCTCCCACATTTGCCAGCTCTTCGAAAATCTCTAGCCTGCTCGGACCTAGCTCGGGCGATATTGTGTTGCTCTGCCAGGCTCAGGCCTATCCAGTGCCCTACTTTAGGTACAAATTCAGACAGTTTTCATCTAATATATATAGTTTTATGCTGACCCAATTTTATTTTCCTAGAACCTGTCAGCGCCAAAGGCCCCACCTTTGCTTCCGATATGAAAAGTTATACATTTGTGCGGCATTTTGGCCAGAGTTTTGCATTGCTGTGTCAGGCTCAGGCATATCCAGTGCCCCTGATAAGGTAGACCCGAACCACTTCAGTCAGTTTTCAGTTCACTCGTGTTGCATTTCGATAAACTGTATATTTTCTATAGAACCAATTGGCGCCCGAGTGCCTAGCTTCTCGGGCGAGTCGAAGAGTTTTACGTTTGTCAAGGAGATTTCCACTAGTTTCGCTCTACTCTGTCAGGCGCAGGCGTTTCCCGTGCCAATAATACGGTTAGTCGGGCAGTTTTCTACTAGTAGAATATACTAATGAATATGAAAAGAATATATATAGAATGTATTCCTCATGGCAAGTCCAATATGTTTTGCAGAGCCTGTGGGCAGTGTGGCGCCTAAAATTTCCGGCGGTCGCTTACAAGAGTTGACAATCTCTGCCGCCCATGATTTGGCTATGCTGTGCCTAGGTCAATCGTATCCAACACCAGCATTTAGGTAACGTGCTGAGAGCTCCCACAGTTTTCCAGGCAGTTTTCAATAGCTTGTCGAATCACAAATTGAAATGCATATTATTTCAGAGCCCATTGGCAGCGTAGCGCCCACCATATCTGGCGATCGCTTGCAGGAGCTAACGCGCCAAATTGGGCTTAGCTTCTCCATACTGTGCCAGGGACAAGCATATCCTATGCCTGCTTTTAGGTACTAAAACAAAAAACTTTCAAGAATCCCTAGAGTTCAGGCAGTTCGTATAGATTGTTGACTTTGCCTTCAAATTTGAACATGTTGAAATTTACAGAGCCCATTGGCCATGTCAAGCCTCGCATTGCCATCAAGAGCATTGAAATCAATGAGGTGCCCTTGCGTGAAACCTTTGTAGGCCATTGTCCGGGTCAGGGTTACCCAGTGCCTGTTTATAGGTAGCTAAATTGATGTTAGGGCGTTCTTGCTTAGGAGCTTTTTCCCACTCCCCCAAAGCGGTTCACAGAACAAGCAAATGATTTGAGCACAGCTCACAGTGGAGGTAGGTATAATCACAGGTCAGTTACTCATGAGGCCATGGATCAAGTAAGTAAAGCGACTCTTCCTGGTTTCTGGATCTATGACTGCTGTGACTGTTCATTGCGGGACTTTTCCCTATGCCATTTGCTCGTTCTGTGTCCGCTCTCCTCTGCCAACTTGAGTCGCTTGACTGGTTTTCACTCACCTGTATCTCTCATTGCAGATGGTATAAATTCATTGAGGGCACCACACGTAAGCAGGCCGTTGTGCTGAACGATCGCGTGAAGCAGGTTTCGGGCACACTCATCATCAAGGACGCCGTTGTCGAGGACTCGGGCAAATATCTGTGCGTCGTCAACAATTCCGTGGGCGGTGAGAGCGTCGAGACGGTGCTCACTGTCACTGCACCACTGTCAGCCAAAATCGATCCACCCACTCAGACCATCGACTTCGGACGTCCCGCTGTGTTCACCTGCCAGTACACCGGCAATCCAATCAAGACTGTCAGCTGGATGAAGGACGGCAAGGCCATAGGACACAGTGACCCCGTGCTGAGGATCGAATCCGTTAAGAAGGAGGACAAGGGCATGTATCAGTGTTTCGTGCGCAACGATCAGGAATCCGCCGAGGCCAGCGCAGAGCTCAAGCTTGGTGGCCGTTTCGATCCACCCGTCATCCGTCAGGCCTTCCAGGAGGAGACCATGGAGCCCGGACCAAGTGTATTCCTCAAGTGTGTGGCTGGCGGCAATCCCACGCCCGAAATCTCCTGGGAACTGGATGGCAAGAAGATCGCCAACAACGACAGATACCAAGTGGGCCAATATGTGACTGTGAACGGCGATGTTGTCTCCTATTTGAATATTACCTCCGTGCATGCCAACGACGGTGGCCTCTACAAGTGCATAGCTAAATCGAAAGTGGGCGTGGCAGAGCATTCGGCCAAACTCAATGTCTACGGCCTGCCCTACATCCGTCAAATGGAGAAGAAGGCAATTGTCGCTGGCGAAACTCTAATGGTCACGTGCCCTGTTGCTGGCTATCCCATTGATTCCATTGTCTGGGAGCGAGGTGAGTAATGGAGGGAGAGAGAGAGAGAGAGCCTCTGTTTTCTATGATTATTCCATGATAACTCATTTCTAACCTGAAATTCCTTCCCCAGATAATCGTCCACTGCCCATCAATCGCAAGCAGAAGGTCTTCCCCAACGGCACACTTATCATTGAGAATGTGGAACGCAATTCGGATCAGGCAACTTACACGTGCGTGGCTAAGAACCAGGAGGGCTACTCGGCGCGCGGTTCACTGGAAGTGCAAGTTATGGGTAAGTTGATGGCTTCGATTACTGCGCCAGCTCTACTCCGAGAGGGCTGAGCGCGCATTTACCATTTCGGGCGGGTCGAGTTTTCAGCAAGGATATATGAACTACCGCAACGCTGGTCGCTCCGTTCACTACCGAGAAATATACGATTTGTTCCACCTCAGTGCCGCCACAGATAGTGCCCTTTGATTTTGGCGAGGAGGCGATTAATATGAGCGATATGGTCTCGGCCACTTGCACGGTCAACAAGGGCGACACCCCGCTCGAGGTGTATTGGACAACGGCGCCGGAACCGAAGCTGGGCGCGGCTCGGCTCATGTCCAACGACGGCATCTTGATAACCAAGACGACGCAGCGCATCAGCATGCTGAGCATTGAGTCGGTGCATGCGCGGCACAGGGCGAACTACACCTGTGTGGCTCGGAATGCCGCTGGCATTGTCTACCACACGGCCGAGCTGCGTGTCAACGGTGATGCTCCTCTCTCTCTCTCACTCACTCTCTCTCTCTTGCTCAGTTATTGTCTGTCTTGGTTCGCTTAGTAGTTGTACTTTGATTGTAGAGCAATTGTTTTTAATTTGTTACACCCTCCGCTACCATCTAAGTACTGCCTCAGATAGTGCCCTTTGATTTCGGTGAGGAGAGCGTCAATGAGCTGGACATGGTGTCCGCCTCCTGCACGGTGAACAAGGGCGATCTGCCCATCGACGTGGCCTGGACTAAGAACGGCGGCCGGGTCTATACCAACGATGGCATTGTGGTCACCAAGACCAGCACGCGCATGAGCGTCCTGAGCATCGAGTCCGTGCGAGCTCGCCACGCCGGCAACTACTCCTGCGTGGCCACCAACAATGCGGGCGAGAGCAAACATTGGGCCATGCTGGCTGTGAATGGTTAAGAGATTTTATTTCCTTTTTGGCTTATTCACTTTTCACATTTGCATTGCTTTGCGTTTGCTTTTATTTTCCGCCGACAAAAAAAAACACCCTCCTCCCAGTTTTGCCTCAGATAGTGCCCTTTGACTTTGGCGAGGAGAGCATCAATGAGCTGGACATGGTGTCGGTGTCGTGCACCGTCAACAAGGGCGACCTGCCCGTGGACATCTACTGGACGAAGAACGGCGGACGGCTCTACACGAACGACGGGCTGCTGGTCAATCGGAACAGCCAGCGCCTCAGTGTCCTCAGCATAGAGTCGGTGCGCGCCCGGCACGCGGGCAACTACTCCTGCGTGGCCACGAATAACGCGGGGGCAACGCGTCAATCGGCGCTGCTGGCCGTCAATGGTTAATCGATGTTGCTTTAGTTCTGCTTTGTTTGGCTTTTGTTTGCTTTTACTTGAACATCAATCCCACCCGAACCTTACAGTACTGCCCCAAGTGATGCCCTTCGACTTCGGGGAGGAGAGCATCAACGAGCTGGACATGGTCTCGGCCTATTGCACGGTCAACAAGGGCGATCTGCCCTTGGATATAGCCTGGACCAAGAACGGCGGACGGCTCTTCACCAACGATGGCGTTGTGGTCACCCGCAATAGCCAGCGCATCAGTGTGCTGAGCATTGAGTCCGTGCGCGCTCGCCACGCGGGCAACTACTCCTGCGTGGCCACCAACAATGCCGGCGAGACGAGGCAATCGGCCATGCTGGCTGTCAACGGTTAACTATATACAGCTCCCGATTTCGAGTAGCTTCTGCTTTGGTTTTTGGTTTAGTTTATGTTGATATATCCCATATTCCCCCGTTCCGTTCTGCTCACCGCCAGTGCCACCCTCCATCGCCCCCTTCTCGTTCGGCGACGATCCTGTCAACACGGGCGAAAACGCCGGCGTCCAGTGCATGGTGCAGAAGGGCGATGTGCCCATCACCATCAAGTGGACGCTCAACGGCCGGCCCATTATCAACGGCGAGGAGGGCATCACCATACTGAAGCTGTCGCCCAAGACCAGTGTCCTGAACATAGCCGCCGTCGAGCAGTACCATCGGGGCACCTTCAGGTGCATTGCCGAAAATAAGGCTGGATCCAGCTATACCACCTCCGAACTGAAAGTCAACGGTATCGCCTCTCACTGGTTTCTAGCCCTACCCAATACGAGTTTAGTTTATTACTTTGATTTATTCATTTATCATTTACACACATTATCCATACAGTGCCGCCCCACGTGGTGCCCTTTAGCTTTGGCAGCGAGGTATTCAACATGGGCGACGTCTTGAGCATCAATTGCATTGTGCTCAAGGGCGATTTACCCCTGGAAATATTTTGGACTCTGAACAATGAGACCATTGAGACAGCGGTGAATGGCTTTACGGTCATTCAGCTGAATAGTCGAACGAGCTACCTCAGCGTGGATATGCTCGAGGCCAAGCATCGTGGGGTCTACAGCTGCATTGCCCAGAACCAGGCGGGCCGTGCCAAATATAGCGCTGAATTGCAAGTTAATGGTTCGTTGCTGAAAAGCTTCCTGCTGCCACTATTGCTCTCTCTCTCTCTCTCTCACTATCTGTATGCCTTTCTACCTAACATCTATCTGGTTTATTCGGTGAGGCGTGTGTGCTGTCCAGGCTTAGCTAGCTAGCTGGAACTCAAGTAAAGAGAGTCTTTTGTCCATTCTCATGCAGTTGCGCCACAAATAAGTCAATTTTCCTTCGGAGAAGAGCCGCTGAATCGCGGCGAGGTAGCCAGTGTCAACTGTGTGGTGCCCAAGGGGGATTTACCTCTAGACATTTATTGGACTATTAACTCTGCGCTGATTGTCAACGGTGAGCTGGGATTTACTATCGTGCGACTCAATAAGCGCACGAGCTCACTGAACATTGACTCCTTGGAGGCGGCTCATCGCGGAAGCTACAAGTGCATAGCCAACAATTCAGCGGGTTTTGCTGAATATGTGGCCATACTAGAAGTGAATGGTTCGTCGCGTGCTTAGTGCTTAGTATATGTAGTTAATTCCTAGTTTTATTCTTTTTTCTTTGACATTTATTATAATTTGTTGACCCCCATTCCGTCCCCTCTATATTCTGAAAAGTGCCCCCGCAAATTCAGCCCTTTGACTTTGGCGCTGAGCCCGCCAACACGGGCGAAATCGCTGGCATCTTCTGCATGGTGCCAAAGGGCGATTTGCCCATGGAAATACGTTGGACCCTGAACTCGGCGCCCATCATAACGGGCGAGCACGGTTTCTCTTTATCGCGTATGAATCCACGTACTAGCTCACTGAATATTGACGCGCTGGAGGCCAGACATCGAGGAATATACAAATGCATAGCCACAAACAAGGCGGGCAGCGCTGAATATAGCGCTGAATTACATGTGAATGGTTTGTGGGATTTATGAGAGGATCATAATTCATTTAATTCATATGCATTTCAATTTAGTTTCTTTTTGTTTTTCATTTCTTTGATTTGTAATCTAAAACCACTTAAACCCTTCAAGTGCCACCCCAAGTGCGACCCTTTAGCTTTGGTGAATCAGCGGCAGATGTGGGCGACGTTGCCAGCGCCAATTGTGTGGTGCCCAAGGGGGATGGGCCCCTGGAAATACGCTGGTTCCTTAACGCAGTGCCCATTGTTGATGGCCAGAGCGGTTTTAGTTTGGGGCGTTGGAATGATCGAACGAGTCTGCTGAATATCGATTCACTGAATGCAGTTCATCGCGGCATTTACAAATGTATAGCCAGCAATGCGGCTGGCAGCAGCGAATATGTTGCTGAATTGCAAGTTAATGGTTTGTTTGCTCAGCTACGCTTAGTTAGTAAAATGTACTGAACTCTATTCTTAAGTAGCACTAAATATTAATTGCTGAATTCAAAGATTCATGTTGGAGCACTGCTTAAGGCTGTAAATTGAATTTGCTGTTATCTCAAAAGCATCAAAAACTGCTGAATTAGTAGGTACAAAAACCATTCAAGTAGATATCAAGCTGTATTGTCAGAAATATTACAAATGACTGCGCTGAATTGAAGCTGAATTGTCGGGACTATTCTTGTCTTCAATAACTGCTTGTAGAATTATTTTAAAAGTGTGCTGAATAGAAGCGGAATTGTCACTTTTCACTTTTTCAGATATTTCTTGAAATAAATATTAGAACATAGATAGCTGAATTAAATCTATATTATCTTGTCCAATCTGTTTTCCAGTTTTTGTATAGCTTTGGTTAGTATTATTGCGCTGAAATGAAGCTGAATTGTGCTGTTCAGTTTTACTTCAATTTCTTATACATTTCTTGTCACAATTATTACAAAAATGTGTGCTGAATGGAAGCTGAATAGGTGTTCCGTTGTCCATTTCAACAAATACTCCCACTCTATTTGCTAGTATTCTTTTTCTATACGTCCAGTACCTCCACAAGTTATGCCCTTTGTTTTTGGTGACGAGCCCTCGAACTATGGCGATAGCACGGCCGTCCAGTGCATGGTGTTCAAGGGCGACACGCCGCTGCAGCTACACTGGACCCTCAATGGACAGCCCATAACGAACGAGAATGTGGGCATACGCATTATAAAAATGTCGCCGAAACTTAGCTCATTGAGTATCGATTCCATTAATGATCATCATCGCGGGCTGTTCAAATGCATTGCCAGCAATTCAGCGGGCAGCGCTGAGCAAACGGCAGAGCTCGTTGTCAACGGTTTGAGCTGCACTACATTATGATCGAATTACGTATACGAGTAGTAAATATATTTGGTTTTTGGTTTTGATTTTGAAAATTCCCCACGAACATCACCTTCCCGCAGTTCCCCCACAAATTCGACCCTTTGACTTTGGCGACGAGGCCTCCAACTCCGGCGAAACGATGGGCATTCAATGCACCGTTATCAAGGGCGATCTGCCCATCAACATCAGCTGGGCGCTGAACAATCAGACCCTGATCAGCGGCGACTGGGATGTGGTCATCGGCCGCATGTCCAGCAAGTCGAGTACTCTCAACATTGACTACATATCCGCTGAGCATCGGGGCATCTACACGTGTCGGGCTCGCAATCCAGCTGGCGAGAGCAGCTACAGTGCGGAGCTAAAAGTCAATGGTGACTCCACAGATATCTATAAACTTGTTCTTTTGCTTTCGATTTCTTTTTGTTATTCTTCTGTTCGCTTTGCCATGTCCATACCCGATCCTGACCAGTGCTGCCCAGCATCCATCCCTTTAGCTTTGACAACGACGCCAACGAGGGCGACAGCATCCAGCTGACCTGCCACGTGTCCAAGGGCGATCTGCCCTTGAGAATACGCTGGACCCACAACGATTTGCCGCTCTTCCCGCACCTGGGCGTCATGGCCAGCAAGATAGGCGAACGCATTAGCCTGCTGACCGTGGAGAGCGTGAAGGCGGTGCACTCGGGCAACTACAGCTGCGTGGCCAGCAACAGTGCCGGCAACAGTAGCTATACCACGGAGCTGTTTGTCAATGGTTAGCCCACAATGACGGGAGAGAGATTCGATTGTTATCTTTGATTTAAGTTAGTTTTGGTTTTGCAACTCCCGCCTAACACTTTACACACACTTTGAACACCCCACGCGCCCAGTACTGCCGCAGATAGTGCCGTTCGCGTACGAGGACGTCATCAATACGGGCGACTCCATTGACCTCTTCTGCCAGATTCAGAAGGGCGATCGTCCCATACGCGTGCACTGGAGCTTCGAGCGCAGTGGCAGCGACAGTGGGACGAGCGAGCCACAAATGCGCACGAATCGCATCAGCAGCAAGACGAGCATGCTGTCCATACCGAGTGCTAGTCCGGCCCACACGGGCACCTACACCTGCATCGCCAGCAATGCGGCGGGCACGACCAGCTACGGCGTCAATCTGACTGTTAACGGTATTCATGCCAAGTGATTTTATCTACGTTGGGTTATGGTTACACTTAACGAGCTCACTCCGTTGCATACAAATTCCATACGATACTAATCCAAATCTAATGCGTTCTGATAATGCTCACTACTCTGCTCTACCTCCGCCTCTACCTGTACCTACCTACATGTATATCTACTCATTCATCTGCCTATCCACAACTATGCTATGCTCTTGGAACGTTCCCTGCTTAAGTCTCGCCCAAGATCGCGCCCTTTGACTTTGGCGAGGAGCCCTTGAACTACGGCGAGCCTGCCTCGGTGCAGTGCACCATTCTGGGCGGCGATCTGCCCATGAATGTCACCTGGCTGCTGAACAATGCCACCATTGACAGCTACCACGACATCTCCTTCTCGCGCATCGGCAAACGCATCAATGTGCTCTCCATCGAGTCTGTGGCCGCCCACCATGCTGGCCTCTACTCCTGCCACGCCCAGAACAAGGCGGGCCTGACCGCTCACTCGGCGCGTTTGATTGTTAACGGTTTGTCCATGGATGAAATATGAAAATTCTCTTGCGATACTCCTGATTTTCTTATTTTCATTTACATTTTACTGATTTATTTCTAATTTTATTTTTGCGGTACACCCATTCATGCTCAGTGCCTCCCAAGATAACGCCCTTTACCTTTGGCACGGAGCCCATGAATTTCGGTGAGCCCGTCTCGGTGCATTGCACCATTTCGGGCGGTGATCTACCCGTTTCGGTCATCTGGACGCTGAATCGCCATCCGCTCCTGCCGGAACTAGAAATATTCACAGAGAAGCGCGGCCAGCGCATCAACAATCTAATGATCGATGCCATTGAGGCGAAGCATGCGGGCAATTATACGTGCATTGCCAGCAATTCAGCGGGTCGTGCTGAGCACTCAGCCGAGCTGATTGTGAACGGTGCGTGGTAGATCTATGAGTATACGGAGCTAACTAATGACAGTTTTCACATCTCTATCTGGCTTATCCCTTGCCAAGCCTCGGTCTACCGAGGAGCCCAATTGTAGTTGTTGTTATTGCCTTATTTAGTGACTCTTCTTCTTCTTCTTCCTTATCCATACTTACTCTACCGTGCTGTGTGCTGTTGAAATGTGTGTTGCGAGCTGACCAAATTTGCAATTTTATTGGACTTTTATCTAGCCGTGCCGCGCATTAGCCCCTTCTCCTTTGGCGACGAGTCCATGAGCTACGGTGAATTTGTCAATGTACAGTGCACTATATCCGGCGGAGATTTGCCTGTGAACATTACCTGGACATTGAATGATAAGCCCTTCGAGGACTATCTAGAGATATTGACAACCAAGCGCGGCAAGCGCATCAACGAGCTGACCATCGAGGCGGTCTCGGCCAAGCATGCGGGCAACTACTCCTGCATAGCCGAGAATCGAGCGGGTCGTGTTAACCACACGGCCGAGCTGAAAGTTAACGGTTAATACAATTTACTCACACACAATTTGAATCAAGTTTGTTTGGTATTCTTTTTGTTTGTTTGTTTGTTTGTAATCCTGTCGATCCCAAGTTGCGCCTAAAATTGCGCCATTTGACTTTGGCGAGGATCCCTCAAACTTTGGTGAATCGGCGAGCGTTCAGTGTTTGGTTACCTCCGGTGATTTTCCCGTTACGTTCGCTTGGCTCTTCAATGGACGCGAAATCAATGAGAATGTCTACGATGTGTCCATGGTGAAGCTGGGCAAGAAGATCAGCGCACTGTCCATTGACGTTGTGCGTGATCATCATGCGGGCAACTACACCTGCGTGGCCGTCAACCGAGCCACCTCGGTGAACTACACCGCCGAGCTGGTGGTGAACGGTACAAGACTTGAAATTCATTTCGTTTTCTGTTTGGTTATGCTTTCTTTTATCGATTTCCCGCCCCTTTCCTTATCCTTCCCCCCGAAGTTCCTCCGAAGATTGCTCCCTTTGACTTTGGCGATCATGCGGTTAATTTTGAGGAATCCGTTTCGGTCAATTGCCTTATCTACCTGGGCGATCTGCCCATGGACATAACGTGGCTCTTCAATGGCGCCCACATACAGGCCTACACGGGCGTGTCCATCGTTAAGGGTGGCAAGAAGGCGAGCATCCTGACCATCGACTCGGTGCACGCCGGACACGCGGGCAACTACACGTGCAAGGCGCGAAACGACGCGGACTCTGCGGAATACACAGCAGAGTTGATTGTGAATGGTATTAGGGTCTTACGTGCATGGGATATGTCTTTATCTTTGCCTTTACCTACATTGCTTTGGTTATCATCTCCATACACGCCCACACACACACGATCTCCTTCACAGCTCCGCCCAAAATAGCGCCCTTTGATTTTGGCGGAGCACCGGCCAACTTTGAGGATTCTGTCTCCGTCAATTGCTTGGTGACCTCCGGCGATTTGCCCATTGAGATCGAGTGGTTGTTCGAGGGATCGCCGGTCAACTACGCCGCTGGCATTGCGGTTCTCAAGGGCGGCAAACGTACAAGTCTCCTGACCATCGACTCGGTGCACGCCGGACACGCGGGCAACTACACCTGCAAGGCGAAGAACAAGGCCGCCAGCAGCGAGTTCTCAGCGGCTCTCATTGTCAACGGTTGGCTTTGTATAAATTCTAGAGTTTTTCATTTCTATTTTGTGTTTGTTTTTCGTTTTGCTGCTCCCAAGTCCCGCCCAAAATAACACCGTTTAGCTTCGGCGAAGAGCCGGCTAATGTTGAGGATTCTGTTTCGGTGACTTGTCTGATCTCAACGGGCGATCTGCCCATCGACATTGAGTGGCTGTTCAATCAGTACGGCATCAGCTCCTACTCGGGCATCATGGTCATGAAGGGCGGCAAGCGGAACAGCGTGCTCAGCATTGACAACGTGCACGCCAGTCACGTGGGCAACTACACCTGTCGGGCCCGTAACCAGGCGGCCGCTGTCAACTATACGACCGAGCTCATTGTGAATGGTATTAAGCGATCGAGAGTGAAGACAATGACTTAGTCTTAGCTTAGTTGTATTTGAAGTTTTGTTGCAATTATACATTTTAGTTTTATTTACAAATATATTCATGTATTGTATTTTGGCATCTCAAGCACCGCCCAAGATCACGCCCTTTAGCTTCGGCGAAGAGCCCACAAATGTTGAGGACTCGGTGTCTGTGACCTGCCTCATCTCCAGCGGGGATTTGCCCATAGACATTGAGTGGTTTTTCAATGACTACGGCATCAGCTCCTACTCGGGCATCAACGTGGTGAAGGGCGGCAAGCGCAACAGCATGCTGAGCATCGACAATGTTCAGGCTCGGCATGCAGGCAAATATAGCTGCAAGGCGAAAAATCATGCAGCCGCTGTGAATTACACCACGGAACTGATTGTGAATGGTAGAGAAGGAAGAGGCTTTCTCATATTAGACATAATTGTAGACATTTGATATTTTGATTTTCGATTGCATTTATTTAAACACCTGCACTCCACACTCTACTCAAGTACCGCCCAAGATAACACCCTTTGATTTCGGAGAGGAGCCCACTAACGTTGAGGACTCGGTGTCTGTGACCTGCCTCATATCGAGTGGGGATCTGCCCATTGATATCGAGTGGCTGTTCAACGACTACGGCATCAGCTCCTACTCGGGCATAACCGTGCTCAAGGGCGGCAAGCGCAGCAGCGTCCTGGGCATCGACAATGTGCAGGCCCGCCATGCGGGCAAATACAGTTGCCGGGCCAAGAATCACGCGGCGGCCGTCAACTTTACGGCTGAGCTTATTGTGAATGGTATTCGCAGGAGACAAATAGTTTGCTTGACATAGATTTGGATTTTACTTATTTAGAGTTGATTTCGCTTATGATTTACCTCTTACTCTACACATCTACACACGCTCACTCTCCAAAGTCCCTCCCAAAATCACGCCCTTTGACTTTGGCGATGAGCCCACGAATGTTGAGGACTCGGTTTCTGTGACCTGCCTCATTTCCAGCGGCGATCTGCCCATCGACATTGAGTGGCTGTTCAATGACTACGGCATCAGCGCCTACTCGGGCGTCACAGTCATGAAGGGCGGCAAGCGGACGAGCATGCTGACCATAGACAATGTGAGTGCTCGCCATGCGGGCAAATACACTTGCCTCGCCCGGAATCATGCGGCCGCTGTGAATCACACCACCGAGCTGATTGTGAATGGTATATGAGAGGCCCAACTCTGGGATAGCTATGTATATCAAGTTTGATTTGAAATATATTATTTTTAAGTCCAGCTACCATCCCTGATTTGCACATATATTCTATACATTCTCACGCCTCCCCTAGCTCCTCCCAAACTAGCTCCCTTTGACTTTGGCGAAGTTCCGGCGAACTTTGAGGATTCCGTTTCCGTAAATTGTTTGGTCCAGTCGGGCGATCTGCCCATTGACATCGAGTGGCTCTTCAACGGTCAGCCCATCAACTTTGCCTCGGGCATTGCCGTTCTACGTAGTGGCAAGCGAACCAGCGTACTGACCATTGACTCCGTGCACGCCGGACACGCCGGCAACTACAGCTGCAAGGCAAAGAACAAGGCGGCCAGCAGTGAATTCTCAGCTGCGTTAATTGTGAATGGTTGTTATAGAAGAGATGAGAGACTCTGATATCTTTAATCTAGTGGCAACATTGGAGTATTTTGGTGATTTTGATTTCCTTTTTGGTTTCTTTAATACTTATCCCCCCTCTCATTCCCATGCAAGTTCCGCCCAAAATTATGCCCTTTGACTTTGGCGATGAGCCGGCGAATGTCGAGGACTCGGTCTCGATCATGTGCCAAATATCAATCGGCGATTCGCCCATCGACATTGAGTGGCTGTTCAATGACTACGGCATCAGCTCCTACTCCGGCATCAGTGTGATAAAGGGCGGCAAGCGGAACAGCGTGCTCAGCATAGACAGCGTTCAGGCGCGTCATGCTGGCAGATACACTTGTCGAGCCAAGAATCATGCTGCCTCCGTGAACTACACAACCGAGCTGATTGTGAATGGTATTTGGATCGTCGTCAGACTCACTGTATTTATAGATGTATAATTTTGTTCTTTCAATGCTTTAGTTTGTATCCAACACCCCAGCTCATCTAGTCTTAGTGTGTATTGTAGTAATCTCTGTTTGACTCCTTTAGTTGCACCAAAAATAGCGCCCTTCGATTTCGGCGAGGCGCCCGTCAATTTCGAGGACTCAGTTTCGGTGAATTGTCTGGTTAGCTCGGGCGATCTGCCGCTCGACATCGAGTGGCACTTCAATGACTATCCCATCAATCACTATTCGGGCATATCGACATCCAAAATGGGCAAGCGCCTGAGCGTGCTCATGATCGATGCGGTCAATGCGCGTCACGTCGGCAACTACACGTGCAAGGCCAGAAATCTGTGGGCCTCCGCCGTCTACACGGCCCAGCTCTTTGTCAATGGTACAGCGGGATTTGTACAGCACTTGAATGACAATTTTTCGTTTGTTTTATTAGTATTTCTCTGTCTCTCTCTTATCATTTCCACCGATGTAATTGTAAATCTCACACACCAACACAGATATAGATATATGTATATGCATGTTTGCTTTTGGCTTTTGTGAATTGTGTATGGCTTCGATAATCAAATGACTTAGGCAACAAACTTGCGGGTACAACAAACTCTTGCATCCCTTACCCCTCCCTCACCCACCAGCCTTAACTACATTCCAATGCATTTGATTCTATGCCAATCGAAAGTGCCGCCCCATATCACGCCCTTCGAGTTCGGGGACGAGCCAGCGAACTTTGGCGACTCGGTGACCGTGCAGTGCACCATCTCGAAGGGCGACCTGCCCGTGGACATCTACTGGCTGTTCAATGACTATGCCATCAACGAGTACCACGGCGTGACCACCTCCAAAATCGGCAAGAAAGTCAACGTACTGACCATCGACTCCGTGAATGGCAACAATGCCGGCAACTACACCTGCCGGGCGCGCAACAGCGCCCAGACCGTGGAATATACCGCTGCGCTGATAGTTAACGGTTGGCCAACTACTGCCTCTGAATCTGATTAATTTGTAGCTTTTATTGGTTTTTGTAGTTGATTTGTGCCATGTTTGATTTGTTTTCTGTACTCCCGTGTTCATGCCACCCCAAAGTACCGCCCCAAATAACGCCCTTTGCCACGAGCGCTCAGCCCACGCATCTGGGCCAGTATATAACCTATCAGTGCACCCTGACCGAGGGCGACCTGCCCCTGAACATACGCTGGACATTTAACAAGCAGCCGCTCTTCAATGACGACGACCAGGACATACTCATCGCCAAGCTGGGCAGGCGCAGCAGCGTCCTGACCATCGAGAGTGTGGCGGCCAAGCATGCCGGGAACTACAGTTGCCACGGCGAGAATGCCGCCGGCAAGGTCTCCTACAGCACCCAGCTGAGGGTCATAGGTCTACATTCATATATTCACTCACAGTTATTTCTTTAATTACCGCAAACAGTTTTCATTTATGATTTTTTTTGTTCCTCATTTCGGTTATTTTTCCCATTCGTGCATTTAGTTTTGCCTCGCATCACACCCTTCGCCTTCGAAGAGGGCCCCGCCCAGGTGGGCCAGTACCTGACGCTGCACTGCTCCGTGCCGCTGGGCGATCTGCCCATGCAGATCGAATGGACGCTGAACGGCCAGTCCATTGACGAGCGGCTGGGCATCAGCACCTTGGCCGTTGGCAGCCGCAGCAGCGTCTTGACCATTGAGTCCGTCGAGGCGCCGCACGCTGGCAATTTCACCTGCCACGCCAAGAACTTGGCCGGGCAACAGCGCTTCACAACGCTGCTCAATGTCTACGGTTAGCTATACGAGCCAATAATCTGTTCCTGATCCTTAGTAGTTTGTTGATACTAATCAAATGCGTCTACTCTCTTCTCTCTTGGCTGCATGTCTACATCCTTGTCTCTCTCTCTCTCTCTCTCTCACTCTCACTGTGTCTGTCTCTTGCGCTCTTTTGCTCTTACTCTCAGTGCACAAATGTCAGCTAGTCGCACCGCAAAGGCTTGCATGCACCAATTAACAACAACAACAACAAATACATCTTACGTGAGATTTCATGCGATGATGGGGCAACTTCCGTGTTTAGGTCTTTGGGAGAGCAGAAATAAAGTCTGACCTGTGTCCCTCTAGCTGTTCCAGTCTCATCTCAATTTTTTAGTTTTTTTTTTTTATTTATTTTCATTTTTATTGTTTTTTTGTATTATATTTTTTATTTTCTGCTTCAAAGTGCCACCAAAACTGTCGCCACTTGCGCTCAATTCGCCGCTCTATGTGGGCGACTACTATCAGCTGTCCTGCGCCGTGCTGCACGGCGATGCGCCCTTCAATATAACCTGGTACTACAATGGGCGGCCGGCCGGGGAGCTGCCGGGCGTGAACATTTTGATGCACAGCCGGCGCAGCAGCTCGCTGAGCATTGAGAGCGTGCAGGGCAGCCATACGGGCACCTACACCTGCATGGGCGCCAATGGGGCCGGCTACACGACCGTCGAGTCGAAGCTCAGTGTCAAGGGTTTGTTTACAGTTTGTTTGTGTACAGCATTATGTCTTGGCCTGGCCTGGTAGTTGTAGCTCCAGCAGCAACTGTAAATTATTGCCCACTCTCAAGTTATGGCGGACTGTCTCCCTCTCTCTCTCTCTCTATGTGTGTCTCTCTCTCTCTGCCCTGGTGTCGGTTTGCACGAGCACAAATTTTGTAAAATAACACTCGATATTCATGCACGGCTTTTCTGTGTGTCGTCCCCTCCCCCGCTCAGAGCTGCCTCAGATCGAGCAGTTCCACTTCAATGCCAACGGCGTCAACGGCGGCCAAGCGGTGCGAGTCATGTGCATGGTCACCTCCGGAGATCTGCCCATGGACATCTTCTGGCTGAAAGACGGACAGCCCCTGCTGCGTTCCATTTACCACAAGATCGATGAGTACACGCTCATCCTCTCCCTGCGCCAGACGGCCATCAGCGACTCGGGCAACTACACGTGCGTGGCCAGCAATGCGGCGGGTCTGGCCAGTCGCTGGTCCATACTGAAAGTCAAGGGTATTCCAAGCAGCTTCAGTAGTGTACACAATTATGTAAATAGTTTTTTATTTTCTCATATTTTGTGCCCCTAAAAGAAAATAGTTGAAATCTGAAATCAAAAGACTTAGGCAACGAACTTGATATATGAGTATTAAATTTTGTTAATTGCTAAGAGCTCAACTAATCTCTTGATTGCCGATTTCTCAACATTGCAAATATAAACCCGATTGCCTTTCCCCACTGGCTGTGATCGATCCAATCTTCAGAGCCTCCGTTGCTGGCCGCTCTGTCGCTTTCCACGTCCGTTTCCAATGTCAACGACTATGTGCAGCTGACGTGCATTGCCATTCGCGGTGCCACGCCCATTCGTTTCGAATGGCGGCTCAATGGGCGGGCACTGCACGACGACAACGCTGGCGATGCGTACGTCACGCAGGCAACGGTGGGCGAGCACTCGAGTCTGCTGCTGATCAACCAGGCGCAGGCTCATCATGCCGGCAACTACAGCTGCACGGCCAGCAATCATGTGGGCGTGGCGCAGAGGCAGGCCGCGCTGACTGTGAATGGTAAATTGGAATGATTTAGTCGCGAGTTGAAAACGATTTTCCCCAATTTTCTCAATTTTCTCTGATCAGCTAAACAAGATTATCTCTCGAGATAGCCCAAAAACTGTGCAACACTTCAATTGAGGTCTATCGATAAAGTTTTCCAATCAAATTAGCCACTGTATATATGAGAACTTTTACTTAACAAAATAAAAAAAATATATGTATATATATTTATATATATATTATATATATTGCAAAACCTTTTGCTTGGTTCAAAGATGCAACGTTAGCTCCGACCTAATCTTATCGCACCCGAATCGATTCTTATCGAAAGAGCTCCGATCCGCAAAACATTTTAACCAACAGCACACACACACACGCACACATACAAGCCAACATATGCGCACATACGTATACGCACTCAGTTACTAGAGAATTTGCTGAAAGGACTCACATCTTGATACTTGCCAGAGCTTTCTGTACACACACAAGCACACGAAATTTCTTTTGATTTTCGATTGAGTTTTGTAAATTACAATTTTAAACTAGGCTCATGCTCCAACACCGAATAAACCGCAAACAACAACAACAACAACAATAACTGTAGAAACTAATCGCATATTAAACGCTTCTAATTGTCTACCTAATCTCATAATATATCATGTGATCATGTGCCCACTGTGATGTCAGAATCCGTTCGCTTTCCCAGCAGCTAAAATGAAACAACATTTGTGCGCTCCAGCGATACACAAGACCCCGCTACGTCCCCTACCGACAACAACAGCAACTACCATCCCGTCCCCATCCTGAATATCCCCAACTTTAATTACTTTCATTTCCATTCAATTCTATTATTTACCTAGTTCATAAGGCACGAAGCGAAGTCGATTTGAATCAAACAAAATCAATGCAAAGAAATACAAAAGGAAATCGCACTTCGTTTTGCACAAATTGCATGTTCTTTAACTTTTCGTTAATTACTAATTATTTAATTAAAATTCCCCTTTCAGTTGTCCTTTAATATTTCTGTTTATTAATTGTGCTAATATTCTTTGGTTGTAGTTTGGCTTTTTTGGTTATAATAAAACTTAAGTAAATGGTGGAAACATTTATAATAAAATTATTAAAATTACATAAAAAGAAACAATTAATATAATCAATTAATTAAAAATTTATTTGTGCTTTTATTTAAAAATTTTTAAATTATATATATAAAATTAAAAAATAACTAAAAAAAGAAAAGTATATAAAAACATTTATTGAAATTATATAAAGCAATTATAAAAATAATCTATCTTTTGGGCATTTCTTTAAAATTTTTTAAATATTAGATTTATTTAATAAAAATTAATTATCAATTTAAAAAAAAAATAATTAAAAATTACAATAAAATAAAATTAATATTAAAATGAACTTTTAATTATAAAATTATCTGTGATTTTTATTTAATTTTTAAAACTTATGTTTATATAATAAAATTAAAAAAAAATATATATTAGTTAATTAAAAAACTAAAATTATATAAATACATATATGTATATTGCAAATTAATTATACAAAAATCTCAACTTGTGCATATTTTATAAATGTTTCCACTAAGTTGAAATTGAAACGTTGGAAAAAATATATATAAGACATGGAAAACATTTCAATTTGAACAAAGTCCGTCCATCCGCTTAAAAATAAAACTTTGCCGCATGCTAAATGTTATATTTTAGTAAAGAACCCGCCACAAATTTACTAATATATTATTTTTTATACAATCACAACAACAACAACTACAACAACAGTGCCACCCAGATGGATACTCGAGCCCACAGACAAAGCCTTCGCCCAGGGCTCCGATGCCAAGGTTGAATGCAAAGCTGACGGTTTCCCCAAGCCCCAGGTGACATGGAAGAAAGCAGTTGGTAAGAAAGAGATAGCTGAATAAGGAAAACTAGAGCTCATTTATATAATTGCAATGTTCGTCAGGCGACACACCCGGCGAGTACAAGGATCTGAAGAAGAGCGACAACATCCGCGTGGAGGAGGGCACTCTGCACATTGACAACATACAGAAGACCAACGAGGGCTACTATCTGTGCGAGGCCATCAATGGCATCGGATCGGGTCTGTCGGCTGTGATCATGGTCAGTGTGCAGGCGCCACCAGAGTTCACCGAGAAGCTGCGCAATCAGACGGCACGCCGCGGCGAACCAGCTGTGCTGCAGTGCGAGGCGAAGGGCGAGAAACCCATTGGCATCTTGTGGAACATGAACAACATGCGACTGGACCCCAAGAACGACAATCGCTACACCATTCGCGAGGAAATACTATCGGCTGGCGTGATGTCAAGTCTCTCGATCAAGCGCACCGAACGCTCCGACTCGGCTCTGTTCACCTGCGTGGCCACCAATGCCTTTGGCTCCGACGATGCCAGCATCAATATGATTGTGCAGGAGGTGCCCGAGATGCCGTACGCCCTGAAGGTGCTGGACAAGTCCGGTCGCTCAGTGCAGCTGAGCTGGGCCCAACCCTACGACGGCAACTCCCCACTGATTCGCTACATCATTGAGTTCAAGCGCTCGCGCGCCTCCTGGGATGAGATCGATCGCGTGATGGTGCCCGGCCACACCACCGAGGCCCAAGTACAGAAACTGAGTCCCGCCACCACCTACAACATTCGCATCGTTGCCGAGAATGAGATTGGCTCCTCGCAGTCATCGGAAGCCGTCACCATCATCACCGCCGAAGAGGCACCGTCGGGCAAGCCACAGAACATCAAGGTCGATCCCGTCAACCAGACCACCCTGCGCGTCATGTGGAAGCCACCACCACGCTCCGACTGGAACGGCGAGATTCTGGGCTACTATGTCGGCTACAAGCTATCCAACACCAACTCGTCCTACATCTTCGAGACGATCAACTTCATCACCGAGGAGGGCAAGGAGCACAGCCTGGAGCTGAACAATCTGCGCGTCTACACTCAGTACTCGGTGGTGATTCAGGCCTTCAATAAGATCGGCGCCGGCCCATTGAGCGACGAGGAGAAACAATTCACTGCCGAAGGCACACCCAGCCAGCCACCCAGCGACACTGCCTGCACCACTCTGACCTCCCAGACCATTCGCGTCAGCTGGGTCAGCCCCCCACTCGAGTCGGCCAATGGCGTGATCAAGACCTACAAGGTGGTCTATGCCCCCAGCGACGAGTGGTACGGTAAGTAGAGCCCGCAACTCTGTCGAGTTATGAATCGCCACTGATATACGCCTGTTGCAGATGAGACCAAGCGCCATTACAAGAAGACTGCCTCCTCCGACACTGTGCTCCATGGCCTGAAGAAGTACACCAACTACACCATGCAAGTCCTGGCCACCACAGCCGGAGGCGATGGAGTTCGCAGCGTGCCCATTCACTGCCAGACCGAACCTGATGGTAAGCCAGAATCCCAGCCATGCTGAGCGCCCTCCTCTTACGCCTATCTCTCGTTCCACAGTTCCCGAAGCACCCACCGATGTCAAGGCCCTGGTTATGGGCAACGCCGCCATTTTGGTCTCGTGGCGCCCGCCAGCACAGCCCAACGGCATCATCACCCAGTACACTGTCTACTCGAAGGCCGAAGGCGCTGAGACTGAAACCAAGACCCAGAAGGTGCCACACTACCAGATGAGCTTCGAGGCCACCGAGCTGGAAAAGAACAAGCCCTACGAGTTCTGGGTGACTGCCAGCACCACCATTGGCGAGGGCCAGCAGTCCAAGAGCATTGTGGCCATGCCCAGCGACCAGGTGCCGGCCAAGATAGCCTCGTTCGACGACACATTCACTGCCACCTACAAGGAGGATGCCAAGATGCCCTGCCAAGCCGTTGGCGCCCCCCAGCCCGAGATCACCTGGAAGATCAAGGGCGTCGACTTCAGTGCCAACGACCGCATGCGCCTGCTGCCCGATGGCTCGCTCTTGATCAAGTCTGTGAATCGCCAGGATGCCGGCGACTACACATGCCATGCCGAGAACTCCATTGCCAAGGACTCGATTACCCACAAGCTCATCGTTCTGGCACCACCCCAGTCGCCACAGGTCACCCTCTCGGCCACCACCACCGACACTTTGACCGTTCGCTTGAAGCCACATGAGGGCGACACGGCACCACTGCACGGCTACACCTTGCACTACAAGCCAGGTTAACAGAGATTATAAAGAACTTTAGGCTTAATATAATTTTTATTTTTTATTCAATTTAATTTTTATATTCATATATAATTTATTTAAATTAGGGTTTTAAAGCTGGCAGCTAACAAATAATAATATTTAACATTTTGTATTTTATAAATTTATATATTAATTAAATAACTTATTTTTTTAAAGCGAGCTGAAAATGTTATTAAACCAGTTTTCTGCTAACTTTAAAAATTTAATTTAATTAATAATAAATATATAATATATATAAATTCTTAATTATTATCATATCGTTTATTCAAAAACTTTGCTTTTCCTAATTTAATCAAAATAATAATTTATCTGTTGCGGCAAGCATAAATCATTATTTTCTGTCAGCTTTAATATTTCAATTTAATTAATATATATAATTTAATTTAATTAATATATATATTTAATTTTATTTTTATTTTTTTTTTTATTATACATATTTTTTTTTATTATATTAATAATTCATTTTTATTATTTATTTCATTTTTATTTATTATTATAATTATTATGATGATTAATATTATTTTCTTTAATATTTAATATTTCAATTTAATTAATATATTGAACATATTTTTATTTTTATTTTTTATTTATTTTAATATATTATTTTTTCATTTTTACTATTTATTTTATTTTTATTTTTTATTTATTTAATTATATTATTTTAATATATTAGCTTTTCATTTTTATTTTTTATTTAATTTTATTTATTGTATTATCATTTTTTTGTTTATTTATATTATTATTATTATTATTATTTTTTTTTTTTGCTGGCTTTGACAACTCAATTCAATTTACATAAAACTGAATTTATAACTATTTCTTTTATTCACAGAATTCGGAGAGTGGGAGACTGCTGAGGTCTCTGTCGAATCACAGAAGTACAACATTGAGAATCTGCTGTGCGGCTCACGTTATCAGGTCTATGCCACTGGCTTCAATAAGTGAGTAAACCCAAGAAGAAGAAGAAAAAGCGAATGCTATAAGCTAACTTGATTTCTCACTTTGTCTTTTTAGCATTGGCGCTGGCGAAGCGTCCGACATTCTGAACACACGCACCAAGGGCCAGAAGCCCAAACTGCCAGAGAAGCCACGTTTCATTGAGGTCTCATCCAATTCCGTTTCGCTGCACTTCAAGGCCTGGAAAGATGGCGGCTGCCCCATGTCCCACTTTGTCGTAGAGAGCAAGAAACGGTAGCTGCTGGGAGAGCCCAGAAAATCCACAGAGACGTAACGCCAAAAGTTTTTCTTTTCTGCTTGCAGTGATCAATTGGAATGGAATCAAATCTCGAACAATGTGAAGCCCGACAACAACTACGTCGTACTCGATCTGGAGCCCGCCACCTGGTACAATCTGCGCATCACCGCCCACAACTCGGCTGGCTTCACCGTTGCCGAATACGATTTCGCCACGCTGACTGTGACCGGAGGTATTTATGATCTGTTTTCCGATTTTCGAATGTCTCACATTGCTTTTGTACATAGAAAACTACGTTGACAATGTTGTTGGATTGTTGGCCCCCCCAGTCGCGCCCTACATCCCAACAGCATTGTCCATATATACAAATAACAATCTAGGCATAAACACTTTCCCTGAGTTGTAAATGTTTTTAGTTCACCAACAACTGAAAATGAGCAAATTTCGATTTTGATTTTCATTTTGTTTACCAATTGCACCGTAATTCAATGTCTTCATTTATTTATTAGCAAACGTTTTAAGTTGTCAAAAAGCTTGTTGTACCAAAATTAGATGTCTTTATTTTGTATCTATTGCAATTGTGATGAAATGCTAAAAACTTTGATCGCAGCGGCATCGGAAAACGTTGTACAAAGACAAAAACAAAAACGATGTTTTTATTGCGTAAATGCAATTTGTTTTTTACGTTCTTATACACCAATTAATCGTATACTCTCAATATATGTACAAAACTCCCAGCGAATAGCAAATGCAAAGTTGCTAAAATCCTAACAGTAATGTTCTATAAATAGTTTTAAACAATTATCACCACGTCACCTTTGATTATGATTTCCTCAGTTCTCTTATCATAATTTCCAATCTAACGTAGCTCTATAGACGGCCACAGCTCTGATTAGTATTATTTGAGTTACTTTTTGACTCTTCCGTTCACTTCACTCGTTTATATCATTTGAGTTTATGCATACATAGATATCATTTATGTGTCCAGTCTTGGCGTCAAGGTGCATTGTTGCTGCACAGCCATAGCTACCGATCGATGTTGTAAGCCCACCCACTGCCAGTCGCTCCCCTCCGCCCTCCGCTGCTCGTAGAAGACGCTTAAATCAAATTCCGAATTCTGTAAATCGCTTCTAGCCCACAAGTCCTAAATAATCCATTCTTTCTGCAGCCAAAAGCAAGTTACATACATATATGGAATATCGTATATTCATGGATCCATCAACTCGAATTCCAATCAGATTCCAATTGTACAAAAACTTGTCCACTGAACTGAACACAAATTTATTCAACTTGTTTTCATGCATTTTGAGCTTATTTTGATTTGATTTTCATTTCATTTTTCAATGTAAAATTTAGTTGTATTTCGTTTGATTTTAACAATAGTAAAATGCTCTTTTCACCTAATAAACAAAAAACCAAAAACAAAATAAAAACTTTTTATAAAACTCAAGTTGAGAGCCGAGCAGAGCCAAAGCGCACACATTTTCGAAAGCACAACAACCAAAGATCCATCAATGCAACATTTTCAGTAAGTTCACATGAGAGCTGAGATCAAGTGATGAATGGAGTTGATGAAGAAGAAGAAGAAGAAACAGACATTATATGCATCTGTGCATTCATTACACCAAAAGTCGTTTTCATTTTTCGTTTCACAATTTCGTTCATTTAGTGTCATCAAGTTCCAGTTGAGTTGTTCCGCCTAAGTTAGTTAGTGTTTTTGCAACTATTATTTCAAAGTTATCTCTTCTCGCGAATATCGTTATCGTTAATCGTTACACGTTAATCGTTAATCGTTAATCGTTACTCTCCTATCATATTCTCGAAAGCTGTTACACTTGGAATGCTTTAAATTGAATTCGTTAGCGTTTCGAATACTCATAGCATTAACAACAATTTACTCAATTAGACTTAAGAGTTTACAGATAAAAAAAAAATACTTAAAAAAAAACAAATTGCATTTAAACGTACTAAAAAATAATATTGTTATTTTTTCTTACAAATTACAATTAAAGTTTTTACTAAAATAGTTACAAATAGTTTTCGCATTTCGGCGCATTGTAAAATACAAAATTTAATAATATTTAATGAATTTTTTAAGTCATTTACATTCTCTTCTCAAGAAACACTTCTCTTTCGAAATCGACTCAAAGCAAAGTTACTAATTTGTATTTGTATTTGTCTATGTATTTGTATATGTGTGTCAAGTGCTCGACTAGTGTCTGGGTACAAAAGTCAATGTGATGTGAGAGGGAAGGCAAAAGGCAGAGACAGACATAGAAGCAGAGAGAAAGGGAGAGAGAGAGGGAGAAATCGTTCTGTCTCTCTCTCTCTATTTCTCTCTCTTAGCTTGATCTGTTGTGCCTTTCAGGTGCCTCTGTCCCTCTCAATCAGCATCTTTTCTCTCTTTATATACATGCCTACACCAATACATACACACATCTATCTATACATATATATAAATGTCTCTCTCTCTCTCTCTCCCACACCCACCCCCTCCGAACTTGGTCTACATGTGAAACACTTTGGTTGTTGTTGTTGTTGTTGCAGGCACTATCGCACCCTCGCGTGATTTACCCGAATTAACCGCCGAGGATACAATCCGCATTATTCTATCGAACCTAAATTTAGTAGTGCCGGTCGTGGCGGCTCTGCTCGTCATAATCATAGCGATAATTGTTATTTGTATACTGCGTAGCAAAGGCAATCACCACAAAGGTATCTATAAGTATATCAAACTAATTACGAAATTTCTTTTCTTTTTTTTTTCGGTTCCACTATCTCGCTCTCACTCTCTCTCTCTCTCGAACTCTGTCTCTACATGAACCCCGAACACTATACATTTTCCATACTCTATATGTGTAAATACACACACACACACCAATGTCTATCTATCTATATATACGTATACAACAAAACCAAACAATATCGTGGCTATGCAACTGCCTGCTGTCTGTTGTTGTATCTGATAAACGATTTGCATGCTCGTTTATCGTATATCTATCGAATCCGAACGAAATCAAGGCACCATCGCGCCCCTCGATGATGGCACGGGCCATGGCAATGTCCATGCCCGCATTCCGCTGCCCGCCTGGATGCCCGAGTGGCTGGATCTGAACTTCATGGTGCCGCTGATAGCCACCGTCGTGGTGGTTGCCGTGGGCATCTGCGTGGTCTGCGTGGCGCTCTCGCGCCGGCGAGCGGACGATCTGCGCGGCGGCCAGAAGGATGTCTATTGTAGGTTTGCCCTCAGTCCGCTAGGGCAGAGGAGCGCAATACTTATTTTTCTTATCATAAATATCATCTATATACATATATTATTTTCGACAAATTTTATTTCTGTTTTATATATATATATTTAGTGTTGTTCCCAAACTGTTGTATATTGCTGCGCATTTGATTTGAATTATATTTGTTGATTTCTTATTGATTAACGCGCTCAATATCAGCAATGAGAACGCATAATTCTTAGACCGTCACTCAGCAAAAATACTGGTAAAAACTCTACAATTTACTGGAATGCTCAATGTCTAATAATCGTATCAAATATTCATAGCATGTTATATAATCTACTCAAGTTATTCAGACTACAGCAAACACGAACTCAAAGAAACACTCACCATAAAAACAAAAAAATACCAAAAAGTTTCACAAAAATATACCAACAAAATACCAATTAAATATATATAATATTAAATATGTGTTCAGTGTATATATATATTTAGTAAATTCATATACTATAATACTCATATCATATGTGATACTCATATATATCATATATATCATTCATATATCTATAATATTCATATCAGAACTATCATTAAATTTTCCATCTCCATCTACAAATCAAATTGGAAAATTAATTTGTATAAAAAATAAAAACATTTGTTGCGATGTCTTTTAGATTTGATTAATCCGAGAAATCTTCTACTTTTGTGTTCTTATCCAAGTAAATAATAACCTATCACACAATATACACAATAAATAATTATCCTATAGTAATATCAAGTGTTGTAAATACGTTCGGCTTACGCCCTAAGCAACTTTGAAACTCCTCCGAACACAACAGACACAATTTTCCCATCTCAACTTTCTGTCAACATTTATTTTCCACACTTTTCTGTTTCTGTTTTCAAATGAAACCAAAACTAAGATGCTTTTTGAAATCGCAAATGAATAGAATAATGCTAAAGTAAAGTAACGTAAAGTCAATTCGAACTCGAAATTGAAATCATCTCTCATTTCATGTCATTATATCATGAATTTTTATATCGCTAACAAGTTGGTATATTTTGAAATTTAAAAAAAAATTAAAATTAATAATAATTATAATGAAACACCTCACGTAATTCTGTTTTTGCAATCGTAAACTTTGAGCTACTAATTAGCACTTTAGCGTGTTGAGATGCCGCACCAAAAAAAAAAAAAAATTAAAATTTATTTTAAAAGCCAAATATTGTGAGTGACGGAAGAAAGCTGATTGATACGATCTATAAGTAAATGAACAAAAAACAGAAGTAAAGTATGCGTTGAGTTGACCTTTGAGCAGCATTCAAGAGGAAAAGCATCTTCAGTGTTTCACTATTGAGTTCGCGATATCATATATTAATTCTAGACGATGTAGTTTACAATCAGACAATGGGACCCGGCGCCACCCTGGACAAGCGCCGCCCGGACCTGCGCGACGAACTTGGCTACATTGCCCCACCCAACCGCAAGCTGCCCCCGGTGCCCGGCTCCAACTACAACACCTGCGACCGGATTAAGCGAGGTACAGTCATAAGTAAGCATCTAAATTTCCAATGCAACATTTATTAATGCCAGGACTATGCCAGCGAAGCACCCGAGCACCGTCTCGCCTGGGGCACTCACTGCGCATTGGCTGAGGCTTATTTTTGTCTTCCATTTACTTTGCTCACAAAATGAAAGTGAAAAAATGAGAAAAAAAAGAAAAAATACTTCATATTTTGCGTTGCTTTTGCATTCACAATGAAACAATGAACGACCCAAAGGTCGTGTGCCACGCCCACACACATACACACTTACGAACACATTGCAACGCTTTCTCAGAACGAAATTCTCAAATGTCGCTTCTTAAATTCGCTTCTTATGATTTTCGAACCCATCCGATCTGAAACGAAGACTCGTATTACTAAATGTTGTGCTGAATTTAGATTTTGATTGTTTTTTATTTTTATTGTCTTATTTCACAAATAATTTTAACTCTTTTTTTTTCCCCCACATTACTCCGAATCCTCTCCTTTTCGGTTGCCGTTGAATCGATTCTTTGACTTTTCTGTTCACTCATCGTTGATGTTGTATGAATATTGGAAATTGAATAAAATATGAAAACACCAATACATACACATACTCAAACACACATACACATACGAACGTACACGAATCGGTTCAGGCCGCGGCTCAGGCCTGCGCTCGAACCACTCGACTTGGGATCCGCGCCGTAACCCGAACCTATACGAGGAGCTGAAAGCCCCGCCAGTGCCCATGCACGGCATTGGCAATCACTACGGCCACGCCCACGGCACTCCCGAGTGCCACTATAGACATCCAGGTAGGAGGCCTCGCCCCGCCCCTCCCCTTTTCAGTTGGTTAACCTCTTCTGATTTCTGTATGCAATTCCGATTACGACTAACATCTAACCCCAGGCCAGTTTAACTTTTTACTTAAGATTTCATTTATGTTTAAGTCCACTAACATTCCGACTAGTCTAACCCCGGTCGCATCGAACTGACGCTGTCTCAGCTACTGCATCGTAAGTAAAGCAATTCGGGCCAGGCCACTCTCTCTCTCTCTCTCTGCCTCGTACTAAAACACTAAAACAAACAAACCAAGACACCCACAAAGCACCACCGAGTGTTTGAGTAAACGTTGCTAATCGAGCTCTCCTCTCGCCAAAGGCATGGAAGATGAAATCTGCCCCTATGCTACGTTCCATTTGCTCGGCTTCCGTGAGGAAATGGATCCCACCAAGGCCATGAACTTCCAGACCTTCCCCCATCAGAATGGACACACACCCGTGCCCGGACACGCCGGCACCATGCTGCCCCCTGGCCACCCTGGACACGTACACTCCCGCTCCGGCTCTCAGTCCATGCCACGTGCCAATCGCTATCAGCGCAAGAACAGCCAAGGTGGACAGTCCTCGATCTATACTCCCGCACCCGAATATGATGATCCCGCCAACTGTGCCGAGGAAGATCAATATGTAAGATTATCGTATAAGTACTTTAAACAGTCTTTAATTCCTTCTCTCTGTCCATATCTCAACTCTCTCTCTCTCTCTCCCTCTCTTTGCGATCCCACAGCGTCGTTACACTCGCGTCAACTCTCAAGGCGGCAGCTTGTACTCTGGCCCCGGACCCGAATATGATGATCCCGCCAATTGCGCTCCCGAGGAGGATCAGTACGGCTCTCAGTATGGCGGCCCCTATGGACAGCCCTACGATCACTATGGATCTCGCGGCTCCATGGGACGTCGCAGCATTGGTAAATACAATAGAGATACAATATTTAGGTATACCAATAATTTCTATTCCAAATATGTGTCAGGTTCTGCACGCAATCCAGGCAATGGCTCACCTGAGCCACCTCCACCACCGCCACGTAATCACGACATGAGCAACTCCTCGTTCAACGACTCTAAGGAGAGCAATGAGATCTCAGAGGCCGAATGCGATCGCGATCATGGACCACGCGGCAACTATGGCGGTAAGTCAGAGTCTCCCATCCCAGCCCATACCAATTGATCCCCCAATCGAAACGTAGCTGCAGCTTAAGATATTCCATCTATATTCCAATTAATATTTCCACGAAGCTCTATTGAAAGTGTATTCATTTTTAACGCAAATCATTCGAATTGTTCTTAATTTCCCTTCTTTCAAAATTCATTTAACATTCGAATATTAATAACGATCAGAAGACGCCAATGATGGTGAGTGATGTGAACCCCAATCGCAAATCGAACTTAACTTTAGTGTGTAGAGTGAATTTTCAATTCAATCCTCACTTCACTCACAACTCACCTCATTCGTCCTCATTCGCCCTCGTCGTTCGTCGTCAGGCTCCCTCTCGATCTCATATCAGGAATGTGCTCATTCTTCATACCTCCTTCATTGTCATTCATGAATTATTCCACAGAAAGTTCGCAATAAATATTCATGCTGTGTTTTGCTAATATTTCAAAAGAGAAAAATATAAATTTTAATTTTTTTTTTTATATGTTATTTTTGTGTTGATAATATTAATTTTGGTTTTGGTTGTTAAGTTTTAATATGAGTTTGTTAATGCACAATTAAATAACTTCCATTTCATTTCATAAGTCGCACCGACCACATTTTTTAAGGGTTTCCTTTCCAGCACCAACAATGTCAATGTTTTATGTTAATAATTTGTATCTAATATCGGATTTAAATATAATTTTAATAACAATTATTTATCATGAAATCTCTCATTTCATATCATGTGTATAGAATTTCGCATGTGTCCGACTAGAAATCTAGTTTTTTGTTTCTCTAATGGTTTTTACGAACAATAAGTTAGTTATATAAGCAGAAAGAATTTAGAGCAATATATTTTCCTGGACTTTACAGGAATTTACAATCATTTTTGCACGATCTTCTCACATTACGTATAAGAAAAGTTTAATTTCAAATTTCATTTTGCGTTTTCTTTCTATTTTCTCTTTTGATTTTATGATATTTAAAACCAATTTACCATAAACAACTACTTAACGGTTGTGCTCAATTTCTTGGGGTTCTTAAATGATAATTATTTATTAAAAACAATAATATATAATAAACGAAAATAAACAGCTGTAAAAAGATCTCCACAACCGAAAGATCAACGCACCACCGAAGAAATGCGTAAATTAATCGAGAGGTAAGAATAGAGTATTGTATATAGAAACTATAACGAAAATCACATAGCTATTAAATTGGTTTAACCAATGCTGAGCTAAATAAAATTGCACAGAAAATTTGCATCGTTGAATTTAATATAGAATACATTAAAATATAATAGAAGACATCAACAAATACTAAAAATTAAAGGGAATACATATATAAGATAAGAGAAGAAACTATTCCAATGAACTCATCTCTAAAATCATTTCATAAACTCCTTTAAATCAGCCAGAGATTTTTTTTATATGTATATTCTCTATTGTATACTCTACCAGAATATATTCCGCTCTTTGCAGCTAATAGAAAAAAAATATATATATTTAAATAAAGAAGAAACAAAGTAAAACTTAATAAAGCCCTCATACATTTAATTTTAACTTGAGGTATACCAAAGATGCTAAATGATCTTATAATAAATTTATAAAAATTCTCACATCTGCTTAAATATTTGTATAATAATGCTGTTCTCTACAGTAAAAAATTATATGCCAAATATTCCAATCAGATTTCATAAATTCCCATCAGAATTTTCATTACCTCCAAAGGGCAGTTGCCCCAAATTTCTGTGCAATTTTTTTGTTTAAGGTAATAAGCAGATACTTATTTATACTTGATGCAACTACTAACACTGATCATTTCTGTACCTTTTTTTCGTTTAATAAATACAAAATAAAAACTAAAAACTTTAAATAACTCACTGACTACGTAGTCGCAGGCAGTTGTAAGTTTCAAACTAAAACTCGCAGTTAAGTGATTCGCTTTTGCATGTTCTCTGGTCGCAATTAACACTAAATGTGAAGTACGCATGCCCAAACCTAATCCAAACCTCCCCCCTGTTTAGCTCTAACTGTTATTTATTGTCTTTTTGTATTATTATATGAATTGTTTTCCTTGAGTTGAATTCTGTTAATTGAAAGCAAATCACAGTTGAGTGTTGCCGAGTGTACTGAAAAATAAACACACACAAAAGCATTTATCATTTCGAAAAACGAATTTCAATTACATAACTACTATATAAATATATGTATTATGTATATTAATCAACAGGCTTTAACCATACTTAACACATATCTAAATACTATGCTATATATGTACTTGTGCCAGCTGCCACAAGCTCTCGGCACGAGACAAGCCTAAGCAAAATAATCATTAATTATATACCACACATACATATATATTCTATATATATATATTTCTATTTATATTGTGCTCTTGCCTAAAATGTGTCCCCTCGCTATCCGCAGAAACGAAGCCGGCCCAAAACAACTCCAACTCCAACAAGCAAATGGCGCAGGATTCACAGCCTACGATACTATGGCAGTGTAATTTGTAAGCTACTCCCAGTGGGCGTGGCAGTTTAGCTTAGTGTTTCAAGTCAATGAAGTGCGTGGAAGTTGAATGACACAAACACACCAACACACATACATATGCGTGCGTGTGTTGCAAGTCTTATTTGAGTAAAACGAAAAACATCACAGAGGAAGTAAGCAAAGCGCATAAGGCGCACACATACACACAATATACACACACACAAACATACATAAATATATTAACTATTTCAAATATTTATAAAAAAGAAAACATAAATATGCAAAACAATTTTGCATTTACGTAAAAAAAAGGGAAAAGAAAAAGAAGAAGAAAAACGAAACAAAAATATTCAATTCAATTTGCATAATTGAAATTAACTTTTAATATTGTATTTTTTAACTATAAGCAGAACTACCAAAATATCAAAGAAGAAAAGGGCGCATACATCGGCCCAATACACAAGCACTATATATATATATATATATATATATATATATATACTTATATATGTATATATGTATGTGCTCTTGTCTGTGTGTGTAGCTCATAAGTTTGTTTGTATTTTTATTTTCAATTTGATTTCTTTGCCATCTATATGTAGCCTCTAAGTCAAAGTCATAATGATAGATATTGTTTAATTTTGAATGGTCTGCAAATCCTATAGTCGCTTGCGCGCTTAAACAGATTATTTGTGATCATAATTTTTAGCATTGGTAATCGATTTTATAATTATTTGTATCGATCCAACAATATATTTACCATTCTTTGTACTTTTATTTATATTTTTCGTTTCAAAGCGCTTCCACAAAACAGATAATTAATGTAAAATTTGTTCAAGCACAAATTGCATTTATCTATGCAGATGTTTAACCATTTAGTCAGCAACTCTAAATTGTATTATACAACAGACCCAAGCGCACCTTTTGCCTATTTAAATATTATTTATTTACAGTTGGTTTCTGCACCGCAAGCTTTAAGACGAACTCAAACTAAATTCTGTCAAATATTTATTTAAGATTTTATTATTATTTTTAAGTATCGCAGCAAATTTGTTTGCCAAATATAAAAATGCAAATTTATTTAAAGGAATCTTTTTATTTATTTTATTTTACATTTATTTCAGCTTTTTTTTTTAGTTTTGGTAAGTTGTGCAGCCACTTTCGACACTCAAAGACTGACTGAACTATGCAAATTTATGTGAATGAAATAAAATGCTTAACAAAGAATCTATGGATTTTTATCAGAGTTTAAAAACCGTACGAACGAAAATAACACTTGCTCAAGACTTAGAAATAGCAAAGCATTTGAGGTGGCTCACAATTGATCTATATGTATAACCGCTTATCTAGATCGTCTATTTTGATTAGCTATTATTTCGTTTGCATCTCATTTCGATTATTATTGATACACTCTATAATACGCCCTACTATCCTTAGCTATATCGATTTTATATATATATGAATGTAGTGTTGTGAACGATAATATTGCTTAAAAACATACATATATATATATATATATTATGGGAAACTTATATGAATGTACTACAAATTTTGATGGTAAACGAACTACAAATATTGAATAGCGTTTAGACAAATGGCATTTAATTAATATTACAATTAATACGATATACAAAAAAAAATAATAATAATAAAAAAAAACTCACAAATTTTCAAGTAATTCAAATAGCAACAAAAAATACGAAAAGTTTTGGATTCCCAAATTTAATAAAAACAAAAATAACTTTTCGGCAAATCAAAATCAAAAATTAAATCTTTCGACATTCGCTAAAGAAAAGAAAAAAGTAAGCTAAGCAATTATTCAAAATAAAATCATCCATTTTTCATATACATACATACAAATATATATATCATATACACATACATACATATATCATGCATATATTGGAACCCGTCTGCCATAAAGCAGCAGAGCTTGCTTTTTATGTTGCTTGACAAGGACAGCAAATAATAAATATTCTATAAGCCCAATTTGTCATAATTTAGCATAAAACATGCATAAAAAACAAACACATAAATTAAACTAATTTTCTACTTAACATTACTTAAAACAAACGCATAAATCAAAATTAAATTCCATTTGCATTTAAGCGAAAAAAACATACATCTACACACAATGGAAAACATTCAACTTCAACGCACATCAAATTGAGAAATTGATAAATTGAGAACACAAACAAAAAAACTAAGCGAAAAATTCGAATGCAAATTAAAAGAGATTTCAAATATGAAACATTTATAGATTAAGGCAAAGCAGTTTAAACGCATTACTAATCACTCGCTCCCTCTTAGCCGATCAAATATTACTCGTATATATACATATATACACATATATTATAGTATGGGCAGCGATGCAAAAATATCCAAAGATTCAAACTCGTAAAACCTAAACGAATACTTCAAATATGTGTATTACTAATTACAAATTATGAAAAACATATATATATGTATTAACTATATATTAATATTGAATGTATTGAATTGACAAGCAAACACAACACTAACACACGCACACATATACAGAGACACCTACAAATACCCTACCACACACACAAACACACAGCTTATATCTCCATAGCACTAAAGACATTTGACAACAATAATAACCAAAGTACTTAACACACAAATACATATATAAAATTTACCACACACACACACTTACATACATTCAGCAAGCGAATACAAATTTGTCTGTTTCAGTGTCATAAAATTCAAGCAAATCAACAACAAAAATACTAAATAAATGCCAATGTATGTTGGATAAAAAAAACACAATTGAATCTGTTGTTTTCCTTGATCAAGATGATGCTTTCGTTCTATATAGATTCCATTATAAACCTATTTTAAATACTTTGTTTTTTAATTTAAAAAATATATATTTTTCAATTTCCAATCAACAATTCTTTTAAAGCATGTCCAATTTAATTTTACACATACATTTTGAGACCCATGCCAAAAGCACGTAAGTAAAAAAAATTCCCCTTAAGCTCGAGTCAACTCAGCCAACAAGCACTGATAACACACCTCGACTTGTCTTGTTAAACGGACCAACTGAGCAATTACTCTATCAGGTCACATACATGTACAGATTTCCCCCTATGTAAGTCCCCATGCTTCGCAAAAAAAAGTACCGACGCAGTAGCTCAGTGCAGCACCTGCAGCACGTTGCTATAAAAGCAGCCTTAACTCAATCGAACAGCATCAATCCAACATTGTCAATCGAACCAACATGAAGTTCACAATTATTTTGCTGCTCGTCTCGATGTGCGCCATGGCAATGGCTGGCTACGAGAGGCCACCATATCGGCCCAGACCCACCTTTAGGCCGGTTCACCGAATTGCACGAGCGGCTGGCTATGAGCGACCTCCATACCTGCCCAGACCCACCTTCAGGCCTATTCGGATTGCACGAGCAGCTGACTATGAGCGACCTCCATATCTGCCGAGACCCACCTTCAGGCCGATTAACCGATATGTACGTGAGGCGCCACCAGCAGAGCTGCTGCAAGAAGATACCCTACAATTCTAGAAATGCACAGCAGTATCACGACTGGCAGATCCGACATTTGTGCTATAATTATAATAAAAAGGTGTATGAACAAAATACATAATTTGAAATAAATACATTTGTTTGGCTAGCCAATACACAAAAAACCCAGTATTTTTCTTGTAGGTTGCTGTATTAGCTAAAGCCGCTATGGCTGAAACATATGAGTAGCTTATAAAAGCTTCTAATTTTGGTTGCAAACGATATTTTATTGTCTTTGCACTTTAGCTATTAATTTGTTAGCTTAACAGGTCAATATACATACATATTTTAATAACTACAAATCGAATGTTCATAAAGCGCCATCTATGTGTTGATTTGTCTTAATGCTGTATGCCTTGGCTAATCATTTTGAGTTCAGCTAAAGTGCTATTTCTGTGTCAACAACAGGTGCTGAACTAAGCTGAATTTCCCCTATGTATGCTTCAAAAAAATGCACAAGCTAAAACAATATTTTTTGAACCAGTATTATTTGTCTTTCGCATTTCAAATAATTGATTTCGAATATAAATTAAAGGAAATAATAAAATTTCGATACGAAATAAAAAGAAAGCGAATGAATATAAATTCAAAATAAATTGTATGCGAATGTAAACAAAGGAATTATTCGAACAAGGGCAGTTATTACTTTTTTGTCCACTGAAATTATTGTGTATTTAAGCTAACAGTAAAGGATAGTTTCAACTCGGACACCAATAAGCATGTCCATTCCAGTATATTTATAAAATATTAACCCATTACCCACTCAAATATGCACGCGAAAGGAACGTGAAATCCAAAATATTTGATTATCCGGCAATTTAATAATGCAAATATACCCCGTATACAGCCCCGCTCTTAAGAGCCGGAGTGGGAGCACTCATAACAAGCCACGAATGCAAACAATACTCTACGCTGGAAGGAACGGGCGATTGAGCACTGGGATTGGGTGTGTCCTTTGTGCGGCAGCGAGGCGAAAAGTTCAACAGGCTGCTCCACTAAATCAACAAAGAGAAAACCGCAAAATGCCGATAAGAGCCGTCGCAAAGAAACCGGAGCGCGCCCCGCCGGACGGGCCAGGAAGCCAACTGACCCTCACATGGCACTCGGCACAAAGCGGCGACAGGCAACGAACGGAACAGACGCTGAGACTGGGACTGGGACTGGCACTGGCACTGGACGGAGGAGACACACCAGCAAAACAAACAATTGGTTTACATAAAAATGCATGGCGGGTGGCCTAGCTGGGGGTATGTGCTGGGAGCCGGGGGAGAGAGGACTCCTTGGGAGCCACTCGGCCACTTTACGGGCTTCAGCTGTCGCAGGAGACGTTTGTTGCTATTTAGCTGGCCCAAACAAGCCAACAGCCGGGCGCTAGATGCAGCCCAAAATGGATATGCGTTGACAACAGTCGGTAATAATAGTGGTTGCTGTTGTTGTTGTTGTTGTCGTCCTGCTGAATGCACACTGAACATGCAAGGGGAGTCAGGCGAAGCTTATCGAGTGCCCAGTGTAGAGTGGGTGGAGTAGCGGGATGGGTCACAGGGGGAGGGCCATAGAAACTATGTCAACGCTGCTCCAATGCTAGCCAAATGGGGTTGGTCTGTGCTGTGTTTCTGCTTCTGCTTCTGCTTCTTCTTCTTCTTCAGCCCAGTTGGCAAGTCGTTCGCTTAAAATGTTTTCCACAGTTTGGCGTCATGCAATCTAAAAAGCTCACAATACACACAATATGCATTATATAATTATAGAAGATAACGGCCGACGGTACGAGTTCCACTGCTATTCGGTAAAGGCGGGTCTCCGCTCTGCTCCTACTGCCTCTGTTGGAGCAATAGATTTTGTAATCAAGGTTGCGAATTGACAATTGATGAGTGGCCCGAATAACGAAATTAAAGAATGATTGGGCCATAGATGTTGGAAAATGCTGTGGATACGAGGGCATATCGTGTATAAGTACGCCAAGCTAATCCAAGCTAATCAGTTATATATATATGTAAAACAAACTATAAATAAGTAAAAATTATATAACTTGAATTTCCAGAATATATATAGAGCACAGATACGGAAATGCAAAGATAACCTCTCTGATTTTGATGTTTCTCAGGAAATCACTTGTTAATCTTACTTGTTAGTAAAAATTAAAATTTATTACATCTAAGCGAACTTCACATAAATTATCTACATTTGTCAAGAGTCAGTTACGAATAAAAACAAAAATAAAATAAAATAAATACTTAATAATCCGAAGTCTTATCACTAAGCCGCGGCAGCTAGGTTCAACTAAAATAAATATACTATACACTGTATGATAATATATTACACTACATATATATATTTCGTTTTCAAATATTTATTAACTGTTTAAATTTTTTTTTTTTGAATATTTAATAATAAATCAAACGCAAAAAAATTATACCATAATAATATTATTATGATTTTATATATGTATAATAATATTTTAATTTATATATATTTATTTATTTTTGATTTTTAATTATTTGATAATAATCTCATTTATTTAAAATATTATTTGCCAAATAATTAAATAATAAAACAAATTATACAATAATAATATTAATTTGACCTAATATATAATGATATTATATTTCCTTTTTAATAATTAATTATACTATAATAATATTAATTTGACTTAGTTTATAATATATTTATTTATTTATATATTTGTTTCTTTTTCTTTTTAATAATTTGATAACAATTTTATTTATTTGAAATTTTATTTTATCATATTGAAATAAATAAAATAGAAAACAAATAAAAAATATTATATATTATATCATTTTTTGTATATTTATTTAGTAATCATTGTATATAATTGAAATACATTTTATGGCAATTAAATATATTTATGACAATTTGTCACTTTTTTAGCGTCGCAATCGACAGACAAACTACGAGTTTGCTTTGTTTTTATTGTTTGAAATAAGTGTCAATAATTTGGGGGGCAATTAATTCAGAGTGAAGCCCGAGCCAGAGGCGGAGAGTTATTCGCTAGCTGCCATAAAAGTTATGTTTTTAATGACTTTGGTAAATAAATTAACGCACATTTAAGTGAAAACAAAGGCAATCACATAAAACCAAAAGCCCAAACGCCGAGCGACTCTGCCAGCTTATGGATGCTCGAACAACTCGAACAACAGACCTGAGCTACGGCTGCGGCTCCGGCTCTGGCTCTGGCTCTAGCTGCGAGTGGCAACTGTTGAAAAACTCCATTTGTTTTGGCTCATTCGGGTCTAGGGTAGTTAAAGTTTATCTACACTCATTTGGCGTGTTTGTTTTGTCTACCCATAAACCTACTTTACGGCCAAATAAGTTAATAAACTGTTTGCTGTTACCTGTTTGCTGTTAGCTGTTAGCTGTTTGCTGTTTGCTGTTGCTTTGCAGCCTTTTGTAGCCATTTTTAGTTGCTTTATCGATTTTCTATTTCACTTAATGTTTTCTGTCAAATTCCTACGAACTTACCAAAGCAAACAACAAAATGCTTCAAATTTTTGCTCAAATATAACTTGGGCAACATTTTGAAGAAAATGTTAAAACTGAACATTAAATATATATTTCTGTTATCTTAAGTTGGAGTTTTTCTTAATTGAACTTTGATATTTAGAACTGAATTGGCCTTGGCTAAGTGTCTTCTTTCAAATCTTAGCCATGAAGGTTAAGCTCATATTATACTGAAGCTATTATTATATATTTCACATTATGGGGCCCGTTGGCTCTTTATTGTATTTACAAATTGGAATATGCAAATGAAGAAATTAAGCATTGGGTTTGAGTTTTATCAAGCGCCGACCTTTTGCCCGCATACAGCTAAGCAAAACTGCCTCCAATGAGTCTTATAGCTTTACATTCAATTCACTTAGGAATTTGGTTATATGTGTACATATATGTATATGTATATGTATATGTAATCATATCGAAATCACAATTTAAATCAACAAAGGCAAAAACCCAGAATTTTATTAAACACTCACTTGCTTATGATTCATGATGATTAAAAATAATAATAATAAAATAATAAAATTAATTATAACATATAATAAATTTAAAAAATAAAATAAAATAAAAATAAAAATATATATTTATTATATTTATTTATTTAAAATTATTTATGTATTTAAAATTAAAATATGTTTTGTTTATTAAAATATTTATTAACAATTTTGTAAAAAAAAAAGTTGATAGCAGTAATGCATTCTAATGAATATATATATATATATATATATATATATATATATATATATATATATATATATATATATATATATATATATATATATATATATATATATATATATATAAATATTAGATAATAGACATCATTTTTCGAATGGCAAAAATTCATTTACAAATATTCCATATATTCTGTATATATATATAATATATTTTAAAAATATTTAAAAATCAAATACCTAGATATTCAACAATTTAACCCTAATTTCTATTATTAATTTAAGACTACAATAAATAAAGATTCATATTATTTGACTGCTAAAATCAAAGCATTAGCAGTAAGTCACTTTGATATACGACGCCTAGATACGACTTAACAGTTCTAAAGAGTATCGAAAGTGTGGAAATTATTTGAGGACACAAATCATGGCCTCCAAACAGTTGTTGTTGCTGCTGTTGTTTGTCTGACTCGCTGGGTTTTTGTCTATTTTCGAAACAGCAAACAAATTATGAGAATGAAAACAAGCGACTCACACCCACAGTCGCTGTATTAGTATATGTGTGTGTGCGTGTGTGTGTCGTCGGTTTGTACTATCTATAGAATTGCTTAAGTATTTTGTGATTTTTCTTAATCATCATAAATTTGAGTTAGTTTTACCAAGACATTTGGCAGTTGGCCACCAACGCGACAAGAACTTTCCCAACGTCGGAAACATCAATAAATTAGAAATGTTAAACTCAGCGTTATTTAGGTGGGCGGCTGCCAAGGGGCAGGCCGTGGGGCCGTGTTGGGATCCGGCTAGGAGGCGGGGCGGCAGGGCTCGCCTCATCCCACAAAAAAAAAAAAAAAAACTTTTTGTCTGCGTGTTGCGGCAACAGAATTCGGAATTTCTGTGCGTCTTCTCTGCTCGCCAGTTGCCATAATTCTAAACATTTAATGGCCGCCAACTGATGTCGCATCGGGCGACATTGCCCAAGCCCTAAATTATGTGAGCTGGGTGGCCAAGGCAAGTCGTGGGCGTGCCACACCACCTCAACTTAGGGTGGATGCTGCGCGCATGTCGCAAAATCTGAGCACTTTTAACCTTTGCAAGGGATGTTGCTTAGCCCAGGGATGTTGGATGTGGCGTATGTAAATGGCAGTTGACTTGATGGCGGCCATTTTGTAGATTCCACCAACCAGCAATTGCCTTGTGCATAAATCTCTCTTGCACTGATTTGTGCGCTCTAAAGTCTCAAATGTATTTATTGCTCTTAAGCTCATTTCTTATTATGTTTTTCATTTGCTAGCAGCTGTCCTTGGCAGATAGATGATGATGGCTAAATGGAGCAGACATTTAAGTGGAGTTCTAGTTTAGTCTTTGGGCTAATACTCTGCTCTTATCTGATATCTATAGTTAGCTCTGCTGCTTAGGTTTTCGTGCTAACTGACTAATTGATGATGAGACATCTGACTGAAGTATTGCTGTTGACAGTTTAATATATTATGTGTAGTATTATTATTATTTTTATATATTTTTATTGTTACGAATATTATTATTTTTTATTTTTATTATTATGATTATGATTATGTTTTATTTTTATTATGACGATTATTATTTTATTTATTATTTTTTTTATTACGATTATTATTATATTATTAATATTTATTTTTATTATTGCGATTATTTATTATTTTTATAATTACAATTATTATTATTATTTATTACATTTTTATTTTTGTTTTTACTTTTACGATTATTATAATTATTTATTATTTTTATTTTTATTATTACGATTATTTATTATTTTTTATTTTTATAATTACAATTATTATTATTATTATTTTTACATTTTCATTTTTGTTTTTATTTTTACGATTTCATATTATTTTTTTTATATTCATTATTACTATTATTATTATTATTGATTATTTTAATAATTTTACTATTGATTTTAATTATGTTTACTACTAATTATATACTTACTATAGATATAACGTCTGAAATATATTTGTTTATTATAATAATATTCCTCCCCAAGTTTAAGCCCCAACATTCTTTATGGCTGAGTCTTGAAATAGAATATGTAATACGCCAAAGTTCACCTGAAAGCCCTGCAACTAGGCCGCTGGCATAAATCAATCAGACTTGAACCTGCGTGACGTCTGGAACAAGGGAACTTGCAAAGGGCATATTAATTGTTCGATATGCAAAACATGTTAATTGTTTTATTTATTTAATTATCATGCAAAACAATTCAGCAATTATGTTCGGGCTGTGGAACAAAACTTTATGCTGAGCTCAGCTGATTAAGCTTCATTAAAATACAAAAACTAAGAATGAGTATATTGCTTTTCAGAAAAATAACTCGTAATAGAGATTGCTAGTACTCTAATGTTTATTATGTTTTTTATGTTTATTATCAATTATGCAATCATAACTAAAACATTTGGGGATCATCGCAAATTGTATTTTTAAACTTAAACACAATCAATTTTATCAGCATTCTTTTCTTTCCCAAGAGTTTTAATAATTGAAGGTATGAAATAAATTTATTTTAATTGAAATGACATAATCAATGCAGCAAATAAATTCTGCCAAGCTTCTCAGCTACTGAATGTAATTATTTTAAATATTTTATATAATAATTTGCAATTTGGCTGCAAATTATTAAATAAAATATTTATTCAGAAAAAAAAAATAAAAACTGTAAATTATAATCATTTTCTAATTATATTAAATTAAATTCATATATATTTATTTATCTAATATATTTTATAATAATATATACTTGATTATATTATTAATATATTTTTTAAACTTATTTTTCTAAATACATATATTTAATTAAAAGTCTGTCTGTTTCTTAATTTTTTTTTCTAAATATATTTATTTTTCTAATATATTTTATAATATAATATACACTATATTATATTATTAATATATTTTTTAAACTTATTTTTCTAAATACATATATTCAATTAAAAGTCTGTCTGTTTCTTAATTTTTTTTTTTTTTTTTTCTAAATATATTTTAGTTAAATTCATATTTAGTCCGTTGCTAAATGTATTGCAATAAATGTACACATTTATATAAATTTGTTGTCGAGCTAAGAGAAACACTGCTAATCATATGAATACATTCCATGCGCATGTTAAATAATACATATGTGTGTCATCGCAGGCCACGCACACAATTAACAACTGTGGAGAGCAACAGTTTCACCCTTAAGCGCTGGTCAACGCACACACACTCACACACGCACGCGCCAACAATTAACGTAATTAAATGATGCGTATGTAGTTGAGCATAGCAGACACTTGACTACATGCCTAGTCCACGCCCAGCAGCGAGTTCGAGTGTGTGCGTGTGTGTGTGTGTGTGTGTGTGTGTGTGGCACATCCTTTTGCTTAATTAATTTAGAGCATGACACACACATAGACGCACATTGATAGAGTCACTTGCATTTGCTGTTTATGTGCTGTGCCATCTCATTTAATGTTTTAATTGCGCATGGGGCCAAGTTATGCCAAGTCGCCTAGGGCAACGGCAACGGCAACCAATCGGCGAGGGTAACGCGCAACTGCTGTCTGATTATGTCACAGGACATGCTGAAGCCAAACAGGAATCCAACCAAAAAAGCGCGGGCCAGAGTTAGAGGCAAATGCAAATAAGTGTGTCATTAAGCGGCCATAACTGTCATCGACTAAACAAAAGCTGAGGCCTTGGCTGGGCACACGTTGCGTATACGCAATGTGCTCGCTCGTTGCTCTCACATGCTCCGGCCGCATTAAAGTCCACACTTTAGCGAATTTCCCACTGGAGTAGCAAATGTTTCGCTTCTGTTTGCTCAACTCTCATTTTTATGCTCATTTCGCATGACCCAAAATTATGCTAATCCCGTTCACATTTCATTACCGTTATTTACCATTTGGCTAGCAGCGCCCTTGGTCATTAAGGGCGGCAATGTCTGAAATTTGTTGCAGCATTCTAGATGTGCGCCACGCACTAATTAAACTAATTAAGGCAATTTGGCATGGCTTAAAGGCTGCCTAGCTCCAGCTGCCCTGATAGCTGAATATTAATTTATATCGATAGAGCTGCTGGCCATTCATCAGTCATGCAAATGCCGAACGGCAGGGTCAACAACTTGGGCAAGGTTGAGCGCGATCCTGTTGGCCAAAAAGTGCCGCAAATTATGCAAAGCAAGTGAAATAAATTCAAATGCGTTTTGCCAGCTTCGACTGGGCCAACACGTAAATGTATGCCAGCTAAAATTAATTACAGGCAATAACGTCATTCCTGTCCGGCTGTGCTTTTTGCCAAAGTCGAATACAGACAACCAGCAAGAAAGAGAGAGAGAGAGAGAGACATTTATGGGCTCGCCATTGCCAAAAAAAAAATGAGGGAAAAAACAATCGTGGCTGAATTTGAGGAAACGGCCGGGCGACAGAATCAAGCTGAATTACGAGCTACGCCAAATAGAAATGAATGCGACATACTTTCGGGCGTCGCGGCCAGAAGCCAGCAAAACAATTGCGTGTATTTGGGCGATTAACATGATATGCGGAAATTTCTGTACTGCAACAAAATACAAAACACACACAGACAGAGAGAGAGAGAGAGAGAGACAGAGCGCTAATGCAAATGCTGAAATGGCGCATGCGTTGTGCTCAGCCAGCAGTTCAGGTGCTACTCTACATATGTGTGTGTGTGTGTAGTTCTTCTTTTCTTTTTTTGCAAATAAAAATTATATTGCACATGCCGGTAATGTACGTGCCTCTGTGTGTATGTGTGTAGCTATCGGATAGACTTCGTGCCTGGACATGCGACTGCCTGCTATTCAGTTGCCTTCGCTCTGAGGCTCTGACAGGAACTGAGTGCTTAGTTGCCAAGTGGGTGTGAAAACTTGAAAAGCAATTTCCACAAATTTTTGCAGAGCCAACAAGCACCAATACTAGCATACTTTTCAGAGTTCACCCACACATCTAATTAGAATCAATTGCCTGTGCTGTCTAGATCGTAGCCAATTAGCATCGCAAATTTGATAATCCAGCACACGCTCTGCCGTCAGACGCTTTGGCAAATTGCTAAATATTGTGAAACGCCGAAGGCTGCGCAGAGCTTAAGAGACAATGAATATGAAAATATCAGACGACAGCAATTTGTGTGCTCTAAACAAATATCAAAACTAATCTACGGCAATAAATTCTCATGCAAAAGAATTTAAAGGAAAGAAAAAAATTAAATAAAATAAAAATAAATTGAAAATCAAAAGTGAAAACAAATGGAAAAACTCTTTCAAATGAAATGGAAAATCTTGTGAAAAGTCGCCGAAATATGCCGCAATATTGTGCAGCCGTTTGTTTCCTGGTTTCCAGATAATTTTCATAGCGTGTTTGAGGTGAGTAAAGCTGTTATAAATAAACCGAGCACTTTGTAAGGCAGCGACGTTTTCCGTTTTCCGTGTTCTGGCTTTGAGATTTTATATTTTTAATGGGCCAACGTGGGCGTTGTCAACTTATTGCATTCATCTATGTGTGTGTGTGTCTCATTTTTTCTATTTGAATGTTAAAGTTGCTTAAATTTAATTTCCTAAGTGTTTAAAGATTTATTGTCAAGTCTATGAAATTTCATTTTTTATTGAAGCTGAAGAGCAATTAAAATTGTTAATAAAAGACAACGAAAAAAAAGAAAAAAAAACTAACATAACAAGTTGCGGTGGGTTTTATGCGCCACTCAGGTGAGGGCAAATGAAATTTCAAATTTGTCTAATCCCAGACAGCAGCAGCAGAAGCAGCAGCAGCAGAAGCATCATCATCAAAGCATTGTGCAATTTTATGAACCATATAAAATTAATTGGCCCAGGCAGAGGCAGCACACACACACACACACACACACACACATAGTGTGCTTTATGAATTTTAATGGCAATTTCCTAACAGAAATAATCGCGACTTCAGTTGACCATTTTGACCAGTTGAGTGTATAGCAGTTGGCAGCAGATTCGCTGAGTTGGCTTTAACTAGGAGCGACAGTATAATCTCATTAGCTCTATCTAAGCCGCATCTTTGGGCCTAATCAAGCAACAGCTGTTTTGTAATTCCAACGCCAACCGGTTCGGCCAGCGGTCGAGTCGAGTCGAGTCAGGTGTCTTTTGTCAAAGGAATGCATGAACAAAATATTTTTACATAAAAACCAAATCAACTGCTAAAATATAATAAAAAGCCAAAAAAAAAAAAAGCTAAAAACAACAACAACAAGAAATACACTAATGTCAATAAATTAAGTCAATAAATGTGACCACGAGAGCGGACCACAATAAAGACAACTAGCAAATGGAAGGGAGCGCGGGGCGATCGGCTAGGAGGGGGGCGTTTTGGGGCGTTCGGCGGATCAGTGGATCGGGCGGAACCGCTGAACGCTACAAATGAGAACTGGTTTTTCTAACAGCACGCAGACAATGAAAATTAAACCTCAATTTAGATTCAACGCTCCGAATTCGAATTCAGATTCAGATTCATCTGACCTCTCTCTCTCTCTCTCTCTCTCTCTGTCTGTCTATCTCTTTGCCCCTCTTTGGACAAATTTACATTCCGGTCTGGACGGACCGAGGCGACGCCACCTTCTGCTCCGCCTCGCTTTGATTTCACCTGCATTAGTATCGGCATCGATAAGCGCGGTTCACTTAATTTATTCTAATTGCTTGAACCAGCTGCAGCCATTGGCCATTGGCCATTGGCCTGGATTGGCCAGAGTCAAGACCAGATTCAAATCCATTTGACCAGAGTCCACTCCAAGTGTGTTGCATTGTTGTCTAGCTAACATTAAATAAATATCACTAAATTAAACCAACTGTGAATGCTTTCAACATTCCCAAACAACAAACAACTTTTACAGTTCCTTTTTATGATGGCCTCTCCCTTAGAAATCAATTTCCAAATCATTTTACTCTCACTTGGCTAATTGAAAAAGTTGCATTTAGATAAGTGCAAGACTTGAAATTTCATCAAATCAAATTGTTTTTATTAAATTAAATTGAATTTTAATATATATTTAATATATATATATATATATATATATATATATATTTTTTTTTTTTTTTTTTTTCAAAAGAAATATATCTAAAATATTTGATTTAACTTTATAAATTCGTGTTGATTAGCTTTTAATTATATAAATATATATATGTTAAATATAGAAATGAAATATATATGTTAAATTGTTCAAAAAATAATAATAAAAGCAGGCAAAATATTTTTACTATAAATCATCTATTAAAAATAAATAACAAATTTAAAAACATTAATTTAATTAATGAAAATTCAAAAAAAAAAAAAAATATTAAATCAATTGTCATGAATTTATTTTGGTATCCATGTTAATATTTTGTTTAATTTTCACAATTTATTTTCATTAATTTTAATTATAAATATTATAGTAATATATATTAATAATCAATATTTTAATAAATTTAATAATGAAAAATATATTTAAAAAACGTATTTTTTTTAATTATAAATTTTACAGTAATATATATTAATATTCAATATTTTAATAAATTTAATAATGCAAAATTTATTTAAAAAAGATTTAATAAACGCTTTTTTCCATAAATTGATAAACAAATTCTATACTTCATCCTGTTTTGAAAAAAAGAAATCACCAAGAAATATTTTACTTTCATATATTTTTCAATTTTAATTTTATTTATAAATATAATTATTTTTATTTATATATAATTACTCTTTTTTATTTATCACAGTATTTAAAATTGTACAGACCAGGGTATCTATTTATTTAATATAACTCAAATTTGTTTTCGTAGCATAATTTACATTCTTGACGCCCAATTACATAGGCTCCAAATGCAAATTGATACTACGAAATTCCATTGCGTTCGCTTTTAAGGTGATCGAGCCAAGCCATTCCTGCACACACATAAATATATATGCATAGATATATGTATATACATAAACTTAAACGGAACACTGTTTGGTCAGCCAGATATGTGTGACTGTATCTAGGCTAAATACATAAAATGAATTCAAATGAGGAGTGAGAGAGAGAGAGAGAGGGGAACTGAAGGAGGGGAAGTGAACGGGCTGCATGTTGTCCAATCAAGTGTCGTATTCATTGACCACGCAGAGTTATCAACATTTGGAATTGATGTAAAGTCAAATTTATGGCCAGAGACTTGAAAATATTTCATATATTTATTGGCCGGGCGCTCGGAATGCGCGAGCCGAGCGCAGGCGCAGGCGCACGTGCTATGGCATTTCTGGTATACGAAATTAATTGTTATGACGAAAAGGAGTTTTACGTGGCCGAGTCTATTGTAAGAGTCTGACTCTGACTGTGACTGTGACTCTGTAGCTTTGGCTTTGGCTTTGGCTTTGGCTTTGCAAGTAAATTATTATTATGACTTTCACGCCCCAGGCAATATGTTTACAGCGTCACAGCGACAGACAGAGACAGTGGAATGATTAATAACCAGCAGGCAATAAGTATATATTCTTGTGTCTCATAGATACGCTGGGCTTAACTGGCAGACAGGCAGACAGTGAGACAGAAAGACAGAGAGACAGACGTGCACAGTGGGAAACTGTTAGCCATCTGCCAGATATTATGGTTATTGTTATTATTGAATGCCATTCAGATGAGTTAGCCTAAAGCAGAAGCCAATGAACCGCAGACACTGCCATCGATTGCCTGACGGCAGCAGATACAGATACAGATACTTTTGTCTGTATCTACAACTGTCAATTGTTGTTGCGATTGTTTTCTTTTTTTTTCTGTTATTATTGTTGCCTATGCTTATTATGACAACACTCAATTGCTCATGTGACGCCTGAAAGTCGAGCAGCTGCCGGCGACGCCGACGTCGCCAGTATCTGAGCGGCTAGCATATACATATGTATGTGTATCTAAGTATCTATTATGAGCTTTGTGTATCTATGCCACACTCAGTTGGCTCGGCCATTGTGAAAGTGAAAACCCTCAAGTGTAGACATTTGCCTGGCCACAGCCAAAGTTAATATGAGTTACACATAATTGAGTTAGCCAAGAGTGCCATGTGATACTTATGAGCATATGTGTATGTATGTCTAGATTGCAGCTACATCAAACACTTTATTTGGAAAGTTTGACCGCTATAAATCATCTGAAATCTAAGAGTTGTACGCTTATGACTCGCTGCTCGGCCAATTGACATATCATCATGACAATTGTTGATAATGGGCCAAAATCAATTTGACAATTAGCCCAAAAACATTTCTATTTCGCAGACTTTCTTTCAGAGCAGAGCAGAGACACAGACAGAGTGAGAGAGAGAGAGACCGTTACAAATTCAAAATATGTGAAACGAATTCAGTTAATGCTCTAAGCCAAACAATAAACAGCAGCAAAATATGTCAACGCTGGCATACAAATTGATGATTCTGAAACCTTTCTCCAAGCACCGATATATGTATGTATGCATATGTGTATGAACTGGACTGAACTAATGTGCATTTTATGGTGCACATTTGGTTCAGTTTTATGGCACTGCAATTGCATTGAATTGAATTTTAATTGTGCACAAAAATAGCCCAGCCAAGTCGATGTAATAAAATAAAATAAAGCAAACACTCGACACGCATATAAAACACTTTGGACTGGTCACAAGCCACGAGGCACAAGGCACAAGGCAGAAGGCAACACATAGTAGAATTGATTACAAATTCCAATCATTTACCATAAAGACAATGCACCAAGCACTCTGTATAATAGATAAATGTAGTTCCAGGCCCAGTACCAATGGCTCGCTCTCTCTCTCTCTCTCACTCTCTGTTTGTCTGGTTTGTCTTTCATTTCTTTATGTTAAACCCGTAGATTTGTATTCAGAAACTGACCAAGTGGGTCTGAATACGCAATTTAAATCAGAAGGTGAGCCGCATCGAAATTATTTGTCACTTCTTCGTCAACAGCCCTTTGTACCGCACAACCAACTAGACTAAAGCATACCCTGTAAATGCCAATGACAATGACAATGGCGAAGCTCAACTTTTTATGAGCTTTTACTTTTAATGCAAAGTACTTAATTTTAATTAAAATTTGATCTGCCACAACTTGACTACAAAAGCCAATACTCCCCTTTAGTCGAGCCTATACAAACGTCAGTGAATGTTTAATGAATTCGTTTTTCTCTGCTCAGTTTGAAATGAATTCTAAATACTGTGCCCTGGCATATCCACACACACACACTAAATAATTTATATGCGATGGAATAGTTCAACGAAATGTTAAATATATTAAAACCAAAAAACAAATGTATATATATATAACATTGTATATATACATATATATCAACTATGTTAGAGTTAAGACTTTAGCCAGAAATGGTTGCATTGCTTGGCCGTTGACTCGATTCGAAAATACTGTGGCTGGGCGTGAAAAAAGCATTTTTGTGCAATTGCCAACAAGAGAAACCGAAATCAGTGAAATTACGCTGAAAACGAATCACATTTCAAAATTGACACTTCAAACGCAACGCTGCCAAGATTTTCTTCAAACAGCACCAATAGAACAGAATCTAAAGGAAACCCAAGCGAACCGTACCGAACTGAAGCGAAGCCGTCAGCATTTCATTTTGGCCTTTTGCTTGGCTCTCTGGCTCTCTGGCTGGCGTCGAGCAAGACCCAAACAATTAACAGCAGATAAGCGGAAAAGTCATTTGACGTCCCATTGTTGTCGAACTACTTAAATATTTTAGTTTTGAGAAAAATCAAAGCAGCGACACACACACACACATGTGCATACTCAGGGGGGGAGACAGTGAGAGGCAGTCAGCTAGTTCAATGACCAACGATCCGGGCTGCTTTCAGCTTTCATCAATGGTCGCGCTAGATTGGTCGACGGCGCAGATATCAGCTCGAAGAACACGAATACATACAGATACAGATACAGATTCAGATTGAGATTGAAATACATATGTGTGTGTGCTTGTGTATATAAAACGCACTCACATGCTCATCAGCTGCATAGCTTGACGTTTTTCTATGGCTTGCCTGAACAGAGAAGCCGGCAATCGACAGTCGGCAGCCGCAGCAGCAGCAGCAGCAGCAGCAGAGAAAAAATGTCACACGCAGCCGCCACATTTAGTTCAATTACATTACAAAAGGCATACATACAGATACAGCAACAGCTACAGATACATCTACAGAGGCAGCTACAGCTACAGATGCTTAGAGATACATTTTTTAAAAAGAGCCAAAGCCGTTTTGGGCGGGAGCACTGAGGGCGCGTCGCATATTTTTACCGTTGACATTCTATTGAAAGGTATTTGGCGTCGACAGCGCCTCGTATCTGTATCTGTATCTGTATCTGTATCTGTATCTGTATCTGTATCTGTATCTGTATCTGTATCTGTATCTGTATCTGTATCTGTATCTGTATCTGTATCTGTATCTGTATCTGTATCTGTATCTGTATCTGTATCTGTATCTGTATCTGTATCTGTATCTGTATCTGTATCTGTATCTGTATCTGTATCTGTATCTGTATCTGTATCTGTATCTGTATCTGTATCTGTATCTGTATCTGTATCTGTATCTGTATCTGTATCTGTATCTGTATCTGTATCTGTATCTGTATCTGTATCTGTATCTGTATCTGTATCTGTATCTGTATCTGTATCTGTATCTGTATCTGTATCTGTATCTGTATCTGTATCTGTATCTGTATCTGTATCTGTATCTGTATCTGTATCTGTATCTGTATCTGTATCTGTATCTGTATCTGTATCTGTATCTGTATCTGTATCTGTATCTGTATCTGTATCTGTATCTGTATCTGTATCTGTATCTGTATCTGTATCTGTATCTGTATCTGTATCTGTATCTGTATCTGTATCTGTATCTGTATCTGTATCTGTATCTGTATCTGTATCTGTATCTGTATCTGTATCTGTATCTGTATCTGTATCTGTATCTGTATCTGTATCTGTATCTGTATCTGTATCTGTATCTGTATCTGTATCTGTATCTGTATCTCCGAACGAGACAATCGCAAATACCATTTGGCTTGAGTCATTCTTGCTGTCGATGCCCATTTGAAGGTGCAACTATTCGCTCTCTTCTATCGCTATGGTCACAATCGCCTTGTTTAGCCGCGTTAGCTGACTAATTTGGCCCAACTTTGTAATGATGGTCGGACTGCCGTCAGCTCTCGTTAGGCCTTGAATTGTTTTTTATTATTCCTATGAACTTTAGTTCTTCTTATTGACAAATGCCTCTTAAGATTTAGATAATACTTTAAGGTGTCTACATTTTGTAAAAATATTTATATATTTACTCATTATATATATAAATATACATTAAAAATATACTTTAAATATTAAACTATTTAACAGCAATTACATATGAATAATTCTATTTAAATTGTGTAATTGCGTAAAAGCTGTACAATTTAGATAAAGTAAGAAATGTAATGAGAATCGTTGCGTATGAAAACTAGTTTTGCCTAAGATTGAAATTGATTGATTGATATTAATTAAATTTAAATAATATGCCTGTCAAAGAGTTTGACATCAGAATCCAATATTGTATATCACTATTCTATAATTATACTGATAAATGTTTTATATATGATATCTATCATCTATATCTACTTCTAATCTGCATTGTCATTGTAAGCTTAGCTGAACTAGGAAGATACTTTCAAGTACAAAAATCTCTGACTATCATTGCAAAATATAGAAAATTATATATGTATACAATTATCATAATAAAATTATAATATGTTCAATGAACAACATTAATTAAAAGCTAGCCAAGTTTATTAAATATATTTCCTTAAGACTGAGCCACTGTGTCACAGTCTGAATATAAGGTGGGGTAATTTGCAAAGGGGCAGGGATTACTGCATATGCAGCAGCTAGTGTGTGTGTGTGTGTGTGTGTGTGTGTGTGTGTGTGTGTATGTATGTGTATTTAACATAAACAACATTTCATTTGAATTTGCCAGCAAGGCAATGTTTCTTTTCGCAGCGGAAGTTGTGGCAAAAGTTCAAAAAGTGCATATAAAAAACACGAGAGAAAATGAAGAAGAAGAAGGGAGAATGTGATTACAAATGCAATTGCGAATACACAAATTGTTCGTAATGCTGACTGCTGGCTTTAATGAATAGCCACATGAATTGGCACAATCGAAGTGCTTCATTAGTTTGGCCGGGCTAAAGTCAATCAGCTGTTGGAGCAAAGTCCTGGCCGACACCTTCCGGTTTGCTAGCCCGGCCCAAACACCTGCAACCCAGTCGAGCGAGTCTCCATCTCTCGCTCTCGGTGTGTGCAACAAGTTGCAGTTGCTGTTGTCTTTCATACCCTCTCGGCAAGCGCAGCGCAGCTTGACTATGCAAAGTTGATTGAGGCTGCCCTGGAGAATAGCTAAAGATACTTTAGATCCAGTTGATGCAGTACAATAGTAAAAGTGCATTCGCTAGTCGTGCTGGCAAGATGTTTACCTGGCTTTCGTGTTTAATATGCAGATTGTGTCGCTGACTTTAATACTTTGCAACATCGTCGATCATTTCATTCGCTCCGCCTGTCTCTCAGTCTTGCCGTCTGCCTGGCTGTCTATCTGAATTGCTGCCCGGCTGCCCGGCTGGTGGCATGCAACGTTGGCGCGTTGCACAAAAGCATGTTGTACAAGCGTTGTCGTCTTGTAAACCTGCAACACAAGCAACATGCAACACAAGCAACGACTCGGCAAGGTGGCGCAGAGAACAGCAACACCGTTTCCTTCCACAATTTCCTTGGCAACATTTTTTAATTAAAAAACAAAAAAAAACGTGAGGCATATAAATTGCATAAAATGAAAATAAAACTGTGAAATAATATTAATACACTCTAGAATTTAGACTGTATGGAAGTTGAACTACCCTGTGCCAGTTTCAATGGCAAGATATTTATGAAGAGTTTGATAAAGTAATTAATATAAAATGAAATCCTACATAATCTGGAATTCAAAAGTAAACAGAGAGAGAAAAGTCTCATGAGAATTGTCTTTCAACTATCTGCTTGACACATATTGCCCATCAGAGTGTATATACCCTCTTGAAGTACATTTATATCTAAATATATTCAATTTGAGTCTGGGCGCTGTGTGGGTTAAGCCCGATTACTATCTATCGATAATTAATCGCACATGCAATGACAGGGCTTACAGATAAACCTATTTGAATCTTGCAAAGAGCTGCAATTAGCAATTTATAATAATTTTAATTATTGTCTTTTGAAAGATTTTATTTTTTATTTATGATAAGTATATTTTTAAAAATAAGGAAAAAGCTTATAGAAGTGTAACTCTATTTCTATTTCTGACTATCGATTGAATAAATTGCCTTTAGCTTAAAGCGAAATCAATTACTGATTAACTAGCTAGGCCATTCATTGCTCATCTCGTAGAACTTGGTTGAGACTCGTTTAGGTAAATGCCAGATGTGTATGCATATATGTATGTATGTGTGAGTGTGTGTGTGCGCCTGTGTGTGTCGAGTTTGAATTACGTTTTACAAGAATTTACAGATTGGCAACATTAATTTTTATGCATTTTATGTGGCAGCAGTTTTTTTCCCCGAGACTCTTGTACAGCTGCTTCTTTGCTATACATTTGTATACCCTGTGAAGCCATTTGAAGTGGACTATACAAGAGTTGCTGCAGCTGTATATTATATATCTTTATTTATTTACACATTTAAATGCGCTAAGTAAACTATTTAAGAGAGCTTATTAGAAGACTTTGAATACAGGGTATATTTTGTGTCTTACTCTCCTATCAAACACAGTCTTTTCCGCTATACTCTAACAAAACATGGGCATAGCTATTTTTGCAAATATAATTTAGTAGACTGATTGTAATTGCTATATAATATATGTACAAATATATTGAGAACCTTTTTGGTACTTCCATTCTATTTATTATTAATTGAAAATTTTACTTAACAAAATTAAGTATTAAAATAATTTTTAGATTAATATATTATATTTATTTTGTATATTTTATTAAAAAATAATTTAAATTGATACAATGTATATTTTTTCATGAATTATATTAATTAGGCATTTATTCTTTTAATATTCAATAAAAGTAAATTGAATTTTAATAATATAGTCAATAGTATTATAATTTAATATTTGTTATTAATTATTTAAAAAGCATATATCTTATTATATGTATGTATATTCCCCCACAAGAACACCCTGCAGTGCGCGAATATTTCAGAAATTTATCCGTTTCCAGCTGCATCTGGCTGTGGCATGCGAAAATTATGTTTTTGGGTGTAGCCTGAAATCAAGTGCAGTTATGTGTACATAGTATATCAAAACATGTTTGTGCATGTAAACAGCTACATATGTACATACATGTGTATATTTACATGTGTGTGTGTGTGTTTGTATGTATTTGTTGTGTGTGTATGTTCTGAGTGCTGTGGCTTCCTCTTATCGTTAAGTGCGGGTTCAAATGTTGATAACCCATGACAACTGAAGCCGTCAGCAGACATTTACATACATAATTTCAACGAGCCCAAAAATAAAACCCAAATGGGAAAATCGTTTAAAAATGCAAATGCCGCACCACATCGACCAAATAGTATTCAAATCAGTTCATGGTTTGTCGTCGTTTCCTGGCGCTGCATTTGTAAACGCTGCGGAATTAATGAACCGCAACGACAGCGACAACAAGAACAACAACAACAACAGCAACAACAATGCCGATTTGTATCTCATGGATACTGCAGCAATAACAATAACAACAACAACAATACAAACTATTACTATACATACAATACAAAGCATATTTAGTGCGGACTTTAGCACGCGTAAAATATTTTCACATGGCACTTAATTTATTTAGCAGGGCTTGGCCCCGGCCCAACCTGAGCCAACCCAGCCAGCCGGCTTGGCTTCCAGGTGTGCGCTGCTGTCCACGTGGCCACAGCTCGAACTGTTCAACTTGTGCTCTGTTGCACAGTGTTTGTGCTGCCCGCCTAGCGTACCATAAATATCGGCTTTTGTGCACTCGCCACGTTCGTTAGCTTGGTTCTTTTCAATTTTTCCACTTTTCCGATTTGCCTTCAATTTGTTTGCCAATATTTGACAGGCGGCTGGCAAAGGTGTTACCCAATAGCCTCGCCAGGCAATAGCCAGCATTTCTGTATGGCACATGGCACACATACATACATATATGTGATTCTAGCCAGCTTGTTGTCAGCCTCAACAGATCTTGGACTTGTTACACGAACTTGGCTGAGAAAATGTTTAAAATATTCATACTCAAGTGACTGTTTTGTTATTTATCAGGATAGATTCACTGTATCGCTCAGGTGTCTTGTGTCTAGTAGAGTATTTGTAGCTTGTAAATGATCTGTTTCATAAGAGTTTCCAGTTGAATTCCGCTTCAGATAATCTGTCAATAGTTTTGGCTATAATATTTTTATTGCATAAAATATTTAAAAACTATGTTATATTCTAAAAATCTTTTTAGATTGAATAAACGCTCAAAACTATCCCAGCCACTTATAAAATCTAAATAGAAAATCTACGTTCAATTCAAATTTATATTATTGTATACTTTCTACTTCTCTCTATCATCCCAAATAGATCTTTATGTATTTTCTCTAATGTCTTGCTTCATTAAGAGCTATTTTATACAATTTAAAATCATTTTACATTTATGTTATTCTCTACAAAATGCTCTCTGCATATCTAATTAAAAAATGGGCTAGGTCTTTGTTTCCCTGTTGAGCTGCGAGCGCAGTTTACCAGAGAGTAAACAAATGATATTGGAGTCGATTCAATATAAATCAACAAATGATTCAGAATGAAATGCAATCTCAATTGAATGCAAGCAAATATGTAAGCTGTTTATGTATATAAACTGTGGTCGTACTATATTTATTTATAGTATTTATAGTCTTACAACATTTACTAATACCTGACCACAAATAGGAAATAAATTGACTGCATATCTCAATTTGGCAAGTGTACTCCAAGTAGGAAATATTCTGTTACTATTTTATTAATAATTGTATAATTACATTTGCAATGCAGAGTACACCCTTTGGAATGATTTTTAAATTTTAGAGTAGGAGTAGAAGTAGGAGCTCTGCTGAGCTGAGATGAATAGGAATTACTTACGCTATCCGCTGTAATTTCATATAATATTGTCCGCACTCCTGTACTTCTCTCTCTGTCTCCCTCTCTCTTTCACACTCTCTATATATCCATCTATCTGTCTACCTACCTATCTATCGATCTATCTATCTATCTGTCTATATATATATATATGTCTAATTCTCTTTCTTTCATTCTCTCCTTCTCTTTCTGTCTCTCTCTATCTCTATATATTGTTTCATTATATTTTTTCTTTTGAGTAAATCTGCTTTGACTCAACCTATGTAAGCATTATAGACTTTATTTTATTTTACCTTAAGCTAATCACAGCTCTCAATCTTAAGCGCTCTGCTTTAACGCTAAAGTCATAATTATCTTCCAATTACATTAAGTTAACATAAATGAAGTTTTTCGCATACTCTCTAAAAATAGAAAATTCTTAGCAATATCTGCTTTGTCACCCTTTGAGCAGCAATCTGTAATTATTTGTTTTACACCAGAAGAAACTAAATATTATATACATTTACTATTGCTCGTAATCCCATATGCCAAAGTTGATATATCAGAAAAACATTCTAGTTTATTTAGTTTTTATAAACATAAACAAACAGTTAAAAGAAACACGCATTGTTGATGCTCTATGACCAGCTGAAAGTGTTTATATTAATCGAATGCAGTTCACCACGTGTGCGACGTCAATCACCTGAGTTGAGTATAGATATACATACATACATATATTATTGCCCATATAATACGTCACTTTAAAGCCATTGCAGTCCTATTTACACAACGGATAGCCAACTATTGTCGCTGGCCGTAATCAATTTCCGAGCTGTCAGTTTGACACTTGAACGTATATTCTCCACTGCTGCAGCCTAAATATATGGTATATTATATATTACATACTCAGAGACTCTGTCAAATGCCGTAGACAATGTGTCTGTGGCCTATTTAAAAGAAAACACTCGCACACACACATCTATCTATCTCTCTCTCTCTCACTCACTCTGTGTACTCATTGTATTATGTATTTATCATAAATACCATTTTATCGCCTTCAGTTTGGCCTGCTCCTCCCGTTGAGGCAAATATTTGTTCATTTGTTTGTTTGTTTGTTTGTTTGTCGCCTGTTCGAGTATTTGTATGCACTTTGTAGGTGGCTCGACACTCTGCACTCTCCACTAGCCACTCGTCTCTCATTTGTGCTGTCAGCGTCTTTATCATATTCGGTGGCAACTTCTGTCCTCCTCCTCCTCCTCCTCCTCCTCCTCCTCCTCATCTGACCAACGATGGCAACGGCAACTAGAACAAAAGACGCATTATTTAAGTTGTCAAACTGAAGGTATTAAGCCGCCTCGCATTTGCCCCAATCCATCCGAAACTGACAGCTCAAATGCTCGACAGGAAATGAAAGAGAAGAGCGGCCAAGGCAAAACTGAAGCGACTTTCTTCTGATATTCTGTTGAACATGCTCTCTAAACTTTACATTTGACATATCGATTTCTTTATACATAAATTCTGTTGAATATACTTCCAGGGCAATTTTTCTGTTCCCTATTTCTCTGTAATTAGATCTAAGTACTCAACCTATAGTTTATTTGAGGGTGTATCATTTTATTATTAAGAATCTCTATATCCACATGGTGTAGACGTATATTTTTCTCTACTTATGGTATGAGTTTTAAGTTTCTTAACTTTGTTTGTTTACCATTCAATAAGTGGAGCTTATAAAGGCATATTATGCACTCGACGATAGGATTACTTAATTTACAAGAAGATTAGTATATGACTATTGTTTGCACTCGATAATTGGGGTTGGTCTCTTAAGCTGTACTTCAATAAAATTCACTCGAGCTTCAGGTGGGTATTAACATGAGCATCGATTACTTGTGATAGGCACTGAGCAGTTCTTATGGTAAAATACCATAGTATTATATATAGTATTAAGTAAGATTTATATACTAAATTCTTCATATAACTTGAGTAGCATGAGCTGCTTCCATTACCGGCTCAAGAACATAGCATAGAGATAACATGGGCATCGATCTATATTCAGCGAAGGTTTCTCAAGCTAAACTTGATCAATCTTTAACTGAGATTATCTCTTAACTTGCCACGCCCCCAGACTGTTGTAGATCACCATAAGTCACTCTTTCTCTCTTTCTCACTCTCTCTCTCCCTCTCACTCTCTCTCTCTCTCTCCATATCTATTTCTCTCTTTATCTATATCTCTCACCACGCTAAGTCTTTCATTTCCTTTGTCTCTACTAAGCTTAAGTTGGATTAGTTCACTTCTTCTGTCTTCTCTTCGCAATCGCCCAACTCAACCAACATACATACTTCTTTCGAATTCCATAAACTCGACTTAGATATTTACTTACATTATTTTGTTGTCTTTGTTGTTTCATAAATAAATCGCTGATAAATGCGTTTTGTCGTTTGTGGATTGCAAGTTCAAGTTCTGGTTCGCCACCAGATATCATTGGCACTTATGTACACATACACATACATGTACATATAGCAGTATGAGAAGCATGAATGTGAACAACAACAGCAGTAAAATAAAGAGAATCGTTGGCCCTGTGCGCTCATATTGTATATCCGTTTGAGTCGCGACCGATCCGCGCCATATCCAATAGCCGTGCCTCGCAGCTTTTGTTATTTATTATCGCCAGGGCAGAAAAGCTGTTGAAAGAGCGACTTTACTCTGGCGCTCGACTTGGATGTGGATGTGGATGTGGATGTGGACTCGCGAGCTGCTAATCTGGCGATGACTCAATTGGTGCACAATGGACAACTTTCAAGTGAAGGAATTAAACTCAACAAAATATCAGATCAAGTTGCCTTCGGGCACACAACACTCACTCATTCATTCAGTAATTCTAGGCAGAGCCAGCTGATCCCAGCACTTTTTCTCTTTTTGCTTCTTACAACCCAAAAGCATATATGTATATCAGCATATCTTTCTCTCTCTATATATATATATATGCATATATATTTATATATGTCTGACAAATGGATCATATAACCGACTGCCGTCGCTTGATGGTCATTGTGGTGTGCCCGATACTTTTATTTGATTATATTTTTTTGCTTGTCTGCGAATGTGGTGGGAAAATTTGGATTGCGAACGTAGGAATGTTGATTTATTTTATGCAAGCATAAGAAACATTTATATGTATGTATATGTATATGGTTGCGGAAGTTGCAGCTCAGTTAGCGCGAAATCTAAGTTGAATAATTTTACACAATTTTTCAAATAAATATTTGAGTGAAAGAGACGGCGAGAGAGGGCGAGGAAGTGAGCAAACGAGTAAATCCTGTTTAAAACTGATTTGTTAATACTAGAAAAATATTTGTGTTGGTTATTCTAAAGAAAAGTTCTATAGAGGGAGAGAGAGAGAAAGAGAATGAGAAATAAAGAATGTCACAGAGAGAGACAGCATAATCCTACTATTGTTATTCTCCATATTTGAGAGAGAGAGAGAGAGAGAGAGAGACGTAGGAATACAGAGAGAGACAGCATTATCTTATTTAAAACAGATTCTTTGGCTATACTATTGTTAGGCTCTACATTTAAGACGAAATGAGAGAGAGATAGGGAGGAAGAGAGAGATAGGAATACAAAGAAAGTCAGCATAATCCCCTTTAAAATAGATTCTTTGGCTTTAGAGATCTCTTTACTAATGTTAGGAAAACAGAGAGAGACAGCATCATCCTGTTTACAACAGATTCATTGGTGTTGGAGAAATCGCTACTTTTGTTATTCTCTAAATTTAAGAGAGTGAGAGAGAGGAAGAGAGAGATAGGAATACAGAAAGAGAGAGATAGCATAATCCTGTTTACAACAGATTCATTGGTGTTGGAGATATTGTTATTCTCTAAATTTAAGAGAGCGAGAGAGAGGAAGAGAGAGATAGGAATACAGAAAGAGAGAGATAGCATAATCCTGTTTACAACAGATTCATTGGTGTTGAAGAAATCTCAACGCTTATCTTAATGGCATCTTCTACACGAGCGTAACACACACTCATACGCTCAGACATTCAGACATTCAGTCCCGCAGTCAGTCAGTTAGACAAGTTGTAAGTACGAGTACGCTGAAATAATAATTAACTAAATAAAATTATGATGGATGAATATGCGACGGACAGCGTTAATTGCACACTCATGCAAAACAAGTTGCGAGGTTTGCCAACAAAAACCATTTAACAAATTGAATTTGCATTTGCAAACACTACACCGCACTGCACTGCACTGCACAGCACTGCAAGAGAGCGGACAGTGCATATTTGCATTAGGGCGGCTCAAGAGTAATATTCAAATGTATATTTAATTTATATTCCAGTTTGACTGGAATTTAGATAGGTATACCAATTTGAATAATTGACTTTATATAGGAACTTCTTATTTAACTACATATGTATATAGCTGTGCTTGAGCCACCCTAATCTAGGTGGACCGGCTGCTGCATTGGCACGCACATATGAAAATGTGCGAATGTCGTGGCAATTGAAATGCTTTTCAGCTAACTAAAAGCAAATCGAACCGCACTGAAATGTATTTATAATGAGTTAATAAGTGCACACCTGTTTGCCTCTGCCGATGGCGGTGCTCGTGCCCGTACCCGTTCTCTCTCTCTCTCTCTCTTTGGCGAGTAATTAAGAGATTTTTACCTGGCCTCAGGAGCCAAGCGAGCGTGTCACATAAATTGCAGAGGCCGGCGCGGCTTTGTTTTGCAATTTTAATTGCTAATCACAGCGATTTGTAATAGTGCGCGCCAAGCAATTCATTTGCCACAACAATTACTAGGCGTTCGATTTGTAATCAGCTTGCGAGATCTCTGAGCGAAATGGGCGCCAAGAAGCTGCTGGCTTGATCAAGTTGAGATCTCGTTGCGAACTCGTCGAGAACTCGGGCCTTATGAATTATGCAGAGCAGGCAGTCTCTATGAGCGTAACAGCTGATTGATAGCATTTAAGGAGCGACTCGAGCAATGCGATTTGATTCAATTAATAAAGAAATGGCAATGCTTTGAGCCAAACCAGTTTGTTTGCTTTCAGCCGCATCGAAATTCCACTCAAATTTAATAATTGAAAAATGAATTAAATAAATATAAAATCAAACAATATTCTGTATTATCTGAAAAGAAAGTCAAGCCAATATATCTGCAGGCAATTCGGCTCCGTCTTATAGGCAAACCATAGCAGGTTCTTTTTAAATTTATGGCTTCTACACAAAGTTGCAATTTTCAACGTCTGTTGCAATTCAGCAACAACAACAACAACAACTAGAAGAAAATCAAGTCAAATAAAATGAAAACAAGAGAAGATAAAAATTCTGCAACAAACGTTTCAGAGACATTTCAAATTTGTTTGCTGTCGAAAATATTACAATTTTCATTTGTAAAATACTCGCACGCGCTCAGCCACGTAAGTATAGACAACAACAACAAAATTAACATAAAATAAAATAAAATAAAATACAACAAAATAATAAAAAAAAAAGTGCCAAACACACAAAATTAAATAAAAATGACGAAAATAAATTCGCAGCAAGCAACAGACACAGCTACAGATGCAAATACTTTTTAGGCACTTTTACTAAGCAAGAAAAAATTAGACGAACAAACTATGAACAAGCAGGAGCATTGCAGTCGGGCGTTGACGACTGCGAAATACTCATGCAAAGCCGAAACACTTAATGAGAAAGGGGCATATTTTTAAAGGGAATGCACTAAATATTGATTAAGGCTAACATCTTTGCATGATGTAAATAATGTAAATATATGTAATATTGGTGAAAAAAAAAATATGAAATAGGAAACAAATCTATCTGAAGGCCTTGTTGCTTGGGCTGATTATTTTTATAATAAATAATAAATAAAAAATAAATAAATAACATCTTTAATTATTGTTCCCAATTTCCGAGCTCCGAGTACTTTCTGAACACGATCATCTTTATATATGTATACATATTTTTATTTTATTTATTTATTTTTATTTTTTTATTTTATATATATACATATTTTTATTTTATTTTATTTATTTTTATTTATATATTTTTTTAATTTTATTTTTTTATTTATTTTTTTTTTTCTTTTATTTTATTTTATTTATTTTTTTTTTTTTTTTAAATCAATAGACGCTGTCAATAGTAATTTAGTTGTAGAATTTTGAGTATTTAGCTCTAAAACTGTAAGAAGCTCAGTTATACCCGATTGGCCACGCCTTTAATAAGTGATTATATTCGCCTTTTTTTTGTTAACTTGTGTAGCGGAGAATGGATTTTGCGACTTATCACACCCCCATCTATATATGTTGTAGATGTTTCAAATGTCAAGTCTTCAATAATTCGAAAATGATTTAAATTCATACAAACAGACGGACAGCAAGCGAACATTGCCTAAAACCAATATACTCCTTATACTTTCATGCATATGTATAAAAAAGCAAAGCAACGACATTAGCGCCTGGCTGGCGCAGTTTTTCAGCCACATACCGTGTATTTTTGGCTACAAAAACAGAGAGTAAAAAAAATACTAAAGAAAATCCAAATAGTTTTTTTTTTTTGTCGAATATGAATTTGTGGTTCCTATCTTTTTTTTCGTTTTCATTTTCGTTTTCGTTTGACATGAATAAAGTAAAGTGCAAAGCATATAATTTTGAACTTGGCAGCCGACAGAGGCACGAGAGGACAAGCTGCAATGAAGTGCTGTTACAGATAGATAGCTTAGATGGATGCCTGTTAGAAGTCAGCCGCCAGACGCCCAGAAGCGACTCGCTGCAATTTCTATCTGTATCTACATACATATACATATATAGTTATGTATCTGTGTGCATCTGTTTATGCATTTAGTATGTCTAGTGAAGTCGCCGTCGCATTTTGGCCAGACAAAAATTTGTTGGCTTTTGTTGTTCTTGGGGGCTGACCAGCAACAGCAACAGCAACAGCAACAACAACAGCAATAGCAACCCATCAACCATCAACCATTACCCAGCCGGGCCGCGTCGTCGTCGTCGTCATCCATATGGCAAACTATTTTTAAATATGTTTTAATTATTTGCTGCCATATTCCTTAAAGCATTGACTAGTCGCTGCCGTCGTCGTCGCCGTCGCCGTCTGATGCTTCTCTGCTGCTGCTCTGCCTCAAGTAGATTTGGGCCGTCTCTGGCAACATGTGCAACTACTTTGGAGGTTTTTTTTTTTTTTTTTCTTTTTCAATTTGCTTCTCTTTTTCCTTTTATTTTTTGCAAATTACATTAAGTGTGAAGTTTCTGCCATACAAAATATTATTGTCGCGTCGAGCATAAGTGACGCAGCTTGCAAATTATTTTCTATCTTTCGCTCAGCCACAAGCAGCAGCAGCAGCAGAGCGCATTAAGCATATGATTTGTAATTTATGTTTATGTGGTATATATTGAGTATATAAATACATATAAATAAAATTATTAACATATATATTTATTGCATTTAAAGATATTCCAATCGTTGCCTAAATAAATAGTTTATAGCTCTGTGAATCCATAAGAGATTTATCAAATTAAAGGAAATAAATAAATGAGTATTACTATGTTTTCATAATTTCTATGATATTTATGTATATAACATAAATGCAAATGTTATTTAAAAACTGTTTAGTTTTTAATTTACTTGCATTAGAAAATCAATATTTTTTATGAAGTAAATGCAAACTATTTTATTATTTAATAATTCTTACGAACAACTCTGTAAACTGATGAAAGATATTAAAAATTTTAAAATAAATAAAATAAATAAATAAGTAAATAATTACTTTGATCATTTCTATGACATTATATATTTATCATAATCACAAATGTAGCCGAGTTTTTTAGTTTTTAATTTACTTGCATAAGAAATTTAATAAATAAAGACTCTTTTACTATTTGTAATGGAATTTTATTTAAAGTTCGCAAAAGATTCATAAGGTTACTACATATACATATGTATATATAAAGATAATAAATAATTTATTTATAATATATTACTAACTTATTAATATTTATTAATAAAAAATGTATATATAAAATTTAATATTTATTAATACTAATATTAATATTATATTTAATATTTATTAATCATTTATTAATATTCTTTAATATTAATAGTATATTTAATATTTATTAATAATTATAATAGATAATTTATATATAATATATTACTAATTTATTAGCATTTAAAATATTTATATTATAAATATTTTTATGAATTTGTATACCTTATATAAATTGAAATATAATTCTATAGTAAATATTTGTGTTTAAAATATTCCAAAATTATTTTGACTTAGTCGTTTTCTTTTTTAACTTCACATTTGGCAGCAGCTTTTGCTTTGCCCTGAAATCCAAACTTAGCTAATACAAATAATGATTAGAAACCTAATAAAAAATCCAATTTCAATCAACAGACAACAAAAATCCTTCATCACGTTTGGAGAGTCTCTTGTTCTTGTTCTTTTGCATTGAATGATGTGAAATTCATTTAGGCGCATGTCATTTTTGTTGTTGTACATTTTGGTATACTTGCATCATTAAGTGTCGTCTATATAGCAACAGCCGCGCCCAGTCCCAGGCCCATGTCCAGGCTATGAAGAACTGTAGAGCAAGGCAAACAACGGTCAGCGACAATGCCGAGTAGCTGCCGCTGCTGCTGCTGCTGCTGCTGCAGCTCTGTTGTGGCAGTGTCTGTGGCCTTTGTACAATTCAATTTCTATTTACTTAACTGGCAGCAGCCAGTCTTAAGTTGCCCCTCACACACAGAGAGAGAAAGAGAGAGAGAGAGAGAGAGGGAGAGACACTCTTGCTGCTGTCCGGGTTGAGACAAGTTGGCTAAACAAACCGCCGATATGCTTATGCTCGCTTTACAGGCTTCTTCCCGGCAAGCGACAGACGACGGCCGACGGACGACAGAAGGCAGACGATGCCAATGAAGCGAGAAAAATTACTGTTTGTTGTACTTCGGGTTATATAAGTAGTTGTGGATTTGTTAAGTGAGTTTGTCAACATGAGGCGCGCGCATCGCAACGCCAGATTCAAATAGGAAAAAAAAGAAGCAGAAGAAGAAGAAGAAAAACAGACAAAGTTGGAATTGAAGTTGCAGCTGGGAGTTGGGTGTTGGAGCTGCAGTTCAAGTTGAAGCAGAAGAAGATGGAGATATAGAGATACAAACAAGTATCATGGCATACCGTTAGAGAGACATTACCTGGAAGCCGCGCGTCCGCGCTCAAGACCAAAAAGCCAAGCCCAAGCCGAGACACCGAGCATTTTTCAGCAGAACTCCAAGTCCAACTCCAACTCGAATTGGCATGGGGGCTGTGCCTGTACCATTACCTGTACCTGTAATTGAATGCCAAGTGGAGCCAAGCCAAACCCCTGCATGGTCACTAAGTATAGCTGCGCTTCTTAGCCTGGTCAGCTTGCATTTAGCGCACATTTATGGGTTGTTGTCTCCGCTAAAAATGGAACCGGACTCCAGACCAGAATGGTAGAGAGAGGGGCAGAGAGAGGCAGAGCCGGGGCAATGGCAATCGCAACGGCAATGTCAGCAATTACTCATTTATGGCCATTGCCAGTTCATATTTCGCATTTGGCTTCTACGTTTGGGTTTGCATCGAGTTGGCAGGAGCTCACTCCATACTCCACACTCCACAACCGCCCCGCCCCGCCAGCCGTTTAGGATGCTGCACCCCGGCATGGAGGCTTGCTCATCATTGATTTATGCCTATGCCTTGGTCGTTGTCCATCGCATTCATGCATAAATCGGTGCCTCCACGGATGCTGCTCTGACGTGCCTGGGTGTCTTCGTCATGTTTTCTATTTATAAAGATTACTTGTAATTAAAATGAGTTCAACAGATCTCGCCACCAGTATCAAAACATTCAGCAAGTTGTCTTACTTGTTCGTCCATAAGTATATATGTATAAATATGTTCTTACCTATCAATAAACTTATATATGTAGAAGCATATTCTTTCTTTCTCTCTCTCTCTCTCTCTACCTGTTTGATTGCCGTTACCAAGAGTTCAATTGCATTGATAGCCCCAACGGCGTCAAATACTTGGCTACATTTTGTCGCTGTATTTGTTGTTGTTGTTGTTGTTGACGTTACCCTGGAATCACTGAAGCTGCAGCTACATAACTGGATTTCCGGTTGCCAACTGGCTAAGAGCAACCTGTTGCAGCTCCAGGCTTCTTGGATGCTATATAAACCCAGAAACAGAATTTTATAATATTGCTGAAGTATGTCAAGTGATGTTTAAATAAATCAAATTTTAGCTGACATTTAATGGACATTTTTAGAAACTTAGTTTCCCTTTTGAATGTCTAAAATTTAATACTCAGTTACGCATTTTTAATATTTATATTTTAATTCAAATATATATTTTTAAGTTTATGTCTATTCCCTAAGCAATAAACATGCGACAGAAAACACATAATTTTCAAATAATATTTATGAATATGATAAAGAGAATAAATACAAGTTTATAAGGAAAATATATGGACGTAGAATATATGTATATATATATATATATATATACTAATTTATTAAGCATTTTAATTATGAGAAAATAAAACAGATTTTTTTTACAAAATATTTTAATATATGTATATATATTTTAATTATGAGAAAATAAAACAGATTTTTTTTACAAAATATTTTAATATATGTATATATTTTTTTTATAGAATGAACTTGGATACTATCATGGTTAGAGACCACAGCAGCTAGAATACAATTCAAACTACAGGTTAGTAATATTTTTAATATATTATAATAAAAATCTATTCTAATATTTAGTATATTATGATTATAAATATAATAATAATAATTAAATAATAATTATAAATAGTTGGTGATGTACAAAATAATATAATAATTGTAAAAAGTAATTAAAAAATGAATATTAATTAATAAAATAAATGTAAATAATAATTTAAAAATTAATATTAGTAAAAATAAATGTAATGCAGTACATTAAAGTAATTAAAAATAATATTATAAATTATATTTTGTCAAAAAAGTTATAAAATAAAAATTAAAAAAAAAAAATACTTTTTAAAAAATGATAAAAAGTGATAATATATTTTATACAAATTTTAAAATAAAAATAAATTATATTAAATGATGTATATTAAAAAAATATATAAAATGTATACATATATACATATTAATTATTATTTAAAACTTAAATAAAATCACTTAAGTCAAAAATCTATATATTTATATAGAACTCTAAATTGTTCAACATTATGAAATATATTTCCATTTTGCAGCTGAGCTCAAATCAAATTTAATTTGAAATATTTTAATTGTACATTTTTATGACTCTTCCAAGTGAGGCAATATCAGCTATAAAATTACTCAAGAATATTCCAAATCATTTTTCATTTGTTTTCCTTCTTGATTATGGACATAATCACATTCTTAAGAATGTGCTCTGTGTGCAGCCGTTGGTTGTCATTGGACAACGTTGCTCCACATCGAGCCGGGCTCTCGGCTGTGAGCTGACTCTGACCTGCTGATAACGAGCAACGACTGATACTTAAAATGCGTTAAACGCTTGTCTAGAGCTGTCTAAGTATTCCATTTGATATACATACGTAATGCTCAGTTTTGAACTCTGACACATGCATAAGCTGTCACTGTTGCCTTATCAATGTGTGTGTGTGTTCACATTCACACATACATGCATAGGTGATAAGCAAACTTAATTTTGTATTTGTTTATTCATCGATGAACGCAATCGCATTTGGTGAGTTCTATTTTAATAGGGCATTAAAAATAAATATTTGTGAGTGTCTCCACACGCACACACACACACATGCATGCATAACTGTGCATGTGTGTGTATGTTTGACAGATTATCAGTTTTCAGTTTTTTTAGCGTCAGCTTCAATTGGGTTTTTTAGTTCGCTTCGGTGGTCCCAGCAGCACCCATTGCCATACGAAACCACAGTGCGCAACCACAGCGGCAACCACGCGGGGTTATCAAGCTGATTATTTAATGCAGCGCCACAGCAACAACAACTAGAACAGTTTTTTGTTTAAGATTTTCATTTTAATATGCCATCTGACACAGTTTGACATGGAATGGCTAAGTTACGACTACGAGCTTGTAATTGCCCCGTGTGCCTTATCAATGCGCCGCTTAACCTTTGACCTCGACTTTTGCTGTTCAGACTTTGTTCATGCTGTCAGCGCATGTCTCGCCTCAGCTTTTCAGATCGCCCGAATAATCGAATCGCATTCTGAACTATTAACCCAAGCACCGAAACCCAACTAAAGATTAAATATAGCTTATAGACAGACGCAAGTCCATTAGAGACTTTGTACATACATTAATACATACTATGTGTATATGTATGTATGTAGCAGCTATACATTATAATAATTAATGTTAATTTGAAATTGGAATATTATATAAACTAATAAAGCTGAATAGGTTTAAGTAGCTCTGCACACTTTGGCCCTAGATACGAAACGAGCTACTCGATTTCGATTGGCCCAAATGACTGAGGTAGTGCAGCTTAATTATATTATAATGATATAGTAATTAAGTTTATATTTTCAAATGAGCTTAAAATCTATATTGCCAACAAATTCAGACCATTATTTTCATGTGTTTAAAGAATATTTAAGAACTGCTGTAAAACAAATTTTAGACATATAAAAAAGTAAAATAAAAATAAAAATAAAAAATAGAAAATATTATAAAAACATATAAGAAAAATATGATATACAATATATTTTACAACAAATTTTAGACATTAAAAATAAATATAATATTAAAAATATATATAAATAAATATAGAATATAGAAACATATAAGAAAAATATGATATACAATATATTTTAATGTATTGAAATTTGCATGGAAAAATAACAAAAATATTTGCTGAATTCGTCGAATAAATTTAGTTATTTTATGTATTTATTTTTTATATTTTTGTTATAATTTTGTACACTAATTTTTCAGTTTAATAAGTTTTATTGCAAAACAAAAATATAATATTGTGGCATATTAGCTAACATAAATATTTTTGGCAGTTTTCTACTAATATATAAATGCAAAATTAAGATTAAACATATTTTATTTATTTTTATTTTTTTTTTTGCGTGTACTTTCAGTATTTAGATAACAAGTTTAAACTTAGAGCTATTTACTATAAACTTATTGGATTTTTCTGTTCTGCCTCTAAATATATACTTATAAATATATATATATATATATATTTTTTTTTTTTTTCCCCATTTCTACTTTGTGTCAGTTTGTCGCGCAGCCATAGATTTTTTCTTTTTTTTTTAGTTTTATCATTTTTTTTTTTATTTGGTTTGCTGCTCGCCTTTAGCATTTGCATTTAGCATAGCTCACATTTTTATAGCAATTCATGTCTATTTGGACGCTTTTGTTTTTGCCCGTTTGCATTTTATTTATTTTTATTTTTATTTCGTCTATGCGAGTCTTTTACTTTGTTTTCCTCTCAAGCGGCGGCAGCGGCGTCGACGTTGCGTCGTCGCCAAGTGAAACTGAAAATTGCAACTAAATGCCGTGCTCATCACTTGTAGACACTTTAGAATGCGCTGTGTGTATCTATGAGATACAAAGATACGCGCGCACTCAGACAGAGAGACAGACAGGCAGACAGACAGACGGAGACCAGACAGCAAATGAGACGCAAATGGAATGTTGAGGTGCTGCACACACACACACACACACACATACAGACAGACATGGGCGTATAGTGCGAAAAAGTCAACATTACAATCTATTCTACACTTGATTAGAAACTGCCTAAAGATACGCCAGATTCTGATTGGCAATATATCGAGTCAACATTGTTGAAGCGCGACAGCTTTAAGATCAGCCCAATTGAGTTATATCCTCACAGGAAGAAGGTCTGTGGTGTAGTTGGCTTGAACTCGGGACATGGGATGCCCGTCACACACTCCCAGCAGCAGTCGGGAAATTGACCTTTTGTATTGACCAGATCGAACTCGCAATTGGCAAAGTTCACCGGTGATTGACAGCTGCAAAGAGAGGGGGAGGAAGAGAGGGAGTAGCTATAAGACTTCATGCCAGACTCACAATTGATAGAGACCATTGCCCTCGTCATCCTGGCAGACGAATATACCGCACGTCTTGTCATCGTTTATCTCCTCGCCCGCATTGAGGTGACCCATCGGAGTTTCGCAGCCCTTCTCCAGCTTCCTGGCGGCCTTCCCGTCCTTCTGCGCCGGCACCATGTGCACCAAGGCATTGCCACACATTATCAATCCGAGCCAAACGAACCAAATGCCGCCCATGTATTGCATGACGAGAAACCGTTAGCTGCACCGCCTCCAACTGTGGTCAATGCCAACAACAAGGCGGCTTTTATAGCCCATTCCATTAGGAGCGGATGACATGCGAGCCGTTTTTTGTGTACAAATTCATAAACAAAATTCGGTTACGATCGATTGCTCAGTTTATTTTTCGATAAATAATCATAATTCATAGAAACCTGGAGCGAAAAAACAACAACAACAGAGACGAAGTTGTCAATCGAAGTCAGAGACAAATGTATTCCAGCTACAGCTGCACATCCCTCGACTGGAACTATGAATGAAGTTTGCTGGTTGGGGATCGGTTTCATTGATGGTGCGGGAACAGTTGGACACAGCGATTTCATTGAGATCAAAATCAAAGCACGCCAGGCAACTGGCTGGCATCTGAGCAAAGTACCTCGTCCAGTTGGACTTGCAATAGCTGTCTCCATGCGAGTGCAAAGCGCATGCCTTTGGCTACTGCTCGCAATGTCTGTGCTGTGGCCCAGGATGAACAGCCTTGGCTATCGAGTCGTTAAGGTAGGTGCTTCCTTGCGAGTGGCCTCCAGTCTAGCCAATTCGTCCACACTGCATCCACAGCGGCAGCAGCGCAAGCGCATGGCCTGGCCGCCCAATCTCTACTCGGACTTTGCGGCTATCGCTGATGCAATGGAGGTGGAGGGGTCCTCGCTATATCCGCCAGTCGACGGCTCTGATGGTGGTGGAGGCGGCGGAGCGGGAGGGGGCGCCGGCGGCGGCGGCGGCGGCGGAGCTGGTGGCGGATCAGGAGGTGGAGCCGGCAGTGGATCTGGAAGTTCTGGTGGCACGGGCGTGGGTGGCAAATGCAACGAGGACATCACCAAGGGCTGCGATGTCAAGAAGATCTTCCTGCCCGGCGATCCCAAGCAGAAGAGCTCGAGCATAGCCGTGAAGGCGGCGCAGGACGCAAAGGCGGCCAACGAGGCGCAGCATGCCGCCGGCCAAATGGCCGCCCAGCACATCAAGCAGGAGCTGGCCGAGAAGGCCTTCCAATCGGCCAAGGCCGCCGAGGCGGCGCTCACCGGCAAGCAGATGGTTGTGCAGCAGCTGGAGCTGGAAATGCAAGAGGCCCATGCCGTGGTGGAGGAGGAGTCCGCTTCGCTGCAGAACACGGAGACGAACATGAATGCCGCCATCGAGGCAGCTCGTGCGGCCACTAATCAATTCGAGGCCCTCACCGCCCTCCACAAGACGGTCAAAGACAATCTGGCCAACATACAAACAGTTGCGCTCGGCTCCCAGCAGGAAATGACCACCAAGGTGCAGCTGCTCGAGGCGGCCAAAAACCGCCTGGCCACGCTCCAAAAGCAGCTGGACAGCGCACGCGATGACTACGAGAAGACCAAGCAGGCGGCCTATCGGGCGGCCTGCGCTGCCGTCGAGGCCAAGCAGAAGGCCGCCAACAGCTATCGAAAGCGGCGCAATCAACGGACTTTCAGCTACCAGCCACTCGATACACATTAGCCAACTCTGATATTTATATATATATATTTATATATATATATAATATATATTTATATTTGTATATACTGCATTTGATTGGAGGAAATTATATATGGTTTCAAGTTCGAATTGCCAGTTGGTCTTTCTATCTGGGTTAAGTCAGCTTTTTGGCCTATTTTTAGAGCTAGGAGGTCATATTATTCAGAACTTTAGACCTAACTAACTTAGGAAAGATTATACTTTATACCTTCTCTGTTAACCCCTTTTAGACCTAGAGCACTCAGCATATGGAAATATAGTACTTTACACCATCTGTATAATCCCTTTTGCACCTAGAGCTCCTGAGCGCTAAAAATAATATTAAAATATAATACGTTAGACCTTCTTTAAGGATATATCGAGCAATATTCTCTGTAGTTTAAGATCTATAATACCCATGTACATATACACATGCATGTGTTGCTACCCCAATATTTGGAATATTTTAATATTGCCTAGCGCGTGGCCATTTTGGATTATATTACAAGCGACTGACTTGAAAACCTTGAAATAAAAGTCTGCAAAATAGACAATTGCTGCGTATTAAGTACTCTGCAGTCTAAGATCGAAACTTGTTGCTATATAACTATTTATTATATAAAAAATCAATCATAATATACTACATCAATCGGTGAATAGATGTATTATAAAGATCAATAATAATTGTAAAGTAACATAAGTCAATCATATTACCGATGGATCACAAATAAAATAGAAATGTTATAAATAATAGCAACAAAATTATAACATTGATCCAATATAATTAATTAGTTATATAATTAGGTATAACATAAATAAAAGCCTTAAGCTTTAAGCTCAAGATCAATAATTTGATTAATTAATTGTTTTTGTTTATCTAAATATATATTCTACGACTAATATACAACATATTTTTGATTTATCTATACTTTTCTCTATACGTTTCTAATTCATTATTACTTAAATTGTTTTACTAAAACGTGAAAACAAATTAATTGTCTCCGTTTTCCTTCCAATTTTAATATTTTTTGAAATCAATTGCTTTCCGATTTTTTTTCCCTTTTTTCGGCATGGTCCTTGTCTCAGCATCACCATCACCACCACCGTCAGGAGTAGCACCATCACCATCGCCACCACCACCATCGCCACCATCACCAGTATCACCACCACCACCTGTACCGGTACGGTCTGTTTCCTCGCAATTAGTATAAGCAACGCACGTCCAGCAGCACTCCGGAAACGGTGTTTTTGTGGACACTCCATCGGTACTGCACATCTCAAACGGTGCCGGCTTCTGGCAGCTGTTTTGTGTAAAATTTGGATTTGAGGATTAGATTTGAATGGGATTTGAAGAGCTTATTTGAGAGAAACTTACTAAAGTACTAAAGCATCACCCTCGGTATTTTGGCACACATTCACTCCGCACGTATTTTCATCATTGACAAATTCACCCACTTTTATTTCTCCTCCTCCTCCTCCTCCTCCTTCTCCTCCTCCTCCTCCTCCTCCTCCTGATGAATCCGTTCCTCCTCCTGATGAATCCGTTCCTCCAGGCTCTGCTGGTGGTCCTTGGTCTGGCGCTTTTCCTGTGTCGTCTCTTGCCCTTCGCTCTGACGGTTTTGTCGGGTCTGTCGGGTTTGGTGCGTTTGTCGGGTCTGGCGAGCCAGGCTTTTCTGGTTTGCCTGCTGCTGAAGACTTGGGCTTGCATCCATTGGCTAAGACCCGTTAGATTTTATTGACGACTTGCTTGAATTGGTAGCCCTATACTCTCTTACCTCCCTTGTCCATTTTGGTGTAATAGACCAATGCATTGGCGCACAATGCCAAGCTCAACAGGGTCAACACGTTCAGGCTCAGCTTCATGATGTACTCTCACTTGCCCAACTCAAACTGAATTAGTAGCACCCATAGGAATGCCTTTTATATGCAATTTCGACGCCAACACCGTCCACTTGTGTAACGAAATGTTTTTGCACCTGTTAAGGAAATTCTTACAAAATATTACTGTAACATACCTCCATATAGTTATTCTGCAGAAAATAGCTAATTCTGATATGTAATTAATATACAATTTGATTTCAGCTCATAAACAAAGGAAATCAATTTTTGGCAAAGACACATAAGAAGAAACATTTCTATAATCGGACATGAGCAACTAAAAGATATCTGTAATAGACTTTGATAAACAACAAAAACAAAGACTAGATCTGTATCTAATACAGGTTAAACAGACTGGACGGTTGGCATTTCCGAATATACGTTACATTTTGTGGTATCTGCCACACCTCTCCCTTCTGCCTGTTACCAACATTTTGAAAACACATTCTTCTTTTATATTGTATGGGCTCAGAGCATAATAAAGTATATAAATCATATTAATCATGAATGAAAAGTTATTGAATAGCAGTCATAATTCACCGTATCATAGTGAAAGCCCATAAGGACGTGCATCATCTTATGAATATGTATGTGTGTGTGTTTAGGGTATCACTAGTTGGGCACTCCCATATATAAATCATATAATTGTTTTACTCAATAATCCAAATAATCCTAGCTAAGCTTATGGTAATTCTATCTTGCTTAACAATTTATTGCATTCTTATATTATGAGTTTGAATTATTTATATTTATATTTAAATTTAAGTTATTAATTAATTTGATAAACATTTTTGATTTGATTTTATTTTATTGATTTTTTGTAAGGCCTCTAGTTTATCAATTCAAATGGAAAAATTGAAATGAAGAACAATTTGTTGCTCGTAAGGATCAGGAATTATATTTTGTGAACATTGTCGATCTCCTCGCGCATCCCTCCTTCGAAATGCTCCGTTTTTAATTAGTTGCCCCAGGGTGGATTCTCATGAGCAATGAACAAGAGGACGAGATGGAGAGAAAAGGAGAGATAGAGAGAGTGAGTGAGTGAACAGCATTGAATGAGATGAGACGCACAGACGCAGAAGCAGGTCCGGCTGGAATGGGCAAAGGGCTTTCGTTGAGAAGGGGCCACGAAATGAGCCAAGCGAAAAAAAAAAATTGAAATTAAAAAACTACAGGAGACTTTTACGCATAGTAGGTACGCAGTGTGTGAAGTGTGTGTATGTGCTATAAGACGAAAACGAAAAAAAAAATCAAAAGAACATTGAGAACCGGACCTGACAATGATCTCCTGCTCATGAAACTAAAAGGCAGCGGCAGCGGCAGCAACGGCAACGGCAGCGGTTAAAGCAACAACATGCTGCTGCTCAAACCCAACAAATTGTGAGTTTCGGTTGACGATGACAGTGTGAGAGCCTACCACTCTTCCCCTTAAAGACACATACACTCACACACACACACATAGATATCGTATCAGGCATGTATTTGCGCTTATGCTTAAAGCAAAAAAAAATATGCCGAATGAGATATTTGGCAAACCTAATACAAATGCATGCTCACACATATGCCCAAAAATGTGTGTATGTATGCGTATGCATACATTACGTATTGCTTGGACAAACATGTGTCTGGTGGCTTGTGTGTATGTAGCACAAATCATTTCTCAAGCTGTCCAAAACTATATCAATTAGGGTCTTTAAATATTGTCCAGTTAGGTGAGGAAGACAATTTGCGACCGCTGCTCGCTGCTCGCTGTCTGCGCATTTCCCACCAAACAACGCTCCAAATCAAACCTGAATTAGTTAGCGGCGTGTGTGAGTATGGATAGATGGATAGATAGATTGGTTGGTTGGGCAGGGTAGGGTACTGCTCTCATTAATTGAGTGAACATGTCGAAAATTGGTTGGATGAGAAGATTTACTAGTTAGTGCCTGATAACAGCACCTCGCTCAGCACCGAAGGCCGGCTCAGAAAAATGCTTACAATTGGACTTACAATGCCAATGCAGCGTGTATTTGTTGTTTCCAACCATACGCAGAGCCAGCCACGCAGTGCTGTTCCGCATGCATGTACAAACTCTAACATTGCCCGAGTCGACGCACAGCCAGACGAACGATCGAACCTAAAGCAGAAACCATGCGGTCGCAACATGTGTGCTGTGAGCAGGATGACTACAGCACGCCACAGGCCGGCCGCAGTGTGTGCGACAAAACGAGATGGCTGTAGTTTAGGGCAACAACATCAACAAAAAACAAATGTCAAACTAATAGGAATGCGACAACAAATAAAACGCACAGCGTGTATAGTGAGAGGCGGACAGAGGGAGAAGGAATAAGTGTTCTCTCTTGCTCACGACCGCAGAGCCAAGAGAACACGATTCAGCGAATAATTGAATAACAGCGACTGCTCACGCTTGTCTCTGCAACATGTTAATGTTAAGCTTAACATAGGCGACAAGTCTGTTGTTGTATTTGGAACTTAACTTTTATACTTTATATCAAACTTGTTTCGTTTTTACCGTTACAGTTGATCGTGTGCCGCGTGCCCTGTTGGACGTCTGCTCGCTCGTCTCTCGAGGCGTTAAAAAATAAAATAGAAATATATGTACACTGGTATATGTATATAAAATAAAATAAACTTCAATTATATGTTGCCACCCGGGTGGGTAAAAACGACAATCAAGAGAAATAGTTTCAAATGAATTATAATGAAATAAAACAGGCAACTCTGCAGGAAAAGGCAATTCAAATATAAAGATATTTACATAAAACTCATACGAAATTCATCAACTGACATCAAGTGCGTCAATTGAATTAATCGAATAGTGTTTGCATACGAAATCAAATCCCCAAACAAATACAGTTAAATGCATCCAACTTTAAATTGAATCGCATTTTCAGTCTCTGCATGCGAGAATGTGTGTGTGCGTGTGTATGTGTGTTCAGGATTTTCACACCTTTGCACGGTGGCCAAGCGTGTTTCACACATTTCTTGAAATTAAAAATAAATAAATCGAAAATCAATGAAAATTATATAAATATATAATTCGGACTTTGACCCTTGACACGTGCTCAATTGCAACTTTAGCGCCATTTGGCTGTCACAGTTAAGTGTCACCAAAAAAAACTAAATAATTAAAGCATTTAAGCACATTTATAAAATGCTAAATAATATGAATTCTACGCAAATTGATGGAAATAATCGTCGAATCATGGTCATGATAATTAAACGAATTTCATTTGGCGAGCCCCGTGATAAGGCAGGTAATCCCTAGGTCTAGACAATAATACATTTCATTTCGACTTCAATTTTTTAAACTCAAATAGTTAAGTTTCCAAAGAAAAGAAAAAAGCCCGCCAAAATCTAGACAGATTTCTTGGAATATACATATGTATTTCATTTTAAGAAGTTCAGTATATATTTCTAATGATATATAATCAAGATAAAGTATTTTTCAAGGAATGTATAAGTATACACTAATAATGCATACATACCTAAAAGAAAATTGTATAATTTATTAATTTATAAATTGAACATTTCGGCATAATCAAATCCAACGCCAGGGAGCCAGTTAACATTTGCGTTGTCAAACACGCCAAGCACAGGTTCGATGTTGCGCCTGGTTTGACGTTACTTGTTGGCTGCTCAGAACAGTGCCATTGTGAGCTAACATTATAATTCACTGCTATTTTAGTTTCCCACACTCATATATAAAAAGTAATAGAAATAGTATTTATTCTGCTGCTCTATTTTCTTTTAAATTATAACATCAAGTCTCAGCTGAATAACAGCTAAGGCAATAACATTGTTGTTGTCAAGCAAATGAGTTTGTTCAGCTGGTTCGATGTTGTGTCGCAAACGGTTGGATGTCGAACACTTGTGTATGGTAGCATTAACATTCAGCTGTGCCAACCTCGCTGTTAGCTCATTTTAAAAAGATTTTGAATTTCCGCCCGACTGTTTCTCAGTTTTTTATCGCGTTTCTCAATTCTTATTTGGTGCTTGATCAAGACGGTTAGCACCACTGCCAGCCGCTGCGCGCCTAATGCGCACACGTGTGTGCGTCTATCTAAAATATGTGCGCGAGTGTGTGTTTCCGGTGTCAAAAAAAAAATAAAAAAATAAACCAAAGTGTAAATATTCAATTAACGATTATCCATTACACAAATACTCGATTGACGCTTACTCTACATATACATTTATGCATAAATATGTATATATTTATAACAATTAAAATGCGAGCGCGTATGTGTGTGTGCGTGAGTGTGCTTGGCGTAACCAACAAATCGCGTTACTGTCGACTGGCGCCAACGTCGTCGATTTAATTATAAATACATCAACAATAACAGTGCCAATGTTCATGCACACACATAGACATGCCTCTGTGTGTGTGTGTGGGTATGAGAGTGTGTGTGTAGTACACCAACTGTGCACCATTTCAAATTGTTATACACGCTGGTAGGCGTTGCTTTTTTTAGCCTCATCATATGCTCGCCATCCTCTCGCCCCGTGGCCATCGATCTCGCGGTCTCCGGTCCAAAGTAGAATTTCGCCGTTGGCATCGGAAACACACCCGTAAAATAAAAGAAATAAAAAGAAACAAAAAACAGAAAACTGATTGGTGTTTGGGTATATTTGCATTCATATGCCAATATGTCACCACATAAACAAAATCGTGCTAAAATTAAAATATTTACCTGCGATTGCCTATTTGCTAGGACATCTGTTCACATCTTACCGGGCAGCATTAGATTCCTGTTTTAAATAACTCTAATACTGTCAGGTAAAGATGTCGTCCGTGTCCTTATCCATCAAAATGCAATAAAAAAATATGGAAAAACAATAGATATATAAAAAGAAAAAAATATATTAAGGTCCAGGCATGAAACTTGCCCGTTTACAAAAGAAATATAAAAAATTTGGTCAATATTTCAAATAGAGGCGTGGCAATTTTGGATGACATCAGTTAAAAGAAAGATCTTCGATGACACCAGGCCTCTATATAAGTATGTGTGTGTGTGTTCAGGTAAACAAGAACTAAAATTAAATTTTTTTATGATACGTGTTTCTCTAAAAGAATTTGAATTTTATTTTATTTTTTATTAGCCAATCTCTAAGCCTAATTATTGATCTCTCTCTATTCTGTCTCTTCTCTATATATGTACATGTCATACTCAAAATATCTTTGCTAAGAACGTTGCCTTCCCTTCAGTAGCTTATAAAGAATTTAACTGTTTTTGTGTAGACATCTAATCAACTAACTGTTTGTCTTGCCTAACCGACTGACTGAGAGATGAGCTAACAACTAGCTGTACTCATCTATGGCCTGGTCAGCTAGATTCTAGATAAGATTGGGGCAGACTGCTCTTGTCAAACATTTGACAACAAGGTAAAATAGCTAAACAACTAAGCCAATTGTCAAGAGAGTCAACGACAACCAACTGTTGAGTCTATGCCATATGTACATACATATATATGTATGTCTGTATATATGGTATTTGGTCTACACAACTCAGATAATAGACACTAAAAATACTGAAGTATGGGCTGTAAACGGTTTACAACGCACTCAACCTTCAACCGCACAGTGCTTCCCATTTGTCAGCAAAGTCAAGTGGATATGGAGCGCTTTGTTTAGACTGGGGTGTTCTGGGGGGTTTGTTGCGAAAATCTAATCAAGGAAACCAAAAATATATACGTAAAGTGAGGCATTGCAATGGATGTTAGTTGCGGTCGCCCCGTCGAGACGTTACCAGGCGTTACCAAGAGAACGTCGATACATAACCGGAACGAATATAACACCTATTAATGAACCTAGCAGCGGTACTAATGAAGAAGGCACACTCTGGGTTTTTCTCTCGCTCTCTCCCTCTGTTCTCCAATAGAGCTTTGCCAGTCAGGCGGCCAACCACTCGAAATTATATCTTCAAATTCCAAATCATCGTGACGTCTCAATCAAAAGCAAAGTTTTAAGCAATTAAGCTCTGATATTGATATAGCTGTATTTTACAGTTAGTTTTCAATACAGTTGAATGTAGGTTAAGACAGCGTAGCACATTTTATACTACCCATAAAATTGTACAAGTCTTATACAGGTAGGTTCTCATAGCTCTAAAACTAATTTTTTATTAATTTCATAATTTATATGAATTTGCAAATTTGAAAATAGTTATCAAAGTCGGAATCATATAACACTTGCGCAGCCACCCAAACGCCCCATCAAGGCAGCTAGCTAGCCATTTCATAACCCTATCAAGAACCCGAACTCGGACAAATAGAAACCCATACAGCGATAGGCAAACACTTCAATACATATACATATATTATATATATATGACTGTGGAGCATGGAGTCAAGTGGTGTCCCGTAGAGGGTTAGTGATTGTATCGATTGGTTTGCTGTTAATCAAAAATGTGACCAGAGACCACTCGATATCCATGCGTCAAAGATAATGCCGATGTCTGCCTGGCAACCACGACCGCCATAATCCAGTTCCAACTGAGCAATAATCGGACTATTCAATATCAAAATTAGTTTTTATATCAACAAATAAGATCCAAACTACTCCAACTACTCAGACTCTAATTAACCTAGTAAATATATTATATTATGGCAATAAAGACGATTCGTTTCATTCATTCATCTTTGAAGAAAATTATGGTTCAGACGTGGCTTTTGGGCCCAACCTCTGATCACATCTTATCTGCGGGCCTTTCAACTTATTGTACATTCCAGCTGAAATTTGTTTGGTCACCGCTTGGCCACTACGTAGGGTATCTAATCATGGGGCCCAAGTCTATCTAATCATGGACTCTAAGTGAACTGCTAAAGAGCCGCATGGTAAGTATCTAATCGCATACATTAGCTATTGATAAAGTTATATTAGACTCGGACTCGGACTCGAACTCGGATGCGATTGTGGTTGGCGCCTATAATTTCGAGTACTTCTCGAGCGATTCGGTTGAAAAGCACAAACCCAAATTTAAGATCAACAATGATTTTTGGTAAAATTTTTAAAGTAAAAAAGCTAATTGTGTTTTGATATCACTTGGAGATTGTTTTATAAAGATAATTATTTTACAATTTATTAAAAATAAATAAAAAATGGAGAAAAATGTGCTTGGAAATTAGAGTATGTATTTATAACATTTCAGGGAACTGAATTAATATTAATTGAAGAAGAATAAAGCCAAAATATAATTGAAATAGTTCTCGAGATAGAAGCATTTAAATATGTGTAAAGGAGAGTCAAAATATTTATTAATATTAACTAAGTTGTTGAGAAATATTGACTAGATGTTAAATATATTAAAGTTTGTTTTAAATGTTTCAATCAAGGTACAAAATACCAAAGTTTATTGCCTCGATCACGACAATTGGAAATGATTGGAGTCAAGGGCCTTTAAGCAGCTGATTTAGTTATTTTTGTTGTTGTGTTTTCCAACATTTTTTGTAATTAAAAATGCAGCGTCTTCGAGGTCTAATGAACCCGCCTCAAAGTCTACGTGGCCCTGCGTCAGACTTTGGCCACAAATATCGCAGAGAGCTCAAGGGACCAGAGGCCGGAGAGCTGTCAAGCCTGTTCTCTTTGAGCGAGCGCTAGGAGTTTCTTTTTCTGTACGCATAAATTAGTTAAACACTAATTTCCAATTCCGATTTCAGTCATGCAAATGTTAATTGACCACTTAAGTTAAAACCTCATAATGATCGTTAATAATACCGAGCACGAAGATCGCGCCGAGCTAGCGAGCGAGCGTCCCAGCGACAACTGTAACCAAAAGAACAGGTTCAAATTTAACTCTTAACTAACTAAGCAGAGGCGCAGCCCCTTCACCAGCAGCATCCACTAATCTGCTTCGACTCTGGCCAAAGTCGTAAAAGATATGTAGTCTTATAACAAAACTTACTTAGCACACATTATACACACATCTACATACATAGTATATAGATACATTGGCGAAACCTGAGAGCCCTGTAGCCGGAGGCTCTTAACTGTGCATTAATGATCTTCGCCATGCCAGCTCATTTCTCGCTGTTTCTCTTTTATTAATACGCTCTATCCATAAAATGGGCTAAGAAACTGTGCTGTCAACAGCGGGCCGAAGCAGGCGGATTACCACATATCTTTATAAACACACATACATACTATATCTACAATCGAGAATCGAGAATGTATCTGTATTATGATGTCTTATGGAACTTGTAATACAAATTTGAAAATACCAAATTTTATTATTGAAATCGGTTTAATTTTATCTCTATTTATTTTTAGTTTTATACCATTTTTATAAAATACCTTAAAATTGTTTGGGCATCAGAAATAGATGCCATTAAATAGATGAATAGAATTTCTGTAGATAGAAATGAAATTTGTGTATGGTGCATATATCATAGCAGAGCTAGATCAGGAAGTGGGCTTTACAATATTTGTTTATGGTCTAAAAAATATTGATAAGAAAACTGATTTAATAATGAATAAATTTATCAGTAGAGAAGTTCGACTACATGACGTGACGAAGCGAGCCCCAAAATTATTTATATGTGGTACATATGTATGTATGCATATGGAATATATAATATATATGTTAATCTACTTTTTTTTATGTTAGTCCATTACAAAGGTCAGCTGGAAGCCACTTGCCAGATATTACAGTTTTAGCTATAAAAGTAGAAAATTAACAGCTGCTAGCCGATTCGCCATGCCCCAAAAGGGCGTAAGTATATATAGTACACATATATATAGTATATAGTAATTTGTGTATATGTATGTATACATATTTAATAATATGAAAATATTTATTATATAATGAAACTTTATGAATCAAAATAAATAGAGTTATCTAAGATATTCATTTAATTAATGCGAAACTCGATTCAAAATTAATAATAGAACATCTACATCTAAATATCCATATATGAATGCATAACATGTATATATATATATATAACAAATACATGCCTCTCTGAGCAGACATCTAGTCATCTTCTAGCTCTGGTAAGCAATGCCAATGAAGTTATTTCCGGCTTGTTGGACCGCGGCTCTGAAATGGGTCAGACTAGAATAAACAGCTAAGTGCAGAAGCAGTCAGAATATTAACGTTCATTTATCAATGTGGCAAGTGGATGAGGCATGACTCGTGCCACCTAACGAATGTCTGCGGCTGCCCGATTTAACAACTGTGCAGCCCGCATTGCGAATACTCTTTCCACAGATCACAGTTTTCTTTCTCTCTCTCTCCCACACATTGTATGCACATTTCATAGGCTAGCTGAACTGCCCTCTGTTAGGGTATAGAAAAAACTATCATATCGCTGGCAACTCTCTGCGAGCTAGCGCAACTAAGAGTCTTTGTCTTGGCTATGGATAATTGAACGTTCAATTGCGTCCAATTGCCCCTGGTAACTGGTAACTGGCGCTGTCCGTTAGCTCGAATTGGGCAGCTGCGCGCGCGAGTTAGGAGTTAAGAGAGGAGCCCGAGCGACAAGAACAAGCTTGCTGCTGCCTCTATTCAACAGGCAGACCCTGCTCTCGGCCACGCCCACTGTTTAGCGTTGGCGGTGCATCAAATTAGCATTATTATGTTGCCTACTGGAGCCCTCAGCCAGTGGAATGCGATTTTGCAACCAGACAAGGCAGACAATAAATCTACTGCACTCAGCTAACTCAGGTGAAATTACTTGTATAATAATACTAATAATAATTAAATAATAAAATAAACAATAAATAAAAATTCAAGATAAATAAAAAAAAATAGGAAAAATTATTATTCAATATTAAATACAAAAATAAAGAAAACAAATTAAAAATTTAAATAAAGAAATTCACATAAAAAAAAAATTTTAAAAAGTAAATACAAAAATAAAGAAAAAAATTAAATATTATATTAGGAAATACACCTAAGAAATAAAATACCAAACGAAAGAAAATTAAATACAAACAAAGAAAAAAATTCAAAATTAAATAAGGAAATACATAAATAAATAAAAATAAAATACCAAAAAAAAACCTATTTTAAATAAGTTGTTAACTAAGTTAAATAAGTTATCTAAACAAGCCGATTATTTTGGACAACCAAACATGGATGTTTCATGCTGCACTAACACAAAATATTTAATTTGCCCTCATATAACGCTACTAAAATAACTGTTTGCATCTGAAACATTTTTCAACGTATTTTGAAGTATTTCCACAAAAGTTTTTGGCTTGTGGCTACGATTGCAACACCTGTTTTGGGCCACGCAAGTGTGGCTAATACGACAGACTATGCTTGTTATTAAAAGCGTTAATATATTTGTTTTGCCGCTCTACGCGAATTTAGCTAAGGCGAACTAATGCAATCAAGAGCGTAAACAATGTTAACCAAATTAGGAGCATGCTAAAAGCAAAGAACATGCAAATACAGCTGGCTTAGCAAGGGAGTGAGCGACTAGAAAATGCCCGGAAGTAAGGAAAATGAGAGAATGAAATGTGAAAAAAGGATTGGGAATTGGTAAAGTAAAGAGAGGCGAGAAAGTTGATAACTGGAAACTAAGGAATATGAGAAGTAGAGAGAAAGCCGACTAGGAGATTCAGGGAAACTAAGGAATATGCGCTTAAAATAGATGAATCGATAAAGGGAAAATTTATATTTTCTATTTATATATACTTAATATACAGTATAGTTAAAGTTCTTTTAGCCTTGAGATGAACTGAAATAACTAGAGTTGATATAAATTCAAAGAGATTTCTCAAGAGCTAAATATGTGAGAGATCGATATGCTGTAAAGATATATTTGAAAAGAATCATTCTCTAGTCTCTAGATTTAAAGATCTTTAGATTTATATCATGTTGGCTCGTGCTTTTGATGAAAATGAGCTGGTCAAAGGCTTCTTCTGTTTGTTAACAATTCAATTATTCCTCCAGTTCCCATTTCCAATACCCACACACAAAAAATGAACCAAAAGCATCTGCCAACTTGTGAAATTGATCAGAAAATGTGATTTGATCAATATTCCGTCAAGCTTCCCACGAGTTCTAAATTAGTCGCCGATAAAAAATGTGCCATGATTCATACTTAACGCCACAAGCATTAACTATATTTAGTAGTATACGTCTATATACATAAATACATTTTTGTTTTATACCAATGCCCTGGCAGCTGACCAAAGCTGGCTGCTACGGCCAACAGGTGGGCATCCGATCGAGCTGCTCAGTGAGCAATTAGCTGGCATGAGATCTGCTCGCTATTATTATGAATATGTATGAATTGCTTTTATAAACGAACTGCCAACCCCAACAGCTACATTTATACCTGTGTACATGCCCACTATACTACATACGATTAACTATCGACAAAGAAGAGGAAGAAACAAGCAAACACACACACACACACACAAATACATGCAGCAGACACAGGTATAAATTTAACACGTAAAAAATTAGATAAATTTGCATAGAAATTGCAATGAACCTTAGCTCAAAAGTGGCAGATCAAGCAGAGGACAAAGACGAAGCTGAAGCTGAAGAAACAAGGTAATAATAACAACAACAACAACAGCAGCTACAGCGAACAACTAGCAGGTGGTAACAGGTTAACAGCTAACACTGACTAACAACGGAGAGAGAATTCGGTGTGATTGGCATCCATTTGCTTAAGGAAACTATATAAAACATGTTAATAATAAGACTGAAATTAATTTTCATTGAATATATTATAGCTTAATAATTTATTTTAATAAAATGTTAAGTAAACTTTCTAAAATTTATAAATATTTTATTTTAATATACATAATTGTAATAAAACTGTATAATATTTGTTCTGATATAATTTTATAATTTATTTTAATAAAATTTTAAATAATATGTATATAATTTATTATATTAAAATTTGATATTTTTTTAAAGTATAATTATAAACAAACTGTATAAATTTTGTAATGTTATAATTTTAAAATTTATTTAAATAAAATGTTAAATAAACAATATATAATTTATTATATTAAAATTCGATAATATATTATAATTTAATTATAAATAAGCTGTCAGTCTTTCATTATAATATTGTAATTTATTTGAATATCATTTTAAATAAACAGTGTATTTTATTAAATTTTAAAAATTCTATTTTAACTTCTAATAATTAATAAAAAATAAATTAAATTAATTTTGATCAACTTCAATTGACTTATTAATGTAATAAATTTGATTATGTAATCAACTGTTAACACAATTCACTGTATTAATAAATAGAAAGCCTGCTTAAATTGTGTTGTTAAAGACAACTTAATTATAATTAATTTATGCATAAAATATTATCTTGATCCAACTAAGCTTACAGCTGCCTGATCGATTAAGTTATTGAATTAGCTAATGAAGATTTCTTTACAAATTTCCTTTTATGTATAGCCGACATTTTGCTAACCCTTTGCCAAAAACGCTGCTTTACTATTGATATTTTAAAAGATTAAAGCATAAATTATATACGACACTATTATTTGGCTGAAAAACAGCTCAAATATTTTTTAGATGGAATAACCAGCTAGTTAGTTTCTCTTTGAAGTTGATTCTCGTCTCTTATTATAATAATAAATGTTAACTTATGACTACAGACAGTTTCTTAGATAGAGCAATAATGTTGTTAAATATTGAGAGGAATTGAATAAATATTTAGTAAAACTCATGCTTTGTTGATTTAATAAATATTTATAGAAGAAAGTAGAAAAAATATATATTATAAATTTTAAAACATTTAGTTAATTCATTTTCTATCAATTTTATATATTTTTTATTTTGAAAAAAGAAGAAATATATTATTATAAATTTAAAAATATTGAAAATTAAATGAATTAAAAATATATGACCTTTAAATAAAAATTATATTTAATTTATTGTCGCCAACTCAAGCTGCATTTTTGCTGACTAGTGTTGCGTGTTGCATGAAAACTTGCTGTGGTTGTTGTAATTATTAGCAAGTCTCTGTAACCCGTAGCTGACAAACGACATAAAATACTTACAAGTGCATATGAAGCAGGTCCAAATGCGGCAAACGGGTATACGCGACTAAAGGATGAAGGTTAAGAAAGGAAATAGAAAATATATGAGAAGAAATTCAAATTGGCTAAAAAGAGAGTGAGCGAGAGAGAGAAAGAGTGAGAGAGCGAGTGTTTAACTAACTTTGCCAAAGCCAAGCCACTTCTCTGCACTAATTGAGCGAGCATTCAAAATGGGACAGCAAATATGTAGATAGAGTTTTTATTTTAACCACTTTAGCCAGCTACTGTTGGCTATTTTATGCATTTGCCAGTTAAGATACGAATTTTGAGTTTCTTCTTTATGAAACTCTATATATCTATATATACATATATACATATATTATATATGAGTATATTCATGTATGGTTTTTTTTTCTTCTTTCTTTCTGTTTTGTGTTTGCTTTATTTATAGCACAGAAATTTTTGTAGCAAGTTTGCCGCCCGTTGCCGTCTTAAAAAGCGCAATCGAGCAACAGAGTTATTAATGCTTGGAATTTTCATAATCGAAACAAGTTTTCAACCGGCAGCCAACCAGGCAAGGAAGCACGCGCGTTTACTAATGCAGACCCCCAGGTTCCAGACTTCACATCTCTCGGCTCTTGGCTCTCGACTCTCTGTTCGTTGATCGTAGTAGATGTTGCTGCTGTTGCTGTTGTTGTTGTTGCTGTTGTTGTTTTAATAACTAACGCCTCTTGGTTGCAAAAGTCAAGCTGGCAAAGTCAGTGAAGACGGGGCGCAGAGAGGTAGAGTTATGGCAGGCAAAAGCAAACGCCTTGCGCGAACAGGTGAAGCGTTTAACCGTACGTCGGCGGACTCAGAGTCAAACGATCGACCATACCCATGGCACCCATGGGCCGAGCACGAGCACAAGACGAGCGAGGAGACGCGAGGGCCGCGGGGCAGGTACGAGGCCAATTGACTTGGTTGCAACCCGTTGGACTTTGTCTGGTTAGTGGCTCGGGCATTGGTAGCGGTTGCTGCCTTCTTTACTTTTTGCAGTCAGTGATATATATTTATTGCAAGCGTGCGCTTATTCGAGAGAAGAAGAAGCACTTGATTCGAAATAATATTTGAATACAATTTCTATTATATTGCATGTATGCAGAGAGAACTGATTGATGTGTTATCTGATTGGCCGACTGACTGACTGATTGAGTAGCTGATTGAATAGTTGATGGACTGGCTAACCGACTCTACTTGATTGACTGATTGATTGACTTAGTCACTGAGCTGAGGAACTGACTGACTTACTTACTGGCTAACTGATTGATCTGACTGATGGACTTACTAGCTGATGGACAGCTTCTTAACTAGTTAACTTGGCTTGGACTTACTGTTTAAGTGATCGATTGACACCAACTTAATTAATTAATTAATTGATTGATTGACTATCAGGTTTATTGACTGACTTAATGAATATTAGAAGCTAGATGGTTTGCTTGCTGATTGATTGATAGTTAATTAGCTGAGTGCCTGACTGATTCTGATTGAGCCTATGGCTGATTGATTGAACTGTTTAACTATTTTCTTGATTGATTGAATGTTTAAGGCAATGATTGATCGACTGACTCACTGATTGATTAGCTGATTGACTAATTGTCAGACTTACGAAATGAAGCACTTGCTGACTGACTGATTGATCTACTCTGACACACTGATTGACTGAACGACAATCTTTCAAAGACTGACTCGAGTCTAGCATACTGATCCAGCGTATTGATTGAATGGATATTGTCTGATTGCATTCCTGATTGATTATTTCTTCAGAAATGCAAATTCCTAATAATTGATACAGTAATTATTAGCCAGAAGAGTGTTATGAGAATTTATATTTGTCATAGGGGAATAAATATAAAGCAAAGTGACATCGTGAATTTGCTGTAAAAACAATCAGGTATTAATCAATAAAGTAATGTTTATTTTAAATATACATACATTATTCAGAGCTGCAAAGAGAAAATTAGAATAGATGTAATCGTGCCTTTCATACGTATGCAAAATATGAGTATATTCAGGTTTTACAGTCATATGACAAGAGAAGCAACAAACGCATTCGCAACGCCGTCGGCTTTCACTCACGTTGGATGCCACGACGGCTCAGAACGTCAAAGGGCAGCGGCAGCGGCAGAGAGATAGAGACAGAGACAGAGACAGTGACAGAGAGAGAGAGAGAGTCAAGCTGCAGGTAGCCCCAGTGCACAGAGAGCGGCCAAATTAACCTGCTCGACATCAACAGCAAAAGCAAAAGCAAAAGCTGTAATTTGCTTAAAAGCAGCTAACAAATAAAGGGTTTCAATGGCTCTGGCCAAAGACAGAACGGCAGAGAGACAGACAGAGAGACATACAGATAATGAATCGAGAATGAGGGCTATGACTTTAACTGGACTGCAGCGAAGAACTGGAATTGAGACTGGCAAGAGCCGCGGGCAGCGGATCAGTGACAAGTGTATATATGCCATGCCGACAGCTGCCGCATTTTTGACTGCATCACAGAATCATCTTCATTTTCAGCAGCTATGCATCCTGGCTACCCTCGTAGACTTTGTTTTTTTTTTGCTTTTTAATTAAGTACTTGTTGATTTTAGACTTGATGCATGGCGACGTTTTAGGTCTGGGCTAGAGAGTCAGCGCAAAGCTTAGCTCATTACACTGCACTACAAGACAACAGCAGCAGCTATAGTATGTGTATATAGATGTATGAGTTCATAGTCTAGTCAAAGGTCAAACAGTTAAAAACGCATCATTTCGAGTGTCTAAAAGCTTGAACTCAAGGCAAATTACAGTTGCAAGTTAACTCAGCTCTCACTCTCTCTATATATATTTGTCTAAGTTTTCTAGATTATGTGACCGAGCTGCACAAGTATTTCATAATATTCTAGGCAAATCTACAGTACCTAGCATGAAAAGGCAAGACATTGTGCAATTACAGATAAGATTGGGTTCAGCTATAGCACGGTAATAAATTGATGTATTTCATGGCTGTCATTAAATGATAATGGTCATGGCTCTAGATTGGCTTGTCATTTATTTATTGCCCTTTTCATAGAATGTCCAAGAAATGGTAGCTATAGGGAGACATTGGATTTGTTTTATAGATAGACTTTGTGTATAATAGAGATAGGTTCTACATATTCTAGACTAATGTCTGTCATGAATGAGATTATCCTGCAGCTAATATGAATATAATAAAATAAAACCAAGTCACGTCATATATAAAATATAGATATTATTCGGCTGCATTCTGTATTTAGAATATAGAAATATATTAAATCTATTTTAAATTAAAAATTTAATTTACAAATTTTCGTTTCTATTTTATCTTAAAATAATTTGAAAAAAATAGACCTGAAAATAATTTCCTTTATCAAAATCAACAATTGATAAAAAATAAAAAATAATAAATAAATATTAAATATGTCTTGTTTAAGAGTTTATTAATAAATTTATTAAATAATTAAATTTATTAAGAAAATAATAATAATATTATTTATAATAATATTATATTCAAATATGTCTTGTTTAAGAATTTATTAATTGTTTCAAAGTAAATCTCAAAATTCATAATTGAATTAATAAATTATAATTCATTTGTAAACATTTATCAGAATTTATTCCTGGTACTTGCAATAAATTTGTAATACTTAGATTTATCAGAAATTAAATTCGATTTTAAGAACACAGCCCTCAGTTGTCGATTTTATCGTTTAATGGTTCCACTGAACTAATTATTCACTCTCTCTCTCTCTTTCTCTCTCTCTACCTCTTCTCTTTTGTTTCTTTCGATTGGCAAAGAAATCTCGTCTCAATGTATACTATGGGGTCACAAGTGTGATTAGGCGCCCGAGCGTAGCGCTGATTTCAAAACCAAATCAATTGAGGGCCTTTGTGAGTGGGGGTGAGCAGTCGAGCAGAGTTGACCAAACATTAGGCAAAAATCCATTAAACTGAAACACGCACACTATGGAGCCTGAGGCAAGTGCTGGTGATAAATGCCCGAAGGCCTTCAAGCGCAACGTCGATAAGCTCGAGCCGCTGCAGTCGAACCCTAGCAAGTAGAACCGAACATTTTGGGGTCTTATCAACGACGACGACCGAGAAAAGGAATTTTATTCATGAAATTTATTTTACAGCACGCAGGCCTTGGAACCGTCGAACAGGTTTATGTGTATATAGAAAGAACTTTCGTTTCGTTTATGTGGGCAGCGAGCGTGCTTCAAGCTCGCACGAGAGCGCTCTCATGGGGAGTACTTGACTAGGGGATATCATATAGCAATACCAAATTCATACCAAAAAGTAATTAAATTCCTTCTGGATGGTAGTGCTATAATACATTTGCCTTACTCTAACTATGCTCTTCAACTGGTTCATTATAATCGATCTTTGTCATAATATGAGATATATATATATTTAATATATCTTGTGGTCAAGTCCGAGCACCCTCTTTTCTTTTATTAAAGTATTTCTGGATTGTTGGAAATGGGGTCTTACAATGCACACGCTCCTAAATAATGATCGTGACCACTTAAGAGGAGGTTACGATAATCATAAGGTGTGAAAAATTTATGAATGCTCGCCGCAAATTTCAAGCATGCAAGCCAAGGTAAGAGGGAGCAAATGGAACAATAGCTCTTAAATTAAAGAAGAACTAATCCATCAGTTAAGACTAATATATATAAGGAAGTAGAGTTGGCGCTGTCTCTCTCTCTCTCTCTCTCTCTCTCTCTCTCTCTCTCTGTTTTGTGTGCTCACTTAAGACATCAAATTGTTGAAGTGCCATAAATGTCAGTTTTGCAGTTGCAAATGCGAAACGCTACTAAATCAATGCAAGCAATTGAGCGAGCGAATGGGCTAGGCTTTTCGACCACAACAGATTTATGGCCTGTTAAGATCGGTTAAGAGCTGCAACAAAAGATATAACACGCCCGATATCTCGTACCCTTGCCGAGCAACAGCAAAACTCGAGCAACAGCAACAAAAAAGCTAAAGCAACCACAACAACAACAACAACAAATACCAAAGAACATAAACAAGCAACGAACGCGCCACATGACCAAAAAAGGATTCAGCATCAGCTCCAAGTTCATAAATAAAAGATGGCAAGCCGAGCGAGCGCCTAAAAGGCAAAACAATGGATCGCCGCCGAAAGCGAAGCCCATTTGTTGCCTGAACTCAAATATGCAGACGTGACTTATTTAGGACAAATTGTTTGATTTACGTTTTATTAAAGGAGCAACAAAAACAAAAGCATAAAAGCTTTAAGACATGTAGCAGAACAAGTAGAATGCAATGTGCGCTGCCCAATTAATCAGGAAATGTAGCAATCGATACTTGATATTACTCTGAGTGAATATAGAGATCGGAGTTAGGTAGAGTTGGCTTAGGAGATGTACAGGCAGCAATCGTTAGGTGATATTACTCTGAGTGAGTCTAGAGAACGGAGCTAGCTAGAGGGAGCTTAAAGGAGATCTAAACATGTATAGACAGCAGTCAATAGACGTGAGTAAAGAAATCAGAGTCAGGCAGAGGGAACTGGAGAGAGATCAGAGGATGCTGTGACAGCAATCGATAGATGTTATTACTATGAGTGTGTATAGAGATTAGAAGCAGAGGGAGCTTGAAAGATTTACAAACAGCAATCGATAGTTGTAATTACTCAGAGTAAATCTTTTGGAGTTATGCAGAGGGAGCTTGAAGATCGAAATATGTAGAGACAGCAATCGATAGACGTGAGTATTGAGATCGGAGTCAGGCAGAGGGAACATGAAAGAGATCAGACTCTAAGTGTGTATAGAGATTAGAGGCAGAGAGAGCTTGGGAAATGTACGTGCAGCAATCGATAGACGATATAGCTCTGAGTAGAGATCAGAATTAAGGAGAGGAGGTGTCTAGGAAATCAAAGGATGGACAGTTTTTCTTTGTATTTGTTTTGCTATATTTTAAAAGCTTCCATAAAAACAAATATAGCCGACGTTTAAAAATAAAAACACTTCCGAATATAATAAAACTACATTCAGCATATTCATAAATATTTTTTCCGATTTGCTCACAAATAGATTTTAACAACTGATTGACTTGATTGAGTATTGATGCTGATATGTACTCTGTACGCTCGGCCATGAGTTTTGACGTCTGCTTTATTTTAACAAAATAATGCTAGTCATAATACTGGAAGCCCTTCTTAGCATACATGAACAAGGAAACAGCTGTTCAAACTTAGATTTAGCCTTGACTAAGTATATGCTTCCGGCCCATATTCTTACCTTAGTCTGAGACCCTGAGCTAGACAAGAGGTCGAACAGCCTTTGATGTGTGATAACTGTTTGGCACTCAAGATACTTTTACACTGAAGGCAAACAGCGTCAGAGTTTGTCTACTTTGGTCTGGTGAAGCATAAGCGCTTAGCTGGTCATTCGACACCTTCTAGCCGGACTGCAGCTAGCCCGGCTAAATAGCATGCATATCACTGCCGGCCTGGCCAATGAAGCGTTACTGTTTGACTAAATCCACCAAAGCATAAGTTGAAATATGCATAAACATATATACATGCATATGTATGTATGTGTGTAAGGATGTTGGGCTCGCCTGGCTGACTGGCTGGATTTTCTAGGAGCGGGGATTTCCTGACAGCGATCGCTGCCAAGAGACAACGACAATCGATAGGCATCGATGAGGGTGCCAAGTGGAATTCATGAGCCATTCAAATTTATGTTGTGTGTGTGTTTTTTTTTCTCCCCTGTTTCTTTGTTTCTACTTTAATCGTTTAGTTTTTTCGTTCTTGAATACATAATTTCTGTGACCGCTGACTGTGTGACACACTTAGCCGTGACGCTCGTCTTGGATGCTGGGATTGGTTTCGGCTCAGGGTTCGGTCGTCGCTTAAAATGCTCGCTGGGCATAATTAAAATTTATGACCAATGCGCTTTCAGTCAATTCATTAGCCGCCTTCTAGTCGCGGCTTAATTAAAAAGTTTCATAAATTTTCAACTCAAATCATATACGCACCTGTTGCGCTATCGATAAAATCTAGATAGAAATGAGTGTGTATGTGTGTGAGTGAATGGCATAAAATGCTGGAATTAAGCATTATATTATCTGATTATGTTTTTGGTAGAGCTTTGCTTGATACAAGTATAAAATATATGCTAAGTTGATGCTAAAGCAGTTTCAATTAAAAATCTTTTTATTGATAGTTTTTGGCAGTAAAGTTTTGTCAACCGAGAGATGAATCAGAGCCGACTTCTGCAGCATAGAGCCAGTCAAAATAGCCATAGATAAATGAAAATAATGATCCAATTTAGTCTGAAGTATTCCAAGCTTGCCTAGAGTGCTTTCCCAGTACTCAACTAGAAGAAGAAATGGAAAGAGCTGCTCAAGCTGATCTGAATTTATTTATCTATGATCGATATCATATAAATACAAAAGTTATCGATTATTTTAATGCAAATTGAAACCTGGCATACTGTAACGGAATTTAACTCTAAAGTTTTCAGGTTTAACCCTTTATAGCTTTGGGTCTTTGGCTATAAATCATGAGCATATCCTGCTCAGCCTAAGCAGTCATATCAAACGAAGCTTTCAAAGGCCGCACGATGCATTGAGTTTTAATGAGAGGCAAAGCAACATTAATGACTATACATAGTATACATGTATGTATATATAGGTAAGCACAGTCGAAGTCCCTACTCAGGGACACAGTATAGCTCGCTCCATACGTGATTAGCATGCCAAGAGCGAAGAGCGAGGCAAGTCTGACTGCGAACAGTTGACAGTTGTCAAATCCACTTACGCTCTTCATGCTAAACACTTTGTGACGAGCCTGCTGAAGGATTTATTTAAGTGCAGACAGAGCGACAGGCAGACCACGAGACTAATAAGTGCGGCCAGGCATACATATAAATGAAACACACATATGTATGTATGTGGGTACACTTGTTCCCAAAAGAGATAACTGCAACCAGAACTGACAGCTGCTGTTGTTTGGGTACCTGTTGTTCGCCTGTTTATGGGAGAATGTTAATGAAATGTTTATAGTTCAATATAGGAAACGTTTTCAACTAGCTTTGAGAGCCAAAGAACAAAGCATATAACCAAACAACCTAAAAAAAAAAAAAACCAGCTGCACAAACCAACTAAATTCAATTCACTTGTCAGCCGAAAAATAAAAGAAAATGAAGTTCAGTTAAGACGAAGCTAAAATACACTTTAAACCCACATCCAAAAAAATCAAATAAATAAATAAATTATTTAAAGTTGTAAGAAATTTTATGCAAATATAAATTTGTTAATCTTTTTTGAGTTTTCCAGGCCGAGTTAAAAGTTCTACAGGGCATTCAGTCATAAAAGGCATTGGCATTGACTGCAGGCAATACAGCCAACAGCCAGATGCCAACTGTTTCAATAAGGCTAAAGTAAATTGAAGGTTTTTATTTCTCTGCTAAATGTTCAGCTGTTTTCTGGACCCGGGCTTCAACTCTTCTGAACTGCCAGCTGTACTTTTAGCCACATATTGACACAACACAACCGTCGGCGGCGAGAAACTAGTTTTCTTTACAATTTTTTTCTCGAATTATTCTTGAATTGCGCGTGGCATTCAAAATAAAAACGAAATAAAGTCACTTAAGTATAAAATAATGTTTAATTAATTTAATGGGAATTTATTATTGTTTTGTCAAAGCAAAAGAAATCCTAAAAAATTTAAGCAATAGAAAGATGATTTCGATTAGGATATGCTACAATTGAGCAGAGCTCAAACTAAATTTCTTATTTAGGACTGACTCCTGTGAAGATCTAACAATTTATTTTAATTTTGTACGCCTTATAAGTTGATTAATAATAAGCGAATAAACATCGAAGTGAATCGATTTGTATAATAGATAGATAAATGGATCGAATGATACAAAATTACCGATTTTCAATTTACTTTCCATAGAGTATAGAGATAATTATAGTATATGCACTTGAAGATACCCTAATTTGAGAAACAGAAACTAGCTATGTGCATTAAAAAAAATGAGGGAGTATAAATAGTAGTAGTAGTCATTGTAGTAACATAAGGAGTAGTAGGAAGAGTATTAGTAGTAGGAATAATAGGAGTAGTGGTAGGAATAGTAATAGCAGTAGGAATAGTAGTAGTAGTAGGAATAGTAGTAATAGTAGGAATAGTAGTAGTAGTAGTAGGAATAGTAGTAGCAGTAAGAATAGTAGTAGTAGTAGGAATAGTAGTAGTAGTAAGAATAGTAGCAGTAGTAGCAATAGTAATAGTAACAGTAGTAAGAATAGTAGCAGTAGTAGCAATAGTAGTAGTAGTAGGAGTAGTGGTAATAATAGTAACAGTAGTAAGAATAGTAGCAGTAGTAGCAATAGTAGTAGTAGTAGGAGTAGTAGTAATAATAGTAACAGTAGTAAGAATAGTAGCAGTAGTAACAATAATAGTAGTAGTAGGAGTAGTAGTAATAATAGTAACAGTAGTAAGAATAGTAGCAGTAGTAACAATAATAGTAGTAGTAGGAGTAGTAGTAATAGTAGTGGTAGTAGTAGTAGGAGCTTTAATAATGGTAGTAGTAGTAGGAGCTTTAATAATGGTAGTAGTAGTAGGAGTAGTTGTAATAGTAGTGACAGTAAGAGTTGTAATAGGAGTATTAGTAGTAGTAGAAAAAGGAATAGAAGTAATAGTAGTAGGAGCTGTACTGTTTCTGCCGAAAAAAAAACTATTAATACTCTATGACTAGCATTGTCCAACAATCAGTATACCTGCTGGCTGACAAATTGCAGCAGGGTATAGAAAATACATCTGTGAAATAATTTCACACTATGAGTGGAAATCCGTCAGCCTTGTTGGCATTTGACTTTGACAATTGATGGCCCGCACATTTGTCTTTCACTTGTTGCGCTTTTTGTTAGCCAAGTTCCCCTTTATGGCCAACTTCCCGTTTCGTGAGTATTCGTGTTGCTTTTGCTGTTTGCCGTATGCCGTATGCCGTATGCTGCTTGCTGCTTGCTGTTTGTTGTTTGCTGTTTACTGTTCACTGTTTGCCTTTGCATTTGATTTTGGCTTTGGTTTTTGCTTTTACTCTGCACTTGGCCACATTGTCTGGCTGCGACGGCCTTTTGAAGTGGGCCCGTTTTGACAAATGTGTGTCATTGCTGGCTGGGACCATCAAAGAGGCGATCGATCGTTGATTCGTTTGATTTTGATTTCTGTTGTGGCAAGATTTATATACACCTATATATATATGTATATGTATATGTATATACATTGACAGTTGATGGAACAAACGTAAACGGTAAATCGTGGTTGAAGTGAACGGCATGTGGGACTCGATGAGATGCACGATCTGCTCAATACAAAACGTACAAAAGGTGAATCGGCAAACAATTAAATGCTCGCCTGTTCAGAGAGAACCCAGAAACCCAACTAGTTTAAATGACTCTGCAAAGCCGTTAGAGATCTATTCGACTGCCTTTGTAACCAAGAAGCTATTTAGAGTAAACGGATTGCCGTCGATTCTTAACAACTTGAAAACGATCAGCGCTAAATTATTTCATCGAATGCTTTATATAGCTTGAATAGTTAAATGACTAACTGTTGAAAGTTTTCATTCTATGGTATATATATGTAATGGGTATGGAATACTTTATTTATAAAAGTTTCTTTTATGCAGATTTTCAAGCAACTCATGGGCTGACTCATATAAGCAATAGATCTGCTCGGTCTAACTCAATTTTCTATTCAGATTATGCTTTAGATTATAATTAAATGGAAGATATATAACAAAATGAATCGCTTTATGATGTTTTAATAATAATCCCGATAACTATAAGTCTAATAATAGTTTGATCATCTTATATAAATCTATGATATCTTGTGCCAAGATATTAAAGATCACTAAAATAGATCTAGGAATAGAGTAAAATACCAAACTATATTCTATATTTACTTAACTTCTAAAAACTCTTTTAACAACAACTAGAACACCTAAAAGTACACTCCATAAAAGAGTGTTTAATAATCTGAGTAATTCCAGGTCTGTCATGCACACATTGATATCTTTTGGTCAATTTCGACAATCTTATCAACTGTTTTCAATTGTGTTTTGGCAGTAAGCGAGTAAAGAACCGTGTGGGATTTTTTTCATGGGATAACTAATCTATATCAATTCGACCTGTTACTCCCGCAAGAAGAGCGTTAAATTTCCAGGAAGTGAGCTACAATCTAATCAGTGTCAAAAGAAAATGATTCATTGCTCATTGTGTTGGGTCCATAACTATAAAGTGGACAGTGCGAATAATTGACTATTTAGTCAAAGTGGTTCGATTGAACGAGAATTATTGACATGGGAGTACTGCAGATTGTGTTGTCGCTGCTGCTCGTGAGCGTGGCCACCGCTGAGGTAGCGACAGTGTATAAGAAGTATCCTGCCAACTGCAAGGATGCCAAGGCCAAGAAGAATGGCATCTACAAGATACAGCTAAATGGCGGCCAGCCCTTCGAGGTCTACTGCGATGCGACGCTCAATGGCACCGGCTGGCTGGTCATTCAGCGCCGTGTCGATGCGAGACTCAACTTCTTCCGCAATTGGTCCTCGTATCAGCAGGGCTTTGGCGAGCTGGACGGCAGCTTCTTCATTGGCCTGGACAAGCTGAATGCTCTAACTGTGCACCAGCGCAACGAACTCTATGTTCACCTGGAGGACTTTCAAGGCCAGACCCGCTTCGCCAAGTACAATGCCTTTGCCATTGGCAACGAGGCGAATCTCTATGGCCTAAATACTCTGGGCAGCTATTCCGGCACGGCTGGCGATGCGCTCAGGTATCAGCAGTACTCGAAGTTCAGCACCTTCGATCGCGACAATGACAACAGCACCAGCAACTGCGCTGCTCAGTTCTCAGGTGCCTGGTGGTATAACAGCTGTATGTACAGGTAATACATGATATATCTATATAAATCATCATGTATATATGTATATATCTCTAATTTCTCCAGCAATCTGAATGGCGAGTACTTGGGCGGCGAGTACGGAAACGATCTGGCTGGGCGTGGCGTCTGCTGGGTCCAGTGGCTGGGCGTTAACTATTCGTACAAGCGAGTGCAGATGATGATACGTCCACTGAAATAGATAATACGCAGATAATGCCCAACAACTTTGACTGCCATAGATCTTGTGATCCAGGGGAAAATGTGTTTAGGTTTTGATGTAGGATCATTTGGTGCGCTGACAGCTGCTCCAGTCACGATCTGTAAATTCCGCATAACTTTGTCAAAATGTTCGCTCCCGACAGTTTGTCGGAGCCGACCGAAAATAGAAACTCTTAATTGCGAGTATTACGTTGAAAATGATACCAATAAACACAGAGCCCGAACGACAAAAACTAAAGAAAAAATATCTCTTTTGGACACAAAATTAGAACAAAATGCGACGTCTTCACGCACTAAATGTCTTATGCTTGTACTATATGAATCTGTATTTGTATCTGTGTATCTGTGTATGTGTGTCTGCTTAACAATATTCACTGTGGCGACAGCTAAGAAATTCTATAAAAAAAAAAAAAAGAAGAAATAGCCACGAATGTCTAGAACAATATTTGAGCGAACATTTTGAAACAACATTTCCAAAAAACTCACACGGCCACAGACCATGGCAGCGACAAAGACATTTTCATTACTCATGCGTCCCTTAGGCGAAAGGGTATTTCGAATCTTGAACAAATTGCCGCAGAGCCAAGAGTTGATCGGCTACTGAAAAATGTTGAATATGGCTTTAGAGAGATGTTACACATAAATGGGGAATGTGCAATGGATGTACACCTAAAGTGTTGTAGGGTATTTAGTATAGCATTACAATTTTTACTTAGAATAGTGTAATCCACTAAAAATGTACTTAGATATACTGAAAAATATAGTGAAATAACTACTCAAATATAAAAGAATATACTATAAAGGTGTTGGAAATATACTGAAATACATGCTGAATATCCACTTTGAAATATACTAAAAGTAATTAATTATATTCCATATTCTATATTCCATTCCAATATTTTCCAATATTACCAATATTTTTGTTCTATATTCTATATTCTATATTCTATATTCTATATTCTATATTCTATATTCTATATTCTATATTCTATATTCTATATTCTATATTCTATATTCTATATTCTATATTCTATATTCTATATTCTATATTCTATATTCTATATTCTATATTCCATATTCCATATTCCATATTCTATATTCCATATTTCATATTTCATATTTCATATTTCATATTCCATATTCCATATTCCATATACCATATTCCATATTCCATATTCCATATTCCATATTCCATATTCCATATTCCATATTCCATATTCCATATTCCATATTCCATATTTCATATTACTTATCATATTCATCATCATCGAGAAAGAGCATTCAAAGTGCGTCAACAACTCCGTTTTCTCTGCAGCTCTCAGCTTTTGTCGTTTTAATTTCACCAGGAAGTGTGGAAATATTTGAGCAACGCGCCTCATTTCAAAACCCATCAACGGCGACACGGAGGCAGCAAGAACCTCGGCACAATTTTCATCATTTCAGTCAAAGAAATTAAGATTTTTGATGCCTCCCCAAGCGGAGTAGCGAAGAGTGTCTGACTGCCAGAGTGTGTGTGTAGGTGTGCGTAGGTGTCTCACTCTCACTCTGCATATGTGTGTGTGTGTATGTGGCGCTGTCAACTGCTGTTGAAAGATTTTCATGTCGCTGTTTCCATGCCGCCTGCCAGCAGGCGACAGACACGAAATTCTTGAAAAACATTTTTAAAACATTGCCATTTTTTTTTTTTCAAATATTTTTAATTTTTTTTTTATTTTTCTCTCTCTATATATATATATATTTTTTTTTTTTTTGCTTGTTGCCTTCGCACGTAAAAGATTTAGCAATAGCAATGAATTTAGTTAATTTATGGCATTATTAATGACATTTTGAAATATTAACAGAAAATAAGAAAAGAGCGCGACATTTTCTTTAACTACATTTTCTTTTTTTAAATACAAATATAAATCTATTTCTCTTTTTATTTTTTTTTCGCCTTTCTTTTAAAGTCATGTGAGCGCCGTATTAAAAAAAAGAATGGATATATATATGTATAATGTTTGATATCCGTTCTTTTTTCTTGTATTTGTGTGTGTGTGATTGGAATTAGCATATGAATATTTTAAACAATGGGAATTTCACTGGGTCACTCAGTTAGCCATCGATAAACATATTTTACTCGCCGTATAGCTAGGCCAAAGCAATAAATATGCAGAATAGTTTGACATTTCTGAATGGCACGAGCTAATCAACCTGCATAAAATGCAAATAGCTAAACAAAACAAATACCAAAAAAAAAATAATAAAAAAAATGTTAAAAATGAAATGTAAAAAACAAAAACAAATTTACGATTCAATCAATAGAATCGATCAGGGTCTTTTGGAAATGCTATAAAAATGTTAAAGCTCCTCTTGAATTTCTTTAGTAGCTTGGTATATTTTCATACAATTGTATAGGGTATTAAAATGCTGTCATAAAATGTGATACGCATCAAGTTAATGCCATCAAAAATAGACTCGATCTATATTCTAACAATTGAGTTAATTTTGCCAAAGTTTATTTTAGTTTCGGATTAACCAAGTATAGATATATATCGGGTTGTATTAATAGTATTGTATTACTATAACAAAAGACTTAGAAATTGTCTATAAATTTGATTGGTTGTGGAGATAAAAGTTTGGTTTTTCTACATGCGTTTTGACAGTTAAGTTTTTATGTTTTTCTCTCTTCTTGCGATCTTATCTTTACCAAATTAAAAATATATTTTATAGCTCTGCTAAACGTTAAATTTTGACAGTATGGTGTTAGTTATCTACAATATGATTTGATTCGAAATTGCCATTAAAACTATATATGGATAAATATGTAAATTGTGTATGAGGCTTTATATTAAAGTGTATAAAATAATAAAGATTAGGGGAAAAGAGTTTGAGGCAGCATGATCAATATCAAGAAGCATAAAAATTCCAGAGAAAAATTTAAAATTGAGCTAAGGCCGTGAGGTATATTTTTCTATCTGCCTGTTTCCAGAGAAAGCTAGAAATATAGTCCGAAAGTCAGAGTATTCCGTAGTCACTCCTATCCGCATTGCCTAATATTTTGGTGTATCTTTAACTGCTTTAGTTAATGCCACTAAACGAGCGACACAAAAGAAATTTACATTCACACACAAGAACAAAGTTTGGCATATTTTGCATAAATTTATTTGGCTTTGGGTCGCGCCGTTCGGTTCCGATGGCCCATGGCAACCCAGCATATTCATTCATTCATTATATGCTATAGCATTCATATGGACTGTCGTTTAGAGATTTGACAAAAAACTTTCAGTTCTAATCAAAAATTCCATAAGTGCTGCCGGAACAGATAACCTGCGCCTGTTATTGAGACGTTTAATTAATGCTATGCGAGATGAGATTTCGAATTTGTTCAATTCATTTAAATAAAGCAACAACACAAATTTAATACTGTTATATATTTATTCAACTATATAATCAAAAGCAAATCGACTGCGTGTGCACATTCTTGGCAAACAACTTTGATCCCATTAAATATATAGATTTAGATTCTCAAAATATGCTGATTAAATATATTTAGGGATGGAAAATACCATTCATCTTTATAAAGCTAGAATATAGGCGTAAAAAAACCTTGCTTTATATTTATGTAATTTAAATATTTTAAATATACGTCTTTAATGTAATCAATTTACTGAAGTTACATAATTTCAAAATATATTTTGTTATATTTGTATAATTTATGACCGAAGTGATATTTAAAAGCATCTGACATTTTTATTGGCCCCAAAAACGTATCCATGAATTTCAATGTCAAAAACAACTAAATAATTTCATTTAATTATACACACACACACACACACAAAATCTCTAGATTAAAATTCGCTCTACAATGAAACTAAAAAATAATTCACCGCGAGCTTGTCATTCATATTTTTGGATTGACTGGTCTGCAAAACATAAATCATATTTTTAACAACATTAAATTTAAATAATATTTCATTTATATATGTATACACTAAACATTTTAGAACGAAATTTATTAATAAATTAAAATTAAATTGAAACTTTTTTTAAAATCATAAACATTTAAAAGTTAGGTAAACAACATAAAAGTAATTAGTAATAAAAGCAAATTTACAAACAAACCTATTTGATTAATATTTTTTTTATTTAATTATATAAACTTTTTTTAGGCTTGGCTCGTGTTTTTACTATCTCTTTCTTTCTCTCTCTTTCTCTCTCTCTCTCTCTCTCTCTCTCTCTCTCTCTCTCTCTCTCTCTCCCCATCTGTCTTTCTCCTCCCCCTCCCATCTATCCATCTCTCTCTCTTATTCGATCTTAAGCGCATGAACAATGTCATCAAAAAGCAGCAGCACCAACAACAATAGCAACCTCCATAATCTTAGTCAATTAAAATCATTCGTATGCATATATAATTTGCATAAAATCACCTGAACATTAAATATTTATTTGCAGCTTATTCTATGAAATGCTCATAAAGTTCAAGATAAGCGCCAAGCCGGAGTTTTTTCTTTTTTAATGTGAAACGAGACCGAACTTGAAATAAGATAAAACAACACTGAGAGAAAATTGGACAAAATCAAAATAAATATTAACGAGAATTCTACAATCAAAATATATGTGAAAAAAAATTTTAACTAAATATAATTTAAACTTTTTATTAATTATGTATTTTAATTATTTAATTTACTATATATTAAATGTTTTACATGCAAGACAAATCAACAATTAAAATAGTTAGTCTATCGTTTCATTTTTTATTTGTATAATACTTCCATATTTAAATTTTATACCCATAATAAAACCTTATTTATCCCTTTTTATGGCTGCAGGGTATATCTACATTCATACATAAAAGATCCATGACTCTAACTTATGGGCGTCTCCAATAAAACTCAACTGATTTGCATAAATCAACCAAAAAATATTCAAACTCTTTTACATTTTTAATGAAGCAAAAAAAAATGGTGGAAGAACATTTTCGTGTACTCCTCTTTTATCGTCTATGACTTTTGTCGATTCATGTTTGTCATAAACATAAATTTTATGACGTTAAGTTAAAAATTGTGTCGCCGATTAAATGTTAATTAAAATGCCGGTAAATTGATTTTAGAGTGCTCGGTAATTTATTAATGGAATTCAAATAAACGCATGTTTATCATAATATATGAAATACATTAACATAAGTTTTAGAAAGTAAATGATGCACTGTACGGAAAAGAGAATTGCATTTAAATATTTGAATTTCAATTTTTAAACTAAGCCCGCTAGGCAATTGTTGATAATCAATGCTGAGCTAACAGTGCTGTAAAGCGCTAAATACTGTTGGCGATGTTAAAAAACTGTCGATATTTATATATCGATATGTAGTCAAAACAAAACATATTGGACAGTCACAGGTTGACATTCAAATGTAACTATATTATTATTATTACTTTTATTATCTTGGATTTGCAAATGTGCAAAATATATATAATGGATATTCAGCTGAATTTTCAATGATTTTATATAAAAATCTTATTATTTAAATAACAGTTCTCGTTGATTTCTATGCCATGATGATGGTGATGCTAGTAACGTAAATTTCAGAACTGCTATATATAAGCCATTAAAATTGGTTTGCTAATCTAGGTTTGAATTTATATAAATTACCCCACCAATTAAGTTGTAAAATTAAATAAAAGTGCTAACTAATTTATATTAATATTTAATTCTGTCAGTGGCTCGAAACAGGAATGTTTATACGTTTACAGTCGACTTGCTGCTGTTAACTAACATTGGAACAAAATGTTAATTTTTCTGATGCCGAAAACATATGTTTGACGAAGAAGAATCAGGGACTTAATTTATCAACACACGATGGAGGACCCTTTGAAGCCCAAGCCAGTGCCGCTGGCAGCGGAGACAGTATTGTGGTTCGAGTTTCTCCTAGATCCCAATAAAATCACAGAGCATTTGCAATGCAAAAATCCCGGTACGTGGATACTGTGAAATTTGATCCAAACTTTGCAGATCTAACATTGGCCACTAAATTCTTGCAGAACCCAGCGCCGTGGAGCTCATCATGCAGTTCATCAGCATGACGCCGGACACAGCAATAGCGTCCACTGTGGTGACGCCGGGAAGCGACTTGCAAAATATAAGTGGCGCGAGCGTCGGCGCCAATGCCACCACCCCAGCGGCCTCCGCGGCACTCAATGTACCGCTCCTAACACAGCAGCAGCAACAACAGCAGCAGTTGCAGTTGACACGGAAACAGTTGGCCCTCAAGATCCTGGAGCTAAAGGTGGCCACCTGGCTGAGATGGGATTTGGATGCACTGGAGAAGGGTTTGCCCGTGATAATGCAGCTGGGTCTACTGCGTGATCTGTGCACCATTAGCTATGGCCGCATCGTCAGCATTCCTTTTCACAGTGATTTCGATCTAAAGATTTGTATGCTCCCTCGAGATTCTGAATATAAGGCTTGTTTCATAGCATTCTTTATTGCAGCGCCCACGGGCAATGAGCGTGCGGCGCGCTTTGCCCTCACCATCTACCACAGGATGGTACTGCGGCTGCAGCTCATCAAAGACAGCGCACTGAAGAGTCCACGGTCCATGTAAGTCCTAAATATTCATATTTTGAGTACCTTTATATTGAGGGAGTTTCTCTTGAGTAGGTTTCAGACCGTTGATCAGCTGCAGCAGTTTTTGGACACACCCACCCAGCCTTCCATCGAATATCTCGAGCAGTTGTGCTCGCCGGCGGCAGCCAGCAAGCCTTTCTATGTGTTTCACTACGACAGCTTTGTGGCGCTGCAGTGCGACACGCTGAGCACGGCTCAGAACTATGACCTGATGCACCTGATTACGCCCCAAGAGCTGCGCGCTCAGCTGCAGTTTGAGCTGGCCCATTACTACCTCCACACCAAGCAGTACGTGCTGGCCCGAGAGGCGGCGGCTGCTTGCAACGCGAGTCTGCAGGCAATTCCCGCCGGTGCGACGCGTTACTTTTGCCACGTTCGCGCCGAGGAGCTGGAGGGGCTGCTGCAGGCCTGCGGAATCAGTGCGCAGCAGCAAACGCTATTGGAGCGCTTTCACCAATCCCTGCTGAACAGCTATGCGGACATTATCCCCATACTGCGGCAAGACAATCGCGCACGCGAAATTCCGCTGGTGAGCCGGCGTAACGTCGAGCTGGACATTGAGGGAGCCATCTCAACGGGGCTGCTCAAGGAGATGCCTCAGCAGCTGCTGCTGCATGTGGCCGCCCTGAATGTGGTGCGCACCGTCTTCGAGTGGGGCAACATATTTGGCAGCGTCGAGTACTTTGAGAAGTATCACGATCTGGACTACATGCCGCCCATCATGGAGGCAATGCAGGACGCGCTGACATACTGCAGCCATGCGGAGCAGTCGGCTCTCAAACATTTTCTCATCGACTGTGTGCTGCACCAGCAGCAGAAACAGCAGATGGAGCAGAGTCGACAGCTGCTGCACACGCTGCGCGGCATGGCTATCTTCTCCAGTGAGGAGCTGGTCGACTTGGAAGAGCAGCTGGTGCAGGCATCGCTGCCAGTGCTGAGCAATTCATTGGCCACACTCAACGATTGGATTTGCCACTCCAAGAGTGAGTCACAGCTATAACTGTAAAGTCGATCTCTTTTTAATCCCAACTCATTTTATTGCTCTCAGTGAACCGCGTCGACGTGGCCGCTCTGGAGCGCCAGCTGATTAGCTGCACCAATGCGAATAGCGTGCGCATACTGCTGGTGAAACTGTGCGGCACGGCACCTGGCAAGCCGCTGTGGGCCATCAATCCCAGCTGGGATGTGCCGCAGCCGCTGAAGGCGTTGATCATGGCGATGCCCGTTAGCTTTCTGCAAGACTTCAGCTATGTGCTGCTGGGCAAAGCGCGTGAGCTGGCAACACGTGGCAGCTACATTGACGCCGTATCCATGCTGAGTGTGCTCAAGTCTGAGACGCAGCGCCAGGAGCTGGGCAGCAGCACACAGCTGATGTGCAAGCTGATAACGTGGGAGATCCTGCACATACAGATTACACAGTGCCTGGACGAATGGCATCAGAAGCCACTCGACTTGCAAGCGCTCGGCACGCGCTGCAAGCAGTGTCTGGGCGCATTGCAGGCGGGCGACTCCATGATGCCAAGACTGGAGATCCTGGAGAGCTGCGCCATCATGCTACTTAATCTAACCGACTTTCCGCCACTTCTTTACCTCGACAAACGGGCACAGCAGCTGGAGTTGCCGCTGGCCTTTGCGGCCACCTTCATTGAAATGGAAAAGATGAAGGGCCCCAAGAAAGTGTGCCGCGATGCCTGGGAACTGATGCTCAGCATGTTCCTCAATGTGCCCAAGCGGGCGGCAGCCGCCGGCGCCGGCATCGGCGCCAGCAGCGCGCTCCAAGCCTTCCTGCAGCGTGTGCGGCATCAGAGTGTCTTCGGACTGGCCATATCCATGCTCGGCAAAATGCACAACATACTGAAGGACGATCCCAATCACGATCTGAACTGCGAATACATGCAGCTCTGGCCCACCAGCATTAACAAGTTAGTCCACATAAATTCCACATAAGTATATATAAGTAACTCACCTCTGATGCATCTTTCCAGCCCGAATGGTTACAGCCTGCGCAGTGTTTCTGAGACGCTGCAGTGGCTGCTCTCGGAGGCGCTCAGCTATTATCCGCAGACGGTCTCGTGGCTGAAGATGAAGGGTGATCTGGAGCTGGCCATTGGCAACAATGAGTCCGCGATGCGGTGCTATGTCAACGCCCTGGTCACCGGCACCGACTACTGCACCATGCCGCTGCAGCGGAATGTGGCCGATGACTATGTCATTAGGAAGATGATTAGGTGTGCGGCCAATCTGGGCTGCCACATGCAGGCCACCGTGCTCTGTCAGTTTCTCGATGAGATCGACTATGGTATCGTCTTCAAGAATCTCACCGAGAAGTGCTCCAATTTCACAGATGCCATGGATGCCTACTACAGCTGCATATGGGACACGACGCTGCTCGAGTTTATTGTCAATCTCCATGCCAAGCGAGGCGAGCACAGTCGCAAGCTGGAGGCGGTAAGCTTGAATGCCACAAATAATTCAAGTAATTCTTTGCTAATCCGGATTTTGATTTCACTTTGCAGATCTCAATGATGGGCACCTTGGAGCTGAATGCCAACAACAATGAGGAGATCAAACGAGAGAGCGCCATGGTTCGCAAATCACGCTTCTTGCGCGCCCTGGCCAAGCAGTATTTGCTGTAGTTGTGGGCGAGGATGCCGCCTGATCCTCGCTAGAAACTACACCCACAGCACACCCACATCCACATCCACGACCAAGCCCACTTCGAAGACCAATTAGAGTTTAAGCTTCAAGAGTTTTTGTAATTGTACGACGGTTAGTTTCTAGGCTTAAAGTGTTAGCAATATGATTTTGTGGTTAAATTAAAGAAATTTGTATTTTTTTCGTTGGGAAATGTTTGTTATCTTAGATTACTTTGGTCTCCTGCCCCGAGCAGCACCGCTGCCGCCACTTGTCTTCGCCTTCTTATTGTTCGCACTCTTCTTGATCTCCTCGGCCTTGCGCTTGGCCGCAGCTGTGGCGTTGGGCGAACTGGGCAGTGCTTTGAAGAAGCTATCGAGTCGCACCTGCGTCTGTGACTGCTTGGACTTGAGCAGCTTTCTGGCACCATTGCGCACGCGCTCTTCGTTGAACTGGCGGTCCCCGCAGAGGAATTGCACCAGGCCATCCTCGTCGGGAGCCGTCCATTTCAGATCAATGGTGCTCGCGTCTGTTACTTCTGGCTCTACAAACAGCTCGCGCGCTCTTTTATAGTTCCAATTCTCTGGCACTATATATTTGTTAGTGTCAATGTTCTCCAATATGGTCTCAATGTCTCGATAGGTTTTGATGAGCTCTATGGCGCGCTTGGGTCCGATGCCCTTGATGCTGTCGCAGTAATCACAGCCCATGAGGATGCACAGATCGATAAACTCCTTGCTCGTTAGTTCCAGGCCCTGCAGCACCTTGTCGTAGCTGAACTCTTTGACGGGCATCTTACGCGCTTCGCTGTACGTCAGGTAGCGGAGTAGCTTGCACGATCCGAAGGTTAGTGCGTCCATATCTTCCGTTGCCGTAGCATACACCTTGCCTGCCTTGACCAGAGCAGCACACTGGGCCTCAGCCTCGCATGGCGCATCCACGTATGGAACACCCATGAGCTTAAGCAGCTCTTTGGCTTCGTTCGAGTGCTCCTTGGTGACACGCACTAAGCGACGATTGAATTTCTCTATCTCCGCCTCGTCGCCAGCGTCGGTGGCCACTTTGAGTGCCTTTTCAGCCTCCTCGCGTCGCTCGGCGCGCTTGGCAAGCTCACCAGCCTTCAAATCTGGCGGCTTTCCATCGAAGACGTAAACCGGCTTAATGCCATTGTCGAGCAGACGAATGGTTCGATAGAACATGCCCATCAGATGTGAGGTTGGATCGCCGTTAACAGTAGCCAGCTGGGCGCCCTCGGAGCGAACCGCAATTAGAAATTGATACAAACACATGCTAGCATCAATGGCAACTTTGCGACCTGCAAAATATTATTTAATTAACTTTCAATACCAGAAGCCGGCGAGCCAAGCTTACCAAAAAAGTTTTTTATTTCACTTTCACGTATTGCAAGTGGCGCCAAATCTGCTATAAGCTTTGAAAGACCTAAAATTCCCATTACAACCGTTTATTGTCCGTTGATCGGCTTTCTTAATTTGTTTATAAATATGATTTCGCCAGATGAGTGCACTACGCGCGCTTTTCGTTGCAAATGTTGTGCACGCGTCTCCTTGTGAGTGTCAATTAACTGCAACTGTATATTATTTGTATATCGATAGATTAATGTTAGTGGGACAAAGTTCAATATGTTTTATTTTAAGCAAACCGAGTAAAGTAGATTTGAAAATGTACTACAACCACTTTATACTCACTCGGTTATAAGCCTTAAAACAGAGTACGCTCTAGTAAGAGGTTAAATTTATATTGCCGCCAATTATCGATTCCGCGAGTGCAACAACATTGATATATTTACTCATCCCTAACGCCACACACATAAGCAAAAGCATGTCGGCTGACGAAAAAAAAGATAAAACCATTGAAAATATGGTACGTAAAATACTGCAAATAGTATTAAAATCAAGTTAAAGTTGTTTATTATCAACGCGCATTAAAAAATCAATCAGTGCAAATATGTTTACAACGAAACTAAAGCGCAACAAATATTGCTCTCGACAAATCGGTCTTCTCCCCTTCGACCATTCGTTTATGTGTATAAACATGGCGTCGTTGCGTTTGTATGTTGCTTGTGTCTAGGTTTTGGTGCGTGTGAGCAGGACAACATGTGCATGCCGAATGCCCCCATAGACACGCATACACAAACGCAAAGCTCGAAAGAAAACTTGTGCACAAAACATTTGAAAAAAAAAAAAAGAAATTAACTGAAACGCATAAACCAGTGGCAGAGCAACGCACAATCTGATGGTAGTGGTAGTGCCTAAGTGTAAGCGGCGCCAAAAATTTGCAAGTGTAATAAAATTGTGTTTTGCTTTTGTTTTTATTTACGTTAGGATGCCAACACGCCAGAACCGGAGACGGCGACCAAAGAAAATGCCGCTGATAAGGTAATCGAGTCAAAGACGGTAGAAAATGCAGAGGAGCCTACTCCACCCGAAACTGAGGCAGCTAAAAATGCAGAGAAAGAGATCGATGCAGCAGCGTCACCCGCTACTGATGACGTCGCTGATAAAAAAGCTGTTGGAGACGCAGTGGCTGCGACCGCGCCAACAGTAGATGCAGGTAAATAAAAGAAACACACGTATGCACACATGCATATGTATTTGCTCTGAGAATGTGTGTATGTATGTATGTTTGCGCGAAGAAAGAGCGAGAAAAACAAAAATCATAAAATGAATTTGCGCGCGTTCGTAAAAAGCATCGCATATCGGCTCAACACATTTATGTATGTACGTCGCTTGGCGCGTTTGCTGCTACGTTGGCCGTGGCGCTGCTGTCTAAAATGCCGCGAACGAGCGTATGTAATGCGAGAATTTTTCGTATGCTGGTGGGGTGTGGGTTCGAACTCGAACAATTCTAATAAGAAAGATGTGTGCGAAAATAAGTCAATTTCGTTCTAACTTTGGACGTGCTTATTTCGAAAAAAAAAAAAAAAATAATAATAATAATAATAATAATAGTAATTAAAGTGAAGCAAAAAATATCCTTGGCTATTTGTTCATACTGAACCCTGAACAATATGGTTTTTGTATAGTAGAAGCTAAGGTAAATTAAATATTCATATTTCATAGTTCTCTGCGCTCCCAAAACAAACTTAGCATTGAACTTCCCAAGCGTGAATACAAGCAAAAATATTTTAATTATTTTTTAAAAATATATATTCAAAAGGATTTTATAAATTTAATTACAAAAAAGGGGGAAAATAATTCTATAACTCAGTTTGATTGAGTTTGTATAATTTATAATAGATCCATAATTATAGCTAAGAATTTGTTACTTTAAGTAACATAACATTTATATTAAACAATTATTATTTATGGTCAGACGATAAAGACACAAAGGCGGAATCGCCAGCGTCGCCTGCAGCAAAGAAAGTAAATAATGGCGCTAAGAAGACTGCCAAGACTGACGACGACGAGGGGGAGGATGAGGAGGGAAGCGAGGATGAGAAGGACGACGATGTCAGTGATGAGGAAAAGAAACCAACAGCCACATCGGAGAAGAAGAAAAATGATGCGACAGACGGTGCTAAGGCCAAGGCAGGCTCAGCCGGAGCGGACAAGTCGGCGGTCGCCAAAAAACCTGAAGCCAAGGCCAAGAACGGCAAGGTGGAGAATTCGGACAAACAAGATGAGGACGATGACGAGGAGGGCGAGGGCGATGGCCTCGATGAGAATAACGAGGTGGCCGAGGATGACGAGAATGTTGTGGCTCTGGCCGAGATTGATCGCATCAATGAGAATATTAACAAGACACGAGTGGATGGCCTCCAGGTGCTACATTCGGTAAGTTGACATTGAAAGCAAACGTTCAAGCCAGCATTCAACAACTAATTTACTATTTGAATATGCAGCTCTGCTTTGGCGCACAAGGAAAGAATAATGTGGTGAAAAAGAATCTGCGTTCTTTCGCTGGATTTGAATTTGCCAAGGATTCGTCGGAATACAAAAAGAAATATGAATCCATCAAGAAGGTGGATAACAAATCTTTGCGTAGTATCTGCGAAATTCTGACATTAGATCGCAAGGGAAGCAAGGACGAGATCGCTTCGCGAGTGCTCAAATTTCTAATGGAGCCAGATGAGTCACTTTGCATTGAACAGGGTGAGGAGGAAGAGGAGGAGGTGGACGATGAAGACATCGACGAAGATGATGATGCTGCCAGCGAAGACGATAAGAAGCGCAAGAGTAGTAAAACGAGCGCCGGCGCCGGCAGAGGCTCAGCTCGCAATTCCACTGGACGTCCAAAACGTTCAACGGCGGGCAAAAGTAAATATTGATCAAGTACTCAATGTTGTTCGAGTCGTTTATTTACATGCTTCACTGTACTTGCAGAAATGTCCGCATATGTAGACTTATCAAGCTCTGAGGAGAGCGAGCACAAAGTGACAGTGGCTAAGCGGAGACGAAATGATGATTCTGAATCTGGCTCAGATGTAAGTCGCCTCAATAAGTTGTTGATTAGTCCAAGCCAACATGTTTCATTTCTTTTTAATAGTACAATCCTTCGGGAAATTCAGACTCGGACGCGGGGCGTGGCGGCGGCGGTGGTGGTGCATCTGGAGCCGGTCGCAAGCTCGGAGTTCGTGGCAGCCGAGGGCGCCCAGCACGCAAGAGTCGTCGAAGAAATTCAGATTCCGAGGACGAAGAAGAATCTGAGCTATCAGATGCAGATAGTGATGTATGCGAATGCCTTTACTTAGGTCGAATATCTTTAGACTAACATTTGACCTTCTCCATTAGGTGCCTAAGCGCAAGCGAGGAACTTCTGGCAAGCGTGGACGATCCGCTGCGGCCGCTCCAGCTGGCAGACGAGGACGTGGACGAGGCGCTTCGGCGCGAAAGCGTAAGGACTCGGAAAGTGACGAGGAAGAAGTATCAGAAGATGAAGAAGAGGAGGAATTGTCAGACTTTGGCAGCGACCAAAGCGAGGTTTGTTCGGAGAAAACTAAAACGAACTGTAATAAAATGGTATATAAATAATTTATTTCTCATCTTGCAGGAGGAACGTCCCAAAAAGAGTAAGAAGCCTACAACGCCTGCGAAAAATAGCAAAGCCAACAACAAGTCAAAGCCAGCTGGAAAATGTAAAGCATAATTGAATTTTAACTGATTTTCTTACTGAAAGAACATTTTTATAAATAGCCGCTGGCCGACCGAAGAAATCAAAGAAGGAAACGTCCGAGGAGGAAGATGTCGATGACAAAGATGAATCCGATGAAGATGAGCCATTAACCAAAAAGGGCAAAGTGGCATTCCCAACGGTAAACTAAACTAACAAGCTTCATTTTAAGACAACTATTTTAACAAATTATATTCTTCATTATAGGACGAACAAATACGCGGCTATGTCAAAGAAATATTAGATAAGGCCAATCTCGAAGAGATTACCATGAAAACAGTGTGCAAACAAGTCTATGCGAAGTATCCAGATTTCGATTTAACAGATAAAAAGGATTTCATAAAAGCCACAGTCAAAGCGGTAAGCGATGCAGTTGCTGGTCATTATTATGAGTTTTTGCTTAAACCTACTATTCCATTTCAGTTAATTGCGACATAAAACTACACAAAAGAGAAAAAGCCTTGGAATGGGCCAGCAAGCAGTTAAACTTGTATCAAATAACATTAACAACAAAAACAACAACAGCAACATCAACACCAACACAACAAGCGACCGCAAAAGCATCCAGATTTTGCCACTTTTTGAGAGCTGCTGCGACAACAAAGAAATATATCTAGTTTTCCTATAAGCGTATAATTTGTAATCTTTAAAACTAACTAAACAAAACTCAACCTTAAATGGATTATGTCCTTTTCCCATATATGCATGTGAATAATGTATATATGTAAACGTAATTTTTAAACACTTTAATATTCATTTTCTTTATGAATACCTGCGCTCTCAAACGGCTCTACAAAAAGTGTGTAATTTAAGCAAACTGAAAAATAGCAAAAGAACATTGTAAAAAAAGAAACTTACAAACAAAAGCAGAACACAATTTATACATTTAAATGTAGTGCTGATTGATTTGACGTTCAAAATTATGTATTTTAAATTAAGCAAAGAGGATAAATAAAAAACAAAAAGAATATTCAAAATTCACACACTGGCAGCAGTACAAAAAAAAAAAAAAAAAAAATGAAGCATGGAAAAAAACGATGTCAAAATTCCAAATTGATAATATTGATACGATTTTGGTCTATGTTATAAAATGATAAAAAGTATTTGGACTTTGGGGTAAAACCAAAAATAAAGCGAGTGTACTGGGATTATACCTATATATAGGAAGTTGTTCCAGAATAAAAAACGGGCACTAAATTGAGGAATTTTAATGTAATTGTAAAATACGAATGGTTGCAGGTTTTTATATATATCTTTTGCTTTTGATTTCATCTCGGCTCGAGGGAGCTTCGAATTGTCGAGTTATTGAACAAACTGTCAACTGATTGTTATAACTATAAAACGCCTATTTATAATTTAGTTTCCACTTGAATTTGGCTTTGATGATAGATTAGAGACAGAACTAAAGCAGGTTTCTCTTGTAGAGCGGATCAGACACACCACACACATCCAAAACAAGAAATAAATAGATATATACACAGATATGTATGTTTAACGAAATACTAAGAATAGTCTTGCGAAATAGTTGTATGTACATTTGAAACAAAATAAATAACGAACAACAATTACAAGTTTCAAAACACAATGTTTTGAAAGCACTTCTCCACACAAGCATCTCAATGTACGTTTCTTGTAGTAAAAAAAGAAAGATATAATAAAAAAAAAAAAATAAAAATAAAAAAAGTATATATATATACAGATTTGAAGTATATAGAGTAAGATGGATGAGTTTATCCGAGGATCGTACAGTTGAAAATAAACATTTATTGAATGTTCGTTCGCTCTCCTTAAAAATAATAAAAAAGAATTTAAACTTATCCCTAAATCACACGCATCGCACTTGGATGCCTAGATATAAACTGATATTTTGTTTGATCTTTAAATGTTTCTCGAAGGAAATAAAAATGGATGAAGTATGTATATCAATAATATATATCGCGCGAAAATAAAATGGAAAATGCGTTGTTTTCTTTTGAATGGTTAAACAAAAAAAATCTGGGTAAGTCTAGAATATTCGGCTAATAGTTGGATCCATCTATAATTCGTATGTCTACATTTAGTTATGTTTGTTTTATGTATTATTCTAACCATTAAACAAAAAACCGTTTCTATTTTTGTTTCAGATATAGTAATTTATTGAGAAATCGATAAATTGATAAATGCAATATTTAAATTAATAATCATTTCGATATACTTATGTATGTAGTTTATATGATTATGAAGGATTATAGGTAATTATATAGATATAGATATATATATATCAATTTGACTGGTAAGTGGATCACGCGGATATAAGGCTGTAAGCATACAGATAGTAAAAACGATCAATTTGTGATTTTGAGGATATCAAAAACAAGATATTTTAGTTAAAAATGAATGTTGGGTTAAAAGTATTAAAATGCATTGAATAGAATATAAACGGATTTTGCTTTGGTTTTTATGATTTTTCTCAATAGGCCTGGAAATAGATCAAAGCAGATAATTTAAATCAAATATAAAGAAATATATTCATATATCAATTTCAAAAATATCATTTGATTGCGAAATAAACGGTTTTACATTGCCCCAAGAACTTTAACGCAAATAGATTTCAAAATGGCTTCTATAAAAAAAATATATATATAAAGTGAGAGATATACTTACCATATCGGGGCAATATCTATTCTCAAATAGTCATCGGCTGGAATTGAAAGAATTTAAAAACAACTTCCCGAACCAAGGAAAATAAAAAAGAAAACGCAGCTCAAGCAAAGTCAAAGCGAAAATATCTGAGAAAGTATCCAAAAAATTTTGCCTTTCGTAGTGCTATTCACATTATTCGACTGTCAATATATTAGTATAAAAAAATTTTATATAAATATATGTATATGTATATACATATAATAGCGTATGATAATACTCGTAATTTAAAGATATATATGTATATGGATAATATAAACCGCTTAGATCGCAAACAAATGATATCTGATGAAAGAACATACTAATATATATATATAGTTATAAATCGTGGAGATTTCAAGTTTTCTTTTGTAATTAATATAATATAGAGCGATATATTTAAAATTGCAATATAGTTCTGGTTTCGCTTTAACTCTCATTTGGGAAGTTGAACATCGTGGGAAAAACGCTGTGGTTGGCTATTGAAATATATAGAGAAATATATATGTCACATATGTATGGATGGTTATATATATATGTAGTATGTACAAAAAAAACATATACATCTGTATGTATATATATCGGCAAAATATTACGAGTACAAGTGCATAATAAGATATGTCAATGTAAGATTCAAAATTATGTATAGACAAATTGGCATTATAAGAGATATTGATAGACCTGCTACATACCCAACAATCAGAACGACAGCAACACTGAACAAAAGCAAAAGCCCGGCCCTAGATACCATCCACCTCTCAGCGCCTCTGAAAATACGCTCAAAAACGATTTTCATATATGGCATAAGGAAAACAATAAGTAAAATTAAGACAGGAAAAAAAAAAAATCAATTACTGAAAGTATAATAAATAGAAACGCATAAATTGCATGCAACGCACATGGTGCGTCGCATAGCGGCAGTTATATCAGGTTTTTATATAATTATAAATATAAATATAAAATGTATATATATATATTATAGTCATATTGTGTTTATTCAAATGTATCGAAGGCTGCTGCGAAAATGATTAGTAAATCTTGCAACACGCCCACTTTCTTGTACAAATTATGTTATTCTCAATTGGAAAGTGGGTGCACATCATCATCATCATCATGATCATCATTATCATCATTTAATAGTTCATTCATTTTGAGGAGACATAAAACTTAGGCTATTTATTGCATATACATAAATATATATATTTATAATATGGTTTTATAATTGCAGACCTATGTTATATGCATTAAAATGTTCATGGTTTCAATAATTGTAAGATTTGTAAGACATACACAAATAACAACAAAAGATCTTACCAAGTTTCTTGCACGCTTTGCTCATTAAGTATTATATATAAATATTTGTTTATTATTATAATTATTTTATATTGGTTTATATATGGGATAACTGCTATGAACTGGTTTGAAGATGTTCTCTGAAATGACATACATATATGTTTGCATCTGCATTATATATTTATTATATATTATTATGTAATATATATTTATTATTGAAATCAATATTAGCTATTTATATTCTGTATACCTTTTAAGATCTTACCAAAAAGACAAACAAATGAAATGAATAGAAAATGAAAATTAGAAGATATATCCAATTATTTCTGATCCTTTCGGAAAAGCCTTTATAGAGAGCATGAATTCTGCGTTGGGATTTCGGCCCAAAATAATAATTTTCGATTGAACTGAAATCAAAATTAGATCTTAGGGCTATACAAATGTAATATAAAAGTATATATGCAACTGAAAAACAAAAAGGTATATTATAAAGAAACAATATATCAGATCGACAAACCAGTTTCATCCAAAACACGAAAAAACATATTTCTAAGACATCATTATTTTTTGTTCTATGTTCAAGTAATCTATATATATATATATATATGTATAAGACCATTTGTAATTTGACAGGTTAAAATTCTTACCAGATCAGTGGAGACGTTGATCGTAGTATTGTTTCATTTAATATATAAAGTTATTGTTATTATGGATATATTAAGACTAAGGTATGTTAAAATGTATGAGAGAAACGTCTTGTGGTATCAAAAGGTATTATTTTAATTTCACATATATATTGTTTTGTTGTTGTCTTTCAATCAATACACTCCAACGTGGAAATTGTTCTACGTGTGCATTTGTTTTTGTTATTTGCTAGCTGGCAGCTGTCGGGACCTGTTCTCGAGTTGCCTAAATTGACGACGAAAGAAATCGTATGCATATGAAATTATCTGCATATATGTATGTATATATATATAGATAGACAGCGATATACATGTATATATATAAATAGCAATTTGTATATTGTCCCAGAATGTGTGTCTCTGTACCTGGACAGCAATAGCATTTCATTTTAGTTTACTCTTTTTTGTTGCATTTTTTTCTGTGTTTTTTTTTTTTTGTCATTAATATTTCAGGCAAAGTCACTTAAAAACTAGAGTAAAATTAAAAGTGAAAAAAAACCAATGTAATTGGCATATAATTAATATATATATAATAAATTTACAATTATGCAAAGCGCGACGCTTCAAGCTGTGTGCAAATTGATTGACTGACTGTTTGATTTGATTGATTGATTGATGGTTGGTTGTCTTGACTGTTGGCGATCGTTGTCACAATTCTCATCTCGTTCAGCCCTTTGCGCTTCAATTACTGTATTCATTTTTATATATTTTTGCTAATTTATTGGGGATAAAAGACATAGGATAGTAGAACAATTCAAATGATTCACTGCAAAGAGTTTTACGCATGGTAAACAAAATTATGTTAGGTTTTCATACATAGTTTTGCACGGTAATTAAATATATAGGTGTATCATATTATATATATATAAAAAAAAAAAATTACAAAGTATTTATCAAAATGTATAAACAAGATAAGCAATATAGAAGGTAGGCAAATTAGAAAGCAAAAATAATCACGAAAGCTCAATTCAATTCGATATTCGAGTTCGATTCAATTCGAGGGATTTACTTACCATTTCAAGGCACCCGCACTCCAATCAGACCCCTTAATGCTTATCGTTTTTGTGTGATTTCTGCTGCTGCTGCTGGCCGGGACCGCCAGCGGGTCCGCTTGGGTAGCCGCCGTAGGCACCACCGGGATAGCCACCCGGATATCCAGCTGGCGGACCACCGCTCTGGCCACCTGCACCGCCAGCTCCGGCGCCCTGGGGCTGTGGCGCTCCTTGAGGATGACTCGCAGCAGCCGCTGCAGCATAATACTGTGAATATTGTGCATATTGGCTAGGAGTCATACCTTGGGCATAGCCACCGGCCGCTGCAGCGGCGGCGGCTGCTGCGGCGGCCGCAGCTGCTGCATTTGGTTGCGGTTGATTGGGATTGGGGCCACCTGGATTCGGATTTGCCACACTACTGCTACCGCCAGCGCCGGCTCCGTTTTGCTACAATCACCAACAATATGTAAATTAATTTAAGCTCCATTTTATCTCACAGCCTCCCAATTATGGTTCTACCTTGTTCTTGAGCGTCTTTTCAATAGCTTCTGCCTCCTCAATTTTTCCTACACTGCGATAATACTCAGCCCACTGTGCACTGTAGTCGGCACCAGTGCCGCCAGCCTGTTGTTGCTGCTGCGTTTGTTGCTGTTGCTGCGGAGTCTGTTGACCCGCAGGATTGGCCGCTAGCTTTGCTTTCATCTGTTGCTCAATCATTTCTGCCTCGCGATGACAGCCCATTTGTCTGGAATTTCGCAAAGAGGCACATTAGTAAAAATATGTTTTAAGTATTTAAGGTTTTTGTAAATTACTTGTAGTACTCGATCCATTGGGCTGAGTAATCCTGACCACCTGCACCAGCAGCCGCGCCTGCTTGGCCCTGACCGGCTGCCATAGCCATCTGTTGCTGCTGTTGAGCACCAGCTGGATCCCAGCCGCCCTGTTGTCCATAGGCTCCCCAGGGCTGTTGTTGTTGCTGGTAGGCGGCAGCAGCGGCGGCATTCGGATCGCCACCCTGCATTTGATTGCCACCGTAGCCGCCTGACTGTTGGTTATGATGCGCATTGTTGGCACCGCCACCACCACCAGACCCACCGCCTCCACCACTAATCGGTTTTCGCGAGAGCACCGTTAACTCCATATTGATTTTTTCCGATATCATTTGACGTGCAGACTCCACCTGGTCGGTGGTACCCTTCGACTTGAATAGCTTCTCATTGGGCGGATTGCTGGCATTACGGTCCATCTCGGTGTGGGCACCCGACTGCTGATTGATGAGCTTGATTGTCTCACCACCGCGTCCAATAACAATCTAATGGGTGGATAGAGAGATTAGAGATTAGTGTTCAGTGGACAATTCCAATTCCAATATCTACTTACGCCACATTTGGAAGCAGGCACCAGAAACGTAATCTCTTCGCGGCCACCCTGGGCATGATTCACGCCATATCCGTAGCCGTAGTTCGAGTTGTTTGAATCGCCGCCCCCCTGGTTGCCTCCGCCATTACCGCCGCCTCCGCCATTACCATTGCGGTTCATGCCGTTGCGTTGCTGCGGATCAAATATGTATCTGTTATATCCAGAATATACTATACAAACGCGATAAACTAAATACGCCATGTGATCGGTAAGTGTTAAACTGTAAATTCTGACTTATTTGATTTGATTTCTATGAATTAATTTGTAATTCCTGTTACACAATAACTATATATATAGATATAGGTTCGCATATCAAGTTTCGAAAGTTTCGGAATAGCCAACTAGATGGAGCGGTTGTCGGTTTGTCATGCTACCCATTACAGCTTAAGTGGAGCTCATGTCCGTTTCTTACCATCACATTCTCGATTAGACCATCAATGGTGCGCTTGGCATCCTCCACCTGCTGGCGCGTGCCCTGGATAACGCACCGTCGATCGCCCATCTCATCGTTTTTGCCCTGGATGAATTGCAGTTTGCAACCGCATTCGGTTTGGATTTTCCGTATCATATCGCCGCCCTTGCCTATGACCACGCCCACAGCAATTTTGGGCACAAAAACTTCAACGCTTTCGCCGCCGTTGCCATTATTGAAATTATTGAAGCCTTGCTCAGATCCATTGCCACCAGAGCCGCCGCCGCCACCACCGCGTCCGCCCTGCTGCTGCATGGCCAGCGCATCCTTTTGAGCAATGAGATCCAATACCATTTGCTTGGCATGCTCGACCTTCTGGGGCACACCGGAGATGCGCAATGGCTTGATGACTTCCTGATTTGGACCATCCTGGATGATGATCATGCGGGCGCCAGTCTTCTCTTGAAGTTGTTTAATTGTGTCGCCGCCTTTGCCAATGACGAGGCCCACCTTAGCGCCAGGGATCATGATCTCCTGGTACGGCGGATAGCCTCCGGGACCCGGTGGCGGCATATTGATGGTCAACAACACCTCACATGTGCCGTTGCCTCCGTTCCGATTGACCATCTGCTGCAGCATTTCGCGACCTTTTGTACAGCTCTCTCGAGTACCGCGTAGTGTTATCACGCGCTCTTGATCTTGCATTAGTTCCAGCTTGGCACCTGATTCGGCTTCCAGATGACTGAGCGTATCGCTGCCGCTGCGTCCCACAAACGCGTTTACAATGCACTCGGGTATGCGAACTTGCTCCTCACACGTGGAAGCCGGCCATGCAGTCAAACGAGCCGCCACGGCGGCTGCTTGCGCAATAGCTTGAGTCATATTGCCGCCGCCACTGCCGCCGCCGCTTCCACTGCTCATATTCGAGTTATTTTGACCGTAGTCAGGACTGCCAAAGGAGCGTTTACAATCGGGTCCACTATCGGGATCATCGTTATGCCGCTTAAAACTGTTGCCACCTCCGCCACCTCCGGAGGCGGGACCACTGGAATCCCCTCCCCCTCCGCCTTGTGATTGCTGATTTGGCTGTATTTTTGCGGCAATCTGTAATTGATACATACAGTTAGTTTTGACAAAAAAAAAAGTCGTATTCCTCTGGGATTGCCTGCAATGTTTCTCAATGCTTCTTCTTACCTGCTTGGCACGTTGTATGGCAGCTGCCAATGCCTGCGATTGACTTAAACTCGCCTGCTGCGTCTGAAAGTCACTCATATTTGCAAATATCTCCGGTCAGAGTGGGTCTCAGTTGATAATGATTGCCTATTTGTATTTATTTTATATATTTTTAGTAAGCGTACACGCCCCGCACTTTTTGCACAAAAACACCGACGCAACTTGACGACGTGCAACTGGAAAATTCAATAACCAAATGCACTTAAGCCGGAATGGCGTGTTCTTACGCAGACTATTTGTTAAAAGTGTATTTTACTATGAATTTATCATATAAAGCACATTAGTGGAGCATTTACCAATATTTTATGGAATTAATTATAGCCACAACTATAGCTTTCTTGGATTTTTTTCGGTGAAAATTATGCGCCCCAAAATGCGTACATAGGGATGCTTAGCTCTTAACACTTTTTTGTACATTTACCAACACTTTTGGCGTCGTGTTGCAAAAATATCGATAGGATTACCAATGCATCGGTGTTTTAAAGGAAAAATAAATCAAAAGTCTAGATTTAATACTAAATTAAATTTAATATTTGGATTTATTACTAAAATATTAAAATCAACTGATTTATTGCTTAAATAATAATTATTTATTAAATCTGACTTTATTAAAAGAATTCATTTCAGCTGCTCTATTAAATAGCTTTCTATCGGATGCACCAAATACAATCGGTAAATTCTAGTCCATGCAATATTTATTATTGTGAATGGAAATGAACTAGTTGAGCTGTGTGTTCAGTTTAGTGAACTACTATGAATGAACTAATATTTATTCCCATTATATTCCCATTGTTTTTCTGTGTTAACAAAAAACAAAACAGCTGAGCTAAGTTCGCACAAGAATTACCTGAACATTTGTAAAAGTAAGAGGGTTGAAATTAATTTAATAAAATTGTAATTATATGTATACAAACTTGTTTTCCATTAGCAGAGTTGAATTTAACAAACAAGTAAAATGCCTGTGGACTGGTTTGGTTATGTATACGCTGCAACTGTTGCCGCTGGTGGTATTATGGGCTATGCAAAGGCTGGTTAGTAATTGTTTGTGCTTCAGCCTGTGTTTCATTTTGTTAATTTGAAAGTAATTTACTTTCAGCTTCCATTCCGTCGCTGGGAGCAGGCGTTGCATTTGGAGCGCTGCTTGGCTATGGCGCTCACCTAAACTCTCAAGATCCACCACGGCCGCTGCTCCAGCTGGGAACATCGCTCTTTTTGGCTGGATTGATGGGTGCTCGCTGGAATCGATCTGGAAAGATGATGCCAGCTGGAATGGTTTGCTTGCTTTCCATGGCAGCGTTGGTCAAAAATTTGGTCACATATAATCGTTACTTGCCATTGCCTACAAAGGGCGCCTAAACAAGAACAACAACAACAAAAGCAACAAAAACAAAAAGTCTGGATTGCTGTTAAACTTGCCGAGAGTTTTTCTAAAAGAATTATATTTTCCTGGGAGTGGAGCTTAAAGTTGGAATGGTTTGTGGACTTATCAGAATTTAATTGGATAAATCAATATTACTACGAGATACCCTGTAAACGGAACATTCATGTGCATCAAATATATTTGTATGCCTTATAATATATAATAAATTTTATTTGCTTTGTACTTAAACTAAAACACTTTTACTATGAATATTTAGTGAAGTATGGCGAAACATTATTATAAGTTATGTTTTTGTAAGAAGGTAAGCATTTACGATAAGATAGCGTGCTAATACTTCATAATACATCAGCTTTTGCGTAGAACAGACGAAAGGTGGTATGCCTGATTCCATATCGTAAGCATACATACACAATATATATTTACATATATATTAGAGGTCTACAGAACATATGTATGTATATACGTCAAATACAAAAAATTCGAAATGAGCTCAGTTGCACATGATATATTGAGCGAGTTTCAATGCAAGTGAGCACTCGGTTTTATACCATTTCGTTAAATGAGTGAGAATTGATAAAGCACTCACTCGTTCGAGCGGGGTCTATCTTGTCACTCACACAGTCCAGTTCTTGGTGGATATAAAACATGCCATTAATACGCAGTTCCATCTCTAGCAAATTTAGCTCATTTTAAATTATCGATAACATTGTCATTGCTATCAAATCGTTGGCATTTAAACTCGACACTCAGCGCCACCTCTAGCAGATGAAGTGCGTTCACTAAGTCGGACATTTAATACAGATTCTTTTGACATATAAAATTTGTGTATAAGGTTTCATTTAACTTCGTTAAATCCATAATTTAAATGTCTCTTATACAATGTGGATTTTTTAATTCACTTTCCCCCGCACACTATAAAGAAAACTCCAAAAGATTCGTTTAAACTATATATGTATGTATTTATTTTAATATATTTATATCTTAAATTACATTTTTGTTTGTGTGCATGTGGTAGTATGTGTGTGTGTGTGTGATGTAGTATTCTTGTGTGGGTGTGTGATAAATGTACAGTTTCACTTGATATGATTTCCAGTTGTTTTTATAGCTAAAACTTAATTGATGATTATTATTAAACTATTTACTGCTTAAAAGGTAATGCAATTTTTCAAAATGTTCCATCGCATTAAACAATGCAAAACTTCGTTACTTCTTTAAATACAACAATATTTTGGAATTACAATTGTTTTCTAGTAGGCAAAGTGCGGCTAGGTAAATAAAGAATTTGTTCTTGGTGTTTTTTTGTTCTTGTTTTGTTTTGTTTTTGTTTTGTTTTTTGTTTTTTTACACATTTTTAAGCAATTTTCTAAAATAAGAAAAAGATAAATATATTTTGTTAGTTAAGTATACAAATTATCTTTTATCACAATGGAAAATTGGAAATCTTTAGGAATAATTTATCAAATTGTTTCACTTTTTGTTTGTTTGCTTTTGAAACTTTTTTAATACCAATATGAATGCATTTACTATATATGAGCTTTTTACAGAAACATATATATATAGATATATATTTTAGTACAAAATACTACATTGATTTTGCTTTATATATGTATAGAAAAGAACTTTCACTTGATTGGGTGCGATTTTTTTTTGTTTAACAAGAATAATAATTTTCTTTATGTATTAAATTAGTCTCTGCTAAAACTAAAAACAAATCAATAGTAATTATAATTAAAAAATTATGAATAAAAAAATAAAAATAAAAAATAATAATATAAAAATTCTATCTAAAAACACAATTTGCTGCAACTGCAAATATACATAAGTATTTTGTTTGTTTCTCTGTTTGCTGTTAAAACTTTCTCAATGGCAATAACCAGGCCAAATCCAAACGTTTCATCCGCTTTCCGGTTGGCAGTGCTCTAAAACGGAAACAGCTTCCAGTTAACCACTAAACGGGCGGGCAACAAAATGAAATAGAGAAACAATAGTGAATATATTAATGAAATACAATTTCAATAAAAAGTGCAATAAATGTTAGGCGTGCAGAATGTGAGCAATGTTTGCAGATTTTTGTCTGAAAAGTTTTTTTTTTTTTTAATTTAAAATTTTATGTGTTTTGCCGACGCCGCCAGACGCCATTTTGTTTTTGCAGTTTTTGTGGTGATTTGCAGTGTGTACTGTACCATATGCCACCATTTTGAGTTTTTAATCAGCATTTACTGTTTACTGTTCCACATTCCATGCGTTTCCAATTGCATTGATTTGCATTGATATTTGTTGCTATTTTAGTATGCAAAATGCGATTTGATTGTTTATTGTTTAGTCGAATTTTACGCCATGCCATTTTGAGTATATTCCATAATGTGGAGCAAATAGCTAACTTAGGTACTACAATTGTCTATGCTGATGCATGTTTGGTATCTGCGTGTGTGTGTGTGTGTGTGGGTGGTTGGGTGTGGGTGGGTGGATCATTTATCTATGTGTGTATGTGTGTTACCAATCTGTTGATTTATTGGTTGCTTTATATATATAATGTAGTATGTGTTGCATGTAGTTTGTGGAGAGAAAGAGAGAGAAAGAGAGAGAGAGAGGAGTGAGAGTGAGAGAGCAGGAGCCGCAGCGATTTATTTTAAACTTTTTAATGAATTTATATCAGCAATGAATTGTTTTTGTTTTCTTTGAGTTGAGTTGAGTTGATGAGAGGTAACTGGCATAGCTGTTAGGCCTGATGACAATTCCAATCAGCTTTATGAAATTAATGCAGACTATTATCATATATGTATGTACTATGGGCACTCCCTATGCATATAGGGCATCGATACTATAAGAAATAAATGTTGAACTTTTTGCTTATAAATTGTATTTCAAATCGATTAATTGTTCATGCTAAGAGCTACGTTTCAAGCATTTACTACTACTTGCTTGGGCTACTACAATATAGCCCAAATACTACTATTTGGTTTGTAAATGTGAATAAATGGTTTCATGCTTAATATAATTGTTCGATATTATAACTAAAATGGCCAATTACGAATGCGAATTGGTAAGCCTCAATTACCGATTATATCTAGAATATAATATAAATATATATGTATGTATATTGTTTGTAGCAGGCAGCAAATACCACTAATAAATTTTTAGAATAAATTCCCCGATATTTATTTGATATATTTTATTTGATTGCGAAGCTTTTAGTCTACGGATTAACTAAATTTTTGTAGAATTTTGATTGCTTTTTGTGTTCTTACCGCACGAAGTAGCAAAGTAACAAATCGAATCGGAACGTTGAGAGGACAATTTAGGCTTGTGTGTGCGTGTAACTGTAAATCTGTTCTATTAGGTGTGTGTGTGTGTGTGTAACTGTGTATTTGTGTTTACTTTGAGAGTTACAGTTACAAACTGGGTAGCGCTGATCGAGTTGAAATGTTGTGTTTACGTATATCTTGAGTAGTAGCAGAAATAGTAGTAGAAATAGCAGCAGTGTTGCCAACGCTTTTTCTAGTTGTTTGTTTTTGTGTCTTTCACATGACTCGTGTGCGTCGTATCAGCTTTTGTGTTTTAATTTTAGGTTTTCTGAGCGTTGTTGTTGTTGTTGTTTTTGTGTTGCCATTTGCTGACTGTTGTTCGAGTTGTTGTATGGCTAGAGTTGTTGTTGTTGTTGTTGTTGTACTTGGCTGATTGTCCAACACCGTTGGCAAATTGTTGGTATTATCGCCAATATAATTTGTTACATATGAAGGCGATGTCAACTGTTGTTGTTGTTGTTGTTGCTGACTATTGTTATGACTAACTTTATTACTACTATTTTTGTTGGTTATATTACTACTGCGATTTAGCGTACGTTTTAAGAATTGACTGCCATCAAAATTTTGCTGTTGCTGTTGTTGGTGTTGCTTTTGTTGTTGCTGTTGTTGCTGTTGCTGTTGTTGTTGCTGTTGCTGTTGTGTGCTGCTGGCTTTTGTTGCTGTTGAACTGACGGAGGTGGACACCGATGTTGTGGTGGCTGTAACCGCACCGTCCAGTGTTGGTAAATGCAATGCTTGAAATTTTTTAAAATATGCATCGAATATCGATGAAGTTGCTTTTGCTTTAGTTGCTGTAGCTGTTGTTGTTGTTGTTGGCGTCGCCTTGGCTGCTCGTATTGCGGCTGTTGTTGTGCTTGTTGTTGGTGTTGCCAATTGTTGCTGTTGCAGTGTTGTCAAGTGTCTGGGTTGCTGTATGTGAAACTTACGTTTTTGCCGCTCAATCGCTTCATTGATCTCAATGCCGGCATTGGCCTCGTTTTCCTCATCAACTAGATGCTGTTGCTGTTGTTGCTGCTGTTGTTGTTGCTGTCGTTTGTTTCCTTCCTCGCTGTTGTTGTTGCTGTTGTTGTTGCTGTTGCTACTGTGTTCTTTAGCGCCATTGTTGCTGCTCTCGCCGCTGTTGTTGCTGTTGGTGGTGGCACTATAATTTGTAATTTGTTTTTGTACCAAGGGTATTGAGAAATGTTCATTGGACGTAACTACAGTTTGTTCTTGTTGTTGTTTATGTGGCGTATTCTGTTGTTGTTGCTGTGGTTGTGGCTGTTGTTGTTGTGTTTGTATCAAATGAAAATAGTATTCAATTTGTTTACGTAGTTCATGTGTATAAATTTGAAACAGATTTGGTGTTTGTGTTGTTGGTTTTGGTGTTGTTGTAGTTGTTGTTCTTGTTGTGTAGCGTGCGCCATTGCTGTTGCTGTTGCTGTTGCTGCTGCTGCTCCTGCTGATGCTGCTGCTGGTGTGTGTTTTAACCATAACGCCACCATTTTGCAGCCACTCCGACTCAGTGTTGTGCGGTGCCAAATTATCAGTGCGGTCAGTGTTGAAAAGTCGCCGCAAATACTCAAATGATTTGGAGCGTGGTGACGCCGTCGTCGGTGTCGTCGATTTTGTGGTTCGTACTGTTGTTGTTGTTGTTGTTGTCGGCGTATCAGCGGCAGCAGCAGCAGCATCAGCCGTAGCAGCAACAGCCGCAGCAGAGCTCTGCTGTATATTATTATCCTGCTGCTCCTCACTACTAGTGTTGTCCGTCTCCGTCTCCTGCTCCTGCTCCTGCTCTTGCTTCTCTTCGGCTTCATCTTCGGCTTCCTGGGACTCGTTCTCCTCACTACTATTCTCAATGTCTTCACCCGCTTGGCTGTTCGCATCGCTTTTTTTCTGGCTGATTTTACTACGTGTGTTTCGTGTTTTTTTTTTGTGATTATTTTGTTTTGTTTTTGATTTTGATATAGATTGTGTTGTCGGTGTAGTTGTTGTTGGTGTTGATATTTGTAAAGGTGTAAAAGGTTTGCATATTAAAAATATGTTTCTGGTTTGTGTGTGCGTGTTTTCTTTGTACTCAAACAAAAAAATACATAGTTTATAAAATCTAAACATATACAACCAGCTACGAAATAGTTTCTGTATGAATTTGTGGATTGCACTTACTTGTATACTAGACGGTAATTGTTTCCATAGTCGGGAATTATGTTAGAGGGCAGTGGGGAGCAGCGGCCATCCAGACAGTGCTAAGGAGAGCAGAGAGAGTGGCAAGAGTTAGAACTATCTCAGCTTGAGCAGATACTTCACACTTACGTAGCCATTACCACACGCTGAGCCCTCGGCTGCTGGCCTGTAGGCAACACAGTAGCCCGTCTGGGCGTCGAAGCAGAAGAGCTGCGCACAGACACGCTCATCCTTGAAGCACGCATAGGTGCCGCGATCTCGCCGGCATTGCGCATCCAGCGAGAGCAGGGTGCCGGGCAGGGATCTACCCAAGGCGCTGTCCTCGTGCGGCGCATTGTGCAGGCAGGTGGCAGTGTCCCCACTGTGGAATATAGTAATGTGACTGTGCTTGCAGTACTCTGGCAGCTACTTACTTGAGGAAGTGATGGAAGCTCTGCACGGTGCAGGCAGACCAACGGAAGCCGCGCTCCGTGTGACGCAGATCGGACATTATGTAGCCATCCTCCCAGCGGCAACGCTGTGCGCCCGGTCCTCCCAGATAGCTGGGCGGTGGTGAGCCATCGTGCACGGCGCCCAATCTGTATGGAGTGGTAATAGTAGTGGAATTAGTTGTATTTGTAGTAGTTTTATTTAAATAGCAATCATATTAGTAGAGTAGTAGTGGAATTTCAATAGCAATATAATAAGAGTAGTATAGTAGTAGTTGAATTTAAGTAGTAATAGTAGTAATAGAAAATTTAAAAAGTGGTAGCTGCAATAGTATTGGTAAAAGTAGTAGTAGTAGGAATGTTTGTAAAAGTAGTATAAGTGAATTTGTGTAGTAATAGTAGAATTAGGATATAATAATTGTGGATTTTTAAAGTAATAGTAGTAGTATGAGTAGCAGATTTTAGTAGTAGGATTAGTAGTAAAAGTAGTAAAGATTGTGGTTTTTTGTAGTAATAGTATGAGTAGTAGATTTTAGTAGTAAGAATAGTAGTAAAAGTAGTAAAAGTTGTGGATTTTTGTAGTAATAGTATGATTAGTTGATTTTAGTAGTAGGAATAGTAGTAAAAGTAGTCTTTTGTAGTAGAAATAGTAATAGAAAGTTTTATTTCTATAACTAAGAGTATACTTTAGTAGTAGGAATAGTAGTAGAAAGAGATAGTAGTAGAATTTTTGATGTAGTAGTATATTTGTATAGTCGCAGTAGATGTACGTAGTAATAAATCATTTGTGGAATAGTAGTATTTCATTCGTACTAATACTATTTACGGAAGTAGTAGCATTTGAAATTGGTAAAGTATGTAAATAAAATTTGCAGTAAAATAGGCATTTTAGTAGTAGTAATAGTAGTAGCAGTCGTCGTGATATATGAGTCAAACAACTCAATTCGATCCGATAGCGGGAAAATGAGAAAAATGTTAATTAATTAATTGGCAGGCGAATGATGTCAAACGGAAATGCAAACACGTTTTCCACTCCACTTGCGGTCAAGCGCCGGAAATTTGGCGCAGTTGATTTGCTTCTTTTTTACATACACATACATACATACATATATGCATATGCGATATATAGTTATTGGTGTCTTATGGGATTAGGAGTGGAAGTGAAGTGTATGCAAAAAAAAGAAAAAAAACCGCAAACAGTTCCGTTTGGCCGTCTGGCAATAAAATGTGAGCCCAGCCTGTAAGGGAGCGGGAAGGGGGGAGGGAGAGGGCATGGTTTACTTACAAATGTCCCACTTCGTGGGCGGCCACAATGATGCCGCTGAAGCCGCCGGTGTCCTCGATGATGGCGACGCTGTTCACCTTCTCCAGCCGCTTGTTAACCACGCAAGCGCCGCCAACGTACGCAAAGCCTGTGCGCCACATTCGCATGGCAAGGAGACAGACAGAGAGAGAGAGAGAGAGAGAGAGAGAGAGAAAAACACAAAGAAAAAAGAGCAGAAAAAATTGACAATTAGGCACTTAGCTCTTGGTCTGGCCAACAGGAAGTTGACAATTTTCAGCAAGCAGCAGCAGCGGCTGCAGTTGTCGCTGCTGCTCGTTGTCGCAGTTATTAAATACAAGAAAATAAAAGCCGCCTTAAAATTTTGCAATTTGCAATTTTGGTTTTACTTTCGAAATTTCGATGTGGCCTAAACGGCATTTATCTCGTCTTTTTTTTTCTTTTTATATAATAACTGCCTTTGCAAGATGTATATATATATATATGTACATATAACTGTGTGTCTGAAGCGTGTGTGCTATATTGTTTTTGTTCAAGTATTAGTCTTGATGGATATGTCGCAACCAGACACCATTTCAGAGAGTTTAGTTAAAGTCACTAAAACTTAGTCACAATTCCAGCCAAACCCAAAAATAAAGTATTAGTGCCTTGAAAGCCATGATTGATTAGTCTTAAAAAATAAATTATTATAATACATAAATGTTAAAAGTAATATACATATATTTTTAAATATTATCTTAAAGATCTAGAGATCTGCAGCATACATAAACATATATTCAGCTAGAGATCTTCAGCATTTTGTTTGATATATACAAAAAATTCACAGCTTCGATTATTTTTGCCTGAAAAGTAAAACTTAACATATATGGTTTATCATTCGGAAATTGATATATATCACAAAAGATGCATGTGCTGGGGCATTAGAATGCAGTCACATGCGTATGCACAGTGGTTAAAAAACAATTGTTCAGACTGAAAGAAGAGAAGAAAACAATTCAATTCAAGCAAAAGTTCTGCGAAAAAAAAACATAAATACGAACAGACATGTATACAAAATATATAAAGAGAGTGAGAGAGAGAGAGAGAGAGAGACTGTACAGTTTGAGACGCATTGCTCGCAGCTGAACTCCTATTTGGGAGTTGTATTTGGTTCTTGTGGCTGTACAAAAGACGTGCGAAACACAAAACATATAAATTATACAAAGTTGAGAGAGAGAGAGAGAGACGATACAGGTAATAAAAACAAATATATAGACAAAGAGAGAGAGAGAGAGAGAGAGAGAGGGAGAGAGAGACGTGCATGAAATTCAATTAAATTGACTTGATTTTTGAGATGATGGAGCGACGCTTTAGCTTCGACTGCGGCGTTTGCTGCCTTTAATGTTAATGCTATTTTTATTTTATTTTGATTTAATTTTGTTGCTATTTTCGCATTTATCTGTACATTGTCAGCGAACAAAATGGTTGTTGTTTGTATAATTTTTACCTGCGGTACCGCGATTACATTCACCAAATGCGGAGGTACGACGGCACATATCAAGTCTGCGGGCGAAAATGTTTCAAAATGCGTAGATTTGAGTATCGATTCGTTTCTTTTAATTAAAATGTCGGAGCCTCAATATATGTATATACTCGTATATACAAATTCAAGTCAGATTGTTGTAGTTTTCCGTTGGGGCGTGTCCATTTGTTGGACGTATGTGAGAGGTAGAGCAATTACTACAGTTAGAGCAGCACAGCATAAGGTTTGAGAGCCAATTGGACATTTGATTTGATTGGGTTGGGTCAAGGGTTGGGGCGAACCTTTCTTGAGAGTGTACGAAAAACATTCAAGGAACAAATATGTAAATTCGGCTGAAAACTTAAAAAATTGGAAGACTTAAAAATTCGTAAAAGCCTTTCTTGAACTTAGCACTAGAATAGAAACCTTTACTTCATTGTCATACGGCACTGTTATACTTCACTATTATACTTAACTATTATACCTTAACAGTTGCTGTTCTTACAGCACAATTATTATATTACCTAGAATCTGCAAGGTAAGCAGAAAAGATACTGCAAACTGTTATACTGCATTGTTATAGTAAAGTTAGAGTAAAATTTAAAAATAACCTGAAAATACGTCATATATTAATAGCTACCATTATAATGCACAGTTCTATGCCACTGTTATACTGCAGTGTTATACTGAAATTTGTATAACAGTCATGTATAACAGCTAAGTAGAGTGACAGTAACTAATACTTATGCTGCTGGATGCATAATAATGGCATTAGCAAACCTCAACCAAACTGTTATACTGGACTGTTCTACTTAAACAGTCGCAAATTACAAGAAGTAACTTTTCAAAGCTACACCTTAATATTAGAACATTATCTAGAAATTTTATGCTACTGTTATACGCTACTGTTATACTTTTCGGTTATGCTTACGAAGTTACAACCCTTCCGCAAGTAGGCCTTAAAATTACATAAATATCTCAACCAATATTATTATGTGTGTGTTTTTATAACTAAATAACTTTCAATGTCAAAATACAAATAGAAAACAAATAAAATTAACTTATGCAGATATGTATGTATAAATGTAGCTAGCCAAATGCAGCAAGCATTAAGGCAGACTTGTGGACTTGTAACCGGTTATGGTTAATGGCCAACCCGCTCCTCAAATTAGATGAAATAACGCCTCGTATTTAACTTAAATTCGGTTTCTTTTTTACCTCAATGTCTGTGTGTGTATGAAGTTTATATGTAAATGTGTTTTGTGTATGTGTGTGTGTGTTTTTTTTTTTTTCGCTGAGTCCCACACGCATTTTTAGGCAACTTGGTTAAGTGTTTTTTCTAGTGCAAATTACGAGAATGTAGCAACAAACTAGAAACTATTGTAACTAACAGCTTTGAGATGTTAAATAACCACATGACATTTTGTACGACTGCACGTCTGATTGTGTGTGTGTGTGTGTGCGTGTGCGCGTGTGTGTGTGTGCGTGTGTGGTCTTTGGTATTAAGTTTTTTTTTTTTTGGTATTTATCTTGGTATAGATTCTTTTACCCGCTGTGCCTTTGGTGCAACGGCCGCCTTTACGTCTGCGACACATATCATACCTGCGCATAAGTAGACATTATATATATATATATGAAAAGAGTGGGAGAGAGAGAATTTCAATAGGCTAGAGTGTGAATCTGAGAGAGAAAGGGGACTGGAGTTGGGGGTCTGCTAACAAAACATTGCTGCTGCTGAATCTGCAAGAACACAAGAAATACTCCACTTGGCGGGCTGCCGGCCAGAGCCCTCTACTCACTTGGTGATGGCCACGGCGATGTCGTAGACGGGCAGACGTCGCTCCCGGAACAGGTATTTGCCCATGTCGGTCAGGGCGGCAGCCGAGTCAATGGCATCGCGGCCCACACGATTACGTTCCAAATAGGGCGTGGCATCGCGACCCTGCAAAAAGGTAATGTGGAAATTTGAATGAGGAATATTACATTGAAAAAAAAAAAAGAATAATAATAATAATAATAAATAATTATTTACTAAAGATTACAAATCAAAAAATTATTTTATCATTAAATAAATTTAACAATAAAATAATTTGAGGTATTTATAATTTTTTATTTTAAGCATAAAGTCAATTTATAAAATATGAAAAATAAATTCAAATCTTGGCATAGTTAGAAGCCAATATAATAATTATATAATAAAATTATAATAATATAATTAAATTATGGAACTTCATCGTTATAATTTGCAAAAACTATTAATTTATTTTTTAATAAATATTCCAAATTATTATGAAAAATTATTAACGATCAATTAAATCAAAATGTCTTATAAAATATTAATATACCATTAAATACTTTAACTCAGCAGCTCTGCTAATATTGTAAAAGCTAAAGACAAGAATTTTAATTTAAATTTATTTTATTCTAATTTTATATTAATTTTATTTTTTAATTTTATCTTTTCTGCAGCTGTCCAAAACAGAAACCAGAATTTCTTAATCACTTTATGTATTTCTTCTGACTTTTAACTAATTATTGGATAAGTGATATCGATACAGGCGTTGCCTACTAACTGTAATGCATTCCTATTTATTTTCCACTCCGTGACACTCGTTAAATCAACTTCTTTCAATAAATAAATAATGTCACTTGATTTTATAGCATCAATAAATAAGACAGATTTATGACCCCAACTTCAATTTATGCCTAATTAAATATTATTCACACTTTGCGTTTTATTACCATCTAAAGTTGTTTTGATACTTGGAAATCAATTTGGACTTGAGCAAGAGGCAAATTGCAAAGAATTTAGTTAGAGAATTTACAGAAAATATTGCAGCAAAATCAAATTATATACAGAATTACAAAATACAATTTTATATATATTATTTGACTCAAGTAATATATGTTAATATAATAATTATTATAATTATTGACTCAAGTAATATATTTAATATTGTATTTTGTAGAATGGTGTAAAGGTTAATAAAGAATTCCTTGTCGTCTCTCTTGTGGACATATAAGAAAAATATGAATATTCTTTATGTTATATTAGGGGAAGTTTATCAGCAATGAAAAGTTTTAGCCGCTGCAATTTTACTAAAGACGAAAATAATACTCAGAAGTCTGGGATATTTATATTCGCTTCATAGACTTGGAGCTAAGACCCTCTTCAATCGTAAGTCAGTTTCTAAGCTTGTTCTTTAAGTTGTTAGTAAATTATATTACTTTACCACTTCCTCTACAATGCTAAGGCTTTAAAATTAGAAAATAACCAAACTTAAAGAAGGAGAAAATCCAACTGCACTGCTGTCTATCTATCGCGTTTAATAAAATAACTATTACTATCACCCGTGAAGTACTCGCATTGGATTTGTTATGCAATGGACGCAGCATTTGACAAGACACGGCAAACAAATGGGAAATATACAAAATTTATGGCCCACTCAGCGCTAAAAGTGTTCAAACACTTTGGCGTAGGCAGGAACCAGCTGCAGTTGCCACCAGGGAAGCCTGTGAAGTAAATGTGTGTGTGTGTGAGTGTGTGGGGGACACATTTATGGCGGAATTTGTCAGGCAAACGGAAACAAGTGAACATGAAAAACGTGCGATGCGACTGAGACGATAAAAAAGAGCCGAAGAGCCAAAGAGACGACGATGCCAGAGCTATTGTGGATGCTGGAAATGGAAATGGAATTGGAAATGGAAATGGTGTCTCTGTGGCAAAGTCAAAGTCGTGTGCAGCAGAAGCTCAGCTTCAAACTAGTTGCAATTGTGCGTTATATAATGCATCTCTGCTGCCTGCATCGCTAACGTGACTGAGGGGCGTTACTGGATTACTGTATCTGTAGCTCTTTCGCTTTCTGTGTCTGAGGTGACAGCTACATAAATTATTGTAACACAATTGTCAATCATGTCGAGCCCTGGGCTAATCAATATGTTAATATCCGGCCATAATCTGCGCTATGGAACCCGTTCGACAGGCCCCAAAGTGCAGGTGATAAAAGTAAGTTAGCTGTCACTGCGCTCATTGCCTCAACTTACAAATGTATCCGCAAGATACTCAGATACATTCTGACTGCGCTTGATCGTCGAGTGTCGCGCCAATGCATTTGATATATTGCTTCACTCACTGAGAAGTCGCGACTATATACAAGTATATATGTATATATTCTTAAAGATTGTTTATAATACGCGCATTATCGACATTTATGAACTGCAGTCAAAATAAATCTATTGGCCATATATTTATATATATTCATATGCATAAGAATTTCTTAGCCAAGAAATTTCATTGGATTGGCAAATCTTTTCCTCGATACGGCAATTGTTTTAAGCCCACTCAAATGCCATCGAGTGCTATATATATATACATATATCTGTAGCTCTTTGTCTTGATCTACTTTATCTACAACTAAATAATTGACAATTCGACAGATTGATCAATTGTTAGTGCGGGCACGTCTCCCATATCAAGCTACGAAAATATTTGGTAAATTTTTGTTGTTTCTTTTTATACTTTTTTTCATCTGCGCAAAACTAACAAGAATTTTAAATGTTCCGACGGGCGACCTTGGGCCATTGAGTATTGGTAAAAGGCAACGCTCGACGCACGTTGCTGGGAATATATTGTGGAATTACGAAATTATACCGAATTATATGCCAAATTATAGCCAAGCTCAGATTCGTTTGACTAGTGCAGCCGACGTATCGACGAGTTTATTACAGCCGCTGCGACGCCTTTTACGTTCGGTATTCCACAACTGAAGTGGATGCGCATCTTTGAAGGCCTCCGCCGCAGCGAATTGCGATGAGCACTTGAGCTAGATAACACACACATGGCAGAGCAGCTAATCAAAGGCAAATAAATATCAACTCAATGGCAGCCGAAAGAGATCTGCGTGCTGGTACGTAATACTCTGATGCACGGCTTATGGCCGAGGCGTCCATAAATGGGAAATATATGCGTTTTCATATTGCAATTAGTTAATGCTGCTTTGAGTATATAAAAGTATATAAAGTGGCTTGACTAGTCTAAAAATCTTGTCGACTCAACTAATAACTCTTTAGCTATATTTTTTTTTTCAAGTCTCTTATTTATTTATATTTTTTTCATATCGTTTGGCAGTTTATTAATCAATTATTAATTCATTTTCTTTTTTTTTTGTGTTTTCCTCTATGATTTGTTGATTGATCTACATTAAAGATGTATTCTGATATTTACGATATTTATCGTTAAAATATTTATGTATATTTATTTATAAATATTTTATAGATTTATATATATTCTGATTTTCTTAAAGAATGAACCATGAAGATTATTATTGAGATTTTTTAAATAAAAAAACTTGAGCTTTGTTTAATAATAATTAATAATTATTAAATAATTAATTAAAAGAAAATAATCAGAAACAACTTGACTTAGATATAATTAAAATATAAATTAAAATAAAAAGATTAATTTAAAAGAGAAATTTTATGTTTTTGAATCAAAAATATTCTAATCCATAGATTAATATAATTATTATTATTATATTATTAAATTATTGTTACTATTTTAATAAATTTATAATTTATAATTTTTTTTTTTAATAATTAAAAAGAGATTTTTTATTAATACTTTCTCTCTATCTCATCTACTCAAGCTAAATAAATTATATAAAAAGTTGTAGGCATTATACCTAAGCTTTTATTATAAATGCATATTACACACTGCCAAATAATTGTATGTAATTTAAAAATAAAAATTAAAAAAGAAAAATTATAATATATAGAAAATATTAATATATACAAAGAATTGACCTGGGATCTGGCAGCTGAGACGCAAAGTCTGGATTGCGCAACTGAGGCTCGCTCTGCAGTCAGCCAAATGTCACAGCTTTGCATGCATATATGTACATAGGCATATTATATTTATGTATATATTTATATATATTTTTGGAATAAATTTTGCAAGCTGTGCGCATATTTTATTCGATTAGACAAGACTGATTTGTCAGCTAATCTAATTTGTGTGGCTGCAGCCATTAGAAATATTACACATACGACCCGTGTGTCGAGTTGGCTTTGGGGTGGCTCGCACTAATAGCTTGCCAGAAACGTGAGCGAGTGCGAGTGCGAATGCGATCGAATAGTACCTAAAATGTAGCCAGGCTGGCAACTGGGAGAGACCGGTTTGCCTTTCCCAAAAATGAATATATGGTCTTATTTTGTTTTATTTAGTTTTGTTGATTTCTGCGCTTGACTGTCTCAAAAATGTTGCAACTGCCTTTGTGCGTAATTAAATGTAAAGTCTTGCCGCCTGGCGACTTAATATATTAATTTAATTTACAGGGCGCATAAATCTCTAGCCAAAAGCAAAAACTGTCAAACGGCATGCTTAGCCGTTAGTTGCTTGAATTTCCATCATTTCGAAACCACAGCCACAGCCACCCACCCAACCAACTCCAGAGTCAGTTCCAGCTGCAGTCGCAATGACAAACGCTTTGGCTGCGCCCACACAGTCATTGCATTTGACTTTTATTTTTGTTTTTATTTCTGGGGGAATGGGAATTGGAATTGGGCGACAGCCGGTGGCTACTTTCGGACACCACCCACGGCGCTGTCGGCTTTGGGTTACATTTGATATGGAATTTCGTTATTTCTTGGATATATACATATATATATGTGTATTGTGCCTTTGGGTCAAGCCGGCCAGCCATACTTTTCCTTCCCTCAACAGCAATTTATGTGTGGCACTTGCATTTTCAGCATTTTCAGCTACTGGCGATAAGCTTTCCAGAGAGACAGAGGCCCAACACCTGAATTTGAAACTTCGTTAGCGCGGAATTCGTTGTTATGACATATGCTATGAGTCGGGATCTCGATCTGGATTTGGATCTGGTCTGGGTGTGGCCAAGTGCATTACTTAGCATTTCCGTAGATAAGCCTGAGTGGAGATTGTTGATTGACAGCCTCAAAATGTTTGCAATTGAATGCAAATTCTACAAGTGCCTCTCTTGACTCTCAAACACTTTCTTTCGGCCTGTTCGCATTTTGATTTATAGACCCAGGCGACTCAAGGCCTCTGTTGCATAGCCATTTAAGCTCTTGACCTCAATGCTCGCAGGAGTTGCGCTAGTCTGGCATAGGCTAGCCATATTTTATCATTCGAGCACATTCATTCACATAAATTAATCAGTCGCTGACAAATAACCAGCAGAATTACTTAGAGGCAAGTGCAAAGTGTTTGTGTTGTTTAAATTCGCGCAATTAATCGGCAACAAAACGCACTAAATATCTGCAAGGCTGAATCTATACCCCTCCCCAGGTCCCTGACTGACAACAATAAGCTTGGCGCTTGGCTGACAATCTAGTTTATTTATTTTTTATTTTATTTATTTATTTATTTTTTTTCTTCTCAGTTTGCCAACTTAATAATGCATCAAAAACTTCAATTTATGGCTAAACTGAAATTCTAATCGAGCGTAGGCCAGTTTAGTATACAGCGCTCAAATTACAATTTGCTGCTATATTAAATGCACACACTCTCACACACTCACATACATAATAGTTTTTCTTGCTTGACACGCACATAATAAATTGCGTATACGCAATGTTGCCGCATTGAAAAATGTTTGTGGCGCAAGCGCAACGTTCGACACGTTGTACAGCTGTCGCACTGGCGGCCGTACGATATGATGTCGACGCCGGCCTGCCCCGCCCCTGCCCCTGCCCCTGGGCAGGTGTAACGCAATTCTAACGGAAAGTTGCCCGCAATTAATTAAAATGTTAATTAAATGTCACAGATAAAAGTTCAATCGGTCGACCATGCGCAACAGTAGCCCAACACAGACAAACACAAACACACACACACATACACAATGTTAGCTGCCCACGCCAATTCATTTAATTATCTCATTCAGCTGCTGTATCTGTGTTTGTGTCTGTGTCTGTGGCGGTGTTGCGGTGTCAGTGTCCAGATAAATCTGAAGCTGCGACTTGTTATGATTGCCCACAGCTCAAAATCAGGAAAATCATGCAAAAACAAATGTGATTAATTGAGCTGCTCTGACGCTCTAATTACAGCGCGCATTAGTAGGCAGAAGTATTCACATTTGTGTGGGAGGGAGTGGGAGGGAGCAAAAGGAAGAGTGCGGGCTTGAGAAAGGGCGAATGACAGAAATAGTGAGAGAGTGGGAGAAAGGGAGGGTGGCAGACGAAGTGAGCTTAAAAGGGTGAGAGAGAGAAGGAGAGGGAGAGAAAGTGAGAGGGAGAGTGAGAAGGAAAGATAAAGATAGAGATTAAAAGTGAGAGTGAGTGAGCGAGATAAAGAGAGAATAAAAGTAAGAGAGAGTGAGAGGGAGAGTGAGACAGAGTCTTTTTCTTATGGAAGAGACTTATATAGATTTTATCATTATAATTTAAGGGTTTATTTATTTATTAACCGATTATTAATTGGCCACCGAATCGTTATAAAGTTAGGCTTCTTTTTGCGTTTATTTATATTTAATTTTTTTATTTTTTTAAATTATAATAATATAGTTATAGCTGCAAATATATCATATATGTATGTATGAATGTATGTATGTTTATTTGCAGATCAATTTGTTGAATATCTTTTCTAAATGAATTGTAATATATATAACATATAAATATATTTCACATTTTTTTTTTAATAAAATAAAATAATAGTGCAAAATAAGACAGAACTTTAGCTATAACAAAAAATATGCAGACAAGCATATATTTTATTTAATTAAAAAAAATACCAAACGTCTAGTGTTTTTTTACTCTTTAAGTTAGCTTTAATTTCATATCACTAACTTCTATATAAATAATATAGAGCATATAATATCCATATTATATATACAAAATTACATTCTATACTCAATTTGTCATACATATACATATATGATTATTCACCGCTCCCTTTCCCCACCTCTGCCCGCCTTTTCCATTCAGCTGCACTGCGTGACTTTGTTTCAGTTCCATTAAGCCATTGCATATTTGCAAACAGACTTCAGCGGCTTATCGGATATATGCAATATCAAATGATATACATTCTGAGTAATTACTTTGGCCCGACTTCGATTTCCATTTTCCAATTTGAGCTGCTGCCGCTGCCGCTGCCGCTGCTGCTGCTGCTGCTGCTGCATATTTTGGTGTCATAAATTCGCATTCGGATTTGTTGTTTATGGGCAGCAAAATAAATTTCAACATTAATTAGCGCAAAAGCAAAACGTTTAGCGGCGGATGCAGTTGCGACAAGTTGTGTGGATGTGTGTATATATATATTTATATATGTATATATATATAGATATAGATATAGAAGAGGAAGTCGCTGCTTGGGCAGAAATCTGAAGCTCAACTGAGCGGCCCATTAAATTATGTAACTGCAGCAACCGCAAAGCCTTGTCTGCTGCTGCTGCTGCTGCTGCATTATTTATGCTGTCTAAAACAGTTTTTCGTCGTACTTAGGGTAAGCCAAGCGCCGCCATGTGGGCTGCTCAATGCAGGTGCGAGCCATGCCAAAACTGCGCCAATTTTCCACTTTCCACACACACACGCACACACACACATGAGTGGGTCGTCTGGCCGCAGACTCTTCTCTGTGGCAAATGGCTTCCTGAACTGTGACTTGTGTGTGAGAGAGTCGAAACGAGCTTGTCGAGAGTGTTTTATGGACGCGTTATGCAAGCGCGCTCGAAGACGCTGCATGGACTGCCTAAGCCACCGAAGGATGTTATTGCGAATTATGACAATCAGGCCTTAATGGCAGCAAATCAAGCAGAAAGCCAGCCAGCCAGCCAGCTAGCCATATATGCTGCCAATCGACATTTCTATTTGCGGCAAGTTCGTTGCCTGAGTCTTTTGTTCGCGTGCTGCGGCATTTGCTAATTCCTTAGGCATTTAGCAATGTATTTTTGTTTTGCGCTCGCTTTGTGGTTGTTGCTATATTTCGCTTTTAAAAAAACTTGTTAAAATTTGTAGCTTTGCTTTGTTTATGGCCCAAGCAAATCGCCAAATTGATTGTTCACATTTTTTTTCCAAACGAATCCGAAGCGCATGCGTTGCATGTTGTTGGTTTTTCTCTACATATATAGCGCCCCCTCTCTCTCTCCACCTCCCCCTTCTCTCTATACTGCTGCCAATTGGCCACCGAATCGTGATAAAGTTTGGCTGCTTTTTGCCTGCGGCCAGCAGTTGCTTCCATTTGCAATGCCCCCCACTTGGCTGGGGGTCAGAGTTCACTTGGCCAGCGGATTACTCAATTAGTTTTTCCTAATGATATTTAGCAATTGTGCAACGGAGTCTACTTACGCGTGAGATAATGATGCCAGCGATGCTGATGCGTATTCTGGGCCCCTTCAGCAGGCGGTAGCGCAAATCGACGCCGTTCCAGAACGAAATGAAGTACCTCTTGACCTGCAAGAGACAAAGGGATAAACTAAAATAAAGTCGCATAGCCGATATATAGAACTTGTAGTTGTTCTTCTGCTCTGCCCACATACGTCAGAGACAAAGCGCACGGTTCCATCTTTAATCTAAGCCGCTTATGATCGCACCCAAGCCGAGCAGCCCCATTAATCTCCGCGCGTGAGTGATGTGCATACAAAGCAGCTGCGGCGGCGAAACTAAGAACTGTGCAGCTCAGCCTTAGTCTGCGGGCGCAGAGCCCCCAGCTGAAATGATAGCATCAACCGCCTATGCTCACTTTGTATTAAGTCAGTCGCTTGTTGCTCACATTTATATTTAGAATCCAAATGGCATTTAATTCGCTTTTGAGGTGCTTTGCGTGCTCTGTCAATTACCCCAGCTAGCTCCGATTTATGTTCTATTTCGTGCTGCCCGGCTGCCCAATTAATATGTGCAGCCTGTCTTCTATAGACACGTCGCCTGCTATCTGACAATCGCCCAAAATGAGAAGCAGAAACAACTTTTACAAATCTCCAGACGGGGCTTGGATTTGGGACTGTGCAGACTGAGTTTTTTGGCAAACCCCAGCCACGCATTGACAGCTTCATTTGTGTGCCACGCCCTGTAGGGGCAGCCTTACGCACCTGCAGGTTGTCACCGCCATGCAGCCGATATCCATCATAGTCGACAATCACCAAGACCTCGGGATAGATGACGTACGGGGCTTGGCGTCTGGGGCGCACGCGTGACTCTGAGGCATGGGGTTCGGCCGGCTCCGCCTCGGTATCCAGCTGGCCCTCGTCCTCGTCGTTGAGGTCCTCAAAGTCGGGACTGCTGCCGCTGCTGCGTCGACTGCGATGCTGACGCCGCTGCAGACGCTCAAGTTTTTCGCTGGCCAGCAGATCGTCGGGTTCCATGAAAGCTAAAGAGAAGAGCAGAGAAGAAGAGATGGAGACAAGTGGAGCTTAGTTAAGGTTGACTAATGAATCGCAATGCAGTGCAATGGCTTAATTATTTTTTATTATTATTGAGCAAGTCAGGTAGCAGTACATTTAACTGTATTTAAAGTTAATTTTTTGCCCATTATGAGGCAGCGCCCTGGCAGACGCCGCGAAATTGTTTTGTGCAATTGCTGTAAATGCTGAAATACCATCCATAAAGTAGCCGTGTTTATAGGGCGGCTGAATTAACGCGTTGGTATTTTGGCGCCACCGACCGGCACAGCGCATCATCAAAAGGTAAATGCATCCGTCCAAGGGCAGCGTCGATTACTTCACCGGCTGCGGCGACATCGAGAGTTCGTGAACCCGCCGCAAGAGCCGTCAAAAACAGCGAACAGGAAATGCTAATCGTGTGCACGTCGATCTCGCGCTCTTCGAGTCGAGCTCGCAGACGGACAGATAGATTTATGCTAGAGCTTAGAGCTCGTTTCTAGTTCAATGTGCCCAGATGTGCAGATGCAGCTGCCGATAAGAGCCGCAGCGGCACAAACGCAGAGTGATACGGGCATCAATGTCAGGCCAAGGCGAGGGCAGAGCCAAAGAAGTTACGCTGTGATAATTCATAATAGATGACTGCAGCAGCAGCTCGGACTTGTGGCTCATATATCAAGACTGGGGTGATATTTTGGGCTACTTACCAAAGTCACTCAATTGATCATCGGCTGCAGAGGCCGCACGCTTGAAGACAATGTGATGGGCCTGCTCCTTGTTGGGGCTGAGCTCGTGTGGCAGAGGTTTAATGACCAGATCGTGACCAATGCTGCCCTCCTGCAAAAGAGTTTCGAATGCAAAGAAATCCATGTTAATACCCGGGTCAGAGGCGAGCAAATTGAATGACGTAATTTATGGTAGCTCATGAGTAATGGGAAAAGGCTAGAAAAACAAAAATGAGCCAAGCTTGTGGAACGAAAAACTGTTTCGATTTTTAGTACTATTTAGGTTTTACTACTTGAGGTGGAACTAAAAACTTATTGTTGCTCAGCTGTTACTAATTTGTAAGCCCATAATATTATCTCTCTTAATGGGGGATAATAGCTCTCAAGAGGTTTTAAATAGCTACTCAATTATAGTTTAGTGAATCATTTCTAGTTTTTATAAGGCTTTTTTTTAATTGAAGTCAAAATATAAATAGTTTCCAATTTAAATCAAAATATTTATGTTTTCAGTTTATATTTTTTAGTTGCATAAATAAAACATATGTTTGTTAATTAAATTAAATGTTTAATTATCCATTTACAATTTTTTTTTCAATATTAATTATTAAAAAAAAATATGTATTTTAAAATTAATTTTTTATTTAATATTTTTATAAATGAAGTTTTAAAATTCATTCCATTTTAAATAAATATTTAAATACTTAAAAATTCATTTGCTTAAGTATTTTTTATTTTTCATTTAAAATGTAATTAAAATTGAATTATAAAATATTTTTTTTATTTATTTAAATTGGTTGTATTTGTAATTATTATTATTTATTATTTTTTTATAAGATATTTTTGTATTTTATTATTTTTATTTTTATTTTATCTTTCATTTAAAATGTAATTAAAATTGAATTATAAAATATTTTTTTATGTAAATAAATAAGCTAAAAATTTGATAATTTTAATTGAATTGGTTTTGCTTATAATTATTATTATTTATTTATTTTTTTTTTAATAAGATATTTTTGTATTTTCTTATTTTATATATTTATATTATTCTTGTATATTTTTTCCTTTGCACAATAATGTAAAACTTTTGTTTGGCATTGCAAATATTCATCCGCAACCTCTGACAGGTGCACACCAGCTAGCTGCGCCTTGTTATTAGTTCATTTTCAAGAAATCTAAATGCACTTGTGGCCAATACGGCTATAGGCCAGGCATGAATGAGCTGGCTTAGAGCGAACATAAAAATTAGTAGCGATTTGCATAGCTGCACAATTTATGCAAAACATTTGATCTAGATAAGAATGTTTCTTGGGCGGTTTCGCTGTGTGTTGGGTGCCACAGTTTTTATCGCCTCTGTAATTGCAATAATTAACAGCAAGAGAATATTTATAAAAAAAAAAATGTGCAAGAAAATTGAAAATCAAATAGTCTTTGCGACTAACCTTGGCAAAGGTTAACTAATTAAAAGCAATCCACTTAGAATTGGCTTTATTTTTATTTTTATTTCTATTTCTTTTTCAGTTGCTTTTGCCCATTCATCGGGCTAAGCGTCACCCACTCGAGTGCGCCCCGCGGTTCTATGGGCCAATTAGATCTTGGCCACGCTCAGACAATTGATTGCGATTCTATATGCTGTAATTAAAATATTAAATATAAATTACAGCAGTTACTGGCAGTCGCGTTATTAATGTGCCCAAAACACGAACTTGGCAAAACGGAAATGTGACTGGAATCTGAAGTGGAGCGCTGACTCGACGGCCGCGGCTCAGCTGACTCAGTGGGAATGATTAAACTTGATTTATATATGCACAAATATGTCTGTGGCCATAAGACGCAATTTGATGCATTAACTAAAAGCTTCAAGCAAATTATATTTCGTGTGTGTGTGTGCCAAGAACCAGCCTGTGCGGTCTCTCTCTCTCCCTCTCTCTCTCTCTCCATATTATTGCGTTCGCTTGCAAATGTCAAAGGAAACGCCAGAGTTCAATGTCCGCGGCAGACGGACGGACAGCTCTGTCTCTGCTGTGCCATAAAACAAATTGCCATTGATGACAAGGCAAAGAGTGCCACTTCGACTTTGACTATGGCTCGTTGTTGAAGTCGACTTCAATGCCGAGCGCGCATCGTGGCAGCAACAAAAAGTTTGCAAAGTGCGTTGCGCCAATTGCAGCCAATCGCAAATGCAGTCCAGCTGCAGTTGAGTTATGAGAGATGCTTGAGCTGGCGACATTTAAATGCATTTTATTTATTTTTTTGGCGCACGGTGCGTATGATAAATGTGCCAGAGCAGCCATCGCAATTGGCATTCAACTTGAAAGCGAGTTTCGAGTGCGCACAGGTGAATAAAGGGCCGAGCAGCTATAAATTAAATGCAAATTTCAATTTACTATAGAGAAAGAAAGAAATAAATATATATATATTAAATATATATGTATATTTGTCATAATCTATGCGCGTGTGCATAATTTTGTTGGCGTGTGCAGTGGACAGGCGTATCGCCATCAGCAATAGGCGCAGCGTTTGCTCGTATTTTTGTTTATTTTATTTTATTTTAATTTTTTGTTAGAGACATGCTACATATGCATGTGTTCCGCCTTTTCTGGCAGCAGCAACAACAACAACAACAGCAACAACTTTGGCAATTGCAACAACATTTGTCCGACTGCTTAAACAGGCTGAGGTGAATTTTTTGTAGTTTTGCTTTTTGTTTTTGGGCGTGTGCCGAGTTCATTTTTATTTATTTATTTTAATGCTTGAATGCCTATTGAGACTGCAGAGAAAGAGGGTATATTAATTGCTTCTAAGTATTGGAGAGACAGAGAGAGAGAGAGAGAGAGCGCGAGAGAGAGCGAGAGAGAGAGAGCGAGAGAGAGAGAGCGAGCGAGAGAGCAGGCTGCTGCAATGCTTAAGCGTAGGAATTTATATATATTTTAATGATGATATTTTTGTAGACTGTAGTAAACCATTTCTTTTCTCGCAATTAATGGGTGCATAATATTTAATTTAATTAAATATATATTATTATCAATTTATTAAATATATGTATTTTGATATTTTAGTATTTAAATCTTCCAAATTTGTTTTCTGAAGTTCTTTTAAAAACGCAGTTGGATTAGATAAACGTATTGAGAGAAGAAATTACAATAATAATAAAATAAAATAAAATTAAATTACAAATTATATGTTTTCGGATATCAATAAATTAAAAAACCATATTTGTATTTTTGTTATATAAATTATTAACAAAATATTAATATAAATGAAAATACGTAAAACATATATATTTTTTGTTTTTCTTTTGTTTTTGTTTATATTTTTATAAATTTTGTATTTTATTTGTTTATTAATTTAATTTATTATTATTTATTTTTTTCTGAATATTTATTATAGGTTCCACCAAATCAGCACTATATGAAAATATATTGCAATAAACTTAAAACAGTCTAAGGTAATATATATATTTTTTTTTTAATTTTCTCTTGAAGCAACATGCATTCCATTATGAGAATATGAGACAAATTATTAAATAAATAGCAGAGGCCTCAGCATTGCTAGCACAGTAACAAGCTGAGAGTCGAATGTTGCATGACAAAGCTTAGTATGTGGGGTATTAGTCATATGTACATGTTCTGGCATGAGCTCTCTAAAAGAGTTAATCTGCGCGGTCTGCGCTGAGCACTTGAGTTGAATTAAAAAGAGGCAATGATCAAGAAGTGTCAATTGGTATGAAGGGAGCACATGCTTCAAGTACAACAATTTCATACAAATACCAACAGAGTTACTCAATAAATCACACGAGAAGAGCAGCCACAGCAGCATTCTTTACAGGGTATCCGCTTAGTCACTCACACATGCTTAACGCGCTCTTGTGGTGTTTCTCTGGCAAATTTATGTTGCTCTTTGCAATTTATTTGGGATTGTTGAGCGGAGTTCTTTGGGCAGCCCGACGACGACGACGACGACGACGCCTATTATGTAATTTTGCAAATGCAGCAAGCTGTTATTTAAGAAAATAACTAAAGTATGTCTAGCTGCGGCAATTAATAAATTACTAGACTATTTATTTATGCCTCTGCTGCTGCTGCTGCGTGTGTTGAAATTGAACTGAGACGAAGGCGTCGCATGGCCCAAGCCTTTTTTTTCTCAATTAATTGAATGTGCGTTAGCAGCACGTGCCACTTAGTTAATTATGTTTTGATATAAATGTGAAAATGCGAAAATGTGTGCTTGCAAACAGGGAAAACAGCAAATTGCTTTCAAATCGTACAGCATTCGGTTTGGCTTTTGGCTGCTCCACTGCACTGCAAATAAAGTTGTCCGACGGTCCCACTGTCCGTCTGTCCGACTCTATACGGCTGTCTAGTTTATGTAATCACCCACAACATGATTGTTATATCTAGTTGCCCGTTGCCGCGACAGGCGCCGTTATTTATTACAGTCTCAACGCAATCCCAGACATGTTTGGACCGCTCTCAGCCTTTCACACACTCACACACACACAGACTCGGACTCTGTCAGTCAGGCGAACTGCCTGTCAGTCCGTCCGTCTGTCCATGTGACAAGCTAACAACAAAGTGGCACCTGCACAAGTGAGCTGCCAAGTTCCAGCTAAGCTCCAGCCACGCCCACCACTGATAGCCATCGATTGGGAATGCTGTGAAGGATTTGGGATGCGATGATAATAATATTTGGCATTTCGCATTGTCTGCCCATTCGCTTGCCTAATTGCTTTTTAATTTCACATAACGAGCACACACATTAGCAAAATAATTTAATAATTTTTCATTATTAATATATATTTTTTTTTAGGTTCAATTGTTTACATTCAACATCAGCTCATCTCATGCATTGCAGCATCTGAACCGAGTTCACTGAACTGAGCCAGAGACTCGGAAATTAACTTACAATCACAATTAACACCTTCGGATGTTGGTTTTTATTTCAGCCTTACGTTTTCTGCTCTTGGGCTTCCCTCTGCAAAAATTTATTGAACATTTTGACAGCCAGCGGAGGGCAACAAAAGAAATCGTTTGAAAACAAAAATCACTTTGCGGTTTGTAATTTTTGGAAATTAGCATAATTTGTGCAAATTCATGACACGAGCATTAGACGAACGCCAATGGAGGCAACTCTTTTGATTGCTAGCTTGGCTAGCTGAGTGTTGGCTAACGCCGAATAATGAATAATTTTTTATTTTATTTTTATATTTTTGTTTGAGAAATTTATTGAAAGAACAGCATTGTGTTGTCCAAGAACAGTTTATATATTAAATATATTATATATTAAATATATGTTTATATAGATATCTATACTCTGCATATACATACATATACTATATATAATTATAAAAATATTGAATATATATAATTATATATATATGTAAGGAATATATTTTATATAATTTTTATATATTTTATAATTAAATTTGTTAATTATAAAATATATAATGATTTATATATGTTTTTTATTAAATTATTTTTTAAATATGTCATATTAATTGTTTTAATTATGTTTTTTATTAAATTTGTATTATAAAATAATTTTTCAAATGTTATTTTTAGAATACTATTTTTAAGTTTAAATATTTTAAAAATTAAATATTTATTTATTTATTTATATATATAATAATATATATAAAATATTTGATATACAATTTAGATTATTATTTTTAAATTTCTTTTTTTTTTTTAATTAAATCAAATATGTTCTTATTTATATAATATTATATGTAATCAAAAGTTAAATGAAAAGAAATAAATAAATAATTAAAATAGAATTTAAAAATGTAATACGATTTATATCAAAATCATAACAAATATGTAAATAAACATATTTATATAAATTTATAAATTTTTGTATTTAAATGTTTTTTTTATAATTTTTATACAATAAATATATACAATAGAACATAAATGTACAATTATCAATATATACAAATGCCTATAATATATATATATATATGTATTTCATTTGTTTCATTTCTCATTTTCCATTTCATTTCATATTCCGCTCTTATTCCCCTTTCACTTTTGGTTCCCTTTCCCTTTATTTAAATGATTTCAATGCGTTGATCAATCAAGAGAACTTCAGCTAGTTTTCAAGTTATGGATGCTGCCTTCATTCAGATCTATTCAGAGAGCACAACAGAAGCCCAAGCCTTTCAACTGGCCTACACGACTCAGTTCACACACACAACTCCGCTAGAAGTTTTGCTCAAATTTCAACAATAATGTTTACATACTTGACAGGTGTAAGACAATTTATGATTAAATGGCAAGCCTCAATTAAGTTTTCAATAGCTAAATGTTATAGACAGCTCAAGCAGCGACTGAAATATAGTTATTGAAAATCGTAACACTCTGGTTGAGTCGGACTTTACATATACATGTACACATTTTTTTCGGTTTGCTTGGAAATTCAATAGCTCTTCACATGTTTAATATTTAATTGGATATTAAAGTTTTTTTTTTAATAATTTCGGCTTGAATGAATATGGATTCGATTTTAGTAGCCGCCTCCTGGTCGCCTTTTTATAGCGAGACATAAAAGTAGCTCGTGAGTTGTAATTCTTGTTTCAGTTTTTCTTTTTTTGTTATCATCTTGGTCAAGGTTAAATCTAATCGGCGCTTAAGATCACTGCTCAATATGACCGCATGTAGCCATAAACTAAAGCAGCAGCCGCAGCAGCAGCAGCAACAATAAAACATCGAAATAATGAGAGTAAGAACAAGAAAATACAAACAAACAGAAACTAAGGCGCAACACAACAGCCTCTGCAGCCTCAACAGTGTTAACAGTTTGTTTACATAAAGCAGCTCGTTAAAAAAAAAAAAAAACACCGAGAGAAAAAGAAAAATCATAGCTTAGGAATATTGAGCCCACCTTCGGGCAGCGCTAATGCAACAGCCATATGTGTGTGTGTGTGTGTGTGTGTGCAGCGATCAATGAATATTTATAGAAACACACACACGGCAGGCAACGCCCATGGTCAACTTATGGCCAGTGGCTTAAGAACAAGAACATGGCCCACACAGCCTCTCAATGCGCTGAGCCGCGAGGCAATCAAATCAACTGCAATCAAAATTAATTTGCTCATTCGCTTGTTTGGCAAAATGTAACAGCTAGATGCTTAACGCACTCTGCAGTAGTCTTTTATTTGTTTTTGGCATCATTTGTTAAGTAGTGTGTGTGTGTGTGTGTATGCGTTGGCTGCTGCTGCCAACAAGTTCAATGCGAACGGGCCAAGTCAAAGTGCGCTTTATAGTTTGCCGCTCCAATAACTTCGCATGACAGAGCAGAGGCTGAGGCTGGGGCCGGGGCTGTGGCTGTGGCTTTGGCGGGGGGGTCGCAGCCAGACGTTTAATGAAGTTGCATGTCAATGTCAGCCGCAGTCAAAATCAAGACAACTCAACTCAACTGGCTGCAGTTATCCTTGCACTTACTGCACCAAAGTGAAGGTCTATCAAGGCTGTTGCTGCTGCCAAGCGATTCTTGGTCTAATAGAAAAATAAAAGCTCGAGTTGCCTAGGCTCAAAGTGCACTTTAATTCACTTAAATCTTTCACTTTCCTCACCTCGACGGGCGCCTAATCGCCTTTTGGCATCGGCTTTGCACATATCACGTAACACAAACAGAGTATTATTAAAATGCAATATGCCAGAAGGCGGGGCTCTGGCTCTGCCGCCTGCATTGTGGCGGGCAATTAAAAATCATTTTTCATGAGGAAATAGCTGACCGAAATTGCCCCAAAATTGATTAAATAATAAAATGTGCACCTATATTTTGTTGTTGTTTTCTTTTTTTTTTGTGGAGTGTGGCTTATAATTGAAAAGACTGTGAAGTGGAGCGCAGCTAATCCTTTATACTCCATCGTGCAACATGCGTAAAGATCGCCAGCAGCTGATCTTCGCAGCAGCAGCAGCAATACTTTTTCGCCACAGGTCTTAATATGCGCTTGTCGTTATGTCGGATCAGTTTTGCTTCAGTTTTGTTACAGCAAGTGGTTCGCCAACTGGGCGAACCGGGCAGCTGACCAAACTCGAATCTCAATAGAAACACTTGAGCAACTAAATTTGCATTTGCCAAAAAAACACGCCTCATTTGATATGATACCGATGGGATGGTGAAATTGCAAATTTATGTATTAGTTTCGACAACAAATTAATAGCTTCATGTAGGAAATATGACGTGTGGTTCGAATTACTCAACTCATTAGATGCAAATGTTTTACATGCACCCAAAAATTAACACTGAACAACAAAATTCAAGTCGAGCGAAAGACAGTTGACATTTTTATAGAGGAAATATTTACAGCCACTACATTTACAACATTTACTAAATTTTCGCTGATATTTGAGTTGCAATTGAAATGTCAAATAAAAATAGCAATCTACACATTTTCACAGCAGAAAAATAAAGTATTTTTAATTTATGTGTTGAATGTTTTTTTTTCAAGTTATATTATTTTCAAAGTTGCTAAATTGTGAACTAAATAAAAAATAATTAATTTGCCAAAATTTTTTTTTTCAATATAAATACAAAAAATAATTTATATAAATTTTATTTTATGATGAATATTAAAAAATATATTTATATATAAAATAATAATATAATTATAAAAAAATTTCCATAATATCCTTTCCAATACGAATTCAATAATTTGTGGGCAATTATTGAATTTAAAAGATTTTATGATATTAGAATTAAGCAATTTTCAATTAAAATAAAGTTTATTTAAATTTGAAGAGCAAAGACCATAAAATCAGAATCGTTGTAAGTGTCGTTGCATAAATGTCGATGTGTTTTACAGCAGACGCTTGTCTCGGCGAATGTCAAATCAAAAGACTTAGACAACGAACTCGCTGTCGACGAGTCGACGGCCCAAAAGAGCAAATAACATAAATTTTACTGTTTTTAACACGTTGATGCCGCATCTGATGCAAATCAAAGCAGTGGCCAGTGGTTTGTCTATAAGTGTGCGCGATATTTAAATATTGCTTAGACTTAGAAACGGTTGGGCCAAGAGACACGTTCAACTCTGTGTAAATATCAAGGCTGCAGCGTCGAGCATCAAGTAAACAATTTGTTAAGAAGGTGACGATGAAGAAGCTCAACAGCTCAAAGTGTAAACTTGTTTTTGGTGCCGAAAGACTTGAGGCTTCTTAATGATGCTGATGCGACGTCTGATGTTGGTTATTCTGCTGCCGCCGCTGCTGCTGCTGCTGCTGCTGCTTGCGCGCGTATCTAATAGAGTTGCCCAAAACGCCACAAAACCCGTGTCCAAAATGGCAAGATGCTGCGACTACCTAATAATTGGGCTCGTTGCTGTTTGTCTTTCAGCTATTCACTTGTTGTTATTTGATCAAATGGCATAAATACTCGAGCCACATACATTTTGATCTTTAGGCGCTGCACTCCAGCAAATGCCAAAGTGAATGCAAAGGGCAGCACGATGAATGCAAAGGCGTGGACGTTGAATGCCACCACGAAAAGAAATAAATAAAGGAAGAGCCCAAAACTCATTTCAGACGCTGCATTGTGTAATAAACGAAATCTTAGTGCCTTATGGCATGGTTTGGCCTTATTTTAGTGATGCAAATAAAATCCTGATTGGGTGATTGAGTCACTCTCTGATTGCTGATCGACTCACGCTTTGGAAAGTGAATTTCCCCTTTTAGGCAAAGTCTTAACGGCTGTGGGTGATATTTTAAATGACTTTTTGGCATGGTTTTAATATGAAATTAGCGTAATAAATATATGGAATATGGTTTAAAATGACTTTGTAAAATATGTATGTCGTTTGAGCATATAGCAAACAATTTTTCTTCTATTGTGTAAAAGAATATAAATTCGAAATGGTAAAATTAATAAAAATATTAAGTAAATATTAAATAAGTAAATTAATTAAATTAAAATACATAATATTGTTCAATAATTTATAAAAATATCAATTGAATAAATAAAATAAAAGTAAGTAATATTAATAAATGATTAAAATAAATAAATTCAAGTTAAATAAGTTATATTGATAAATGATTAATAATAATATTAATTAAATAATATGTAATTTGATATTTTGATTTGTTTTATTTAATATAAATAAATTAAATTAAAATAAATACTACTGATATAACTAAAATAAATAAATAAAAAATAAAGTAATATTGATAAATGATTAATAATAATATAAATGAAATAAAATTTATTCTTTGAATAAAATAAATTCATTAAATTAAAATAAATAATATAGATATATAAATAGATAGTTAATAACATTATTGCTAAAATAAAAAAATTAATTTAAAAACAAGTAAGAAGACTCTAGTCGAGACTGCTCGACTAGGAGATACCCTGAACCCTCCAAGCTGATATTCTTATCATTCTGCACTTCTTTTATGCACGCACACATACATTTACATGCATCCACCCTCACGCGCCCGCGCTCTGCTAACTGCGCAGTAAGCAGCGACTGCGCTTGGGCTGCGCTGCAGTGTGGACAACAGTATGAGAATTTACTTGGTGAATAACTTCGTTTGTAAACATACGATCTTAATGAAATTTTCAGGGCGTAATTATATGGTCAAAATGTGTGTACATTCCAAAGCACAAGTCTCTAGTACTTGAAATACGTTTTTTACAAATTGGGGGCGAAGGGGGCGTGGTATCCAAAGTCTGTTGATTACAAAATGTTTGTATTCTACATATATATATACACAGTAAATCTGAAGTCTCTACATCTAATAGTACTCCGATGAGGCTCAAAAAACAAAATCAATTTTTCGATTATTCTCGATAAAAAAGTTATCGGATGAGTTATCGAAAAAATAAAGCAAACTCGTACTGCGTATGGTATACACGAGTATGCACACAAAATTTCAGCTCTCTAGCTTTTATATCTTCTGAGATCTCGGCGTTCATACGGACGGACGGACGGACGGACGGACGGACGGACGGACGGACGGACGGACGGACGGACGGACGGACGGACGGACAGACGGACAGGGCTATATCGACTCAGCTCATCGTGCTGATCAAGAATATATATACTTTGTGGGGTCTGCGATGATTCCTTCTGCCTGTTACATACTTTTACACAAAAACATTATACCCTGATTTCCCATTTTCAATGGGTTCAGGGTATAAAAAGTAATATTAATAAATGATTAAAACTAATGTTAATTAAATAAAATGTAATTATTAAATAATATAAATTAATTAAAGTAAAACTAGTAATATTTATAAATGATTAATAATAATATTTATTAAATAAAATAAATCAATCAAATAAAAAAAGTAATATTGATAAATAAATAGCTGTGCTAAAAAGGCAGCAGGCTTCTGTATATCTAATTAAAGAATTCTTTTTTCCACTTCTACTTACTCATTTACTCATTTAAAAAATAACTATAAGTTCATTTATTGCACTCAGATTGAATTCTGAAATTGCTAATTGCTAAACTTCACTGTATATGACTAGCCTGAGTTCTCTACTAACATCATTAGAACATTCACTTAATATCAAATGCAATAATTCGCTAATATGACTTCATTGACTTCTCAACTATAAAGTTCGTAACATCTATAAAAAATACATGTTGAATTTTATGTGAGATGTTTCTTGATCAACACATTATTTTATAGCAACAATTTTAGATCGACAACTTGAACATCAAAGTAAATAATAAAACGTCCTCACGAAATTGAATTGAATCTAGTTTTTGGCTGTGTAAAGCACTTTGGGGTAACCAAGATCATTCGAGTGCAGCGTCTGATATGTTTATGTGGCTGTTAATTAGTAGACAAACGTTGTATGGCTGTCTGGCTCGGAGAACCAGGCTGCATCTGCTGTGCGACCTTTTGTATGATTTGTTTAAACAAAATAAATGTTGGCCTGACATTTGGCGCAATTAGCATTAATCAAGCCTCACTATTTGCAGTTGGCCCCAAAAATGCTTTATTTATCAGCAAATGGCACAGGCCATTTGTAAAGTGCCCGCTCTGTCGGTCTGTCGGTCTGTCGGTTTGTCGGTCTGGCAGAAAAATTATGATGGCTGGAGCTCTGATGTTGATTGACGTCTTATTGTTTGGCCTTGAACTCGTTTCATCTGTTGATTAATTTCAACGCACTTTGCCACAGTGCGATGCACTTTGTAATTTAATATTTAACAATTAACAGGCGCCAACGCAGCGCCAAAGTAATTGTCATCAATTTGTTGTATATTTGCGCAACTAATTGCCGAACATTTGTACAACAAACGCCCAAAACGATGTTGGCCTGCAGGGCGCCGAGTGCGTCTAATTAGCCATGAATATTGTGATGATTGAGTCGGTGTGTGTTTGTGTGTGTGTGTGTGTGTGTGCGCAGTCGAGCGAATATTTCAATGTCAAATTGCTCAACACAATTGTAACTAGCTGACAATTAATGAGCTAACCAATTGTCCTATATTCAGCATACGTTAGCCCTACGTTCTCAGCCGTAAATGCAAATTTAATTTCCAGTTTATTTATTGCTATTTCAACACGCAGACAATCTCTCAAAAAACAAGCAACATTTATTTGCTTGCCTGGAGCTGCGTTTGGCAAGGTGCCTTGGCCAAATTGGGGCGATACCGATACTCAGTTTCCCTTTCAACTGCCCCACCCAGCGGGTAACCTAACGGTCCGCTCGCAGCTTGAAGTGTTTCAGTTTTGTTTTTTTGCGTTTTCATTTTCGCACAGCATCCAGGCAAGGGAGGGCTTTTTGTAACTTGAGTTGTTGTTGCTGTTTCTTTTATGTAATTAAGTCAACACAGCAACAACAACAACAACAACAACATCGGCAAATAGTGCGTGCCAAGAGCTGTGCCAATTTATATGCTGCGCCATAATTAAATAAGCCTACAACAGTGCAACAACAGCAACAATGAGCGCAACAACAAGAGCAGCAGCAGGCTGAGCCATATTTTGGTGCCAGCTTGAGCAATGTGCTTGTTAGCAAGTTTGTGCCTTAAGTCTTTTGTTTGCACTGTGGTTACAATAGCGAATTAATTGATAAAAAAAATTTGCTGATTAAAGCAATAGATAATAAGATTAGACAAAATACAAGATTACAGAATTAGATATATGCAAAAATTAATTAAAATCTTATTCTGTATTATATAAGCAATATAAGTATACATAATATATAATATAAAAAAAGCTTTAAGTAAAATGTAAAAATCTTTTATATGCAGCAATACTCATTAAAAAAAATAAATAAAAATTGTAGATATATGAAAATATCTTATCTTTAGATTGTTAAAGAACATTTAAAAAAAAAAAAAAATTGTAGAATAAATTGGAGTGGAAATCCGCATTTGAAGCAAGTTTGTGCCTTAAGTCTTTCATTAAAAAAAGTAAAATACATGCAAAGTACCAAGCCAAGCGGAAGATGATTTATCTTTGGCAAAAAAAACTTGCACAAAAAATATGGAAAATATAAATTTAGACATACATGCTTGGTAACAAGTTTGTGTCTTAAGTCTTTCGTTAGAGTCGAAATTAAAATTATCAAGTAACATATTAGTTTTTTTTTGATTCAAGCAAAACTTATCAAAATTGACAAATACATAAATATACCACTTAAATCAAATATACCGCTGGCAAATATACCACTTTAATCAACACATTTATATCTTCTTAGTTTTCTGTATTTCCACTGTATGACATACCGTGTCGAGAATGCGGCTGTTGGGCAATCGCTAAGCGACTACAAACTATTTGATTAGGTTGCATGCGGTCAATAATTACGCTGCGGCTCTGTCTTAAGGCGTACGCACATCTTACGGCACCGACTGTTCGGCGGGACTAATTAAATGTCCATAAATTTGCTAAAAGACTTGGCGAAACGATGAATTGCACAACTTTGGCTGTCTTGGAGATCTTCTGTCGATTTTTAATTACAAGTCGGCTTTTTGCTATTTTTCTTAGCCGTTTAAGGTCAAAGCTAAGCCGGAAGCCTGTCCGAGCGGGCAGCCAGGCAGCCGGGCAGCCGAGCAGCCGGTTAACCGGTCAAATGGCTGCAGACGAACAGCTGCAGCGAGCTTACGAAATTTAGCTTTTTTTTTTTTGGCCATTTCGCACTTCAAAATGTCAGCGGGCATAAATATTTTGTTATTTATGAATTGTAAAATTTTTCAATTTTTCTATTTTTGTTGCTGTGCAGCACTCGCACTTGGCCATAACAAGTCGGTCAAGACGGCCAAGTCGGCCAAGCCGGGCCCAGACATTGCAGTTTGACCTTTTATTGGCTAGCTGCTTTGGGTAACCTCTTTGTCTATGGCTCTCTGTGTAATTATTATTAAAAATACATTTCTGACTTTTGTTTAACAAATTACAAATAAAAAATGAACACACGTCAGTTGATTGCCAAAAAAAAAAAAAATTATAAATAAATATATTGTATATATTGTATTTATTTTTTTATTTTTAAAGATGAAGCCTTGTTTATTGGCCATTTGTGAGGCTGATTGGTTGATTGGTTTCGATTGACCCGATTGCCGTGCATATTTGTTGTCTCCGCTCGTTATTGATTATTAATTTTTGGCATTGTGACATTTGCTTTGATCTTCATGCATATCTAAGCAGGCAAACTCAATCAACTGGTTGCTTGGCTCATTCGTTGCGCCCCGAGTTTTGTCATTTGTCGGCGAATTTCCCAAGCTAATTAAGAACTTACTTCCTAGGCGAAAAGACCAACATTTCGATCTCGTTTCAGACAAATATTTGCACTTAGCGTGCGAATCATTGTGCGGCATTTGTGAGCGCTTAATTTCCGCCACAGGTTAAATGTTAATTGCCAATTGTGTTATAATTAAAAGCTGAAGCAATTTATCAACAACTTATTATCTGCAAAATACTACTAAAGTTGTTAATAAGCGAATGAGAGAGTCGCCGACAGCCGACAGCCAACAGCCGACAGACGGATTGACCTTCATCGGCCAGTGTGGTGTTAATGTGAGGAAGCGAAGAGAACATTTGCCACTCCATGTTGCATTAATCATAGATATATATGTGTATATATATATGTGTGTGTGGATGTATGTAAGTAGCTGTACGTTTTAATGAATGTCTGATGTGCGAAAAAGTCAAAAGGCAATATCATGCAAAGCCCCATTTCCTGAAGAGTAGGTGGCATGGTAAACCAGTTAAAAATTTATATAAAGTGTAAGCAACCATTCGCAAAAATATTTTGAAGTTTGTTAAATTTCACAAATGAAAATAATACTTTAATATTTAATTTAAATTTTATATTAAATTGTTAAGTTCTAAAGTTTTTTTTTTTTCATTCTAATCATAAAAGCTAATGTTAATTTTTGAAATTGTTTTTATAATAATAATATATGAATTAAAATATTTAACAATATTTTATAATGATTAATTGTTATTAATTAATTAATTAAATTTATTTTAATTTGTATTATTTTTAATATTATTTTAATCAATTTTAGCATGTTATAATTTTATTTTTAAATTGATCAAAAAGAATATTCAAAATAAACTAATTAAAAAGTACAAAAAATATTTGAAAAATAATAAATAAATATATTGTTATATATAATAATAAATATTTTCTGTATATAATTTCTTAATTATTTTTCGGTTACTTAAACAATTTTACATTGTTGATTTTTCTTTATCAAAATAATATTTAAAAAAAAAAACAAAAAAACAAAAAAAAAAATATATATATATATAATATATTAAAAATTTAGAGTTTAAATATTTTTAATTTAATTTAATTATATATTATCTTTTTATTATTTAAATAATCTTCTCTTTTGCTTATTTTCGATAGATAAGAAAGCTTTTAATAGTAGTCTCACTGCGAGAAGGGACTATATATAGCACATATAACAACTATTTCTATAAGAAAGTTTCATAGCAAAGATTTTACTTTTGATTTAGCTAAGATTCACACAGCTTCTCAGCTACTGTTGCTAATGAGAAGTCAGTGGGCGCGGCATTTAGCATCTGAGTGTGGGCGATCTTAGCTACCAACTGACAAGAATGAGTAATGAGGCAACTGTTATACGGCAAGTGTTGAGTTTAGTAACTGTTAAACGCTACAACATTCAAATGCTTGCAAGAATTTCGTTCTATCTATAGCATGGCATATGTGTATGTGAGGCAGATATATCTATCGATCTATCTGTCAGTCAGTCTTTCCAACTGTCAGCTGCGATACGAGCGATACGAGTCTTGCCACAATTCCTATTTCTAAAATCTATTTGCGAAATATATCTCTAGTATTTACAGACAATTATGAGACACATTTGCAGCATATCGCCCATGCGCCATCTGAGTTTTCACTTTAGCAAATTGGTCAAGGTGCTTGATTTGCTTGTGACGACAATTCGTGAGCGTTTCTTTTTGTTATGGTTGTTACTATTGCTGCTGCTGCTGTTGTTGTTGTTGTTGTTGTTGCAGCTGGCCACTTGACAATGTCTAATGCCGATCGACATGCAATTCACATTACGGCTGTCAAGCGTGGCGCGTTACTGCGAACTATATATGTATATACGTATATATATAAATTAATGCTTAATCAGCAGAAATTGTCTAAATCCGCAAATTATCGGCAAGTGGCAGGCGTTTAATTGTAACTGCCCCAAGTGCGGCGCACAGCAGCCAAAAGCCAAGCTTGGCCACAACAATAGCCGCAGTCTGTCATAACAGCTAACAAAAGCCACCACCACCAAAGGGGCGGGCTAATTGAAATTCTTGTGGTTTGTGCTGACCTTCTGAGAGAGATATACATATATATGTATATGTATGTATGTGTGTGTGTGTGTGTGTGTTACACTTACCATTATCAAATCGCCAGTTTCCATATGGCGGCGCATTAAGATCGCTGCCATGTTCTGCTCATCTTGAAAGACCTCACCAATCTCGTGTTTGTGATGCTGCAAGAGAAGAGAAGAGCAGTTAGATTATTATACGTTGCCCAGCAGCATTCAATTAACAAACAAATCAATTTTTGTTGCTGCTCGCATTCCAAGCATACCAAAAAAATAAATCCACTAAATGTAAAGCAATTTTTTATAAAAAAGAAAAAAAAAGAAAAATCATTTGTGCTGGTCTGTTATTCTGTTTAGCTGCTGGTCGCCAGTCAAAGCCAAAGCCAAAGCCGTGTGGTCAGGCAGCTGTATATTAATTAAGTGCGCCAGCAGCTAAAGAAGGAGACGGCGACAATGGATAGAGACCCAGACTAAGAGATTAACAGAAGCAGAGAGAGAGAGAGGGAGAGGGAGAGGGAGGTGGAGAGCAAAGTTGGCTGCGTGGGATATGCGGCAGCGGGGCTTTTTGATTTATGCAGTTGGTCAGCAAATGTGACGCCTCAACATGCACGTCACTCATGCGCCGTGTGTGCCGTGCTGTTTGCCTGCGCTCAGGCTGACCATGAAAAAGCGGCGCTGTGGCTGTGGCTTTGGCTAAAGCTTAAGCATTTGACATTTGGCCAACTGGCAACGGCGGCTGCTGATCTGGTTTCAGCTGAGCTGAGTTCTTAAGCAAATCCTTTGACATCGACAACGACAACGACATTCGCAGTGTATTTGACTTAAGACTCAAGGCAACTGCTGCCAAATTTCGAGGAATGCATTTGATTTGCATTAGCATAGCATTTAAAGTATTTCTAATTTGCCTATGCGACACGCTGAAATCAAATGTGTGCGACTAATTAAATTAATTGCCGGCTGCGCCTGCCCATTAATTCTGTAATAAATATCGAAATAAATGTAATCCGACACTTGACATCAGCATTTGGCATTGACTGCGTATCGTACCCACAAAACTTGTCCGCGGCGCTCTATCAAATTACAAGCATAAATCATTTTCATAACTGGCCTCAGCACAAATATACACGTATATAAATGTATCAATATATATATACATATAAAATGCCATAAAACTAAGCCAAGTGCCAAAATCAAAGTCACTGCAGAGTGACCAAATAGCCACTGGCCACAGATTTGCCCACATGCGATGAAAGCGGCGGAGCAACCGCATAGGCCATAAATCAGCCGGAGGTTAAGCGAGCAATCGGACAGGAACGGAAGATGTGGTTTACAAATTGATATATATATTCATATATACATATGTATTTAATTGAATTTAATAACACTTGCACGCAACGGCCAATCAAATGTTATGGCTTGGCATATATTAAAGAATTGCCAAAAAATAAATATGAAACGCTTTTTGGAGCGTGAGAAAAACAAATGGAAAAACTAGACTTTATAAAATATATACAATTTATATGAAATTAAATATTTAAAAAAAAATTTATATATAATATGTGTATATTTATATTAAATGATTTTAATTTGAAATATTAAGTATATAAAAATACATTTAGGAATAAGAGCTAAGAAAAGCTCTGAGAGTATAATATAAATATAATACATTTATTTGAATATTATTAAATAGCAGAGAGATTGCAAATAATTTTAAATTATGATAAAATATTTATTTGAATATTATAAAATTGCAAATAAATGTAATATAATATATTTTGGACTATTCTAATAACCCAAATTATATATAAATATATCTATTTTTTTAAATTTGCATTAATCTTATAAATGTAAAAATATATATATATATACATATATATTGCAATTAAATTTTTATTAAAAAATTTTTTTTATCTTATTTAAATATCATAAAATTTCAAATTATTTATAAATTTGAAATATTTATTTATTAACTTATAAAAATGCTATTGAATATTATAAAATAAATATATTGAATATTATAAAATAATAATATATAAAATTGCAAATTAAATATAAATGCAAATAAATATAGTATATGATATGACATGATATGTGCCCACAAAAAAAAAAATAAAAATAAAAATAAAAAAATAAAAATTATATAAAATGGTATAAAAATTGCAAAAATTGCAAATTAATAATATTAACTAATATGAATATTAAAAAATTGCAAAATGAATTTAATATAAAATATATAATATAAAATGTTTTTAATTATTATAAAATTGCAAACTATGTATAAATGGCCAATAAATACAATATATTTTGGAATATTATAAAATATATTTTAAATACATATATTGAGTTAAAAGTTTAAAAAAAAATATCCAGTTCTAATACAAAAATTAAATTTCACTTTTCTGTTTTCTCTCTTTTTCTTTTGCTTTCAAGTTTTAACTAAATTTTAAAAAGAAAATAAATTCATGTACGAGGAAGATTTCACAATTGAACGAATACGAATTTCTTTGCAAATATTTGCAAAATATTTGCAGGCGATTAATCAAATCACTGAGCCTGTCTGGCCATTTGAGAAGTGGGCGTGCCAACGGGCTGTCCGCTGACTGTTGACCGCGAAACGTGTTGACACGCAAAGGCAAAGGCAACGCAAACGCACCAACAGCAGCAGCAGCAGCAGTAAATAAAAAGCAATTTTCATGTGCAACAAGCATTTATGGCTTAATTTGTTGTTGTTAACCCGGGCTGTCTTGGCTAACGACCTTGTGGAAATAAGTTCAAAGCAACAAGAGCGACCCCCACACCAAATGGCTCACGTACAACATAGCACACATCAGCACTTCACTATATACATATATATGTATGTATAGGTATATATCTGTATTTCTCGATTTCTGTATTTCTAATTCAGCTGCCAACTGCCAAGAATCAAGGCACTTGTTGTCAACGTTGAAGCCAGCGCTGGCCAAGTGTTTTGGCCATATTTATGAACTGTTAGTGTCCGCCGGCCACTTAGCGCAGCCAAGAAACAAGCACCAAAATAATTTTTTTATTAAATTGTTTTTTTTTTTTTTTCTGTTGTGCTCTTGAGGCAACTTTGCATGCCACTTCCTTCGTTAGCTGACAATTGTCGTCGTGTTTTGGCCCGCATTTCTGTTCTGCTGCAGTTTTTAATTAGCCCACTTGATGCCGCATGCATTGTAAACTGTCGCGCATTTTTTTTTTTTCATTTTTCATTTTTTTTTTCGAATTTATTAACGACATCGTAAATTTTTAATTACAAATGGCTACAAGACATTATGCAGATTGTGCGGCCCACAGATTCACATCGCGCTAGAGCGTGTGCGTGTTGGGCGGTTATGTAAATCACACTACTCACATGGTCCACTCTGGACTGGCTCAATTATTTGAGCCCAATTCAGCGGCTAAAATACTTTCGAGTGCGCGACTGGGCCCAAGGGCTTTTTGGCCAAATTGGCGCCATACAATTTGTTGACTGCCTTTCTATATAAGTAGATTTTTGTTTCTCTTTCATTTACTTTTTTTTTTTTTTTGCATATTATTTTTATAAATTGCTCCTCATTAACGGTTTTATGGGGCAGTGAGCGGAATACGCTCAGAGCAATTAGATGAAAGATTGTAGGCCAAAAGATTTAAAGAGCCGCTTTCTAACTGATGCTGGCAGTGTGGGCGTTGTTTTTCTTTACCGGGAACTATTTCAGTTTATATGCAGGCAGAGTAAGTACCCTACAAATGGAGAAGTTACAGAATGTACTCTCTTCACATTTTAATTATATTTTAAAAGAAACTTTTGCTATGCTCCATTCTTCACTTTTTCCTAACTTCAGACTAGAATTTCGCTGAGATAGCTTTACTTTGCCTTGTGGTTAGTGTTTCAAATGGGAAATATGTTTGCCCATTAGCCATTTGTAATATATATATTCAATAACTTTCTAATCTCGTAGAAACTAATTTATTTCAATTTCGTCTTCTTAAGTCGAAATTTCCAAGGCGCTTCAAGCTTTTGAAGTTTTTATTAGTTGAAAACTCTTAATTAGGCTAATATGTCTAAGCTAGGGATTCCACTTGGCTGTATGGAATCTAGTATATAATTATGCCTGTTTTATTTTAAGCGATATTGAAATAAAAGAAACAACAGCAAACTACTTTGAAAAAGTTTTGAAAACCATAACAAATTTATTTCCAGAAACTAAAATACCCTACAATAGCTCATAACCCAAAAGGGTATCGATTCCTTTTGCTGTCTTATACTGTCAAGTCGCATATATTCACCTATCAAGCCTATTCCATTACCTAATCTGGCTAATCTCAAGCCATCAATCTGCTCCGATTACCCTGCCCAAAAATTTCATTAGCCCCAATTGCCAAGTCTCATGAATCAAGTACGATATCTTCACTTAAAAAGAGAGCAAAAATTGCCGCAAGGAAAGTAAAAGCAACGCTCACTCGCAACTACTTCCGGGCAGCTAGCTTCATTTTGCAAATGCAAATTGGTTAGAGAGAGATGGAGAAAGACAGGCAGAAGGGCACACAACCAAACAAAAGACTTAGGCAACAAACTTGTCGAAATCAAAATTAGCTGCTGAAATAGTTTTGTGTCTTTATTTTTTGGTTTTCTGGGCGGAAAACGTGAAAAGCTACTTGAGTTTGAAAGCTGTGCGTAGTCGAGCAGCTAATTTGCTATTGTTGCAAACGAAAGCCCCAGCGTCCCACACCACGCCAAGAGTTTACCTCTTTCTTGTTTCTTTTGGCTACGCACATAAATCCACAAGTCATTTAACCACGCTAACTGACAATTAACGCATTAGCAGCGACAACGACAGTGACTGCGCTGCGCTGCTCTGGCCGTGTGGGCGTAGCGTCGTTTCTTTTTGATGGCTACGCATACGACGCGTTGGCTGCGCGCATAATGATTTCCATTTATCGCTGTATCTGAGAGCTGGATTGTGAGCTCTGTGTGCTTATTACGCACCATTATCCACACACACACACACAGACACACACACAAGCGTATATTGACTTACATTATTATGCACAAGTCGATACGCTTCCAGTCACAATAAGCCGCACAGTTGACTTGATTTCAGTGCTGGCTTTTTGTGTTTGTTTTGATTTGTTGGTCTTCTGGCCGTCACAATGCCAAGGCAACTGAGTCTCATTGTCTGCCCATTATTTGGCTAATTACACATTTCAATCGATCAGCGATGATCAATGTTATGATTACGTCTGATTTATTCGATTGTTCGGCTCGAGCTAAGCCGGCTCAGCGTAAACTGTCGTAGCCAAATGTGGCCCGCTTCAGAGAGCTCCATTCAAATGAAGGTAAGCTATATATATATTATTTCTAATGAATGAGTGAGATTTGTGGTCGTGTTTTGAAGGTATTCCATATTCGTTCTTTTCTTTGGTTTCGTAGCTCCTTGAAAATGTTAGATAAGACTTGGAGCTGTTTTTGTGGCCTCTGCAATTTAAAATTAGCTTCAACTACTTTGTATCATAATCAGAGCGATTTTTGCAGCCAGATTACGGAAAATTTAAAAACTTCCGCGCTTGCATTTGACTTGCATGAAGTTTTTGCTTCTCCCTTGTGGCCGCTAGATAAGCGAATTTTCCAAAAAACAGTAACAAAAAAAAAAGAGTTTTACGTTCGTTACGTCCCCAGCTCAAAGTCGTATTCGTACTTTTGTGGTGCAAAAAAGAAACTAAAAGGGAATGAACAACCTCGACGGCGGCGAGAGATCAACATTGTTGCTTTGCCGATTGTTGTTGTTGCTGTTGTTGCTGGTCGGCTACAAAGCAACAAGCCGCACAGCGCTAACAATAACTGCAACATGAGCATGGCAGCAGCAACAACAACAACAGCAACAAAGACTGTCGTGCCACAAACACGGTTGCATTATGCAACCGATTGCAGCGACCAAAGCAGACCAAAGAGAAAGAGAGAGAGAGAGAGAGAGCTGCTTTCTATCGAGTGGGAGAGACAGTGAGCTAATTTGAAATTCATTCAGCTGCCAAAAGCGTTGGCTCATTAATCAAGCGCTCTTTCGGCGCCAGTCAGTTATGCTTCAAAAAAAAAAGTGAAGAAAATAAGGAGAAAAAGAAAAATATGTCTAAATGGAAATGGGCAGCAAGTTGAAGTCGTTTTGCAATGACAAGCGGCAAGTACTCCAGATAGTTGCACACACACACACATACAAGCTACACATATTTGTATATGCATTTCAGAGTGGCTCTGCTTGTGAAATATGCATCAATTGCTTTAATAGCGTTTTAATTATAAGCTCAACACTCGTGGCATCCATATAAAAATGTAAAAATAATGCATTTTGAAAACTCAATTATCTGGCGCCTGTTGTTGTTGTTGTTGCTGTTGCTGTTGGGCACGGCTCTTGAGAATGAATGAAGCGCCTCGAAACACACACACACACACACACACGAGTCGAGAAGTAGTGCACATTTATTACCCAATTCTTTTGTGTTTTAACTTCAGCTTGGCCTGGCCTGGCTCGGATTGGCTTGGCTCGACTCGAAACTCGTCTCGCATTGCCATTTGCCAAGCCCAGGAATGGGGCTTGGGTTCTTTGCTTTTGCTGTGGCCCATATAAGGCAGTGGCCAAATACTGACTGGACTGATTTACATATATGTATATGTATATGTATTTAGTTTCAAGTTTTGTTTTTGTTCAAGAAGAGTTGGCCTACAGTTTTAGAGTCATTCATGTAGCTTTGCCTTTTACTCCGCGAGCAATTGTGATCCATATTTCCACAAATTTCAGAGATGTACCATCCAGCGAGTGCCATATCATTCAGCTTTTGTCATGCAGTTACCTTAATTCTAATTTCATTTATTATAGTTTCGTTTCACTAGAGGAATGTGAAGTGCATTTCGTAGGCATTTGAATGTGCATTAGCGAGCAAATATGATCAAATATATATCAAATATGATCAGCATTCGTACCTTCCATCGAGTCTTAGCGAGCAATTATGATCAAATATTCAAGTTTTATCAAGTCTCATAGCATTCAGCTTTTGTCATGCAGTCTCATTTAGGTCTTTCCATGTCATTCGCTAGAAGACCTTAACTAAGAGCATTTACAATTCAGTTCTGTTAATAATAGACTATATTAATATAGATTATGATGTCCATTCCCTGATCAATGATAATCAATACTTCTCAAGCTAATCATTGGCATTGATGTACTTTCCATCGAGTGCCGTAGCATTCAGCTTTTGTCAGGCATCTGCCTTAACTCAAGTTGCCTCCTTTAATTTTGTTTCGTTTCACTAGGAACACCTTTCGTAAGCAATTATGATCTATATAGCTCAGCATTCAGGTACCTTCCATCGTCTTAGAGAGCAATTATGATCAAGTGTATTTCAGTTTCGTTTTACTAGAGTAATATGAGCTACATTTTATTTGAATATGCCAAATATTATCAATAGCTCAGCATTCAGGTACCTTCCATCGAGTCTTGGCGAGCAATTATGATAAAATATTCAAGTTCCAGCGCGTTTCATAGCATTCAGCTTTTGTCATGCTGTCTCATTTATCTCTTTCCATGTCATTCGCTAGAAGACCTTAACTAAGAGTATTTACAATTCAGTTCTATTAATAATAGATTATATTAATATAGATTATGATGTCTATTTCCTGATCAATGATAATCAATACTTCTCAAGCTAATCATGGGCATTGATGTACTTTCCATCGAGTGCCGTAGCATTCAGCTTTTGTCAGGCACCTGCCTTAACTCAAGTTGCATTGCATTTATTTTAGTTTCGTTTCACTAGAGGAATAGGATCTACCTTTCGCAAGCAATTATAATCTATTTCTCAGCATTCAGGTACCTTCCATCGTCTTAGAGAGCAATTATGATCAAGTGTATTTCAGTTTCATTAATGTACCTTCCATCGAGTCTCATAGCATTCAGCTTTTGTCATGCATTCTCAGTTTGCTTTTTCTATGTCAATCGCTAAAAAACCAAACTAAGAGCATTTCCAGTTCAGTTCTGTTAATCATATGATTATGCTGTCTATATCGTGAGCAATAATGATGAATATTTGCACAAAGTATTCAGAGTTTGGCATTGATGTACCTTCAATCGAGTGTCGTAGCATTCAGCTTTTTGTCATGTAGCTGCCTTAACTCAAGTTTCAAGTTTCGTTTTTGTCACATCACTTGAAGAATTGTGCACGGTTTTACAGTCATTCATAAGACTATATGTTATAAATATAATATAGTGTATATATGTATAGTGTTATTTATGCATAATTTCAACACTAATAGCCAATATAGTATTACCTAAGTTTTCTCATTCAATATAATTAATATCCTCCATTTTCAGTCTCTTTTTCCCTTAATTATTTTCATTATCAGGCAGAGGGCACACGGCTTCCACCTAGCCAGCTTCCAATGGCCGCCTTGTTGTTGGCATGCATATTTTCCTGTTGGCTATAAAATTTGTTATGCTCCGTTAAGGCGGTTGCCACTGCCTGCAGAAAACCTGCACCTTTATTTATATGCCGCAGTATTTTATTTTATTTTATTTTTGTTTTTTTTCTCTTTTTGCAGCGCCTGACCTTTGGCGGGGCCTATCGATTGAATGCGGAGGTGGGTGTGCCGTGCGACGCCTTGTGTTTGCCTTTATTTTCGTGGCAGCTGAAATGCCATTATTATTTCTATTTCTTGTTTTTTTTTTGCTTCATTGGGGCGTTGCCAATACCTAACGAACGTTGCCTGCCTACCTTCATTGTTTGTCCAGAAAGCGAACGAACAATTTCACTGCACGAATCTTATTTTCATCAGCAGGCAAAAAAAAAAAAAAAAAAGGTGAACTAGACACCAACAAAATAAAAGCAAGGCAATTAAAACGCCAACTCAAAGTTTGAAAGTTGAAAAAAAAAACACCAAATTTACAACAATTTTGCGGCTGGCAAATAAATTTCCCTGTCAAGTTTGTGGCTTAAGTCTTTTGTTTTCCCAGCATTAACTTGAAACAAAAACGGGGTCGGTCATCTAGAAGATTTGTTCCGCATGCGGTTTGAGTTCTTAAAAACAAGTTAATTTTAAACTAAAAAAAAAACCACGAAAATTGCCGAAAAAAAAAAAAAAAAAAAACAATTCATGCCACAAATTAGAATAAATGTTGCTTGATGGAAGGTCTCTGCGACCAAACTGAGATCACATAGAGCAAATATCAAATTGTCTCTGTGGAGGCCAAAAGCGAAAAATAATTGCCAAAACAGTTTTTCTTTTTTTATTTATTTTTTTGACAACGCTTGTCGAGTGGGAGACTTGCAGTCATTTTTCGGTTACGGCATAAATTTTAATTAAAATAAAAATCAGCTGAAATCCTCGAATAAAAATAATGACAGTCACACACAGAGACAGAAACTCGTGAATTTTTCCGCATTGCGCTGGGGCTTAAGAGCGGAATTATCACACATAAATCAGAGTCGAACAGTCGAGCGCGGGCCGCCAAGAAGTCGCAAGCGGTCAAATCTTTTCTTTTTCTTTTCGCCTGTCGCCCGACATGACATTTCACTTTCATTTCCGAAGTCTCTCGGTGTGTGTGCCTTGCATACAAATCATTTTCAATTTGCCTTCATTTTCTGTTCCTACAGCGATTCGCATTTGGTATCAAATGGCCGAAAGTAAAATGTATCGAACTTGGCAGCTTGAAATCATAAAACAAATAAAAATAAAATTAAAATAACCTAGTAAGTGCTTAAAATAATAAAAAAAATTCACTTGCACATGAGCTAACGCCCCCTGCCATTGGGCATATAATTATCTCCGTGTGTGTGTGTGTGTGCATTTGTGCAGCACTGTAAATAACAGTTAATATGCAGAAGCAAGGCAAAAGAAAGCGTGCACTCATAATTGAACTAAGTCACGTTCTTGTGCATGGCAGAGTCACAGATACGAAAAGTGATTTGTGATACGAGTGAATATACATATATAGACATATATGTATGTACATATATTTACTTCTTTGAGTTTAATTGAATATTAAATGATTTTTAGCTTAAATGAATTTCGAATAGAAGCAAAAGTCTAATCGAATCGAAAGCTTATTAAATTCATTAATTATACAATCCGAATTGAAATTTCTATTAATAATAATTACGTTGCATCTGCACTTTATATAATACATATAAATATGTATATCTCTGGCTAAGACCATCAATTGTCGCTTTAGTGTCAACAGCTGTCATTGTCGCTTATCTGCCAGCAACTGCTTTATATAAGCCGATTTCCGCACGTCCTTGACTTTACTAAGTTTTGGATTTGTTTTTTTTTTTTTTCCATTTTAGCCAGGCAATTGCATAACGAGAAATGTAATTCAACTGAAGCTTTGCACAGTAGGCCAAACGCTAACAGCTTGGCTCTCTAATCTATTTATCACATGGCCAATTAATTTTGATTAGATTCGCAGCTAATACAGAGAAACAGAAACAAAAAAAAAAAAAAAAACAACTAACGTCAAACGTTAAACGAAGCGCAGCTAAAGCGAATGCTGATAAGAAAATAAAATAAAGCGGAAGACAAAGCTCGACAAAAACAAATAAATAACGAGTTGTCAGGCTCTGGTTAAAGCTGCTAGACGAGCGAATACCCTGTTGGTAATCATTAAGAGAACCCCAAGCTTTCATCTGCATTCAGCTATAGAGAGTGAATAGCTCTCTCTATGTTACATTTAGTTTAGTGAAATAAATGGAAACAGTGTTTGTAGGTGTTACGAAAGTCCACGCAAAGAACTTCGTACCCAAAGATCAAGATCAAGATCAAGGGCAGGCAAACAAGATCGTGCAAACAACATGAAGAGATCAAAACTTGACCCCTTTATTTTGCTTTCTTGAGCTTGCTCTCTTGATCTTGATCCCTTGCTCTTGAGCTCTTAATCTATGTGCTCTAAGTTTTTGCGGTTCAAGAGATCAGGCGTGTAAGAGCAGCAAGAGAAGCGTAAATGAAAATAGAAAAAAAAATATTTTATTTAAGATAACATATAATAAAACTTTCTTTGCCCATAAGGCATTGTGTTCAAATTGTGAAAAAAAAAAAAATTCCAGGAAAAAGAGGAAAAAAGTAAATAAAAATATGAGAGTATTTTTACGGAAGTATTTTTTAAGTAAATAAAAACACAAACAAATTTTCATGCAACTGAATGTAAACTCTCTTAGAAAATTTTAGGAATTATTTTTAAGAAATTTAAATAAATTTAATAATAGCTATTATACATTATTAAATCATTTGAATGTTTTATATAGTAATAAGAGAGGCATTAAAATTGGGATGTATACGAGCAGCATTGGGAATTGGATTATTTACAGCTTAATGTAACTCTTAGTGGGCCCGTTCTACTTGTGTCAACTCTCACTGAGCTCACGCTCCTTGGGTTCGTAACACCCGAGCTCGCTCTCTATAGAGCGCTCAATAGACTCGTCTACGGTGCGCCTATTTAAGCTGAGCAAAAGCAGAATCAACACATTGATAATTTGATAATGAAAAGGGAACAGCTTTACGTTGTGCTCGTAATTCTACGAACAAATTAAATTGTCTATTTTTTAACTCATGAAAGCACAATCAAAATGTACAAGCAGAATAATGTTTCTTTTATAATTAAATTCATGATCTTGATTTAATCAACCATATATAAGATATACCTGGACTACATATTTATATATTAAATATACTCATATATAAATCATTTATATTATATCCATGAATAACTGCCCATCCCATCAGACAACTACAGTCTACAGGGTATTAAAGCAAATGCATACCAAAATCCAAGCACGAATCGAATAACAAAAGCAAACAAATGTTACGAATCATGATGTAACAATGAAAGTGCAAGAAACGCTCAAGAAAAACCAATCAAAAGAGAAAAAAAAGGTAGCCACAGAAACGTGATCAATAGCAAAAGCGCCAATGATCATGTCAAAAGCAATAACAAGAATAACAACAATAAATACTATGAAATTACTCGGGGAGTGGCCCATTAGAATTTTGAATTTGTTCCATTAAATATGAGCTCATCCTATATATGTATAGATCTATTTAAAGTATTCTGAACTCACCTTCTCATCGAGAATCTCCTGCAGATCGAGGCCGTGTGTGGCGTTCGCCTCGCTGCCCACCGACCACATGCGCAGCTCGTGCGGTGCCCCCTTGAAGAGGCCCTGCGTGGCGCGCAGCGTGAGATTGACGTGATTGCCGAAGGCGCTGAAGGAGACATTGTGCGCCTTGATGGAGCTGATGTCGTCGCCAAGCAGTTGATTCTTGCCGCTGCCAGAGGCCGCCTGTTGCTGCTTCAGCTCACTGTAGTAGGCATTCTTGCTCAGATCCTTCTTCACATGATGCGGCTTCGGTGCATTGCTTCCATTGATGCGTTCGTCGAGGCTGCGACGCTTGCGCTGCAGACCGCCGTGCGAGGAGTGGTGCAGCAGCTGGACGAGCTCATAGTGCGGCACGGCTGCGTGTGTGTCCACATGGAAAACTGAATGCAGTTGCTCTGGCGACATTTGTTTGTGCAGCTAAAAGAGAGAGAAGAGACAGAGGGAGAGAGTGAGAGGGATGTTAATAAACTGATTGAAGTGATACAACAGCCAGCGGGCTGCTACAAATTGTAGCAATTGTTTAAGTATTCATTGAGAAATTATCAATAATTCAATGCAATAAAGGCCTGCCATGGGCACAAGTGTTTATGCGGCTCCAGTTGAATACGCTGTTTTTTTGTTTGTTTGCACGGGCACTCAAGTGGTCGAAAGATTAACGACTGAGCTGGGCTCAACGGAGCTCGACTGAACTCAGTCGAGCCGAGTCGAGCTGCGCGAGTGTCTTCAGCAAGTGGGTCAGGGTCAGAGCGTCGCATGCCGCCAGGCAGCGGGCAGCTGGGAGGGATGAGGCGCCGGAGGAAAATCCAAGAAGCAAACAAACAAACGGCTAAAATCGTTTGCGTGTACTGTTATCGCCAGTGCGTGTAGACAAAAAAAAAAAAAAAAAAAAAAAATAGAAACAACAACAAAACGAACAACTCGTATTGAGAGCACAATAATTGCATATTTTAATTATTAACAAATTCTTTTTTTATTGTTTATAAATGTGTTTTTAATTTGCACGCAATTATGGCTGCTCACAATGCTAACCAGATCAGATTGATTTGCAGATTATTTATGGATATACAAGACATTTTCTTGGAGGTTTCCTTGAAAGAGTTGACCAGAAGAAATTTGATTTACTGACTGTATTTTATTTATAACTATTTTCAGTTTTTATTATATTTTTTGTTTCTTATTGTTTGTTTATATTCATGGTAAATTATATTGGGTAAAAATAAAATCGTAAAAAAAAATAAATATTAAAAGTTTACAAAGATATATAATATGTTAATATATAACATATAAATAGAAATCTTTTTCTCTGTAAATGCTCTTATGGAAGGCATGCAAAACTTTCTTTTTATGCTCAATGATCTATTTATATAACTTAAATATATTCATATTTCTATTTTTCTAGGATATCTAGTAGTCGCCTATGGTCTTCGCTAACTTAAATATATTCATATTCTATTTATATAACTTAAATATATTCATATTTCTATTTTTCTAGGATATCTACTAGTCGCCTATGGTCTTCGCTAACTTATCATTTCCACCAAATAGACATCATTTCCTAATACACAAATTCTCGTATAGCTCATTCCACTAATGCTTTTTCCAAGCATCGCTATTCTTCCAAGCTCTAGGTCGTATGTTCCCTATTAAAACACACTGGATATGTTTATTATCCATTATACTATATGCAAATTTCATCTAAGGTTTCTCCTACTTATATAAATTCTTCCAGGGTATCTTCAAATTTTGTTTTTCCCATTCCCTAACCTCATTTCACTTCAGTCTCTCACTTCCGCCAATTCGCCTTACTTGTCTTACATGCAAATTCTCATATAGCCTATAGCTCCAGCGTATACCATATCCATTGCTACTCTTCCAGAGTACCTCCTAGTCCAATATTCCCCACAAGAATACATTCCTTAGTCTTATTTCAGCATTTAACTTGTCTTATATGTTAATTCTCGTCTCTTAGAGGAAATGGCCTCTAGGGTATCTGCCAGTCACTCAACGCCAGCTGAACCAATTTCAATTGCCCAACACGCTTTTAGCGTGAAATCCAAAAAACAAAATAAAAGCGAAACTATTAAGCCACTTATTTGTGCCAAATAGCCTTTGCTTATGAATGTGTTTTCGATTTTCGATATTCCTTTTTAACTGGGTTATATAGCCACCGTGCTCACATCTATAGCCGCATTTCCGTTTCCAATTGTTTTTGTTTTTTTTTTTTTTCCTATCTTAGCTGTTTTTAGCTCAAATATTTACCGCATGTTTGGATGCCAAGCGGCGGCAACAAATCGCCAATTCGCAAAATTTGTTACAGGGTCAGAGCAGACTAGAATTTCCTTTAACAACCAACCGAACGACTGACACAGGCCGGCAGGCAAAAAAAACAAAAGACTTAGGCAGCGAACTTGCTGCACGCTGCAAGCGAGCCAAACAAACAAAAACCCCGAAAAAAAAGTTTGGTCGGCAATTTAGGCAAATTTCTGGCACCGAAATGACTCAAAAATTGTACAGCAAATGATGACAACAACAACAACAGCAGCAGCAGCAACAGCAGCAGCAACAACAGCAGCAAGCGCAAACAGTTAAGAAGAAGAAGACAAGGTAAACAACATAGATTCAGCTAGCATAGACAACAATTTTTTTCAGTTTACTGTTTTCTGCTTTTTTTTCATTGTTTGTCTGGTAGAAAATGTTGTCGTCTCTTGTATAACAGTTAGCATGATAATTCTATTTTAATTGAATTGCGAACGGCCGGCGAAATGAGCGCCTCGACGCAGCGACAGGTGAACAAACGCAAAGAGCAACGGCGAACGAGAGGCAGACACAATGCCACAAGAGTTTTTACTTTCATTTGAAACGTGTTTTGGTCATACGCGATTAGAGTGCGAGTGTGACAGAGCGAGAGAGAGAGAGGGAGAGGGCGAGAGGGCGAGAGACTGTGATGCTGCAGCAGCTCCTGGGGGTCGACTCTTGAGTAATATTTGCTATCCACTGAAAGTGAAAATGAACTCGAGTTTAAGCCGATGCGAAATTATTATTGTGAATGTATAGAGGAACGATGAGGCTGATGCTGCTACAGCTGCTGCTGTTGCTGTTGCTGCTGCTGTTGCTGTTGCTGCTGCTGCTGCTGCTGTTGCTGCTGCTGTTGCTGCTGTTGCTGTTGCTGTTGCTATTCCTACGTCAGTTGTTACTGTTGCTGTTGCTACTGTTGCTGTTGTTACTTCCCCTGCTGCTGCAGTTGATTTTACTGCTCCTGCCGCTGCTGCTCTTCCTACTCCTGTGGTTGATGTTGTTGGTACTCCTGCTGCTGCTGATGCTGCTCCTACTGCTACTCCTGTTGCTGCTACTTCTTCACCTGTGGTTGCTGCTGTTGCTACTCCTTTTGCTGCTTTTGTTGCTGCTGTTGTTGCTGTTGTTGTTGCTGCTGTTGCTGCTGTTGTTGCTGCTGTTATTGTTGCTGCTGCTGATGCTGCTCCTCCTCCTCCTGTGGTTGCTGTCGCTACTCCTCCTGTGGTTGCTGTTTCTGCTACTCCTGTTGCTGTTGATATTGTTGCTGCTACTGATGCTGCTGCTCCTCCTCCTCCTATGGTTGCTGTTGTCGCTACTCTTATGGTTGCTGCTGCTGCTGCTGCTGCTGCTGTTGTTACACCTATTGCTGCTGTTCCTTATTACTACTACTCCAGCTGCTCATATTGCTGCTGTGGCAGCTCCAACTGCTGCTGCAATGGCTACTCCTGCTGCTTTGTTTGTTTCTTAGGGCTGCCGCTTCCTGACTACACATTCATACATTGCGAGCGTTGCACCTGCAGCAATTTACAATTTGCAATATGCAAATGCCAAATGGGGCCACACCCCAAAACGCCAAGCGCCAATCAACACTTGACCAGTTTGTGGTCAGCTTGTGAGGCGGGTAGTGTACAGGGGGAGGGGAGGGGCAGCCCTTGCTGCCAATTAATTGCAATTAATGGGAGGTAACAGCGAATTATGCAAAAGCCATTTGATGAACAAGATCAGCGCCAGCGATTAAGCTTAGCCAAACCAGGGCTGGCAACGCAATGCAAATGAAGCACTGAGCAACGAGAAGGCGAGCTGCGCTGTTGGAATCAATTTAATAATATTTTGAATGGGGAATAAATGCTGATACTAAGTGGAATTGAGTTGAGAGAACTTTGATATTTATTAGAATTGTAGAATTACAACAATATTGATAGAATATTAGAGTTTAATTTTAATATTCAATTATAATTATTATGAAATTTTGTACTTCAATACAAATTTTTAGCACTTTATTTAGTTATTAAATTAAATACAAATATTAATAGAATAGAATAATAGAATTGAATTCTGTTCAAGATTTTCATTTTAATTCAATTAAATTTTATGCAATTTTTAAATAGATAAAAAATCTTGGCGCAGCAGCTGGCAGATCCAAAAAGTGCTTTAAAATCTCTGATTAATTTACTAAAATATTTTCCGCATTGACTTCCACTCTGTAAATCACACTGTCACGCACGTGAAATGTCAAATATTTTTCCCATTTTAAGCAGCTATCAAATGTAAAAGTCCATTTGAATTAAAGCTGTAGAAAGAGTAAATTAATTTCTTCACACTCTCTCCCTCTCCCCCTCTCTCTATGCACTAATACTTATTTAAAAATCAAAAACTATGTTTACATCCGGCTTATAGCGATGCTTTATTTAACTCCAACCAACTCGCTTTGGTTAACGCTCCGATTCGGTAAGAAGAAGTAAATTTGCAAATCCATTGACAGCCTTGTTTCAATCACTCGATTACTTCGAGTAGTTGTCATTTGAATGTCACACGGCTTCAGAAAGAGCTGTGAACCAGTGAGCTGAATCCCAGCTAATCATTCATCGATGGCTCAGAGTAACAACAACAACAACAACGACGACAACGGCGACAGCCACGGCTGCTGGCGATTTGTCCAAGCGGCGCGCGCTTTAATTTTCGACGGGGTGCAATGACGGATATTGTGAAATTTGTGTTTGTAATTTGTATAGTTGTTGCTGTTGTCGTTGTTTGTTGCTCGTTGTCCGGTTGTTGTTGCTGCTGTTTTGTGCGCGCAATTATTGAAATTGTGTGATTACTCATACGCCCGATATAACCGGCAGCAGCAGCAGCAGCAGCAGCTCAAAGTAAAAGGTGTAGCCGCCATATTAGCGCAAAAAGTGTGCTTCAAATTGGCCACGGGGAGGCCAATACTCTGTTTATGGCATAAACACACACGCACACACACACACACTACTTATCTCTGTGCGTTGTGCAATTTCCATGCACCGGTCAAAGTCAACATCGAAATCGATGGCTCTCTCAATACGAATGCTCGCCGGAGTGTCACTCGACCTTATGCCAAAGCAAATCACATAAAGAAATTATACACTTCAGCCAAGCGCAACTTGACTTGCAGATCAAGCAGCTGCTAATAGTAATAGTAATAATCATAATCATAATCATCATTATCTTAATCATAATCATAATCTTAATATGTATGGCTACATTTTATATACGGGGGGAGATCTTTTCGCTGGGTTTGCTCGACCTTGCCGCGCCTGAGAAACGCCGGAAATTAATAAATGCTTCTGCTGGCGCCAACTTTATTTATTTTATTTTCAATGTGCTCCACTGTTTTCGGTTTTCTGTTTTGTGTTTTCTGTGCAGGCGCCAAAATTAACAAAGTGTGAAAAGTTCAGAGTGCCATAACATCGGCAAACTTTGGAGACGTCTGTGACGGCGTCTAATGCGAAAGTTACATCTCTCTCTGTCTCGCTCTCGCCCGCAGACGTTCAATGTCAGCCGCAGCTGGACAGCTTCGGCTTTATTTGGTTTTCTTCTAGAAAGTTTTTTGTATTCTATGATCTCTGATCTTAAATGCTCTCCATGCAAAACTCATTTTAGCTTTAACTCTTATGCATTTCTAGCATTTAGCTATCCCACTTATCTTTAAAAAATTACTCAGAGACATGCTCAGCTATATATACATATATACACTCACACACACAGCGCTCACTTGGGCATTGGCGGGAACGTGACCCAATCTGAAGAGATAAAAGTCAAGCGTGACAAGCAGCAGCAGCCAGAGCCAAAGAGTCTGACAAGCAACAACAACAACAACTGGCAACAACAACAACAAATCGTGCCACACAAATTGCCAACGCCAAAGTTCTTGATTTCACAATTAAAAGGCTCAAAACTGCGGCTAGGAAGAGGAAGACAATCTCATATTTTTATTTATTTTTTCCTTAAATTCTTGACAGCACATGAAATATATATAGACCAGCAACAACAGCAACAACAACAGCAACAGAAATGACAACAACCTCAACCAATTGCAATTGCGGCTGACTCATAACGGTTCGATTCTAGCCAAGTTTTCGTGCTGCTTGTCTCAGCTTTTGGCCAGTTGCTTTTCATAATTTTGCTTTATGCTTCGTTGCGATTTGAAGGGCCTCGTCATAGTTTTTGTCTAGAGTTTTATGATGCTGCTGCTGCTGCTGGCACGCAAAAAGTCAACTTTAATTGCAGTCTTAGTTGCAATCGGATACTTCGGCACAGTCTTGACTCTCAGTCTATGTTGCAAGCAGCTTCTCTGAATAATATATTCAAGCACGTGTTGAAATCTAGCCAGCTACATCTATACAGCATTGCTCTCGCACTGGTAGTGTCAAGGAAATGACAGCAAATTCAAGAAAATATCGCTTGAAATGGAACTGCTGGCTTCGATTGAGAGATCTATACTTGAGCTTGACAGAAGTCAGTTAAGCGAAGAATTGCTAGTAGACAGTGAAATATAGACATCTAATGTACAACAACTAAGCTAAGATTGACTCTAGGCAGAAGTTTTTCTGCTAGCAGATCACAGATTTGAGTTGAATATATTAGAGGAATAGAGGAAGTAAAGAATGTGTTCTCATTTACTCTCTTTAAAATTTCAATAGGATATATACAAATATTGCCATCCAGGCTTTATGTATTCATGGTATAGAGAGCCCTTCTATTCTTGACTCTCTCTCTCTCTCTCTCTCTGTTTCTCTCTCTCTCTCTCTTTCTCTCTCCCTCTCTTTCTCTCTCTCTCTCTCTTTCTCTCTATAAAGAGGCTCTTGTCTTCAAGTCGACGTTGAGAGAGCTGTTGTTCATTTACAACCGAACTCAGCACACAAAACTATGGAGTATAGCTAAATGAGAAATACACGTAGCCCCCATTTTTATACTTAAAGAAAAAAGAGAAGAAGAATATTCCCAACTAAAGAAAAATTAAAATAGAAGAAGAATATTCCCAACTAAAGGCAATTAAAATAGAAGAAGAATATTCCTAACTAATGGCAAATTATAATAGAAGAAGAATATTCCTAACTAATGGCAAATTATAATATCAAGCAAAGCTACAGCTAGCAAATTTCCCCATAGCTCCATAAGATATATCATAAATATAAAGATGTAAATGGCATTCTTTGCTATAAATACTCTACATGGAACTGTTCTGATATCATATATCATTTCATTTCATATCGTATATCAGTAAAAATATAAATATTCAGCTTACACCGTAAAGAGGCTAAAGACTTGTCAATTCTTTGCTATAAAGACTATATATGGAACTATACTGATATCATATTTCGTATTATATATCAACTAAAAATATTCAGCTTGGACAATAATGAGACTAAAGACTTATCAATCACTTTGCTCACCAAATACCTTAGCTATTTTCTTTATCTGGAAAATAGGTTAACACAACATACATCTACAACAACATGAAGAAAATTTGTTACATTATGAAACCGATTTAATTGTGCTCAGTGACTAAACAAATATTGAAAATAAAATACAAGCAAACAAGGCGTTCGTCTACAGTTCGAAACGAAAATCCGCTTAACAAGCTTCAGCTTTCAGCTCCAAGTAAAACTCTCACTGTTTTCAGTTAAAGAACACGGCAACAGTGAAGGGAAAGGGGCGTGTCTCTGGCACAGCATGAAAATTCAAAAGAAAACAACAACCAAAACAGCAACAACATCAAACGTAATCAAAAGTCAAACGCTGAAATACGAAATTCAGTCGAAATGATTACAAGAACATTTTACATTTGACCTTGGCCATAATTTGTTGGCGAAGCTTTTTTTTTAAGTAAATACATATATAAATATATTGTATATATATATACCTGCATACATATATGTTTTTCTACGAGACAAAAGCTGAGCGTGCGTTTGTTTTTTCAATGAGAGCTGCACACAGACACAGCATATGCACATATGTATGTAAGTGTATGTGTGCGTGCTTAATAACAATGCCATTTGTATCTTGCGGGCGTTGTTGAGGGCGTAGCAGACAGACAGAGAGAGAGAGAGAGCGAGAGAGAGAGGGAGAGACTGAGAGCGACTCATTTCGATTAATGTTCGTATAACTGAATTCCCCGCGTCTTTTGCTCGCTTTAAATAGTTTTGTAATTTAATTAATATACAAAAAATGTTTTTTTTTTTAAATGCTAATTACGCACAATACGACTGCGAGCCATAAAATGACAATGAATTTCATTTCTGGCGGTCGTTTGTTGTTGTTACTACTGTTGTTGCTACTATTATTGTTGTTGTTGTCCTCTGTAAGCATTCAAATGTCAAATAAAAAACAGTTAACTGTCATTGTCTTATGGAGTGCCCCTCGAAAACAATTGCATTGAATTGATTGATGAGTTGTTCTGCGGCTAAACGTGTTGAGCCTATATCTATATAGCTCAAGGCACTATCGCATATCAGGGCTAAGACTACCCACAGTTGGATACTTACATCTGGCAGTGCCTCGCATATTGTGCTGGCCAATACAAGCGCTATGATCGAGCCAAATATTGAGAACATTTTATGTGGTATGTATTGTGGGGATTGCTTTAAAGAACTTGGGCTGCAAAGGGAATGAAAAAGAGAGAAAAACAAAACATATTTAGTAAAATCAATTTAAATAATTGAAGGAAAAAATATGTTTAAAATATAAAATTAAAATATTTAGGATATATATGTGTATAATTAAAAAATTATAATAATTTATGTATATAAAATAAATTTTAAAAAAAATATAAAAAATTTAAAAATAATTACATACAAAATTCGTCAAATATATATGAAACAATAAATTATATTAAATTTATATATGTATAATAAATATAATAATAAAAATTTATATAATGAATTTTAAAAGAAGACTACGTAAAAAATTAGTAAAATATTTTAATAAATAAATATAAATAAATAAATATAAAAAAATAAATAAAATAAATATTTGAAACATAAATATATAAATAAAAATAAAAATAAAATATATATGAATTATCTTATAAATAGATAAAATAAATATATTAAATATTAAAAATATTTTATATATATTTTATATATATTTTATATATAGTTTATATATATTAAATAATATATAGAAGCCTTATTCTTACACCAGTCTAAATTCTTTCTCTATATCTAGCTCTATCGATTGCCAAATTTAAATTGCATCAACTGAAACCTCTCCTTAGTTCCCATTGCACGCTGTCCATTTACTTGAGCTGCCTCTTTTTTTACGCTTAAATGGTTATTATTATGCTATACTCGACTTGCATCCTCTGCTTGATGCGAAACTGTTGCAACTTTACAATTAATAATTTTGTATTTATTGTAAGCAAAAACAAAAAAAAAAATAACAAAAACTTTTCTGGCCCGTTGGCTGTAATTAATTGTTGCGTAAGGCCAAGAAGCAATACAAAAGTAAGAAACAAGCGTGTTGTTGTTGCTGTTGTTGTTGTTGTTGGCGTACATCCGTCCGGGCATAAATGCCATCGAATGCGGCTAATTGTCAATAATGATGCAGCGATGCGTGGCAAAGAGGCGGCAACAGCATCCACATCGACATGGCCAGACCTTTGACAAACCAACACTAAACAAACAAAACTGCCCAATAACAACAACAACAATGACAGCTGCTGTTGCTGTCGTTGTTGCTGTTATTGTTGCATTTTGCAACATCCACTTTTACAACAAATTGCATGACATTTGTTTTTCTGCCTGCAGCAGGCGCCGAGGGGCGAGCAGCTCCACTCTTGAGATATCAATTTTTTCGGGGCAATTTGTATGCAAATTTTGCAAGAGCTGCAAAATGCAACAGAATAAAAAAAAATAAAAAACAAAATAAATAAAAAGCGATCAAGGAGTAAAGAAAGTTTGTGGATCTTAATGACAACTGAAAAATTGAGGATTTTACTCGACAAATATATTTATTAATATTAGTATAACAAATTATAAAATTATATTAGCTTCTCCTTATTGGATTTAAGTTATCTTCACATTATATAAAACTATATGAAAAATAAATACATATATTTGATGTATTTAGTTTTTATATATTTTATTTATTTTAGTATATTTCAACATTTTATTTGACAACTATATTATTATATTATTGTACTCCTATTTAATTTTCATTAAATATTTCTTATATATTATTAATAATAAAAAAAAAAAACAATATATATATAATAATAACATATACTAATTATTATTATTTTTTATTTTAATAATTGAATCTATTTAATTTTTTATGATTTTATTTAAAACTTTTTTTTTATGTATTTTGTTTTATTTATTTTTTATTATTTATCTTGATTTTTTATTTTGTATTTTTTTGTTTTTTGCTCTCTTTTTGTTTTATTTTTTAAAAATATGTTTTATTATTTATAGAACAGACAGTCCCAAATATAGCTAAAAATATAGAAACAGTATGGCCAAATTATCTAAATGGAAAACTGAAATCGTTTATTTTTATGCAGACGAAGAACACATTCTTTACATATATAGCGCGTGAAATTCAAGACATTGCCATAGTTTTTCCTTACGACGAGCAAACAAACACATGCTCATACCAGCATCTGTAGCTGAACCCATTCACCAAAAAAAACCTAAGAAAAAACCTTAACAGTTCCATTTACACACATCGCCCATACGTATACATAGATCAGAAAGTGAAATGTAGCAAACCATTTAATTGTGAATTATGGGCACTTATTTAGAAATTGTTGCCGGCAATAGTTGTTGCCATTTTCACGTTTGCATGGGCGTGCAGCAGTGAAAGAAACGAAAGACATGCTCGCTTCGAGGGCGTGCATTTTGCGTCGAAATGTGTTGAGATTTAAATGGGTTTTCCACTCGACAACGGACGTTTAGAAGGGGCATGTCTGGGAGCAGCCCACGAGCAGAGACCAGCCTGCCAATTAGTCCACTTATCGAATGAAGACATTAGTGGGTCACCCGAGGGTTAATGGCCAACGTGCAGACGTAATTAGTGCATATTAAGCGATACAATATCAAAAGACTTAGGCAACGAACTTGACTTCACATTTTATATAACAGTTTGGCTGAAATTATGGGCATATATATTTTAATACAACTAACTAATGTTTTGAAGTTTTAAATTTATAAATTTTAATGAGAATAAATGGATATACAATTTTTTATATTTTTTTTTTATAATTGTATTATTAATGATGCACTTAAATCTCTGCTTTATATGGAAGAACTTTTGAGTAAACTCCTTTTGCTAATCCTTTCTATTTCTATTAACTAATAATATCCATCATTTTTATGACTATATACTTTATACTAAAACAAATTATTAAAACATAAAAACTAATGTCTAACAAATGATTTATTTCACTTTCAAGTCATAAAAGAAGAATGATTCCCCGCTTTTTACATACTTTTGTGATTAACAGCAGAGCTGAATCTAAGTCTTTGTCAAGTTCACTTGGCTATTAGCCCACGGGGCAAATGGCCCTCGGGTCCCCGGCTAAGTTCAAAGCCACCAGCTCAGCTCTAAACGGGTAAACAACTCGCGGCTGCCAAATATCGTGAATAACCTTGGGCAAGACTTTCACCTGACAGCGACAGAAAACAAGAAAGAAGAAAAAAACGAAACAATAGAAAAATAAAAATGAAACATCATCAAAACGAAATTAATTCATCAAGGTGTCAAATTATGACGAATTCGTGTTCGAATGTCAACGAAAAACAATTAATTAGAAATCAACTGTGGAAATAAATGCCCTGGACTCAGCAAGACAATAAGAGATAAAGAGAGAGAGAAGATAATAAAAGAAAAGAAAAGTAATTAAAACGTTTGTTACAACAATATTAGAAACTATGGCTAATCGCATTGAAATTGATTCCAGCTCTATAAGACATCGCAAATTTATGATTAAGGCATATGCGGACTGATTAGTGATACCCTGTATTAAGTAATTGAGGAGGGTATATTTAAAATATGTGTAATATACCGTATATTTGTGAATAAGGCATGATCAATGATACCCTGTATTAAGAAACTGAAGAGGTTATATTTAACGTATATACCGTATATTTGTGATTAATGAATAATTAATAAATGAATAGTGTATTGAGTAATAAAGGATGATATACTTTATATATATGTATGTAATATACGGACTGATCAATAATAAAGGGTTGATCAAAAATACCCTGTCTCGTTAATAAAATATAAAAATGTTTACAAAAAAAAAATAAATATAATAAATAAATAAAAAAAAATACCCTGTATTTAAATATACATTTAAAATAACATTTTTATATAAATTTATTAATAAATAGAATCGTGTTTAATTCGTTTTGATTTGCATTTTTATAGTCTATAAATCAAATAATAAAAATACCCTATTTGAATTTAATATATGAAAAATTATTGTCTAGTGCATAACAGTTGATTTTTTATTAGCTCAAAGTCGTGTTAATATACCACTCTATAAATAGCCCTATATACGCCCTATATATGCTATATATGCTATAAATATAATACACATATGCAAGTTATTGAATACTTGCAATGAAACTTCCACTTAAACCACCTCATCATTATCTTTATCCAGGGTATATAACGACCACACATATATCTATTGAACGCTCCCAAATGTGACAAGCTTACAGTTTTGGTACGTTATCGCACACTTGTGCTTTGCATAAATTTATAGCCGCTACAGTTATGCGACAAACAAATCGGAAAGTCATATTCAGACATATAAAAACAAACGGAATCAAAGCGCATATATTAACCAAATATATACATATATAGATGTATATTTATATATATATATATATATATGTATTATGCATATTATCTTGGGCTGGCTATTTTTGTCAAACTCGATATTTGACGTTTGCATAATTAAGGTCGATTAGGGTCAGTTTTTTGTATGATGCTCAAGCAGCAGCTCAAGGTTATGGTTATGGCAATGCATTTGCGCAGAGAACTTGCCCAATAACAAATCAGATCTCAGATCTATATGCCATATAAAACCTATATACATACTATGTATGTATGTATTTGTATGTATGCATGTATCATTTGCTATGTGCATGCGTTTTTATTGGCTCTGTGGCATCGCGTGCATGGCCAACAGTATGGATTATGTAATCGACATCAAACGGCAACAGTTTTTCACAGTTCGCACTGTTTGCCGTGGCAATTAAGCTTTGTGGCCAATTTAAGAGCCGTCACCAAAACAGAAGCGCTAAGAAAGCCGAACAGTTAAAACGCTTTTGGGCCACAATTCAAGCATTGTTACTGTCTCTGTCTATATATATATGTGTGGAATTATGCCAAAAGGCATTGAAAGAAACATTTTTTTTTTTTTAAGAAAGCCGCAACTAGCTTGCATGCAATTGTTGAGGGGGGTCGCCAAAGACGCGAGCGAAAGAAAGAAAAAAATATAAAGCAAGTTGCATTGTCAGCTTCCGCATAATTATGCCGACACAGACACTTGCCATACATATTTAACAGAGTGAGCGTCTGTCTAGTCTGTCTCGCTCTCTTTCTCTCTCTCTCACACTCTCCTTTTGCCAATGCATTTTGTCTGTTTATGGGAATTTTTTTTTGTTGGTTTTTTTCGCTTACATTTTAAACAGTCGCTCTTAACTGCCTATGATCATAAAACCCTCATAGTAGAGTGTATTATAATTTTATCGTTAAATATGTAACGCATTGGCAGGTCAGCGCAGGCCAAATGCTGGCTTTTAAATTATATAAAGCTAAGCTCACAATTGTTAAACAAGTATTTTGTTTTCTTTGAAATTTTGCTTTAGCTAATTTTACTATTATATGTTTTATGAATATATTATATATAAGTATTTAGCTGTCTTTAGCATATATATAGTTGACTTGTGCAATAGTATGAAAAGTGTGTGCGTTTTTTAGGCTATTAGGCTAGACTTCTTCTTCTTCTTCTTCCCAGCTAATCTCTTTAGGTAACTTAATATGAGTTCACTTCACAATTTAATTGAGTTTAATTGGCATTAGAGAGGCAATTATATATATATATTAATTAAATATGTTGATATGCATATGTATATCTATATAAATAAAATATATAACAATTAAAAATGAAATTTATAATACATGCATTTCAGATTTAATGTTTATGCATCAAAGAGGCAAATATAATTTTTTTTTTAAATATGTTGGATGTCTGTTTCTTATATGCATAAAACATATATACAATATACATATGTATATGAACATTTAGAACAAAAAAATAAATAAAATAAAAGAAATAAAATAAGTAGTAAGGGAAATTTAGTTTGATTTTTATATAAACTTCAAATGTTTTCAGAAATGTAAAAAATATAATTGATAAAATATATATAATATAATATATAAATATATATGATAAATATAAATAAATATATATAATATAATATAATATATATTATATATATTTTATCAATTATATTTTTTACATTTCTGAAAACATTTAAAGTTTATATAAAAATCAAACTAAATTTCCCTTACTACTTTTGTTAAATTTTTACTAGTTTCTATATATTTTTATTTGCTACATATTTTATTACTACATTTATTAATTAATAATAATTAATATATTTATTAAATACTAATAATTTGTTTATTTATTAATTACTAATAATTAATACATTTATTGTTTACTAATAATTACTATATACAATTTTACTGGGCTTCTCAATACAATTTATCTTCAATAGTTTCTGTAATATTAAACCAGCTCTACAAGAAGTTTCTTTCAGAAAGCTGTAGCAATAACCAATTTTAAATTCCTACGAGTACTATATATGAAATATGTATAATACAATTTAATACAGTATCCTGCTAAAAAAATTCTATCCGCTTGAAAAAATTTATTCTCGACAATTCTGTATTTTATTTTTAGGTAAATCGAAAAAAACTCAGCCGAATTATCGTTCGAATTATCGGTTCTCAACTGTATTAGATATTTGATATTTATATATATGACATATTTAATCGAGCTCTTCATCAGTTTGCAGACTCAGCAACTTCTCCATCACCAAAAAATCTCTCGTCTCTTAAGAGTTAATCTTGAATAAAGCTAATCTAAGCAACTCTATTGTAAGCAAGTGTATTGAAAATTCGAGCTAGCCTCCCGTCTCATTGATCTCATTGTTTACTCTTTCTTGGCAGTGGCTTTCTTTGGCAATTTGCTGACACAACAGCCCCAGCAGCGCATCAAACTGAGGGCGTCAGCGTTTTAACATAATTGACATTGACAGCCGAGCAACGATGTTCGGCCAAAATAAAACTGACGTTGCTCAGCCAGCTAGCCAGCCAGCCAGCTGCCATCTGGCGAGTGAAGACGTCTGTTCGCTGATATCATTGCCGGCTTTATCTACACACACACACACACACAGACAGCTGTGCATTGTGCCTAGTTATGCAGTTTGCTTGATAATGAACTTATTTCAGTGATAAATGCCAAGCTGTGCAAAATGATTAGGGCAGGTCTCAGGGCCTGAAGTGGCCAACGGCCAATAGCCAACGGCTAACGGGCAATGGCGGACAGCCGACAACAGGGCGCATGAGTAATGAATTTCTGTTGTTTTTTAGGGCTGTGCTATGGGTTAGGTAATGACGATTATGAGTGCAGCTCTTTTATTTTTGTTTTTGTTTTTGTTTTGGTTTTGGTTTTTAGCTCAACACACATCGTATGACGGGCGCTTTATGGTATTTATTATATAATGTGCATCGCAATTGAATACTGTAATCATTGGCTCATTGAAACAGCAATGATGATAGCGCTGATGCCGATGATGATCATGAGCATGCTCATGATGATGGATAAAAGTAATACCCAAAGCGAAACACCTAAATCTCTTATGTAATAATTCTTCCTTTCAAATAAATTTAAATGATATGTTTGTGAAATATTTATACACATATACATATACATACATATATGAGACCTTTTAAATCGTTAACAACACACTTTTCGCATGGTTAGCCTGTTAAAGAGCCGCACATTAAATGCAACTCTCCTGAGCCTAACGCGCACCCCAAACCGCATGCCCAAACATGAATAACCAAACTCCCACACAAATCACAATATAATCTACTGTGTAGCATAACAAAGTGACATAACAAAGTTCAACTGTTGGCGTTTTGCAAAAAAAAACAAAAAAAAAAAAAATTCAGAAAAAGTCAGCAAAACAAACCGAAAAGAAATAGAAAAAAAAATCAGCGCAGCAACCCAAAAGCCAACAAAAGATAATAAATTTGATTTCAAAGTTGAAATGTTGCAAGTTGCAGCAGCGCCACGGCGACAACGCTGACGGAAAGGATTACGTAAAACGTCTGCGACCTGAACTCTTTGCATTTGCTCAACATTTCGTATCAGCTGCAATTTGTCAGAGTGTGTGTGCGTGTGTGTGTGTGTGTAAAAGGGCGAGCGAATCTTTTTTCTATTGTTTATAGACGAAACAATAGAGTTGGGAACTTGTACCTTGAATGTGTGTTGAAAAGCCGCCGACAGCAAATGAAACCCAAAAACAGCTGTGCTAATGCCTTCGCCTAGCAGGTTACCAAAAAATATGGGAAACAACAACAACAAAAACAAGGAGAAGAGGCAGCTGCTGAGATGCGTTAAAAATTTTGTTTTTAAATTTCTCTAATTGACGAAATCAACAAATAATTTGTGATGATTAGCTTAAGCTAAAAATATAATGTATAATGTGTGACAAGTAAAAGGAAGTGAATAAGTGGGCGCATTTGTGGCCGTTATACAAATAATAAAAATCAAAATTATATGAAACACATATGAGTATATATGCGAAATTTGGAAACTCCAGCTTTAAAGATGCTGAAGATATCATTTTATTATCTAATTGTTAGACTTGCGTTCGATACACTCTAAGCTAAATCAGCTCAGCTTATCGCCCTAATCTATAATATATATATACTTTATCGGTTCTGCCACGCCTCCTTCTGCCTGTAATATGCATTCCAGGAAACTATTATAACTTGATATGCCATTTCCATTAAGTTGAGGGTATGCAAATATTGATATAATATATACAATGTTTTAGAGCTTAACAAAAATTATATTTAGAATATTTAATAATGTGTATACATTAAAAATATAATATAATACCTCTACTAACATAGATAATAAATAATAAAGCCTCAATCCAATGCTCTAAAGCTATATACATACTAAGCGTATACGTAATATCCATATATGTATATACATATATAAAAATATATTAAAGATATAAATAGGATTTATTTACTTAATCAATATATATACTAAATAAATATTACTATTTATATTGAAGACATACATCAGATATACATATATCACAAGCTACAAACATATTGTGTATACGACGTGAGCGCCAGCAAGTTAATTAAATAAAAAAACCTCAAAAATAATAATTAAAACAAAACAAAAAAAGAAGAAATGCCAAAATTCCGACGAACCGAAATCAGTCAAAACGAAAATGCCAAAAATACAAAAATTATTTATGTATTTATAACTGGCTTAGGCCATAGAACGAGCAACAACAACAACAACAACGAGCTGCAAACAAAATTATTTCGGAATTGAAATGTTTTATTGCAGCTGCAAATGTTGTTGTTGTTGTTTTCCAGCTGCTGTTACAACATGCAACATGCAACACACATACATACGCACACACACACACACAAACAACAGCAACAACAACTTGTAGTTTGCGTGCAGCGCTGCGGTCGCCGTTGCCAGTTGGAAAAACTGTAAACCGCAAAATGAAAGTGAAATTGAAATTGAAATTGAAGAAGACGTCGACAAAGCAACAACTTGGCTAGTACAACGTGTACGCGTATAAAGCAAAGCCATCCATGTATTATGTATTTGTCTACGCTTGTTCGTTCGTAATGAGCTAACTTATTACATCTTTGACATTTGCATTTATAATTTATTAATTTTTGTTGTTTTGTTTTTTAGTTTTGCTTGATGGCAATTAAATTAATATGAAATTTGCATATTTATTATATTAAACAGGAAGTTTTTATTTTTGAATGGGCGTTTTAAATATTTTTATGCAGATTGACTGCGAGTAATCAATTAAGTAGGTAAAAGGTCTCTTAGAGACCTTAAAGCCTTGGTTTTGTATACAAATTATATACCTAAGATAAATTGATAAACAGATGCATACATGTCTAAAAAATTTATTTTTATTCAAAAATATAAATAATACAAATAATATAAATCAATAAATTTTAAAAAATTATAATGAATTTTGTCTATAAATATTTTAACGTTTTAATAAATACAAAAAACATACTTCAAAATTATTATTAAAAAAGTTACAATAATATATGTTTTTAATAAAGAATTTTAATTGAAAAATAATATTTCATATATGAAAAATGATAATAAAAGTTGTTGACACCACAAAAATTATAACTTTTTATTAATTATATTTCAATATTTGATATAAAAAATCATGATAAAAAAAATTATAACTTTTTTTAATATTTAAAATATTTGATACTTAAGCCATAATTTTACAATGCCTAAAAAATTATAATAAATTTATTTAAATATTTAAAATAATTATATAAAATAAATAGTTATATAAACTATATTAATTTTTCTTAATTCATCAAAAATATCAAATATATATCCCAAATAAATATTTGCAACATTTTTGCGCACAACTTTTGCTACAATAAATTACTTTTCCAAATACCTTTGCCAAAAAAGATAAAAATAAAATGATGCACACATTATCAGCGGTGAATTACGCTGGAAAACTATTTATGAAATGATAAAGAAGAAGCAGAAAAAAAATGCAATTAAATAAAATACAAACACAAACAAACTCACGCACAGGCAGACACAACAAAAGTTGAACGGATAGGCGACTGCCGGACACAGAGACAAACAAACAGGTTACTCGGGTTTCTTCTTCGGTGTCAATGAAACAACAACAACAATAACAACAACAATAACAGCAACAGCAACGCCAACAACAATAAATAAAAGATGAATTAAACAAAACAAAAATAAAAAATATAATAAAAGTGAACACTGTCTCGCTGATGAACGAGCTGCAAACACAGCTACGCCACAAGGCCTAAAACAGAATTTGAATTCGGCGAGCTGCAAACAAAGCGAAATCCAACTCGCATTTGCCTCACAATCAACAAATGAATGGTCTAAGGGCTGGCTAGCCATAGAATTCGAGTGCATAGAAAGTTGCAAATCTACTGTTACGAATTGTCTCGATTGGAAGCTAGCCGATCGATATGCATACTACAAGCCAAAAAAAGCTAACTCACTAAGCAGCAGCAGCAGCAACAGCAGCAGCAGCTGAAAGCTTTCAGTGCTCACTCCCTATCTCTCTCTCTCGCTCTCTCTCTGTCTGGCTGCCTGTCTTTCTCTCTGCTTTGTTGCAATACAAGCTGCAATAATTGCAACAATGGCAGGCGAAGAGAGCTGAGTAAAACGTATCGAGCAATAATAACTGTAGCAATATTACAAAATCAACAACAACAACAACGACTACTACTACTACTGCTACAACAACAGCAACAATGAGATAATAACGCATACAACAACTACAACAAGCAGTGGAAAAGTCGCTTTAAAATGCATTCACAACTAGCAAACGAAATCAAAATCAAAACAACTAAGAACATTGCAATCGGGCGTTACCGACTACAGAATAGGCATTCAGGGCTCAAAGAGATTGATTTTCCGATTTGCCACGCCCTTAGCTAATATACAAATATGTAAATAAATATTTATAATATAAATTTCTAAAGTTCAGCTCTGTAGCACTACTGAGATACCGGGAAATGCATTTGCCACGCCTCTAGCAGGCGGATCCGGAAAAGCCTAACACTTTATAATTCAAGGTACAAAATTTCAAATTTATCTAGCTTCAATAATATAAGACATTGCACAAAATAAATATACCTATTAGACTTTCTCGAATAGGTATAAAAAATAATAACTAAAATAAAATCAATTCAATTACGTACTGCATGGCAAGCCCACTTTTTGAATAGAGTCAAATTTTGAGCTAATATTATTTTTGAAATATTATGCATGTATGACTATTACCTCTGTTTACTGCGGCAATTAACAGGTTGATAAAATCTTATAATTTGATGGTATAAAACGTGTTAAAGGCTTTAATTAAACAAACTTGTCCGCAAATTAGTAAAAGCCAACGAAATGCGTTCGTTAGCCAACATCTTCAATAGATTGATCAACTTTTTTATTATTATTGAATTTTAGGCTCAGCCCGAAGATGGGGCAGACATGCTGTCTCTAAGAACCGCCAGGCACCAGTCAGAATTTTGGTTAACAACAAGAAATCATGTGACAGACAATTTTAGGAATTGAAAGCAAGCATATTTCTATTTGTTTAATAGAGAGATTTACTTCTTAGTATTGACTTTAACTCGATTGACAAAATATGATTTTTGCCTATTTATTTTTAATAACTCAAACTATAAATAAATAATTCATAAAGTTAAAAAAACGAAAATATTATTTAATTTCTACATAAAAATAAATAATATTTCGAAAATATTAGCTAAATACGTATGCATATTAACAAAACTTAATGAAATAAAAACATATGTATATATATAAAAAAAAAAACAATATAAATATAAAATACTCCTACAAAAATTAAAAATAAATTTTAAATAATCCTAACTTAGTTCATTTTGAGTTTAGAGCTTACCCAAGTCCAAATGATGTCCAATTTCTGGACCGTTGAAATTCTTTTTCCGGGAATGAATGATCAAATTTTATACAGCACTCTCATACACGTTTGCGATGGACTTGATGCGATTCTGGGTGTGTTGAATGTGTGTGTGTTTGTGTGTATGTTACCGTTGCGAATATACCGTTACACGTTAACGACTGCGCCTGCGCCGTGTGCTTAGCTTCTAGCTCTGGCTCTGGCTCTAGCTCGAACTCGACGATAACGATAACGATAACGAGACGCGCGCCGATAACTGTTAGCTGATAGCTGCTAACTGATAACTGATAACTGTTGAACAGCCGCAGATCATCAGATGGCAGAAGACACTAAGAATATATAACACACACACAGAGAAGAACCAGAAGAACACAGAACCCACACAACACGAACGGAAAGAAAGACGAACAGCGATTAAACTGCAAGCAGGCAGTGCGCTAAGATTAAATACGGCGTGAAATTTGCTTGGCAGACGACTTTTGCTGTTGTTGTTGTGGTTGTTGTTGTTAACGAAATTTATTTTTCACTCATTCCATTTCATTGTGATCGTAATTGTGATTCTGATGATTGTATTGCTTTTATTATTTCTTAACCTTCTCTCTGGGGGCTCAGAACACGAAAAAACATAAACAATAAAAAACGCGCGGCGCAGCAGCAGCAGCAGCGGCAGCAGCAACGGAAAAAAATGGCAGACTGTCCGACTGTTGGGTGCGAGAGAGATGGAAATTAAAATGGAGATTACTCGAAAGGCAGATTCACTTTTTTTCTCTTTTTCTTTTGATTTTTTGCCTTTTGCTTTTGTTTTGCGATTACGAAAAACGGAGAGTTGAGAGATTGCGAATTGAGCTTAATTCAAGTTGAGCTGTAGCTGCTGCCTTTTATTTTTATTTTATTTTTTTTTGCTGGTGTTGGGGGGGTTGTTGCTGCTGTTGTTGTTGTTGTTGTTGTGTTTACACTTTGAGCGCTGCGCTCGGCCACTGCACTGGATAGAACTTAGAGGCTGGGGCTTACATAAGCGGAGCGCTCTTCGATTGGTTTTTGCTTTGTTGTATTGAAATTTTGAAAAATTTTGATAGTTGGCTTTATTTTAGTTTGTATCGCGTCTGCGTACCGTATTTTGTGGCCGTCTACGGAAACTGGTCGGCGCACACTAAAGTTAACGTTCGCTTGGGCAGCGCGGCGCAGTCCAAAAAATATAGCGCACGATGATCGGGCCAGCGACGGCAACAACAATAAAAGCTGACGACGCGACGGCGCAAGCGAGACAGACAGACAACAACAGCTACGGCTACAACTACAACTACAGCAGGCAACAGCTTCAGAAACAGCTACAAAGCCAAGAGCTGAGCTTTGGCCCGTTGTCTTGTGCCCAAAGCTAGTCGCTGGCTTCAAGCCAAAGCCACACAGCTAAAGTTGCCTTGAAAGCTTCCAATGAAAGCGAAAACGAAAACGATAGCAACAACAAAAGCAAAAGCAACACCAACAACAACAGCAGCGAAATAACACTTGCATTTTTCATAGTCAGCAAGCATGAGTAAGCTTTTGAGTGGAAGTTGTGAGTGGAATTTGTGAGTGTAAGCATGAGTTAGTTATGACTCTCTCTCTCTCTCTCTCTCTCTCTCTCTCTCATTTGCTCTCTCACACTCCCTCTCTCTGTGCGTTGAATGACTTTTCGAGTGCATTTCTGTTGTTGAAATGCGTTTGATTAATGTTGTAAAGATTTGTTTTAATTTATCTTCTGCCTACAATCTTCGCATCAATACATTACTCACATGCAAATCTCCAGGCACAAAACAGACATTGTTTAATTGTTGAGTTAATGAAAAAATCAAATTAAAATTAATTCGAAATGTGTCATTAAGGCATCGACAGCATTGCACATTCTTATCAGGAAGCTGCTGAATGATAGGCCAACATGTGTTTCAGGCCAAAAGAGAACTTGGCTAGCCAACGACAATGCAGAATATTTGTTTCATCAAACTATTCGTAGCACTTCCACATATGGCCAAGTTCAATGTCTATAGCCAATATGCAAATGCGTACCCCAATTAAGAGGTAAATTGTTCCAGATTTCAAAACGATCAAACGATTGGTGGGTGCGTACAGTGAACTCTCGGGTACGTAAGACCGGCAGTTGTTTGACGTCTGGTCAACTGCTCGATTGGGTGAAACGGCAATGAACGAAGCTGCTCAAAAAAGGGTATTCAATATTGTAATCCATATGGATGACTCAACGTCAGTCAGAGTAAGAGACAGAGAGAGAGAGAGCGAGTGTGAGAGTGAGAGGAAGAGCGTGCATGTGAATGAGAGTCCGTATGACCCCATTTGCCATTTCAGCTCGAAATTCGAATGCAATCAAATGTTATATAAACGAATTAGATTGATATCATCAACGTATCGGTGTCATTACACGTGTTGCCTGGCAGCACAGCGACATTTAGCTCCAGCTGCGATAGAAAATCTATTAATGAGCTGCGAATATTTTTTCTTCTCTCTCTCTCCATGTGCCTTGTCTGTTGTAGCTCCAGCTGTGGCTGCTGCTGCTGCTGCTGCTGTGGCTGTGGCTGCCCCGACTGCAACAGGTTTCATTTGCCACCGTTTGTCTCCCCCAGTTAATGCCATTATTTTTATGTGAATTTCGTGTTAATTGCTTTGCATTTGTTTACATTGTCTTGAATCTGTTGTGTTTATCGACGCTTTGCGCTGCTTTCTCACAGCCGAAATGCCAGCGCATTGGCATTACATTTAATTATTGACTTAATTCCTGTCTACCCCCCGCTGAACGACAATTTCATAAATTCGGCAATCATTTGAAACGTTTTGTTCTTTATTTGACGGCGAGTTAAGTGACATATAGAAAACTAATTCCAATGCAATTTCAATTTAGTTTATCAAATTAAGTTTATCCAGCTTTAGTTTAGAAAATTATTTTATATTCAAGTTGAACTTAGTTCCATTTCCTTAGTGGATTCCTTCTGCTCAAGCCAAATCGAATTTGAATTTATTTTCCAGCCATTAATAAGCCAAAAATTCTGTCTCACATTAATTCACGTCTGTGGAAAAGGTCAATGTCATTGGCCTGCTGCTGCGTTGCATGCCCCAAGCCCCGACAAGAAGTTCAATTCGTCATATTCAATTTATCATTTTCTAGGCAACGTGCAATCGTTAATGGTAAATAGACGTTTTATGAGGCGTTAAAGTGTCGTAAAGCATTATATGAGGGCAACATGAATATATATGCACATAAATCTTTTCCAATTTCTGTGAAAGAAAACATGAAGAAACAAAGAAAATCCATAAACATTTGCATAATTTTCAGTTTTTCGATTTAAAAAGTTGGGAATCGAAGCAACAAACAACAACAACAACAATGAAATTAACTAAATCCGCCAACCACATTTACGAAATTGTCAACGGCTACAAACTTGGCTCATTTGAATGATGTAATAAAAAAAAAATATATGCATATGAAACACTGCAACTAATCAGGTTTCAACAAAAACCCAAAAACTTTAAACAAAATTGTAACAAATGGAAATATGAATATAAAATTAACCTAAATTATGGCCCAACTGAAGAAATGTGAATAAATTTCATAAAAAAAAAAAATAAAATAAATAATACAGTTGGAAATAAACGAAAAATCGAATTCAAATTATATTATATTATAAGCATTATTGCCATTATTATGTCGTACGAACTGGCTACCAGTTGTCCCAATCCCAGCGGACGGGCCGCAGCACACACCAGAAACCGTTGCGGTTGCGAGCCACCGTACGGAATCTGACCCATAAATTGGGTCTCTCACTCGCTCTCTCGCTCACTCGCTCTCTCGCTCACTCACTCACTCACTCGCTCATTCGGTGTTCATTGCAAGCGCGCAGCCCGTTGGCCACGTTTAGTGTTTCAAGCCAATAATCTATAAATATTCATAAGTCCGCGAGACAAGTCGAGACGAGGCGGCTGCGGCTGCGGCGCTCCTGCCTGGCGAAAGGAAAACACGCTCTAGATTATTGACTAGCACAGCTCGGGCCCATTAGATGCAACACTCTCAAGTGCTCAACGGAGCTTCATTAAAATACAAAAATAATTGTGAAATTGTACAGAGAAAAAGAAAAGACTGCAGTCTTTAGTTGAAGAGTTGTGGAACTTATCTGGCTGAGATCAGTGAGAAATGAGAGTTGGAAATGGCTGGAGTACTAAGCTGCCTTGGGAATGCTCTTAAGGTAAAGTATGTATTAAAAGTAATGTGAATAAATTTTGCCTTCAATTACATTTGGTATAATACAATATATATATTTTTTAATAAAAAAAAAATATATAATTGAAAATATATAATAATAATAAATATATAAATAATAATAAATAGATGTAAATTAATATATTTTCAATAAAAAATAAATATAACAATAAAAAAATATTTTAAATAAACAAACTTTGTACATAAAAGAATTTCTGGCTGAAGAAAATCTACAGAAAAAGATTTAAAATCATTAAAATATCAAATTACAATACAATTTTGTAAGACATTCAGTTAATTATCATCTCATTCGTTTCAACGATTAATTAATTATTATGGAAATTGATATACGGAAGCTACTTCCTGCACAGCAACAAATCAGAAAATTTAAATACAGACTGCAGCGCACAAATCTGAATCATAGCCAAATGAAGGCAACGGAGGGTGGCAGCGGAGGCGACAGAGGGGGCGGGGACGTTGCTGCTGTCACTCAAGTGAAAATCAATTTATTAAAAAAGCACAAAATACACACAATTTGTGTTAAACTAAGCAAACGATTTGTCATTGCCGAACGGCTGATTAATTGTTCGATAGCAAAACAAAAGACTGAAGCAACGAACTTGCAGCATGCGCACTCTGCGGCTTGCAACTCAGATGAATGGAGATGAACGGAGATCGGCGGTTGCTGTCCAGAAAATGCCAACAATTTGAATGCAATTAGCACACAATTATTCAGTATTAATATTAATTTAATAAAATAAAACAAAATAATCATTTGACAGGCGCGCGAGCTGAAAATATATTTATAAATAATGGAAAAATATATTATATTATATTATTATTATATTATGTATAGCATAATTGATATATATTATGCATGTATAGTATTTAGAGGTCTTTTCTATCAAAAGCTATAATCTTTCTATATTCTTTGGCTTATATTTGAGTTGTGCTAAAAAAAAACTCAATACAATTTTTGGCTAAAAGCCGAAATTATTGACCATAATTATATATTTATTAGAGCAGAAAAATTTCAAATTAAATTGAATTCCTGGTAAGCCAAAAGTTGTGTGTTTGCATATATATATCCGAAGTAGCTAATACTCTACTACAAAATATTGCGACTTTTTATTTATTTATTTTTTTTTTTTAATTGATTATAAATTTGGCCGGACTGTAAAAAAAATTACCCCCATCCGGCCGGTGATATTTATAAAAATATTCTGTACTCTTTGTAGGCTGTTTAATTATAGTTTAATTGCCTCTCGATTTGTCAACATCTTTTCAAATAAAATAAAGTAATAAATTTCTATTATTTTATTTAAATTATTTTATTTCACTTTTTTAATATTTATACATAAATACATATATTTTTCCTTTCTCTAATTTCTCAAAATAGATCTATGTAAGCTTAACCAGTTACAGAGTATTTTGTAATATTTCTTAAATATTCCTTACTGTAGTAGAACCTATCCAAATTCAAATTCGAAAAATTTCCTAAGCAACTGCAGCCCGTAGGACAAATGCTGTGTCGCTCTGAAGTCGGTCATTCTTATGCTTACATATGTTTACCAAGTGTGTGTGTAGAGCCGACGTTGATGTGGCTTGACGTGCGTCGGCTACTAAACCCAGCTCAGTGTAAAGTCAATAACTTTTGTGCGTGAAGTTCCTTAGCCTTTGGCTTTGACTGTTGTGGCTTTGGTTGTTTTGATGCCTTACTTCATTTGAATTTGGGTTAATCAGCGATAAAGCGCTCATCGACGTCCCAAAAAACAAAATGAAAAATACAAATAAAAAAAAACTGTGCGAAAATTACTTATGAGCAAGCGTAAAATGAAATATATATAAATATAGTATGTAGTATGTAGTATAGTATATATATTCATTGTAAGCAAAACTTATTATAAATGGGCTTTTTGTCTTTGGCTGCTAATTGCCACTCATTAATTTGCATGCGATATTAATTGCCAACACTTGTGCATTGTTGAGCCATGAGTGCTGTTGTTGTTGTTGTTGTTGTTGCTGATTTGTCGATGAGCATTATTACTTCCTAGGCAATCGGCCTGTCACTGGAGACTCAATAACATGAGATAACATAACATTTTCAGCGGTATCCCACAAATCAGTTTTGGAGTTCAAGTTTTTGCAATTGACCCATAAATTCATTATGCATGCATAAAAAAAAATACAATATATATATATACAAATATGGTAATTGAATATATAATGTGAATATATAATATATTTATATATATCTTGCCTTTTGTAATTATGTTTGGCGCGTCAGCCTTTGAGGTTTGCGATTTCCGTCAACATCTTTCAGTTATTAGACACAATTACAATCAATTTTCGTTTCAGTTTCAATGGGGCGCACGCAGCTCTTATTGGCCGGCTGGGCATCGGCTGAAAAGGTCTTTGATTTCAATACACTTGATGGGTTTTTAATGCCTGCCCAAATGTCATGACCGAGCATTTGCAGGGTCGCGCCCAGCTAACTGTAAAGGCTAATAAGCCATGTGAATACGAAAGGTTTTGGCTGACCTTTGAGGTTCAGTTCATTTGAAATTTGAAAATGTCCATATTAATGTCAAGTTCGAAAAGTTTCCAGAATTTATGGCCATATGAAAAGGCACCTGGTTTCGTGACCCACATGCACGTGCCGAGCGCCTTAATAAAAACATCAATAAAATCAACCATAATAATAACATTAACATTAATATAGCACTGCAACACAAATTACAAATATATACACATATATTCTTATATATATCTGTAATATATATTGATTTGAATTCACGTTATTTCGTTGTCTTTCGAGTTCACAACTGAAACACATGTAATTCTCCATTTAGTTTATGGCCCTGTCAATGCATCCAATTATAATTATTCGATTTATTGAAAGCGTTTACGTACACACATTTATTTATATCATATTCATATTATAATTTAATTATTATTGAAATGCGCTCGCTTATTTATTATTCGGTCAGCGTGAAGAACACTTTCAGCGAGACGCGATCCCGATGATCCAGGCTGAATGTGGCATAGATCGCATAGTCGCCCCCAGGCAGAGGTAGAAAATCGAGCGCCTTGACCGGAAATCGAAAATGCTCCACACTGAGCTCAGACTGTAAAAAAAAAAATAAAATTTAATGTATATATAAGTATATGATTTAGCTATTCTTTTATAGAAGTTTCCCATATAAATATCAAGTATACGCATGGTGAGCCTTTGCTACACTCGCACAACTCACGGGCAAGGGACACTTGTTCACATTTGTATGATTGGCGAAGCTATTGAAGACAATGTTCACAAACGGATGATTCCGTTTCTCCAGATACTCGCACATACTGCAGTGCTTGACGTCATAGAGAAAGGGCTTATAGCCGCTGGCACGCTTCAGCAGCTGAATGCGCATCTGGAAAAAGTTGCAGGCAAAGCAAAAAATAAAAAAATAAGGAAGACTGATAATAATAATTATAGAACTGTATAAATGATAAACAAATATAATAAATTTTAATTTTAAATATTTGATTAATTTAATAATCAAATAAACGCCATGAAAAAATCTTTGAAATATTGTGATTTAAATTTATTGATTTATATTGCTTAATATATTTTTTTATTTTATCATATTTTTAAATTTATATTTATATATTTTTTATATATTAAAACTATTTATTTAGTTTTTATGAATTACTATTTATTTAATTATTTTGTAATGTTTTATTTTTAGTTATTAATTTAAATTATTTATTTATTATTAATATATATATATTTTAAATTGATTACTCATTATTATTTTTTTAGTCATTTACTTGTAAATTCATTATTTATTATTTCATTTATTTATAAGTTATTATATAAATATTTTTTCATTAACTATTTACTTATTATTAATTTTTATTTTTAATTTAGATTTTATTGAAACCATTAATTTATAAAAAATAAATATATTCTATATTTATTATTTATTTTTATTTTATTTATTATTTATTTAATATATCTAATTGAACCAAGAAAAAAGTTTCCGTTAAACTTACCATAAATCATTACAACAAAAATAAAAATAAAATAAATAAAAATAGGTATCCTAACAAGCTAATATCTAGTTTTTATTTATAACAAAAAAAAAATTTGTTTTATATTAATTACTTATTTTAATTTTATTTATTATCTATTTAATATATGTATCTAATCAAACTAAAATTAAATTTGCATTAACACGAAATAGTAATTAAAGATTTAAGTAAAATAAAATAAATATAAATAATTATAAAATAAATATATTAAATTAAAGGCCCTAAGTAGGCGCACAATTCAAGCAGTAAGAGAGAAAACAAAAACGAAAATTCTGAAATGGAGAAGGCGTTTCGCCTTACACTTCAAGTCAAGGGAGAGAGTGTAGAGGTCCGCAAGTAAATTCTAATCATATATTTTGTTATCTGTAATTTATAATTTTTTGAAACGATTCTTTTTAAATATGTGTTTCTTTGGCATCGTAACGCGTTTCTTGATCATTGTCTTTGGTATACTGCTGCCGGCTCGCTACACCCACAATGCGCTTGGCAAGGACGAATTGAACGGCTGGGCCAAATATTGGATTGTCTACGCATGCCTGGTGACCATCGAGCTATTTGGCGATACGTTCCTCCACTGGGTACCACTGTATATGGAGTCGAAGCTCTTGATTGTACTCTGGCTGGTTGTGACGGCGCCACAGGCCAGCGTCTGGGTCTTCGATTCGATTCTGAACCCATTGCTGCAGCGCTATATGCCGCGCATCGATAACTTCGTGCAGTACGGCAAGCGCAATTTGATGGCCGATTTCATGAGCTACGCCACGCAGATATGCGTCAAGTGTCTGGATGCAATATTGCCCGTGATCTCAAGACTGTGGAAGAAGCAACTGAAGGCGGTTGTCCCACGTATTCCGCAGGTGCTGGACTCGGCCACCGAGGCGAATAATCCTCCGTTTCAAGACCGGGATGCGACCAACCATAGAAATGTCTTGTATGACTCCAGTTTGAACGAAGACGAGATGGATGACACACTGCCGCTCTCATACTCAAACTCCATGGTCCCGAATCAAAGGAAACTATCGAAACTTTCGCTGCAGACAGAGCTGAATACGAAATTGAGCGATAAGCCAAATCGAGGTCACCGACGGCAGCAATACGTCCCGGAATTGCCCAACGACGACTCGAACCAATATGAAGATCCGCTCCTAGGCATGGAGGACCTGCTGAAAAGCGAACGCCATGCCATTGAAATGCAAAATCGTACAATGACCGTGCGCAAGGACAATCGTCATCGCATCTAGTTCAGAGTTTATCAGAACAGGCAAACAGCATTACGTATTTCTATAAATTCTTTGTTAGACGATCATTCACTATTCGACGTAAGATCTGGCACGGGGTGTTCGGTCCATAAATATTTGTTTTGAATCTTATCTCCTTGTTTTAAATTTAAGAGTGAAAAAAATGAGGAAAGTCCTTCCGACTAAGGTGGTTTAATAAAAAAAACTTGATTTTCAAAAAATACCTAGAAAATTATTGAGTATTATGTAAATTCTACTATGCCAAATTTGCTCTGTCAACCAATCAAACGTAACATATATTAATTACAATAATTATGTTAATTGTTATGCATTCAATTTGATCTGATCTCTATATATAAATTACTTTATTTTTAATGGTTGTGATATTTATATATTAATTGTGAATAATTAAAACAGGTAAGAAACCTCTACTCGAGACTGCTCAACCACGAGATCCCCCGAATCCTTCAAAGTACTGATATTGATTGATTTAGGCAGACTGCAGAATTCCAAATATAGAACAGCAGAAATTGCTGTCGATACCATTTAATAAATATAAAAATGAATCTCACTCTCTTTCACTCTCTCCCTCTCATTCTCATTCTCACTCTCATTCTCATTCTCATTCTCATTCTCATTCTCACTCTCACTCTCACTCTCACTCTCACTCTCACTCTCACTCTCACTCTCACTCTCACTCTCACTCTCACTCTCACTCTCACTCTCACTCTCACTCTCACTCTCACTCTCACTCTCACTCTCACTCTCACTCTCACTCTCACTCTCATTCTCATTCTCATTCTCATTCTCACTCTCTCTCTCTCTCTCACTCTCTCTCTCTCTCTCTCTCTCTCTCTCTCTCTCTCTCTCTCTCTCACTAACTCTCTCTCTCTCTCCAACTCTCTCACTGCTTACAGCAGCAGTGGGTGTTCCCATTGGCCACTTGAAGGTCGACTGCAACGGCTCTAACTGACGTAAGGCTGACGTAAGGCTTAGGCTGTGAGTGAAAGGTGCCCTATATATAGAGGGCAGCAGCTGCAGCATTTCCTCAGTCGCCCAGGCCTGGTGGGGATCAGTAGTGCAGTGAAGTAAAGTGAAGTAGAGGGAAGTGGAGTGAAGTGAAGCGAAATAAAGCGAAGTAAAGCGAATCTGAAGACTTAGAGGAAATACTTTGAGGAAATTCTTAGAGGAAATACTTTTAGGAAACACTTAAAAGAAATTCTTCGAGTAGACACTTGGAAGAAATTCTTAGCAGAAATTCTTAAACAAAACACTGAGAAGAAATGCTTAGAGGAAACAGTTAGAGAAAATTCTTAGAGGAAATACTAGAAGAATTCCAAAGGAGAAACATAGAAGAAATTCTTAAATAGAACAAAATGCTTAGAGGAAATACATTCGAGAACTTGGAAATAATCTAAAGCGCGGCGAGCTGTGTATATATGTATATATATAGATATATATGTACTATTTAATTTAATTTAATTTAATAGTTTCAATACCATTTTAGTTTTTATTTTATTTTTTTATTATTATTATATTTTATTGTTTATTTTATTTTTAATTTTTTTTTTTAATTTATTTTTTTTTTTTATTTTTTTTTTTTTAATATACACCAAAGTTTAGCTGTGTTTAAATATACAGATTTTCAGCAGTTTGTATATAATATGTGTAATCGATTTAAAATTATAATGCGGCTTTGCTTGACTGATTTGATGGAGAATATCCCACTGATAGTAGCGTAAATTTACCTAAAACATCGCGATGATCCACATAGTAATTATAATAATTTTTGTATTATAATTATAATAATAATATTGGTGTGTTTTATATTTTATGCGAGGAAATAAACATGGGCTAGATCGAGATCTCATGCTGTTCAAGCATTTATATATAATCTTATAATCTTAAAATTCCAGTTCATAATGATATTATTTGCCTGAAGTGAACTTTGTACGTTGTCCCCAAACTTATATCATATATCAGTTGATCTTACAGCTTTAACTTAGTATGAATGGTTTAACTCAAGCCCATTCCGTGAGGACAATTACTTACAGATACTATAAAGGTTTAACTGAATTTTCAATCTAGACTTACCGCAACTGGCCTTTTGGGAAACTGCAAGATCTTTACCCGCAAACTCATCTCGACAACGTCTCGCTTAACCGCATAAAGGCGACAAGTTGTGAACACGCTGATGTTGGGATCCATGCTAGAGCACTTGACATTTGTGAACTTGGCCAATCCATCGATCTGAGAAGGATGCCAATTAATGAATAATACTTAGGATGGTTTCTTTCTCTCCCCCTCTCTCTCTCTCGCTCTCGCTCGCACTTGCCTCCACTGCAGTCCAGAGCAATATCAGCTGAAACGCGATCCAAACCTGCGCCATTTGCGAAATATTTTCTGTACTATTTTATAAAATACCCTGACATATCGAATATATCCGTCCGCTCTGCTTGAATGCAAAACAACAACGAACCCAATCGTAACAATTATATAGATATTTTTGTTTTTTGTCTTTTTTTTGTTTTAGGTAAATGACCAACGTAATTGGCCATCCGCTGGTAAAAAAATTGCGGCTATCAGATGGAACATTTTTGGATACATTAAATATCGGTAAATAGCTTTTAATGAAAAGACAAATTCTAGACCAAGCGAGCTATTTCGCTAGCCTGTTTATAACAGTTAACTTAGAGCTAAGTGTATGTAGGTATATATATATGTGTGTGTGTGTGTGGAAATGTTCGTAACTAATCACTGGCCTCATCCTCATCATCATCATCATCATTCGATTCATTGGTCTCTTCATCGGTGGCTTCCGCTTCGCTTTCGCTCTCTTTGGCCTTCTTCTTCGTTGTGGCCTCACTTGATTTGCTCTTCTTTTTGGCCGGTTCGCTGCCAGCCTTTTTGCCATCATCTGAACTGGTGGAATCATCGTCCGATATGTACTCCTTGCTCTTGAAGCCACTGCCAGAGGTATTCGACTTTTTCGATGGTGTGACCTCAGAGCTGCGTTTCTTTGGTGCTTTGCTGCTGGATGTTTCTTCGTCGTCGCTAGCACCATCACCACCTGGCTTGTAGTTGCGCATCTCATCCTGATAGCGTTGCTTGTCCTTGCTGGCGAGCTCTTCCCACTTGGATCTGTCCTTCAGCTCCTTCCACATCTCACCGCCCTTCTTGGCGATTTCTGTCACCTTTATGCCCGGATTGTCGCGCTTGATCTGCTCACGCGTTTCGCTTAGCCACAGCATAAACGCTGTCGTGGGACGCTTCGGTTTGTTGCTGTCCTTCTTCTTGCTGGTCTTCTTCTATTTGGGGGGGGGATTAGAAGAATTAGAATCATTGCTTGTAATAATATTGCATTTGAATCGACTTACTGTTCGCTCCTTTTCTTTGTGCTTCTTCTCCTTTTTCTCTTTCTTTTCACGTTTCTTCTCTTTGTGCTTCTTTTTGGAGGCTCCTTCGCTGTCGCCGCCGCCACCGCCGCTGGCATCGCTGTCTTCCTCCGAGTCGCTCTGCACATTGCTGTCGTACTCCTCGGCCACATCCGATTCGTTTTCGTTGGGCTTGAAGTCCTCGTCCGTGGACTCCTCATCGGAATCGTCGCCATCATCGTCATCCTCCTCCTTCTCGCGTGCCTCGGCCTTGAGTCGTGCCAGATATGCATCCGGTTCGTTTTCATTGTCCGAATCGCCAAAGTCAACATCCTTGTAGCCGCTCTTGTCCTTGCCCATGTTGCTCACATGCAGCTTCTTCTGTGTGATGAAGTCAAACAGCTTGGCATACTCCTCCTTCTCGATGGAGGAGAAGATGTGCACAGTGCCATTCTTGAGAGTGACCTCAAAGTCAAAGGAGCGCGTCGAGCCGCCGCTACGGGCGAAATTCACTGAGCTAATCTCCTCGAAACGTATGTGCAGCGGCGGCTTGTGTATGTAGATGAAGCCGCGCTCCAACGGATACAGATAGCCGGCAGCTGCCTTGAACGAACAGCCGATGGCAGCGGTGCCGGAATGTCCAATGAAATTGCCTGGGCCTGTTATCTTGCGCCCGATCAGAACCTTCATCACCTTGCCCATGACCTCGTAGACCGGCCCGGACAGTTCCTTCTCCAGCTTGCCCTCATACTTGTCGCGCAACTCCGCCTCGCTGAAGGGCAGCTCAATGGTGGTCTCCTCGTCGGGAGCGAACAGCAGCACAAGATAATGGTAGCGCGTCTGGCCCTGTTTGATTGGCGGATCCAGCGAGAGGACAAAGAACATTTGGCGACTATCCTTGTGCGGCAACATGAACAGGCGCAGCACCGAGTCCATGGGTATTTTGTAGTCGAATGTCTTGCCGTGCAGCTGGAAGAAGGTCGAGAAGATTTTGATGTCGTACCGACCACGCGGTGTCAGAATATGTATTTCGCGGAATATGGCAATGGATTCGCCAGAGGCCGATATCACCGACGCCTTGTTCATGACATTTTGATGGAACTTTTCGACTGGATCCTCGTCCGCTGACTCTACAGCCGGTATGTGGAAACGCATTTCGAGCAGACCAACAGGGGCATCGTCGTTCTGATGAAATTCCAGTGTGACCTCATTCTTGCCGGTGACGCATTGCGACACATACGACAAGGGCACCTCAAAAATGGTTTTCGTATCCTTATCGAAGCTCAGCACGGAGCCCATGAAGCGAGCTGTGCCCCAGTTCCAGCCCTTGACACACATCTCCTTCTCCACCATTTCCTGCGAATAGGCTTCCTTGATGTACTTGCCCAGTTTCTCATGCTCGCTATCCCGAAAACCAGTGAAACGATGCAACGCACCGCTCTTTGTAAAGATACGCAGGCCCCAGGTGCCCACGAATTTTTGCGAATTGATCAGATCTATATCATCCGCGGCAATCTGCTCCACTTTGCCTGTTTTGTTGTTCTTGAAGATAATGTTTTGTTCGGTGAGCTTCAGGCGTCCAGAAGACTACATAAATAAATAATAACATTAGTGAAGTGTGAGAAAAACAAATGCCAGACAAACTTTGCCGACAATTCGCAAAACAAACATACCAAAACGCCGCGCACTTCGGCATTTATGTCGTTGTACTCCAATGTTTCAACCATTTTCCAATGTGTCCTGCACTAAATACTATGTTAAGCAAACAATAAATCAAGACAATTCGCGAAACTTCACAGAATACGCAATAAATTGCGCACGAGCGAAATGCCAAAAGCCGACTGCGCGCCCAATTTTAGGTTAGATGCTAGAGGTGGCCTTTCTCTCTTCATTCGTAGCCAGTAACGAGTATTTTAAGGTACAAGCAACAGCTGAGAATAAACACAACATTTAGGTATCTAGAAAGATCAGTGAATATTATATCGCAACGGAATTAAATGCACTAAAAATGTGTCCACATTTGAATTCATTATCAATTTTATTTAGATTATTAATATCACAATTGCAAATTTCTAATAATACCGTCAGTAGTTTTTAGTTTGCTACAAAAGATATTCAGTATTTTTTAGATAATCAATAAATCGATACATCGATAGCTTAGTGCTAACCAGCCAAAACAAAAACCTAAGCACAGCAGGAAGAACAACAATAAACGTTTTTTTCTTTAAAGCCACAGAACTAAATTAAATAAAGTCGCTATGCAGCGCGGCAAGATCTCGTTTGGCAAAATACAGCTGAACGTAAATAAGACGCCTGTTGAAACCACTAAGGAATTGCAGGATGCTGGCGGCTTCAAAAAGATGGACAAGCAACAAATGATACGGCAAATTGAAGATGTGGCTGAGGATCTAGAGAGCCAACATCTAAAAGATTTGATGGGCATCAGCAGCTTTGGCCACAAGGCAGCGAAAGTCTTCGACATCAATGAACAGATCGCCAAAGCGCGCACTGCTGCGCCTCGCGTGAAGGAACAAGAACCGAATGAGGATGACGAGGATGTGATTGGTCCGCTGCCACCAACAGCAGACACGGAGGGCCAACCACAGCAGGACAAGCCAGAGGCCAACTCGAAAAAAGATGCTAATGATAAGAAAAAACAGGCAGACGATGAGGATGATAACGACGATGACGATGGCGATTCCGATGAAGACGATGATGACAGCCTAATACGTCGCATACCCTACACACATGAGGTCCAAATGCAGCATGGATCGCGAGCCGTCTTGGCACTTGCTGGAGATCCGTCCGGCGCTCGACTTGTGTCGGGCTCCATTGACTATGATATGTGTTTCTGGGACTTTGTTGGCATGGATTCCTCCATGCGAAGCTTCCGTCAACTGCAGCCCTGTGAGAATCATCCCATACGAGGCCTTCAATACTCCGTCACCGGCGACATGATCCTCGTTATATCGGGCAATGCACAGGCCAAAATCCTCGACCGAGACGGCTTCGAGAAACTGGAATGCTGCAAGGGAGATCAATATATAAGCGACATGACTCGTACAAAGGGCCACGTGGCTCAGCTAACCTCTGGCTGCTGGCATCCATTCAACAGGGAACAGTTTCTGACCGCAGCTCTGGACGGCACTCTGCGCATCTGGCAGGGATTACGCGCCAAGGAGCAGATGCAGGTGATTAAGACCCGAGCTCAGGGCGGTCTAAGAACCAATGCATCCGCCTGTAATTTCAATCGGGATGCAACTCTCATCGCCGCTGGCTGCGTGGATGGCTCCATACAGACCTGGGACACGCGAAAGATGTTCGTAAATACGACGCACTGCGTCCGAACAGCACATCAGAAGGGCTCCGAGATTACGTCCATTGTGTTCTCATACATGGGCCAGCAGCTGGCGACGCGCAGCAATGACGAGACGATGAAGCTCTGGGACCTGAGGAACTTCAAGCAGCCGATGCACACTTGGTCGAATCTTTTCTCCCGCTACGACACGACCGACTGCTGCTTCAGTCCGGATGATCGCTTGCTGGTCACGGGCGAGTCGCTGCCCAAGGAGCAAAAGGAGGCGAATCTTTACTTCTATAGCACCCAGAGCTTTGAGGAGGTGCAACGCATACCCGTGACCAGTTCGCATGTCATCAAAACGCTGTGGCATCCCAAGCTGAATCAGCTCTTCGTCAGCTGCGGCAATGGCATCATCAAGTGCCTCTACGACGAACAGCGCAGCATACGCGGCGCCAAGCTGTGCGTGGTGAAGACGCATCGGAAGAGGCAACAAATGGAAATGGTGGGCGTGTCGCAGATTATAACACCGCATGCCCTGCCGCTGTTCCGCCAAGAGAAGACGCGCTCCTCGCGCAAAAAGATGGAAAAGGCGCGCATGGATCCGGTCAAATCGAAGCGGCCCGACTTACCCATTACCAGCGGCCAAGGCGGCCGCGTCGCCAGCTCGGGCGGCACACTCTCCTCCTATGTCATACGCAATCTGGGCCTGAGCAAGCGCGTCGACGACGACCAGGATCCTCGCGAGGCCATCCTCAAGTATGCCAAGGATGCGGCCGAGAATCCCTATTGGATTGCGCCCGCCTACAAGCAAACCCAGCCCCAGGCCATATTCTCCGAGAAGCTGCCGGCCGCAGAGGCAGCGCCAGCGGCCAAAAAGCCCAAAACGGATGCCGACCAAACCTAGCCGATGCTGGAGATTGTCTAATCAATTGATATACTTGATAAATAATATAATTAATAAACGAACGTATTAAGCCCCATCCACCATGTGCGTCCACTCGATTTTTGTAACTTTTATTTAAACATACATATTACATGAGTTCTTGGATTTGTTTATGTAATACATGTGGCATGTGTTATGTTTATTTGTTAATGTTTAATGGTATGCGCCTTGTGTATAATACTTGTACATGTGTGTCTATTTATAGTTAGTATAATTTAGATATATATTTTGGAGCCGTTGGTTAAATTTGTAGCTCAGCAAACATAACTTAAGTGCACATTGTACATCATTATTAATATATTCTTTTTGGTTTTCCATTTAAGTTACCCAAAAATGTTTCATAAATGTGCTGTACATAAGAGCTAGAGTTTAATAATAATATGAATTAGAAAATTCAATTTGAAACATATCCATTGAATATTTTATAGTAACAATATCTAAGACAGTTTGAATCATTAACGTTAATTAATATATATATATTTATGTATATATATATATATATATATATATATATATATATATATATATATATATATATATATATGTATATATATATTTACTATATAGGTTAATTCATATCAAGTTCAAAATCAAAATTTCATCTTAGGTACATTTCTGCAATTACATATATATATATTTATTTATATATATATATATATATATTTAACTAGACATTGAATTTGTTTTTAGTTTCTGGGTTTTGTTGTTCTTTCTATAGAGAAGTATGTATTTCAAAATAGCCATTTATAATCGTATACATATGTATACATATGTATAGTATATAGTACATAAAATTAACATATTTAACATTTGATTGTAATGAGGCGGATTTTCATAATATCATTCGTTACAGCATTTGTTTCTCAATTTCTCAAAGTTCATTTAATTTTAAGTTTAGTTTTTCCAAAATCCTCAAATTTTCTTTAGTTTATTTAGCTCGTGTTTTGTATTTAAAACAACTACCTTTGTATTTATATATATAAATATTCTTATTCATATGGAATTCTGTTTCAAACAAATTAATTAATTAAATGTAATTTAAGTTTATATTAATATTTTTTTTTTAGTAAATAAAATAATTTTACAATTGTAAATGTATTACATCACATTACAATAATAAATTTATTTTATTCATAATCAAAACTTTGAATTATTTGTATAAAAAATTATAGCTATGGAAAAAGTATAAATTTCAATGATTTATATAAAGTTAAAATATATATGGTATTTATTTTTTATTTTAAACTATAAATAATTTTAATTTATATACTAATATATTATACCTAACAAAAATTTATAATTTTATTTTTTAATAAAAAAAGAAATAATATAGACTTATATTTTTAATAATTTAAATTGATAAAATCATTTTTAAAATTTGCATTTATAAAATTGAATTATTTAAGTTTATTAAAATTAAAAATCTATTTTAAGGACTTTCTAATTTTTTTTAACATTAAATGTGAAATTGTAAAAACTATATATAATTTTTTAATTATAAAAAAAAATCCTAAATTATATTAAAGCATTTCAAAAATTACCTCTTAAATAAACTGTTAATTTATACATAATTTTTTCAATTACTCAAGTTTTTATTTTTAAGGATTTTCCTTAGATAAAAACTATTTATTTTCATTCAACTGATATTTCATATGTAAAATTAAATTTCAATTTTTTATGCATTTATATATTTATTTATTTATTTTTTTCTTTTACATATATTATATTTTTATTGTTTTTATATATTATAGGTACTTTATGTGTTATCGCTTTTCTTTTCAATGTGTGTGTGTGTATGTGTGTGTGATATTGGTTCCTCTAGGACTATGGTGTGTTTCTATGTTCCTTTAAATATTTTCTTCCATATGATATGATTGCGATGCAAATAAACTATAAAATGCTTATTAAATTTAATAGATTAGGCCAATAATATTTTGTGTTTTCAATTTATTTTTTTTATGCTAACTGCAACTATGTGAAAATTCGTTCGAATTGCATTTAATAAAATAAAAAAAACATTCTTTATATATGTGTATATTTATATAATATATAATCAATATGTTGATTTCATAAAGTGCTCGCTAAATATATCTCTTGAAGTTGATATTATTTTTCTAATAAAAAATAAATAAAAATAAAATAAAATCAAATTATTTGTATAAATAAGTTAATAAAGAATTTTCGCAATATATTTTAATGCTATATTTATTTTGTTTTGAATAAATTTAATAATAAGCAAAAAAGTATTGCTTCATGTATATATTCTATGAATCTCCAATATAAAATATATTCATTCATTCATTTGCTAAATATTTTCTTGGTAGTTGTTAATATGTATATGGCATATATTTATATGTATGTATGTTTGTTTTCTGTTTGTTATTTATGTATGTATGTTTCAAGCACCAAAACCCATAATAAAGCAATGCATTTAGCAATTTATATATTGCAGGCCAATGTCCAAGATATGTTTTCGGTTATACATATATATATATATATACATCATATATATATATATATTGTTCAATCTGTGCTGCTGTGTCCATGACTATGTGAGCATGTAACTGTGATGGTTCTCTTTATGGTATGCGAGGATTGTTTGTTATGTGGGAAGTCAGGAGCTCAGTTAGGTTAACTCTGGCCTTTTTTTTTTGTTTACTGTGCAAACGGATTGTGCGGATTGGCGCCGGGTATGTCCAGATTGCCGCCAGTTGTCTGATAGGTGCCATAGGGTCCGCCATTCGGATTCATTTCATTCAGACGCGTATTGGACAGAGCGCGAGGTATTGGATTGCTGGGCACGCCATGTGGCGCCAAATGGGAAGTCTCCTCGGCCACCTGAGTGAAAGAAAAGAAAGATTATTAAGAGAACATATATGTAGATACCCATGTATATATAGATATTCACCTGATGCGGATCCTCGGTAACGGGTATTTCCGATATGAAGCCCTGCTCCTTGCGATAGAAATTGATGAAGATGAACAGGCCGAGCACAAAGAGACAGGCAATGCCATACCAACGGAAGGTAGCAGTAGTACCGTAATAGGTGACAAACATGCCGCCAATGATGGCGCCGCAGCCGCGACCCAAGCCATGATGGATGCCCTGGAGCACGCCCTGGGACGAGGCGCGCAGATGCTTGGGCGTATTGTGAGCAATGTACGAGCACGAGGCGGCCCAGACGGCGGCATGGGTGATGCCCTGCATCAGCTCGAAGGGCAACACCATCCACGGATTGGTCAGATAGGAGATATAGAGAAAACGCAGCACATTGCCAATTAGGCCCAGGCAGAGCACCTTCACGTGCCCAATCTGGGTGATCAAGCGAAAGCTAAAGAAATACGCAAAAATCTCGGACACATGATTGATGACGGACGCCACACCGAACAGAGTGGGCGTGCCGCCATAGTCCTGCAGATGCCAGAACAGAAATGTGAAGATCAGGCCAATGCCGAAGCCCATGAACCAGGCGACAAACAGAAATGAGGCCGTCTTCAGATCCTTGAAATGTGTCAGCACAGTCACCCACTCGGGCAACTCCTTGGCCGTCTGAGCGAACACCTTGGACTCGGCGCCGATATGCGGCTGCGGCTGATGGGCGGCGCCAGCGAAGCTGCTCAAGCCACCGGAGCAGGCACCCGAAGCGGCGCTGCCACTACCCACTGCCAGTGATGGTAAATTGAGCTGGGCGGCCAGCTGATTCATGGACTCCTCCTCGGCCTTCTTGTTGGGATCCACAAATTGAGCGGCCGCCTGCTGCTGGCTCTCGTCCACCGGCTCGTACTTGAAGGTGATCTTCGAGGCGGAGATAATGGCGCACGTCATCAGCACCGAGAAGATGGAGAAGCATATGTTATAGTTCTTCTCCTTGTTGCCGGCGCCGCACGGATGATTCGAGAACGAGGTGGAATGATCCAGGGCAATGCCGACCAGAAACATCGAGATGCCCCAGCCCAAGGAGCCGAACATGCGCTGATGTCCATACTTGTCCGCATCCTCGCCGAGCAGCGTGATGACCGCCGAGTCGGCCAGTGTGATGGCCGGCGCACTGAAGAACTCGCCAATCAGAATGACCAGCAGCAGCAGGAAGAACGCCTTCTGGATGTCCTGCAATGGGCAAGGGGCAAAAGGTAAAGGGAGGGGGTCAATCCCAACGAACCCTCAGCTGTGTTCAGACTTACCGGCGTGCGGTAGACCATGGAGCTGAAGATGGGCGTCACATAGTCCCGATGATGCTTGTCATCGTAGTTGCTCACAAAGTTGATGTGGACGGGCGAGATGCCCGCATCGATGCGCGGCAGGAGCAGCGATCTCTTGTGCCGGCTGTGCTCCATCTCGTCGCCATGGGCATCGTCGTAGGCCAGATCCTGCTCCTGCTCCAGCTCCAGCTGACTGCTCGGATCGTACATGGCCGAGGTGTCGCGCTTGGTGCGCGTATACGTCAGCACAAAGTCGGTGGCATTGCGCCGCTCGATGCAGTTGACCGCCTCCGGGCGGATGAAGCTCAGCGGAATGGTGAAGAGCACCCAGCAGGCGAGCGAGGCGAGCAACAGCTTTTTGCCCTGACGACAGCGATCCGCATAGGAGCCCCAGAAGGGCGCCGACAGAAACTCGACGAAGGGCCGCATGCCGACCAGGATGCCGCATTGGCCCGGATTCATGCCCATCTGCTTGAAGTAGACGCCCATCAGCGGAAAGAGCGAGCCGAAGGCCGCATAGAAGAAGAAATAGAAACTCTTCACGGGTATCAGCTCTTGCTCCGTGCCGCCAAAGAACATCTCTATGATGCCCGAAGCGCCGCGTACTTTGTGCGTTGAGTCCTTGGCCTCCGGATATCTGCAAGGACTCAAGTGTCAACCATTTGAGGTGGAAGAAGATGCTACTTTAGCTACTCACAAACTGGGATCCACTTCACCCGTGGCCTCCACATCGACGCGCGGCCTGACGCCCTGTGGCCCATAGCCAGGGACCTGCTGCGGCTGCCCGTAGCCCATGCCCGCTCCTCCGCCCTGATCGTAGCCCACGGCCGACTGCTCCTCGTAGCCATAGCCCATGCTCGGCTGCTGTGGCTGGCCGTAGCCGGCGCTCGAGGCGGGCGCACCAAACGGATTGGCCGCACCACCACCACCAGCTGCATTATACGGATTCATCTATGTATATATATGCGTGTATCTGTGTGTGTGTATAGGTATATGTTTGTCTGCTGTCTAGTCGGACTCTGCTTCCGTTACGCCCTGACGACACTTCCTGCCCTGCAGCGAGGAGCTTTTGTTTCAATTATCCTTTTGTGCGTTTCTCTGCCCTCACAACTACAGCATCATGCCTCCGATTATCCTTTCAGCAGCTGCTTGGGATAGACAATGCAGGAATTTGCGTGGAATTAGTTAGATTGTTTACGGTAATGGTGTGACTAAAGTAGGGATTTACTCAGAATTACGATTATTAAAAGAGGTTTTAGTCTAGATAGTAATCTACTCTCAGTATACATACATAAAATATACATATACATATATGAAATACATATATTTATGTCTATATATTTAATTTATTTTATTTAATATTTAATATAATATTTTTTTAATTTTATTTAATTATTTTTTAGATTTAAAATTTTTTTTTGCTTGAATTTTATTTAATTTATTTAATGTAACGATAACTTGTTCTTATTTAGTATATTCAATATGCATATTATTATATATGTATTTTTTTAATAGAATATAATATCTTCATTAATATTTATATTATATCTATTACATACATACATACATACATATATAGTTCAATCTAATATCAAAATTGAATATAAATATTATAGTTTATTTGTTACACAGACTTTCATTTATTTGCATAAATAATATAATATAAACTACATTTGAATGTATGTATATACTAATTACTAATAGTCAATAGTTTTGGATTCTGAAGCTTGGAACCAGAAGAGACCTATTTCATAATATCAAAATATACATATATAATAATAGAGTTTAAAATTAAATAAAATAGGGTTACAGGAATTCATGTAAATAGATGAGATTGAACAAATCTACATTGAAACACTCTAATTTTCTAAACAAACTTTATACGACTCAAAAAACATAGATATATGGTTATAATTCATTCTTATATTTGTTTATTACTAAACACAAACGAACAAAGTTTTACACACAAAATGTTAGAAATTTGCTCCTGCATAGCTTTTTCTTTTTCCTCCGATTATCAGTCCACGTTACTATTAATTGTCACTCTGGGGGCAAACTTTGTCTAAGTTAAAACCACTTGAGAATTGCATGAATGAGGGAGCAAAAGCGAGTGAAGCCAAACTTGAACTGTGTTCAACCAATGGCAAGCAACTGTAATCTCAACAATGAGTCAAAACAGTGAACTTAAACTTTAAATAATATTCAAAATGGTCATACATCAATAAATATTTCTTTGTTTATATACATACATATAGATGTTATGTTTTTATATGCACCAATAAATTTTTGAATTTTCTTATACATACATACTCTATATGGATGTATTGTTTTAGTTTTAAATTTTAATTTCAATGTACACATACCTATCCATTCCTATCACCTGTTGCATTAATATACTTTATAGTACTCTAATATATTTATATATACATGAGTATATAATATATATGTACACATACAATATATTATATACTTAGATTAAAATCAATCACAACTTATTAAAAAAATCGAGGCAATACAACAAATGCAAAGCTTCCAGCCAGGCTAAAAGAGTTGCTCTTTCAATTTGCAGCTCTGCCTTTGTTAGATTTCCTGATTATACAGATTATGCCTTTGGGCATGCATTTTTCATTTTTCTACATTTCTACTTTTCCATTTTCCCATTTGTCCATTTCAACTGTCGCACTTAACATTGAAAATGCACATTTCATAATAAATGACAAAGCGAATGACACAATAAAAAACTGCTTGAGCGCACACAGGGCGAGGGTAGCTTGCCCAATGATTTCTGCGTGTGAGAGTGAGAGAGAGAGGGCGAGGCGGGCAACGGAACCACACAGGGCACTGAGCATTGGCTTGAGTGAGTATTGCATTAGCTTTGAGCTTTAAGCGTCGCCTCGCGTCGCGCGTTCAACTGAGCGAATGAGTGAATTTTGTTTTTGTCACTTTTTAGCCTGGCAACTTTTTTTTTATTTTTTTTTATTTTTGCTCTTTTATCACACATACGCAGAGTTGGCACGTTCTAAATGTAGGTAAGTGGGTTTGTCTGCGAAAGGTGCTGTAGCGCATATGTGTGAGAGTATGTGAGTACATGTATGTATATGTATGTATATATGTGTATATTTGTGTGCGTGTGTATACATAGCCAGACACATATTCTGTGCATGTATATGGAGCAGACTTGTTGTTGTTTTATGCTACATAAAAGGACTTTTTCTGGATGATATTTCAAATTGTTATTAATTGTTTTACAAAATACGCAATTTATATTTCTTATTATTTTATTTATATAAATATAAATTTTCTATATGTTATATATGTATATCTATTTTTTTAGGCTGCCCAGGATATTCATTTTGTTTTAGAGCTTCAATTACACAACTATTCTAAAGGCAAAGCACAGTTTATAATTCACTTGGCAGTGACACTTCTTGTCTCAGCTATGTATACACTGACGTATGTCTGCTGCCTCTATATACAACGTGAAGGCCAACATTAAAGATAGCACAAGAAAATCTTGGTGTAGCACAATTTATGGATAGACATAAATATATTTGAAGATTTTCATTGAAAACTGATTTAAGATTGAATTAAATTTATATATTTTTAACTATTTTACACACCAATATTATTAACACATTTATTTCAAAAATTTTCACGGCTATAGCTGACGCAATGTGTTACGTGCGTAATCGATAAGCAAAGTTTTTCTACAGACAAATCGCGTCTTGCCTCTATACGCGCATTTGACAATTTGTTCAGCGCACACACAGTTTTCCAAGAGCCAAATAAACCAACAACAGCAACAGAAACGCTCAAGAACGAAGAAAAGCGGAAAACGGAAAAGCTCGCTCAAGCGCGATTCGTGTGCTAAACCTAATGAGATTCGACAACGCTGACATACGAGGCGTCGCGTCGCAGCACCGGCTAAGAGCGAGTCGCAAGCAGTCCAAAGAGAGTTTCCTTCCAAAAGAGCTCACAGATTGGGTCCCAGAGCAGGTAGGACTTTAGAGTTATATTAGAGAAAGATTGGTAAATAATTTGATTATTAATATTATTCTTTAGAGAAATTGAAGAATATAATATACATATATTTTTTTATAAATATATGTTATAATAATATAATTTAATCAAGATATTTTAATACATATTTATATTTATTATATTAGTACTTTTTTTTATTATACGTGTTTTACTAATTCAAAATTAAATAAACATAATAAATATATTATACAAAACAGAAAAAACTTATCTCATTTTGTATAGCTTAAATATAGATGCTATTTGAGCTAAGCAATTGATAAGCATTTGTCTGTGTCATCAATCAACATTTAAAGGCAACAATATACATACATACATACATATATACTGCGAATAAACCACATGAAAGTCTTTAAGCACAGCCACTATATCACTCATATGGTTCTTTTTTTATTCATTAATAAATTTCTGGAAAAACCAGAAATTCCCCTCGAATGTTTGTTTGGAAGCAAAGACAATTAAGCTGATCTTGCCTACGACGTCATTACGATGTATGCTGATAAAGACCTTTACATTAAAAGACATATATATATATATTTATATATATATATATATATATATATATATATATATATATATATATATATATATATATATATTTTTATTTTTTTTTATTTTTTGTATAATTTAAAGTCGTTTTTAAACATCATTTTAATTAAATATATTTGGTTTAAGCTTTCTTAAATTATGCCTAGCTTTCGCTCATTATTTCCTTTTCTCTTTGCATGTGTTCTCTGCTCCTGCGCATCAATTGAATTAACTTTTTGCCAAAAATAGATTCCACTCCACTCAAATTGAGTGTAAAATTTCTCTTTGCGCTCGCTCAAACTTCTCTTCCCCATCATTCTCTTGTTTTAGATGCTCGAAATTAACTGTTTCATCTGTGTTTCACGGCAGGCAGCCACTCAAATACACACACTTACAAACACACGTCAATAGGCTTAAGCACTCATACACCGACAGCAGAGAAGGAGGGAGATATACACACTCACACAAGGATACATGTTCACACATCAGTTTCGTTCAGATCTTTCGTTGAAGCCTTCGTTAAAATTGAAATTGCTTTGAGTGATTTATATACTAAATTAAATTTAATTTAATTACAATCGCAGTATATTATTTTTGAAAACGTATTTAATATACATACACATACATACAATATGTGCATATGTGTGTATTCCATTCAACTGTACTCTTGTTGCCTTAGAACTTACCGCATTGGACAGCAACAAGTGGAGGCAGGCAGGCAAAAACATTTTTATGCGCGGGGATTTTCGCAAAGACGCTGCAGCTGATAAGACAATGAGAGAAGAAGACAACGAACGAAACTGAGAACGATGTCAGCGAGGGTGAATCACAATCAGAGTCCCAATCACCTAAACCAACAGCCTAGGCTCACACATTGTACTTCCCCATGTGGATGTAGATGGAGTATATAAGCGCCAGCTGTGTTAGCATTCAATCATCAGTCAACAGCAAGAACTCAACGAAGCAACATGCACAGCAGCCGTAGCCGTAGCAGCAGTATTCTCATCCTGGCCATTGTGGCCATTGGTGTCTGTGTGGAGGCGATGCCACAGCGCTTCCAAACCCTTCCGTATTATCCACGACCCACACCACCGCCTCGTCCCATTCGAGTGCGTCGCCAGGTGTTGGGCGGCTCGGTGTCCTCCAATCCGGCTGGTGGCTCCGATGCACGTCTGAATCTGAGCAAAGGCATCGGCACACCCGATCACAATGTGATTGGACAAGTCTTCGCAGCGGGCAATACACAAAAGGGACCTGTCACCACCGGAGGATCCTTGGCCTACAATAAGTAAGTGAATCCCTGAAGACATGCTTCCCCAATCGTTTAGCTAATGTTGGATTTTTCGCCCCCTTCCACAGTCATGGCCATGGCTTCGATCTGACCAAAACCCACACGCCCGGCGTACAGGACAGCTTCACGCAGTCGGCACACGCCAATCTATTCAACAACGGCAAACACAACCTGGACGCCAAAGCCTTTGCCTCGCAGAATAAGCTAGCCAACGGCTTTCAGTTCCAGCGCAATGGCGTTGGCCTCGACTACTCCCACATCAATGGCCACGGCGCCAGCTTGACGCACAGCAATATTCCCGGCCTTGGCAAGCAATTGGGTCTGGATGCACGCGCCAATCTCTGGTCTTCGCAGGATCGCAACACTCGTCTCGACTTGACCGGCAATGCCAACAAGTGGACCAGCGGCCCCTTCAGGGGCCAAACCAACTTTGGCGGCGGCTTGGGTCTAACTCACATGTTCGGTTAAATATTTATATATTTCGATATTTGAATATGCAAATTATTTATTTTCATTACGTAAGAACAAATATAATAAAAAATATGTAAATATCAAAATCAGCCTGTTTACGAATTTCCAGAGATAATTAGTAAAGATTGAATGTGCGTTTTTTTAGAAAACTAAACGAAAAGCTATTAAAAGCGTATTCATTATCAGATCATAAGTTGGGGGACTTCATTTCCCAAAAGCAGAATAATTGTTGAGATTCGTTTTGTTTTTCTATCCGTTTTATTATTATTATTAGTTGAATAATTTCGCTTAATATGTTGCGCACACTCTTTTCCTTCAGTTTTGGGATAATTAATTACGCTTAGAGATATTTTATTCTGGTTTACACAATAATTTTACGGCTATTACCACCAATACATGTTTTTATTATTTCTTTTTATTTTCAGCTGTTGTTAATTGTATCGAAACATCCAAAGATGTGGCTATAACAAAGTTAATGATTTTTCAAAGGGATCCCCTGTGGAAAATTTGTTTTTTCTTTTTTTTCGTTTGCAGAATGCATGGGAATAACCAAAAAATTGTCTTCTAACTTCGCCAGATATTGATTAATTGTTGATGCGCGGATGTAGGGAGAGAGGAGGAGCGGAGAGTAGGGGGTTTGTATGTGTATATTCCACGTTAGAGTACTTATGACAGCTTCTTGGCCTTTTGATACAGTGTATCGACCACCTTGCCCATGCTCTGTATGGTCTCCAGAACACGCTCATATGTCTTATCCACCGGCGTCTCCTCGAAGACGATGAGTACGCCCTCGCCCTGATCCAAAATGCCGCTAAATTTTTTGTCCAATATCATTTGTGATAGCTTCTTTTCCACCTGTGGCATGGGCAGATTAATGCTCTCAGCCACATGAGACACCTGCAAAATGTACGCCAGAAGATGTATTCGTTTCATTTGAAGACATATATATTTATAAATTTCTCTAACCTGTACGCGCGAATATGGCTCGATAATGCGACATAGATTCTGCTCCAGCATAGTGTCATATAGCGTGCCCAAATGCGCCTGTACGATGACATCCTCAGCTAGCTCCTTTTTGTAGTCCTTCAATGCCTGTTGGAAGTCGGCCAGCGAACGCTTATGTGAGGCCTCCGCCACGGCTTTCATGGCGTCAACGTCGCGGCCTGAATAGGTAATGGCCTAAATACCATTCACAATTAGTAAATGTCATCAATAAAATATATTATATATTGTTTACTGTAATTACTTACCAGCTTGCCGCTAACTATTTGATTGACATCGTCCGACTGTCCAAGCATTATCTTACACAACAACATGTACTTGAGAGAAGTCAGTGCCTTGACGTTGTCCACGCTGTCAAAGCCCTCAAATGCTTCATAGAAATACGAAAATGCCGTCTTAAAATCACGCTCGTCGGCTGCATGCAGAATGCCCGACTGAAGATCGAGAGCGCCCTGCACTTTCGGGGGACAGTAGATTGCATTTGCCGTAGTGCGCGCTGAGGTTAGAGCGGCACGGGCCTTGGGCAAGTTACTAAGTGCATGATAGGTTTTGCTCTCCAGCAGCTGCACCTCGACCAGCAGATTTTTGTCATCCAATTTCTTGAGCTCACGCAGAAGCTGCGAGCCCAAAGCCAAGGCTTCCGTATACAGAGCTGTGTCAAAGTAGAGGGCAATTAGGCGAGCTTCCAGAGATTGGCGCAAGAAGGTGCGCTTCTCCTGCTTTGCCCACTCTATACAGTCTTTGCACAATTGAACCTGTCAGAAATGAAAAGATAAATTGTATCAGACGCTATTGGGACACATCCAAATGGTAAACGTACCTCAATGCCAGTGCCAGCATCCATATCAAGGAACATGTCGACCAGCGAACGCACCAGCTTCGCGGCCTTGGCCTTGCTGATCAGGCTCAAAAATGGACGAGTCACTTTGATCAAGTCGGCCAGCTCTTTGGCCTTGCCCTCCTGTTTGTAGAGCTCGCCGAGCTGCATGATGCCCTGCTCCTTGATGCGTATGAGCTCCTCATCGTTCTCGGCCACCTCTTGTTCACGCACAATTTTATTCAGCAGGGTAATGCCCTCCTCACGATTCACACTAGACAGCGCCTGGGCACGTTCGAAAAGTGTAGCTCCGGCCATTTTGCTACTGTTGCGGCGACGATTGCGAATTGGAAAAGTTGAGTTTATTCAAGCGCACGCGGTTGCAAATCAAATAAATAAGTGTGTATTAACTAGTGCACTATTCAGACGCAAGTTTATTTTTGTATTAACAGCTATGGTTGAACGTATTTATTGCGTATTTGTGTGTTTTTTCTCACACCTTTTGTAGTATGCTGATTTCAGTTGTCGTTGTTATTAAGCGCCAGTCACGATTCGAGATGTGCAACTGGCGATAGCCACGTGACAATGCCTATCGAATAATGTTTTCTGCAACGCTACATATAGAATATGTAAAGTTGGTATTTAATTGCTCCACACCACATATAATTTAAGTCCAACGGAAAATATATATTTATAAAAGTAGCTGTAGTTAAAACAAACAAGTATAATGACTTCAAAGAATAATATATTTGGCGGTTGACAATAAGTACAGGAAACTAGGTTTTAACGGAATAATATTTATGTGGCGGCTGATAATAAATACAGCAAACTAGTTCTTGTTCGTAATTATCGATAGATATCTTATCGCAAAGAGATCGAAAATGGAAAAGTGTAGAAGTCGAATTGTTGTCTAGGACAAGTTGGACGCAGTACGACAAATTGGTAGACCTTTCTAGAACAAGTCTCGTAGAGACTGCACCAACACCGCAATAATGGGGGAAGAAACCGGCAATGTGACACAAAACAAAGTACGAGCCAAAACAACGAGACCAAAGGCCGTTCACCAGTGGACTGTCGGCGACGTACAGAAATGGTACGACCGACACTGCGGGGAATATACTAAATACGTAGGACTGTTTGCGGAGGTAGGTGTAAAAAAACAAACTTACCCGTGCGGTGGCTTTATCTTTTTGTTATAGTCTCGAAGCACTTGTGTCATCGTTCTCAGCTTCTAGTTCAACAAGAACAATTAGCAATTTATCAATAGCCAACGTCTATTTATTTGAATTTAAATCTTTGAAACATTTAGCCTACTAATTGACTGGTTTGAACTCTCTCCTCTTAGCATGACATTACCGGTCGAGCTCTGCTCCGCATCACAGACTCAACCCTCCAGCGAATGGGCATCACGGACAATCGAGATCGCGAGGCCATTTGGCGTGAGATTGTGAAGCAGCGGCTCAAGACGGATATTATGGAAATCCGTGATATGGAACGTCTCAATATGCACTAAATGTGGTCATATGAGCTGGCCACAATTACTCAGGAATGTGAAATTATGATATTAACCAAGAAAATCATAGCAAGTGATCATTCGTAGTATTATAACGTAGTAAGCTAAATGTAAGAAACTATCATAATACATTATACAAGAAAGTCATCTTAGCTGCTCAAATGTTAATTCCCTGTACGTTTTATAACTCGAGAACGGCTGGACGGACATTCATCATTTTGATGCCATTGGATTGACTATGTTAAGGCGAATTGCCGAATATTGAAAGTATGAATATTGGTTGTATGTATCGACATGAATGTAGAAATCAAAACGGAAAGCTTAGCTAATCCCTTATCTGTCCCATTCATTCGAAGGTGAAGAAGTTCTCATTCCGACTATTTCACCCCATAAACCGTTAGAGTTCAAACTTCAGTTTCCTATATACAAATAAAACATGAATTAAACAAAAATTGATCAGAGTGAATTTTAATATAAGAAACTAATGATCTTAAAGGAACAAATCATTGAATTAAAATATTTGGAGGCGAGTGAATGTTAGTATAAAGAACTATCGTAAATATATCTAATTGCCAGTGCTTAGTTTTATATTGAGTCTAATCTCTAAATAAATAAATAAAATCATCTTAATTAAATATGTATACATTATATTTAGATAGCAATAAACATTTTAGTGTAAAGTTTATTTGAGTATTCTCTTGGTAACTGCGATAAAATCAAAAAAAAAAGAGAGTAAAGGAATTGTCGACAATTAACAGTCCTTCTCCAGCTTGGGAGTGACGAGCTGTACCTCATTAATATCCGTGCAAATATCTACGGTCTTTGATGCATTGCTGGCAGCTGCTCCCGCTGCGCTGCCCGATGCCGCAGACGCAGTCACCGGTGCTCCAATGACCTTCGGCAGCGAGCTGGCCAGCGCGCTATTCGGATTGAGTATGTGGGGCATGGAGACGGTGCCGTTGGCCATCGGCAGGGCGGTGGTAAAGAGCAGCTTGGGCGGCTGTAAGCGCTGCGCCGCCGATACCGCCGCCGCCGCCGCTGCTGCCGTGCCCGAGACTATGAACTGCGGCGACTGATGCGTCGCTGCGGGCGGCGGCACTCCTGCAGCAGCAGCCGCAGCCGCTGCAGCTGTTGCCACCGTCGGCTGCAGCAGCGTGGGCAGCATTGTGAGCAAACGTTCACCCATTGACTTCTCCCAGTCCAGGCGCTCACGCTCCAGCGACAGGCGATTGTGCTGGATCTCGTTGGCCTCGTTTTGGGCGTTAAGCAGCTGGCGCAGCATGATCCTCATGGCTGGTTAGATAGAGATAGAGAGCAAATGATTAAATTAAATAATGATTGTCTCTAGGGGGATCATCAACCGACTCACTTGTCATGTGCCGCTTGGACTGTTGCTCCTCGCGCAGCATTTCCTGGGCGCGACGTTTCTCCTCCTTTTTCTCGAATTGCTGATTTTGTTGTTGCTGTTGCAGCTGCTGATGCTGCTGCTGCTGCTGTGATTGCTGCAGCTGTTGCACCTGCTGCACCTGCTGCGGCTGTGTCTGCTGGAGCTGCTGCTGCGTCAGGTAATCCGTTTGCTGCTGCTGCAGCTTCTGCTGCTGCGTTTGCTGCGGCAGCGCTGCCGTGGTAATCCCGGCCGCCGTCGGCTTGCCCACAGCTGCCACAGCCTTGGCCGCCGCCGCCTGCTCTGCATTGACCAGCACAAACTTGACGCCGCCGGGGCCCGTCACCAGACCGGAGCTGGGCGTCGCCTGCACCGGCGTGGGCGCCGAGCCGCTGATCATCAGACGTGCGCCTTGATTAATGGCGCTCTGCAGCAGCTGCAGCTGTGTCCCGGCAGCTGCGCTCACCGCCTTGCCCGCTGCTGTCGCATTGGACGCCTGCTTGGGCTGCATGAGGAAATTCGTGGGCACCAGCGAGATCTTGCCCGGAGTGAGTTTGCCGCTGGACGCACTGCTGCTGGCCGTTGTGCTGGTCAGCTGAGAGACGCTGGTGCTGATGCTGTTGGCCGGTATGATGACATTGGCGCCGCTGTACGGCAGCAGATTCGTGTTCTTCGGCAGCTGCAGCATGTCTGTAAGCGTGGGCATCACAGGACGCGTGGGCGCCACTACATTGCCGGTGCTGGCAATTTTGGGTGATGCGGGAACAGGCTCCTCGACGGCATCCACATCGATGGGCTCCTCCTTCGGCAGCGGCAACAGCATGCAGTCATCATCCTCCTCGGGATCTGTGGCACCTGCGGCAGGTGCGGCAGGAATCGCTGTTGCGGTCGCTGCTGGGCTCAGCTCGGGCGCTGGACTCGCCTCCGGTTGGCTGACTGGCTCAGTCTTAATGCGAGTCTCGAGTGTAGCTGCCTCGGCATCCTCCACATCCTTCTCAGAGGTCAGCTTGCGCCGCTTGGGCGAGACGTCACCGCCGTCCACCTCCACTTGGACATCGCCTTCGTTATCATCTGGCTTGGACTTACTGCCGTTGGTGCCATTGGGCACCAGCGAGGAGAGCAGAATATCGTCTTCCTCGTTGTCACTCTCCGACAGCTCCTCACCGTTCTCCTGGCGGCGTTTCCGACGCTCCGCGTGCTCCTCCAGTGCCTGCTCCAGTTGGTATTTAAGAGACGGCGCCGGCACCTCGTTGGGACGCACACTGAATATGGGACGCGTCATGATGGCATCCATCTCAGCGAAATGCTTCCAACTGGGCTCCGTGTCGCCGGACATGCCGTACTCCTTGTCCTTCTTTAGGCGATTGTAGAAACACTTGAGATTCTTGATGCGCGTCGTGATCTCCTCCGGCGACCGATGATAGCCATATTCCTGCATCTTGGCCGCCAGCTGGCAGATGACCGCATGCTTCTTGTGCGTTGTTATCAGTGTGCGCTGCAGCTTCGGATCGCCCCACAGCTGGATGAGCAGCTTCGTCTCGTCCGTATCGAAATTGGGATTACGCCCGACGAAATTGTGCTTCTTGCTGAGATTCTGATTGGCATTCGAATTGCTGCCGCTGGCTCCACTGCTGGCATTGCTGGCATTCCCATTGCTATTGCTACTGCTGTTGTTGTTATTGTTGTTGTTGGCGACGCTGCTGCCGCCGACGGCGCCGCGCTGACTGCTGATGGCCGCAAAGGAGCCAGAGGCTGGGGATGCCGTTGCGGCTGCTGCCTCCGCCGAGCGTCGCTTCTTTATCCGTGCACTCGACTTAACGCTCATGGCAAGAACTGCGAACACGACTTGCAATTACATACATACATATTTCTTGGCTGAAAACGAAATCAATTGAAATCACTTACCTCTAATATTACTTATGTAGATGTTGTATGCAAAAATCAATAAACGAGCACGTTGCGTTTGCAATTAAACCATTTGAGGTGCTTTCCTACGGTCCTGCAACGACAACAACAACAACAAAAGAGAACTTTACGCTACGTCCGACAGTCGGCAAGTGAAAGGCAAAGCAATGAAAGCAACGCTACAGCGCAACTCCCGGGCAACAACAACCCCTAAAGCAGGTAAGCGTGCCGCGGTGACAAACAGCTCGGCTGCCTACCAAACCCACTGACCCAACCCCCAAAGCGAACACAGCTAAGCCAAGTGCACCACCACCAACAGCAGCAGAGCTTCAGAGGAAAACCAACCAAGCCAGCGGCAGCAGCAGCAGCAACAACAACAATATAAACGCCCAACTACGTAGAACATGCGCGTTAGCTCAATCCACTATTCTCTCTCTCACTCTCTCTGGCTCAGGCACGCTTTGGTTGTCGCCTTCTCTGTCACACCCACGCAGTTGGTCATGTGTGGGACGGCGAGGACGAAGTTTGTCTTGCGCAGTGGCAATTCTTATAGCGACTTAGGGTATTGATTTATAACCAGAGATGCTTCAAATTACACCGAAAGACTATTGCACAAATAACTAAGTTATTTAAGCAGAAAATATAAAAAAGAAACTACCGTTATCTCTTTGGAAAACTGAATACTCAGTGCAGCTAGCATAAGTTTGCAAATTAGTTGAAATGTCTGGGTAACAGGACATTGACACGAGATCTGCGCATAACACTTTGCAGGACATGCGCAGTTATGTCCTCATTTGTTGAGTAGGTCAGAGAGTGAGAGAGAGGGGCAGGGAGAAAGGGAGAGAGAGTGTGTGTGCGTGCGAGAGCAGTAGAGCCTGAGCGTGCGTATAACGGTGCTGTTGGGGTGCAGCAACGAAGCAGTAGACTTTATGTTCAATATTTATAACACTAGTCCAAAAGCGAGTGAAAATAAAATTACTTAAGCTACACTCTCTATTCGATAAACATAAAATTAGTAATTTAACTCACCAGAAATACTGACTTTTACAGTTAAAAACACAACTGTTACTCATGCGACCGCCCCGCACTCAGATTAAACAATTTGAATATACAATTAACGGCACTGCCAGCTTTAATTTATTAAAGCGCTTTTAAACAGAGTTGCCATCTGCCACACTTAACGGTGACGTTTCGACGCGAATGCCAAATTATCTGCTTCTTAGTGTTTGCAAACAGCTGTTAGGCATTTGGTTTTGTTGCCCAGCACAAGTTGAGTTTTGCAACAGAATAAAATGGTTGTAACCAAGGAACAGGAGGAATTTATTCGCCGCAAGCATGAGCAAACACTTAAGCTCCGTAACGAATACTTGAAGCAGAGCTCCAATCCTTTCCGTCATGCCACCGGAGAGGGCGGCACTGTGGTAAGTGCCAAATAATGGTTATGTCATCACATGTCAGCATTTTGGAATGCTCAATAATAAATATTTACTTAATTGCAGTTCGATTCTGGCCTAGCCCGCTTCCAGGCTATGCGCGTCTCACATATTGAGCATTTTCGTCCCACCGGACATGCGTTCCGCACGGGCCTCTTCGCCGTCGTGCTGCCCATTGCCATTTACGCCTGGATGCTGAAGAGCGAGCGCGATTGCCGTGAACAGAAATATCGCACCGGTCAGGTGGCCTACAAGGATCGCAGGTTCAAGTTCGTTTAAGGCTCTACTCAACTCTCAGGCAATATATGTTGCGGAATCAAATTAATGAAAAATTGTAAAAATATACATTTATCGGTTGGGTATTTGTAATTAGAAGTTATTTTTATTAATAATTTAAGCATGTTTCTATTTTTCCTCCATTTGCTTGTCACGCGCTATGACAAAGTCCTCAAACTTGACCATGTATGTCGTGCCTTTATGCCAGTGTGCCGTTACTTTGCAGGGCTGAAAGATTTGTAAACATGTTTAATATGTATCCAAATTGAGCTTAAATGGCAACTTACAAATCCGCAATGTGTTAGCACCGCTTCGACAATGCCGGCCGTAAAGTTGGCGCAATTCAGTGAGCTTTTGTCTTTGGGCACACTGATGAACGTGTTTACCAGTGGTTCCTTTTCAATGATGTAGTAGGTTCGCTCATCGTCATTAGCATGCTCCAACTTCTCGGCCTCCTTGCCGAACAAGTTCTTCCACACCGTTGTCTTCACAAAGAGCAGCATTTGCGTTAGCTTCGTCTCACGTTTGGAGCTGCGTTCGCGCACAAAGTACAAATCAATGATGCGTGTGCCCACATCTTGACCCAATTCGTGTAATCTAAAAGATGTTGGATTATTTTCAATTCCCAGAATCACAAAGCAAACATCAAATTACCTTGTTTGCAATTCGGGAACTGTGAAAACTCGACTCTGGGAGTATTGAACAATTTCGCTGAAGAGCAAAGCCACAATGCTGTGTGAGACTTCGGACTTGCCCTTCGATAGTGGTCGATCCAGTATATTGCTGCGCGGACGCATTGTCGATATTTTAAGCGCTTCAAGCTTTTCCATTTTATTTAATAGAACAACGTAAACAACACCTCGAAATAACAAACGTCAACGAAACATCTGTTGGCTAGGCTGCCAGACTAATGTTTTTTTTTTTCAATACCATAAAGTAACGTTGCCGGACTATTTTCTTTTTTGAACATAAAAACGTATAAGTGGGAATGCCAAATTTGATTTTCTAATGGCTTGTGGCATTTGAATCTACCGTTATTGCATGCAGCTACACTTTCTCGGATTCTTTACATCCAACATCTCCACCTTGGTCCAATAATCAATTGACTGCTGCTGCAACGCGGCTAAATAAGATTCGAACTGTATAAAACTGATGTCGCGCGTATGCGGACAGCAAATGTGATGATAATAAGGACACGCATCATCCACGATCCAACGGCGCGACTGTTGTAAATTCTTTGAGATGCAATCGTAATCTAAAATAAATCCCTCCTGTTTTTCTTCGTACATTTTGGAAGTAATCTGCGAAATGGACTGATTGATGAGCGCATCGACGGTGGGTAAACTGAGCAGCTCTTTGAGAAGACTGTGCGTCTCCACCCGCCGCACGCACAGCAAATACCAAAGAGGCATGGAACTGAAGCGAATACAATCAATCAGACTCTGCACATTCGCTTTTCTCCTCCCCCAGTCGTGTCCCAGCCAGCGTACGGCAATGAAAAGTATCTGCAGAGTTAATAAAATGTTACAATACAAATGCAAAAATGATAAATAGGAAAATTAGCCGACCTCAATTTCACTATTTACGCAGATCTCATCTGAGGAGAGAAGGTAGACAAGATGCTTTAGCGGCAAATCTAAGAAATCGCTGGTTGCCACAAAAGTGAGGAGAAACTTTTGAATGCGCGTCAACATCAGATTACGCACAACATCTAAGGCCACATTGTTCTTTGATTCGACGTACATGACACACGCGGAGGCCTCATTAAAGCAGTTCTTATCGTCGAAATACTTCCAGCAATGCAACAGCAACTCCTTCACTCTCAAATAAGTGGCTGCCACAAATACGGTGACAATGTCTTTGCGCTCCAGGATCGGCTCATCGCTGAGCATCCATTTGTAGACGAGCATAAATGCCTTTTGTGACACCTTCGTCTCTGGGAGCGTCACAACGAACGGAATGGGATTGAGTTCCATGAAGTACTTGGAGTAGGCCTGCAGCACAAGCAAATGGCAATTGAAATACATTTTATTGATTTCAATTTTGACGGTTGTCTTCAAATGATTCTCCACCATATAGCGCAATACGGTTTTCAAGCACACTTTTGATGGCTGCTCGATGGTCAGCCAGTCGCGCACATCTTCGAAATTGTGCCCAAACTCAAATAAGGAACGACTTTTTCCTATATCTGCCGCTTGACGTTTGAAAACACGTTCGATCTCCAAGTCTTCAGCCTTTGAAACCAACCTTGTTACCGAGCCTAATTCGTCTTCGGATGAGCTTCCCGGACTGTACCTGGGGCTTATTATATTCATATTTTATTCATTTTTATTTTATTTATTAATGAACGTGCAAGAAAAGAAAAGCGTCTGTTGCATATTTTTGTTCCTATTGCGTCGTTGTATGGTTAGTGATGACACTTACTTGACAAAGTGCACGCTGCACGTGAGCTCGCCACTGGCTGGCTTTGTGTTTGCCTGGCCTAATTCCTTATGTTTTTTCATTAATTCATCCATTGCGCCAAATAAGTTTATCGCGCTTTGTAAAATAGGACTTAGACAGCGAAAGGAATAAGACTATATAAAAAATCCTCAAAACAGATTATTGTTAAATTTATTTTCATATTTGTGTGTTGTAGCACTAAACTTCAGTGCGTCTACTAGTCTGAAGTTTAAAATACATAAACATTTGAATTCAATTGCTTAAAATTTTACTAATAAAAATAATTGAAACGAAGAACAAGTTATATATAGAAGAAAACAAAAAGAAAGCTGCATCGGCCGGGAATCGAACCCGGGCCGCCCGCGTGGCAGGCGAGCATTCTACCACTGAACCACCGATGCTTGTGCCAGCGGAGTAAACAAGCTACTATTTAAGAAAAAGTCTTGGATTTACGCAGTTATCTCACTTCCACATTCATGCTAGCCTAGAAAATATAAATGTCGTTACCAGACTGTCGCAAAAAGGAAATTGTTAACTTTTGTTTATTAAATTGTTTTATTTGTTTTTTGTATTTTTCTTTTTCACATTTCAAATACATTTATATGAATAAATATATCATTTATTTTGTTTACTTTTTAATGCCATCTTTTATATGCGGCTACTTATTCATAATTTTATGTGGTTTTCATTTTATGTACTGTAAATAACCAAAATATTGATTGAAAAATTTAGTTTCTTCTTTTTGTTTATTTTGGTGTTCAACAAATTGCTGCAATTAACTATTAATCTCTAGAATATTTACTTTTTGTTGTGATAATTTGTTAATAAATAATGTAGCGAAATGTTTACTATTGTTGCTGACTTCTAGTTTTGTCCGTATTTTTTGTGTCTTCGTTCTTTTTCTATTCTTTGTTGCGCATTGAAAGTTAATTTGTTTTTGTTTTTTGTTTATTTATGCACAGTTAAAATTTGAAATACATTTAATATATATACTTTATATTTGTTTTTTGTATGTTTTGTATCTTGGCATGCTTGTGGATCATTTTACATGTTAAAAATTATTGTAGCTTTAACTAAATAATAAAAGTAATTTAAAATTAAACATGTATATTTAACATTTTGTACTTTTTGTTGAGTGTTTGTTCTTTGTTCAAAGTTTTTTTTTTCAATTTTTGTTTTTTCTTTGTGGTAGGTTTACTTGATCTAAACAACTTTTGTTCATTTTGTTTTTTTTTTTCACTTTTTTTAGTACATTATACAGCATTTGCATTTTTACTAACAATTGCCCGCTTAAAGGTTTTTGTTTTGTTTTTAATATACTTTGTTGATTTTTTTTAATGTGTGTTTGCACAACCTTTGCTTATTTTTGAATAAATATGCATTTATAGTAAGAAATAAATTAATGCTTTTTATTATTATTAATTTCATTTTTAATACACAAAAATTACTTAGGTTCTTTGCACATAAGTAATTCATTTTTCTTTTCTTTTTTTATGCATTCTTCAATACGTTTTATACACATTTATATATATATATATAACTGCATATATGAGTTTTTGTTTTTAAGTATTTTGTCGAAATGAGTTCTTTACTCATTTGTATGGGTTAAATTACAAATTGTTTTTATTTAAAGGTTTATTTAAGCGATTCAGCCGCGCAATTGCAGCAATTTTGTGTTTTCATAACAACATATTTCTTTTTTGTTTTTGGTTTTTTTTTTATTTCATTAACTTAACATTTGAAACAAGGATTGTGTGATTTTTTTGCAAAAGAAATATTTTGAATCTTCATGAGCCCTAAGAAGAGTCAAAAACATTCTTTTTCTAATGGAAATAAATACGAATAAGAGTTTTTATTTTTTTTTTTTGCAAAACAAATTTGTTTGAAATAATTGAATTCTTGTTGAACAATTGAAAACACAAATTGCTGCAAATTGACGTTGTTCGCTTTGAAGGATTTAAAAACAATTTGTAGTTTTTCATTAAGTGTTGTTTTTTGTTTTAGTTTTACGCTTTTCTTTTTCTTTTTGTTTTTATTGTATGTTGTTTTTATATATATTTTTTTAGTTTCTCTTTCCCGCAACATTTGCATTCAATTTTGCCTTTTCATTTTCATTTTGCATTATTTTGCATTACGGCGAAATTTCTTAGAGAGGGGAAAACGCTCTGTTAAAACTATAAACGAATTGGAATTCCGCACAAATTTGCTTATATTGGCATCTAGATATATCCGTCACGCCTGACATTGGCTTTAATACTGTTCTCCAATTTCAAATTGTAAACAAAATGTAAGTAGCAAAAAACTTAAACAACTAAAAATAACTACAATTGTTATATGATACGAATATGAATACGTATATATGTATATATATAAATATACAAGCAAAAATACATATAGATATATATAAAACAAATAGCCCGGTTTTTACAAAAGTATAATTAAGAGTTCTAAACATAAGTTACAATTATTTCAATGCTGAATCTGATAAGTGTGGATGTTCAATGGACTTATAGACGGTAAGTGCAAGTGGTTTACCTGCTCTACTATATACAATAATCTATGGCAAATCATATGGTGTCATTTGAACGATGATAACTCAAAACAAAAGTTGGCAAATGAAAACAATGATAGAATAGCACAGAACGGAACATAACAGCAACTGAACTCTCGTTGTCATTTCGTCAGTTTTCAAAATAAAAGCCTACCATAATCATTTTGAGCTGCCTTATTGCTAAGCGGCTGCATCAGATACAGCGGCTGCGGCGGCTGCTGTTGGGGCGCGCCCAGACTATGGGAGAGTTCCCAGTTATAAAAGTGCCTTTGAGGCTGCGGTTGCTGCAACTGCGACTGCCGCTGCTTGAGTCGCAATAGCTGGCTCTTATATGTATTCTCGTCAGAGTGAGGTTGCTGTTGGTTTCTGGGCCTGGTGCTGGGGTCGTCATCGTACTGTCCTTGCAATCTAGCCTCCAAATGTCAGACATGTGGTTTATGGCGAGCTCCGCAGAGGCCGCACTGTATGCCCATCCAATGGCATGCGCGCAACGGCGGATAGCACCATAGGCAGGGAACGAATAGGGACAACAGCGCCAGGCCCAACCAGCGCTTGGTGCACCCCGCTTCGCTAACGCTACAATCACAAGGATGCTGTGCGGTCTCACCCTCTGCATCGCTCATACAGTGATAGATCATACAGCGTGCACAGCCCATGCCCGAGATGCACTCGTACCCGCTGCGAAACGGATCTGGTGCATATTCGCATGCGCCACGCCTATTGAAATCCTCGCTGTACAGCTCGTGACAGTAGCGGCAACGCAGGCGCGTCTCCTTCTTGAGTATATCCGATACATTGGGTTTGTGCAGCGGCTTATTGGCTCCTCCCGCGGCCGATGTCTGTGCAGCGGCCATTGCCTGTGCCGCCTCCAAAGCATTGCGCTTCTTCAATGCACTGATTGACTCGCGTCGTGCATTCAGCACCTGGGCGCCAACTGGCTGATCCACAACCGGATAGTTGTAGTCATGGTGGACAGCCGTCAGCGTTACATACGAGTAATTCTCGCTGGGCGCTATCTGACCTGCAGGTGGAGGCGGCGGCGGCGGCCCATCTGTGGAGCCGCCAATGTTCCCAATATTGCCGCTGCCAGAGCCCGGAGCCGTTGATGTTTTATCCGTCGATATGTAGTGTATGGTAGCCGCTGGTAGTTTCTCGGAATCGGAATTGTTGCTGTAGCTATCCTTATGGCGCTCGCTGACGCTTTCTGTGGGACAATAGAGATAGATTAGTTTCATATAAGCAAATGAAAGAACTTTTTAATTTAATTACTGTGACTTTTTTCGCTGCCTTCGGGGCTTGAATGTATCTTTTGTAAACTTTCGCTTTCCACAGGTAAGTCCAGGGTCTGTAAATTGTGTAATTTTAGCAAAGACTTCCCATTTGGTTCTCTGAACATTTTCCAACTCACCATGAATACATCATCTTCACCAACCGAATCATATTTGGTCAATGGTGGGCATATTATAGTGGGATTAGATTTCGCCAGTCCTATATATATATATATATATATGTGAAGAAATTGATTAGTTATATCAAATGAACGTTAGCCCAGCAAACACTAATTTCAGTACAAGATATAAAGCAAATCAAATATGAAGCATTAAGAGAGCATTGTCAATTTTTAGCTGAAGAAAAGCATATTAAAGTACACAGAGTTGAGAGAGTGTGTTTAAGCAATTGTAGTTTACAGAAATTTCATTTACTAAATGTTTTTCATTGGTGTAAACTAGTTAAAAGAAAAAAAAAAAAAATAGAAATGAAATAAAATACTACGGATTTGCTATAAAACTGGTTTGCGCTGCAATTTTTGAGAAACTTTGAGGAGAAATACATACTTTAAGTTTGATATATAAACTATTATAAATCAGTTTTCATAATATACGAAAAGTGTTCAAAATATATCGTAAATTTTTTGCTAAAAGTCTATTTTGTTCTTGCTTTGCATATTTAAGGAAATTCTAAAAATTCTAAACAGAAATATATGTAGTATATCTAAAATAAGTGATTTTTAGGCTTTGCCGGAAGTTTATGAAAATTTTACATCAAGTATTTATCAAAATAGTTTTTTTTTTTTTTTTTTTTTTGTGTTACTTATAAAAATGCAGCGCACACACTTGTTTAAAAAAGAAACCTCCTTGAACACTTACCAATTTTGTTTTAAAATTATATATTTTTTGTTAATTTTGTTTAATAATTGTTTTAATTTTGAAACAAATTTCACAATTCCAATAAAATGTTGTATTTTTTTTTTTGTAATTTTGTAGCAAGTTTTTTTTTTTTTTTTTTTTTTTAAAGAAGAGCATAAAACATTTATTTTGTATTAGTTAATGAAGGCGAAAAATTCTAAATGCAACGTCTAAAGGAGAGGTGTAATTTAGCCAAGGTTTGTGTGAGTGTGCGCATGTGTGTGTATGTGTATGTGTGATAAAGAGATATAAATTATAAACGTTATATATGCATAGGTAAAAGAAGCGAGAGATATATTGATTGTGTTTTTTATTTTTTTTTTCGTTTTGATCAATTAAGCAACATGCAGCTAAATGGGATTGGGAAAGGATCCATAGATAGTGGGTAGAGTGATCATACCATCAATTAGTTCATTATAGGCGCGCAGCACGCCCTTATCAAAGGCACGCGCATCGGCTGCTGTTTGAAATGTTAGTCCGTTGCGCTGTTTGCCGGCGCGCCAATGATGAAATGTGGGCATTACTTTGTAATACTTCAGATCACGATTGATGACACAGCTTAAAATAACCTGTAGAAAAATATAAACCAAACAAGTAGAAAAACAATCGTTCATTCAGAAATAACCTTATAGATAGAGATATATGTTTCTACTCACACTTTGATCGGAGATTCTTTGCCCATAGATGATGTAGTCATGACCCGATGCTAATGGGGATAATCTGGCACGTTTACGTATCGAAACGTTTGCCAGACCACCCCCAGCCAGCGGTAGCCAGCCCTCGGTGCTCTCGTCCCTGGTCATTACCTGTGCGCGTACTGTAACTAAAAAGTCGCTGCAAGATGTTATAGAAAAGAACAATATTAATATATATTACAATTTATAATATTTCTTACATAGGTAATTGTAAAACATAATACTTAAAAAATCAACTTCAACTTTTATGATAATAATATAACTAGTTCGATAATAATCGATAGAACACCTGCTGAACGAGCGCCTTAAGCTTAGTTTGTGATAAGCAACTGTGGACATTATTTCTGCTGCTGCTGCTGATGCTTGTGTTACTGTTGCTACAATTGCTGTCAACTGACTGCATTAGCCTGTGGCATTAACTCTCCGCTATGTATATTATGCCGGCTGATAACCTAAAAGTGTCGCTAATTTGGCTAATTCAATTTTCGGCCAACGAAGCCATAGCAGCACAGCCCTGTGGACTCCATATGCAACACCTGTGTCACACTTGCTCATGACAAAGCCAGTATACGCTAAAAGCTGCTCAAGAGAGACGGACTCATAAAACACCCTAAATTCGGCAACGAGCTGTAGTTAATTTATAAATTGAAATTGTTAAACAGTTTATATGTCACGTAGTTGATAGCGATAAAGGGTCCATCTGTCGATTAAATAGTATTAATCTACATATTTAAAATAATCTATAATACATAAAAAAAACAAGTAAGAAAGCTCTAGTCGAGACTGCTCGACTACGAGATCCCCTGAACCCCACAAGGAACTGATATTTCAATGATAATTAGCACACACACACGCACACACGCATACAAACAAACACACGTACACACATACACACGCACACACACATACGCGCACATATACAGGCGATTGCGCTTGGGTTGCGCTGCAGTGTTGGCAATATAATGAAAACTTATTTGTTGAATAATTTAATTTCTAGACGTACGATCGTAATGAAACTTTCAGAACGAAATCATGATGTTTAAATGTATGTGTATACCGAAGCTCAAGTCTCTAGTATTTGATATACGACTTTTACAAAGATGAGGGTGAGGGGGTGGATTTAGGGGTGGGGGGTAAATTTTAACAAAAACCGAAATTGTATCAAATTCATCTTAGTATACATTTTAAATTTGGAGACTCTAGCTTGAAAGATGTAGGAGATATAATTTTTAAACTGATCTTCGACAAGGTTTTTTATCGATAAAAAAGTATCGGAATGAGTTATCATTTTTTAGTGATAAACTCGATATGCGCGTGATAATTACGGACATTTTAAAAAAAAGTTGAAGTCTCTAGCTCTTATATCTTCTGAAATCGACGCGTTCATACATACGGACGGACGGACGGACGGACGGACGGACGGACGGACGGACAGACAGACGGACAGGGCTAAATCAACTCAGCTCTTCGCCCTGATCAAGAATATATATACTTTGTGGGGTCTGCCACGCCTCCTTCTGCCTGTTACATACTTTTAACAAAACCATTATACCCTGATTTCCCATTTTCAATGGGTTCAGGGTATAAAAACAAATTAATTCACATACTCATACGCTCGCATCGATTTTGTTCTTGATCCTTTATATATGCATAAAATTAGCTATTCTACTTGCCAGTATAACCTGTTAGCATATGCATTCATTAAGGCTATTTCTACAGGCACACACACACATATATGTATATGTGTATAAGCTTTTATTCATTGATGTACAATATCCGCATAAGTTTGCATGTGTGTCTGTGTGAGTGTGTATATTAAGGGTAGCAAAAATATATGAATCAAGAACCAGTGAAACTTCCATTTCGAGCTTCATTCTTAAAAAAAAAAAATAAAACAAAACGGAGCCACACACACAGAAAACAGGTTCGACACACAAGCGAACAAAGCAGCTCACGACCTGCGCAGAAGTATGAAATGGAGTTTTAATCGCAAAGTTACTCAATGAAAAAGCTTTTAGGGAGGAGTTGTAACCAGTCGCCGCTGACTCCATTCGCTTGCTTGCCTGCCTGCCTGTCTGTATTTGTATTTGGCTGTATACATACATTTGTCCTAGATTTGGCAAGCATTTTACAGAATGAAAATGCACAGAGGGTCTACCAAAGTAGACGAAAAACGACGTCATAGCTATGTCAAGGACTAGCTAGTGGCAGCCACAGCAGCTTGCAATGCGACAAAGCGCATTTGTATATATCTATCCCCATTTATGTACATATGTGTATACATATGTATGTATGTGCATGCTCGCACTCAAGGTAGGACGCACACGTCAGCATGTCTGCCCAAGGATATTAATGTGGCTGCTTTACATGAATGAAATGCGGTTTGCCTGCAATTTCTACTATCAGGGCTGCGACAGATGCATTAATGCAATTGGAATTTCGAAAAAAGCTTTCTGTAGCCCTGGTGGCAACTTTAAAAAAACGCAGGCTTAGCGTTGCCACTATGATAGATACATAAGTATGTGTGGCAAAACATATAAACATACATATAACACACATATATACACAGTCAAATGATGAAAGTGCTAAACACATACACATATGTACATACATTCACACAACTCCACTGCAGACGGACAACAAAGCCTGCCTCAAGCAAAAATTAAAAGTCCCAAATCAGAAGCGAAATCCTCAATTGACAAACTCCAAACAGAGCGCATGCGTATGACAGAGAAAATGAGAGTGAGAGTGAGAGAGACAAAGAGAAGCGGACACCCAGCGTCTGTATGTGTGCAAAGTAATAGGAGCTAGTCACTGCTGTCAAGTGTTCCAAACATTTGTCTATGATCTGCATACGTACGTGTGTATACATATGTATGTATGTATGTGTATTATATGTTAGTCCACAAATATACTTGTTAAATAAAATTATGTTATATGCGCTAGCTTCTAACATACATAATGCACATACATACATATATTAATTTTTGTACACAGTACTGTAAAATGTAAAATTACTGTTGTCAATACAACTTTTATCGTATTTGTTGATGTAGAGGATAAAAAATACCGAAACGAGTTGCAGAAAGACCTACACAAATTTACGTGCATGCATGAATTTATAAATATACAAGTATATTTGTAGTTTAATGAATGGAAATTCAATGCAAAATGCAAATCAAAGCCGTTTGTAAATACAATACATTCATTCCAAGCAGAAAATGTCGAACCAAAGGCATGAATGAAACTACAAGAACCTTGATTCTGTTATTGTGTGTATTTTATTATTATTGTTTCTGTTTTTGTTGCGCAGACGTTGGTGATACTCAAATTGCAAATGGCAAACAACCTGGCTAAAGTGATTTGGCTCTAGCAATAGATTTAGACATTTGTCTCCGCCTTTGCCTCTGCCACTGCCTGTTGTAAATTGTTCAATATGCGGCACATAGAGAAGCAAGCAAACGCGCAGGGCATCAGCGAGTGACATCATTTTCAATGGGGGCGCTACACTTTAAACAGCAAGAAAAACAATTAGAAAACAAAAAAAAAAACATAGTTGCTAGCATTCCATTTCATTCATTAAAACTGGCGACAGACAGACTATGTGGAGACGTTGACACGGCGGTTCACCATACACAATACATATGGAGCCATGTGTGTATGTTGTATGTATGTATGTTTGGCTGTATGCACATACATAAATATTGCATGTTTAAATATATGTACATATATATATGCGTGTGTGTTTGTTTGATATACGGATGTCTTGGATTGACCAGACAAATGAGTCACATTTCATTCATGCCTAACTTGCCTTGAATAATGCCGTATTTCATTCAGAAATTTTTGTTTGTATTTTCGTTCAATTAAATTGTATTTTTGCGCTTGGTAAATTGGCAACAATTGTTTAAATTAAATTGGGAGCGGGAGCAATCAAGGCACGTATGTTACGCTTACCATTGATCTGGCAACGCCGTCAACTTAAATGTTTATTTAAATAATATTTTTACGACAGAGTTTCGACTTACCTTTCATGTCCTTCTGTCATGATTTGTTATCAGAAAGATTCTAATATAGCAGCGAATAGTGTCGGTGTTGTTCTTGTTGGTGGCAAAATACACCATGATTAAAGCATAAAGACATTCAGAGCCTGCTGCTGCACAAACTTCCGAAAAACAAGTGCCAACAACAACAAAAAGTGTAACTGTAATTATTACAGTTACGCTGACTTTAGACGAGAAGTTAACTGGAGTACTTCAATTGTTGTTGATGGTCGTTTCAGCTGACTTGTTGTAGTAGTAGTTGATGTTGTTGTTGGTGATGCGCTTCGTTGCTTTGTTGTTTTTCTTTACGTTTCGTTTGCTTTTTTTTTTTTCTTTTTTTGGCACAATATGAAAGACGACTCGAACTGCTTTGCAACTGTTTGAAAACTCGTTGAGTGTTAGACACAATTTAAACTACGAAGAGAGAGCAGGCCCCGTTATGTGTAACTAAATGCGAAAATTATGTTATAATTTTTGATAAATGCGATTTCTTTTTTGCAATAGCAGCAAAGCAGCAGACGGCGACGAACGGGCGACTTTTAGTTTTTCAATACACTCGCAAAATCACACACATTCGCACACACTATGTGGGCGTGTAGACAAACACTGTGGAAAAACTTCATGGAGCAAATATATGTCCGAATTTTTCCAAGCAACAAAGATGTAACAGGCATCATCTCAAAAAGAGCAAGAGAGCGCGCACGCAAGGCTGAGCCTGTATCGAAATCGAGAGCGCACCAGCCCCAGCTAAAACAACAACAAAACTCCTGTATACAAAATTATTGCGCCTATTGGCTAGTTGTTACTTTCCAGTAAACATGACAAGTGGCGTGGACAACATTCCTTTCGATTTTAGACCCTAGATTTTATAGTTAGCGAAAGCATGAAAACTTATGACAAAAAATCACTTTCTGTTGAAAACGAAAATTTCATTCATATATTTTATCAAGGCTACAGGCGCGTTGGTAGCTCTCTCTCTCTCTCTCTCTTTCTGGCACTGCGTTTTGGAGCACTCGCTCTCTTAGACTCTCACTTGCTGCTTGCTATGAGAGTGTCGCTTGCGCATATACAAAAAAAGGTAACACACACACTCAGCCACGCAGAAAGTGAGGTAGAACATTTTTTGGGCGATTTCTCCATGTATACACATAGTATATATAAATACATACATAGATGTATATATATATATAACATATATTCTTTTTATCGCCTATCCTGCAGCTTTTCACACACATACATATGTATAATATTCACATTCAAGTATATCACTTGGAATAACACAACAAATACATATTTTGTAGCATTTTGGTATTGGTAACAGTTTGTTATGGCATTTCGGTTGCTTTTGTTTCATTCTATTTCATTACTTCGTTTCCTTTTCCTTTCGTTTTTGCACTACGAATTTAGGTTAGTATATGTTGAATTTTTGACTTAGCGCACAGACATAACGACCGTGAAGGAGGTGGCAGGTGCGGGCGCGGATGCGTGCGGAGCAAAGATGGGGAGACATGGTGTATCGGAATTTTTCTCTATTGGATAACAGCTTTTCGCATTTTATGCCATTTATCACGTTTTTGCAAGTGCACACACATTTCACCAATTACTTTGTGGCAATTTATTTGATTCTTTGTACTTTTTTTACAACCTGTCTCTTTGAAGACAAAAGCAATTTTGATCTCAGGTGGCAACTGCGTATGGTATTGAAATTTTGTGTTTGCGTTTAGGTTTGTTATTTGTTATGACTTATTATTATTGTAATGAGTTTAATTAAATTATATGTTTGATTTTTGTCTTCATTTTTATTACTTTTGTGCAGATTATACACCTACTACTTCTTCGTTTGGAAAAAAAGAATGAATTTCCAAACAGATATGTTACTTAACATAACTTGGACAATAACATTACATTTTCCAAGCTGTTAATAACAGCAAAGAATATGTATTTAAAAACCTATCGACGTAATTTGTGAAACCAAAAAGTTCAGATGCTCAAAGACAATGCTATATATTATAGTTTTTGGCAAATAAATAATTGTTTATGACAAGGAATAACAACATTTAAGCTTTTAAATTGCATCGATGTTGGGTATATCGATATTTATAATTCTAATGATCCCATTGCATCTGCGTTATATTATTGAAATAGTTAATTTATTCAGTAATTAAAAAGCGCGGGTTTTAGTCTTGTTTGGCGCTCACAATATAATTTATAATTTACTTGTAGGATTTCAGTGTTTTCTCAATTGTTTGAAAGATGATTTTTGGTTTCGATTAAGTAACTGTTATTGTTTTCGATGTTATTTTGTAACAATGTACACAAATTTATCGATACAATGTTATACTTGTTACAAGTAGCAGGTAAGTAACTATCGCTCATATCTATCATTAACATTTCCTTTTTTATGTGCGTGTGTGTGTTTGATGACTGCGGGAAATCGGCTGCCGTATATAATTTGCAAATAAAACGCTGAAAATGGCTAAAAAGAAAAGTGAAGAGCATTCGGGTGCGGACGCAAACGACAGCGACTACAATGAGGAACCCAATTTCGATGATCCGCCCGGTTTCGTAGACAACATTAGCGATGAAGGTAAGTTTGATTGTTGCCAGCGCAGCACACGCGCTACAAGCCATCGCCGACAATTGCAAAAAGAAATGACAAACATAACCTCAAAGAGTGCAATATTTTCTATGAGAAATGCAATAATGTTCATTAAATGGCAGATTTATTGGGAGATATGCTGGCCCAACGCCCATCCGAAGCCGACGGCGTTGAAAGTGTCGTTGTAGTGGATAATATGCCGAAAGTGGAGCCAAGCCGCCTCGAAAAACTCAAATCGGTTATCAACAAGCTGTTCTCGCAGTGCGGTGAAATCGTTAACGTTGTCTATCCGGTGGATGAGGAGGGCAAGACCAAAGGCTATGCATTCATGGAATTCAAGACCGCCAGTCAGGCCGAGGATGCAGTCAAGAAACTAAACAACCATCGCCTGGACAAGAATTACACTTTTGCCGTAAATTTGTTTACAGACTTCCAGAAGTAAGTTGTCGAATAGGTAATTAAAAACAAAAGGTATAACAAAATTTACTTTATAGGTATGAGAATATACCGGAGAAGTGGGAGCCGCCAACTGTACAACCCTTTAAGGTACAGAGTGATCTGTATAATTTTATAAACGATCCCGATGCCTACGATCAGTACTGCGTAGCGGCTGAGACAGCACCAAATTGCGTGCAGGTTGGCTTCTGGCAGAACACTCTCCCCGAACCCAATGAGCTGGAGACACGTGAACGTTTTACGGACACGTTTGTGAAGTGGTCGCCTCTGGGTACCTATGTGGTGACCTTCCACAAACCCGGAGTCGCCATTTGGGGTGGCAGCAGCTTCCAGAAAATTCAAAAGTTTCCCCATCCTGGCACCCAATTCGTCGAATTCTCGCCATGTGAGAATTATTTGGTTACCTATGGCCCAACACCAACGGGTCAAAAGATCATCATTTGGGATATACGCACTGGGGCTGAGAAGCGTTCATTTGTGGGCGATGGCATGTCTGTGTTGTCAATGTTCCGCTGGTCGCACGATGACAAATTTGTGGCACGCATGGGCGAGAATTCGATTCACATCTACGAGACGCCATCATTTTATTTGCTTGACTTGAAGTCCATCAAGATAGCGGGTATACGCGGCTTCTCGTGGTCGCCCACGGACAATGTCATCGCTTACTGGGTGGAGGAGCAGAATCAAATACCCGCACGTGTCACCCTGATGGAGATCCCCAAGAAGCGGGAGATTCGCAACAAGAATCTTTTCCATGTGGCCGACTGTAAGCTTCATTGGCAAAAGTCTGGCGATTATCTGTGTGTTAAGGTCGATCGCTACTCCAAGCTAAAGAAGGATAAAAAGGAGCTGGACGTCAAGTTTCTGGGCATGTTCTACAATTTTGAAATATTCCACATGCGCGAAAAGGAAATACCCGTGGATTCGGTGGAGATACGTGAGCTGATACTTGCTTTTGCATGGGAGCCAATTGGTAACAAGTTTTCCATTATACACGGCGAGCCCAACTCCTCCAATGTTAGCTTCTACGAGGTGAATAAGGGTGTCAAGCCCAGCCTGGTGAAGCGGCTGGAGAAGAAGTCCTGCACTCATCTGTTCTGGTCGCCACGTGGTCAATTCATCGTCATGGCTAATCTTACCATGGGCACTTTTGAGTTCGTTGATACCACGAATGACTACATTATCAGCGCATCGCCGGATCACTTCCGTGCATCGGAGGTGGAATGGGATCCAACTGGTCGTTATGTCGTCACTGGCGTCTCATCGTGGAAGGTGAAAGAGGATACCGGCTTTAATATGTATACCTTCCAGGGTCGCATCATCAGGCGCACCATTTTGAAGAACTTTGTGCAGTTCCTTTGGCGCCCGCGACCACCGACGCTACTTAGCGAAGAGAAGCAGAAGGAGATCAAGAAAAATTTGAAGAAATATTATCCCATATTCGAACAGAAGGATCGTCTGCGCCTGACCCGTGCCTCCAAGGAGTTGCTCGAGAAGCGCGCCCAGCTGCGCGAGACCTTCATGGAGTACCGCAACAAACGCATCGCAGAGTGGAAGGATCAAAAGAGCCGTCGCATCATGCTCCGAGGGCGTAAGTTGAAACTTAGACCACAATCAATTATATTTGTATTTTAATTGTTTCTATTTTACAGATGTGGATACGGATAATTTGGAAACGGATGAAGTTGATGAGGAAGTTGTTGAATTTTTAGTCAAGGAAGAAGTAACCCTGCTAGAGTAAACGACCCCCAAGTCAATCGCGCCAACATCCCTCTCCGTTTTCACAACTTTTTAAAGCTGGTGTCTTAAGGCTTGAGCAACGCAACGTGACGACGTCCCAAAAGGTCTCCATTTGTCGGGACGCCATTCTTTCAAACCACGTTGCGCTTCTTTAATATTACATAATAAGCGTAAACATATTTTAACTAGCTTGCGTTACATACATATGCACACATATATTCAAATATCCATTAAAATTCGATCCTTAAGCACAAAAGTAACGTCACACATAAATCTATATAAACTAAAGTCAAGCTCACGAACAACTGTAACTTGATATACAAAACACGAAAAACAAAAACGAGGAAATTAAGAAAACATGACCGAAGCCACATTATTAACCATTAGAAGTAAATTTGCAATGTATTTGTATGTGAACAGCAAAAAGAAAAGGAAAACGAAAAGGCATTTGACGTTTTTAATGAGGGAGTGCTGTGGGACAAAGGGCCAATCTATAAGATATGGCTTGTGCTATTTCCCTCGTTTATCTGTTTGCTTAAGTATCTTATTGGCGCTTAATTTTTGCCGTTTATTTTAAATATACTTTCAAGTTGGTATTTTTTCTAAATAATCGATATGTTGTCCTATTTGAAATATCGATAGCCAAAACAACTAGGCTACCTAGGCAACGAAGCCACCCTGTGAAAAATCCAAACAAACGGTTATTTTCATTTATTGTCAAACCTAAGTTAAAATGGAGCCAGAAGCAAATTCAATAAAAACTAAGCGCAGCAAGAAAAAGATGAAAACACAAACAACACGTGCATATCGCAAGTCTGAAAGGGAAGTTCAACAGTTGCTGCGGCAAAGTGAAAAGGTCGCCGCACAACAAACAGCAGATGAGGATTTGGAAGCGCGCAGTTTGCAGTTTTTTCACAATGCCGAAGCAGTTGATTCTGTGGACGCCTCAGCTGGCGGAAAGGAACTTCCAAAGGATGACACACCTGCACAATGCACTGCGGCCAGCTTCTTACAAATTGAACTCGCTGAGCCACCCGTTGTGTCCGCAAAGCTGCAGCGACAGCGCCATCATTATGACTCCACTTTGTTCTATTCGCCCAGTGAGCGGCTGCATTTGCCACTGCAGCTAAGTGAATGTGAACCCCAGCTGAAGCCCCAGCAGATACGCATGCTGAATCGGTTTCAGGAGGAGGCCAGATATAGTAAAACGTCCGCCAAACTAAATGCCAGATTTATCGCGCAGCTGTCAGACTGTGAATCGGGTCGTTTCACCATCGATACCACGCTCTACCACAGCAATTGCTCGAGGCAGTTTAAAGGCGTCTTCCTGGCACCTGTGCCGTTGGCGACCTTCCACGGACTGCCCATGAGTCGTTGCCTGAAGTTGTGCCTGAAACAGTTGCGCTTCAGCGAGCATCCACAGCTGCTGGAGGAGCATCGGCTGGCGCAGCAACTGGAGGATCTCTACGATCTCTACACATACAATGTGAACAGTCAGATTTGCAATAAGCTGCGCGAAGAGTTGCAAATCGCTCGCAATGTGGCTGCCCGCCTAATCGATGCCAGCAGGCAGCAGCAGCAGCAGGAGCAGGAGCCATCGCTGCTGGCGGTGCACGTTCAGCGGCAATTGCTATTGACGCAGCAGCTGCGAAAACGCTACTATGCCGAGTCCAGGGCGCAGCGTCTGCTGCTGCAGCGTCTGCTCGCCGAATGGGCTAAATTGAAGGAGCTGCGCAAGCGACAACAGTTTCGGTGCACACGCTTCAGCCTGAGCCTGCGGCTGGTGCCGCCTGCTGATTTGAACGTCTCCTGCTCGGCGTGGAAACAGCGTTTCGAGACAGACCTGGCCGAGGTGTATCGTGAGCATCTGGAGCTGTACTATCAGCAGCGGCGCATTTGGAACGACAGCGAGCATTCGACAGCGGCGCATACGAAGCCGCCGCGTAAGCCGCGGTTTACGGAAATCATGGAGTCTCTGAAGGCAGACTATGAGCGAGCCTTTCAGGATCCAGAGGAGCCGGAAGTCTTTGTGCAGCGTCTGCCAGCTGATGCAACAATGCCCAATGAGCCCAAGGCGACGGCAGCAGCAGCAGCAGCAGCAAGCAATCAGTTGAGCTTGGATCGCAACTACTACCTGAAGATCTACCTGGACAGCCAATTTGTGGCACAGTCGCGCACATATCGCCTGGAACAGGATCTGCATGTGGACATGAATGAGACGATTGGCGTGCTGCTAAATCGCACCAATCCCAAAGAGCTCAATATTTGGGTAAGTTTATTTAGTATATCTATTATCTATATGTGATTCATTCATTCTCTTGTCAATAGAAATGTAGAAAATGCAGTTATTCGCCACGCCCCTAATAAGCGTAGATATATCCGCCAACTCTTGGATATTTTGAGAAAATCTATTTACACAACTATATACATAAATACATACAATATTTTTGCAACTTTCAAGTGGGACAGACGTACGGGCAGCAGGACGGACATTGCACGCAACCAATATACCCATTTCACTTTTGTGAATGAGTATAAAAATTACAATTGCATTGTAAATAGTTATGTGGCTACTGCCTGACTGTAAATGTTTCTATTACTCTTTGATTAATGGCAGTCGTAATCGCTATCAATTGTTATATGTATATGTATGTATGTGGGTATGCATGTGTCTGTATTTGTATGCCCTGACTGTCATTGCAAATGGGAATTCTGGATATCATGTATTCAACTAATATGATTTCTGGTATATCGGAAAATGCATTTTCCAATTTGCCACGCCTCTAAAGTTTTAACACTTTATAAATCGTAGAAATACACGAGTATGTGTGCCAAAGTTTCTAGTTTCAATAGGGCCGAAATAAACTGCGTTCATACGGACAGACGGACGGACAGCAAGACGGGAGACGGATATTGCACACTTCCGTGAATGAGTATAAAAAGAACCGAGATTACGGTTGACTGAGCATATATAGTATATATCATGCCATAGCATAACATCCATAACATATACATACATACATACATATGCACCTATCAAACGACTAAGCGTTTCTCTCTCTTTCTCTCTCCCCCCTTTCTCTATGCATAAATATAGCTGTATGAGAAATCGACAATAACGGCGCACAGTCGCCGATTGGCGCTGATAAACGCTCCGGTGCAGGCAACACAAAGGGGCAGATCGGAGGAGAAATTAAGCTTCGAGGTGACATCATCGAAGACTTCATCCTCGGCAATGCGCCCGAAATTAGCCGGGGACCTCTATGTGCACATTGATTACTATTGTCCTGATGGCGGCAGCAGCAGCAATGAGCTGGACGATGTGCAGCCGCTGCCGCCGGCACTGAGGCAAACGTTGCTGGCGAACAGTTTGTCCGCGTCGGCGGAAGGAGGCAGCGATGCAGCGATACGGCATGCGCCGCTCATCTTTGCCGAGCAACAGATGCTGTTGTGCAGCATCGAGGAACTGTTCCAGAACAAGAGATTTCAGCTGCTCTATTCGCGACATCAGCAGCGCAATTTTCACACCAAACAGCTGAGTTTCGTGCCAGCGCTGGCGCATGAAATTGTTGAGCTGGAGGAGCACGGACCCAATGCGAATGTTGGCCAATTGCTAGATCCGGGCACCATTTGGCATCCAATCGATCTGCACAAGCATCGGGGCCGCAAGTTTCTCCAACTGCTATACGAGACCATAATGAACCAGTGCGCACAACGGGCCAAGCTGCTTCAAGCACCATTGCCGCTGCTCCAGCTGTGGAGCGATGGCTCCCCCACAGAGCATTCAATGGGCTGGTCAACAATTTGGCGTGCACTCTGCTCCATTTTTGTTCGCCAATCGGGCAACAGTCCCAGCCGTGAGCCGCCCGTGTGGCAGCCCCAGCCGACGTGTGCCTCGAGTCAACAGCTGCAACAGTTCATTGTCTCGTTGCATGTAGTGCGTGCCACGGGCGTGCCAGTGCGCAGTCGCCACATTCTCAACGTGGAGCAACAGGGACGACGACGGAACAGCGCCGGCACAAACAGCGATCTAAGCGCCAGTCTATTCGTTACCCAGAGTAAGTGAATCTGCTCGATGGAACGGCCTAGCCCAGAAATGAGACACTTGCCTACATATACATGCAAATATATACATATCTTTTATATACATATGTACGTTGTTGAAAGTTTAGTACTCGAATTGTGCATAAGCTCTCGAGCTTCCTTTCGATCCTCCTGGACCACATTTATCTACTCTTGCAGGTGCAGTTCCATTTACGCTATGTCCTTTTTCGACGAAGCAATCGTCCACATCAACCTGTCCATCTGGCCAGGCACTCCAGCCATGTTTTTCAAGTATTATCCTTGCGCAGTCGAGCGAGGGCTGAATGTCGTCCAAAATCAGTTGAGAACATTCCACCTTGCAGGCGTTTTTAGTTCCCCTTTCAGACTTGCACCAAAATTGTTCGCCAATTTGAAAGATCCCGTAGTGCTGAAAGCCCTCGATATCTTTTGGGCTAACCACGTTAGCACGATAGCTGCTCACCTCTCGTGCGATAAAAACCCATCTGGGTATTTCTTGGCGTGGAACGTTCAGTCTATCCAATTCCAGTGCAAAAGTACAGCGATCGAAATTCCTCAGTCCTTCAGCCGTGCTCACCAGGACGAGCTGCAGCGAAGTCAGCAGAGCGAACCACTTAAGCTTGCCATCCATCATTGGCATTGTGTGGCCAAGTATTAAAATTGACCGAAATTTATACCTTCCTAGCCGAAAAATATTTTGATTATTGTGGATGCCTCCTCTCGCTATATAAATCTTTCTCTCGCTCACTCACTCTCTCTTTCTATGTATATTAAATATATGGTGCAGTAGCTTTCATAGAAAGTGTATGTGAGAGAGAGAGAGAGAGAGAGAGAGAGAGAGAGAGAGGACTGTCCACTGGTTATTCTGTTCCTATCTTGTTTATTAGGCAAGTTTCAATCGCTCGTTCAACCGCATCTAATGCCATAACTGAGAGGACCATACGTAGGCGATTAATTTTAGCAAATATCACGATACTCGTTGAAAGAACGTGACACGAATTACTCAATGCACTCAAGAGAAAGCAAAGAGAGACGAACCGAAGTCTAATTGTGAGAGCGAGAGTGCATATAATTTATCGGTTGTGTTAGCGAACAGAGCGTAGAAAATAAAACGGTTAACAGTTATTTGTCGCAAATTTCAGAACCTATTGGCAAACAATTGATGATTATATTGCAATATACATATGTATGTATTTAGTATCTTATCAGCAAGCCTGTCGCTTATGACCGACTGACCGACTTTCAAATACCCTGTAAATTGAAATCGATATTTCCATATGTTGCAGCGCTGATGTACTCGAATGTACGTCCATTTATAACACTAAGCTATGGCCAGAGACTGTGTCGCAGTCGCACCGCAGAGGGCTCGAATCCCACATGGAATGAGCATCTGCAGCTGCAGCTGACGGGTCAGCTCAGCGACTTACGTGAGGATCTGAAGATTAGCCTATTTGACGAACTGATCGAGCAGCAGTACACGGACGAGGCATCCGATCTCTACCAGCGCGTGCAATGCAACTGGCTGGGGGAATATCGAGTGCCCATTAGCAGCCTCTTGGCCAGTCGCAAGGTGAGTGGAGAGACTTGGCTACGTTTACTACTTGACTGGCTGAATCACTAATATAATATACTCTTGCAGTTCGAGGGATGCATTGAGCTGTGCATGCCCAAGGTGCTGGTCGGCTATAAGCGGCCGCTGATTGATTCGGTGACCAATATATCGGTGGAGCAATATCCGGAGTTCAAGGAGAGTGTGCATCTCTGGTTCTATCTGAGCGTGGAGCCGGCCAACCAGGTGAAGCCGCTGCAAATTGGCGGCCTGGCCTGTGCGGAGCTGCCACAACTGCAGCAATATTTGCGCGAGCGCCGCCTGGAGGTGCAACCGCTACTGCCACATCCGCAACGATATGTGGAGCCGTTGATATGCACTTCGCATGGCAAACGCGTGTGCCTCACACGTCTGCTGGAGCCGGTGCCGCTGCCCAGTGAATCGCAGCTGGAGCGTGTTTGTCGTTTTGTCTCCCTGCTCACTCCGGTGCGCAGTTCGCTGGATGGGTGCCAGAACTTTGAAGGCGTTTGGCTGAACAACCAAACGCTGCTGGACAGCACCTGGTGCTCCGTGAAGGATCTGGGCGTGCTGTTGTGCAATTATATGCTGGCATTGGGCCTCGAGTGCTGGCTGCTGCTCGGATTGGCCTGTCCCTATGGCGAGTCCACGTTCGTCATCTACCGACAGCCGGACAGCGGCGAACTGGTGCTAGTGGCGCCCACAACTGGCAAACGCTACCAGCTGCAGGATGTTTTTTGTCCGCTGACACGAGTCTACTCGCTGGTGACGCCGCAGAATGTGAGCTGAGCTGTGCATGCCATCATACATTAGTAAAACTAAATTCATTTTTCACTTAGATCTATATCAATATACAGGCGGAAGAGCGCGTCAGCATGACGAATTTCGATGTGCAGAACAGCGAATGCTGGCTGCCGGTGTTCACCAAGCGGCAGGAGGCGCCACGCGGTGGCATCCAGAAGCGCAACTATGCGTACAAGCGCAGCTATCACCTGAGTCAGCTGCAGAAGCATATCGAGCGCAAGATTATGAAAAAGATAAGCGCCTGGCGCACCACACGCAAAACACTGTGGAACCGGTGGGTATCAAGATATGCCTGTATCCAGTAGCCAGCCGATAATCGATTGTGATCTTCTCCAGTGCCTTTCAGCCACACCTGCTGAGAATTTTGAGTGAAATGGAGAGTTTGAGTACGCTCTCAGGCAATCGCTACGATGAGCCGGCCTTCAGTGAGGAGCTGGAGCGCGAGTTTCCCAACTATAGGGTGTGTATGAGCGTGTGTGTGTGTGCGTGGTGTTTCCCTGAAAATCAGTTAATAATATCTTTGCATTTTATCTTTATTGTTATTCAGCTTTATGGCTTTACCATAAACTTTGCCTACACCAACCTGTCGGCGATATCGGAGCGCATTCGCACCAGCTGCATACACTACAACAACAATGCGGCCGTCGAGTTCTGTGTGGCGGTGCACATTAATGCCTATGCCAACGATGTGCTATCCGTTTGGGTGTTTCTGCTGTCAATAGTGCCACTGGTCGCCTAATTGATTGACTCGCCGTGCATCAATGCGGTGTAAATAGCGTCAATGCTCGGTTGTTGATAACGAAATTCGGTGAGCCGGCTGTCTTCGTAGATAATGCCCACAAACGCTAATCAATAATAACAAATTCTTTATCACTCACTGCACGAAAAGCGGGAAAGTAAGTATTTAACTCGATTTACAAACATTTTACGATAACGTTCCTTGTGGCGTGTTTGTGGTTTGTGGTTTCTGGTTTGTGGCTTTTGGTTTGTGGTTTCTTTCGTTTCCCGATTTGGCCGTGTTCCGTTCAGTTCAGTTTTAGTTCACTGCGCACCTTCCGTGCGTTTAGATCGTGTACCGAACTTTGTACCATCGTCGGCTATGGTATCGCCATGCCTTTGAAAATGGCTGAAAAATTTGCGAAATTCCAGCGGTACGTGCTCTGGCTCTACAGACTCTATGAGCTGAACACACAGATAGCCATCTGCGAGCCATGGGAGAAGGTGTTCTGCCGTAAGTAGCTATACCATGAGTGCAGCAGCTATTAATCAGCGATTACCAATCATTAACTTGATGGCTATCATCCAGTCCACCAACTCTCTCTTTCCCTGTCGCTCTCACGGCAACAAATTGTATCTTATCTATTTCGGTCAGTATTTGCCCGTCATAGAGACTATGACTAACTGTTGCGCGAAATGGTGCCATATAGAAAATGTATAGCTTACTATTTACAATAATGTAATCTGTATTATTATAATTGCAGACATACTCATTGGCAGCTGCATATCCCTTATTCTGTATGCCTCGTATGCGTATGTGCCCGGCTATTGCCTAAGGCTGGTTGGGTTTCTAATTCCGCCGACTGCCACGAATATAAATGACACTTTTAATAATATCAAATGTGTGACAGCAGATGGAATATGCAGTAATAGTGAATCTTACCTTACGTAACATTATTTAGTAATTATTATTAATACAAAAATAATATATATATATAATGAAAAAAATCTGTATTAAAAACATGTTTTTACTATTATTTATATAAAAAATTGTCGAATTAAAAAGAAAGAAAATTAATGAAACCTATTTTATTATTGTTTTGTTAACTACTGTAAAATTATCATTGCATGTACACAAATTTCAAAAATCGATAACACTAATAAATCGCGCGCTAACATTATGCCAATGCTGCCACCCGGCGAATAGCTTCTATTAGCTGGCAGCTCTGCATGAAGTGTTGCTGCCAACTCGCTAGGAAAAAATACAGTAAACCCTTTGCAGCAGCTGGGCGCATTTTATTTACAAAAGTAATTGAAAACATAAACGTTTATGTGAGTAATGTCGAATGACAAACGGACTGTTTATGTTGGTGGATTAGCCGATGAGGTCACGGAAAGGCTGCTGAACAATGCATTTATACCATTTGGCGATATTGCGGACATTCAAATGCCGGTCGACTATGAATCGCAAAAACATCGTGGATTTGCCTTCATTGAGTACGAGAATTATGAAGATGCTGCCTCCGCCATTGACAACATGGTGAGCCCAAGCATTTAGTTTATCAGAGCAATCAGTCAAAGAAGGAGAGATTCTTTTAGAATGATTCAGAGCTGTGTGGTCGTACGATACGCGTCAATCTAGCCAAGCCGGTGCGCGTCAAGGAGGACAGCTTTAAGCCTGTATGGGCGGATGACGACTGGCTGCAAAAGCACGCGGGAGCCACATTACAGGCAGAGGGCGGCGAAACAGAGGAGCCAAAGGAAACGATAGCAACGCCCTCAACAGGGCCAGCAGTGATTGAGAAATCGGAAAAACGAAATCCACAGGTGTTCTTTGATATACGTATTGGAGGCAACGATGCTGGACGCATTGTCATGCTACTGCGCGCCGACGTGGTGCCCAAGACGGCGGAGAACTTTCGGCAGCTCTGCACACACGAGCAGGGCTATGGCTACAAAGGCTGCACATTTCATCGCATCATTCCCGAATTCGTAAGTTGCAGCTGCATCTATGAAAGGCATATGAAAGGCTAATCGACGTCTATATATTTAAATTCCAGATGTGTCAGGGCGGAGATTTCACCAACAATAATGGCACCGGTGGCAAATCCATTTATGGCAAGAAATTCGCCGACGAGAATTTCAATTTGAAACACAACAGCTTCGGCACGTTATCTATGGCCAATTCAGGACCCAACACAAATGGATCACAGTTCTTCATATGCACCACAAAGTAAAGATTTTCAAAAGGCATAACTACTCAGATGATAATACTCCATTTATATATTTCGCAGGACCGACTGGCTGGATAACAAGCACGTGGTCTTTGGTCATGTCATCAGCGGCGCAGATGTGGTACGCAAAATGGAAAAATGTGGAAACAAATCTGGCACCCCCTCCCAAAAGATTATTATCTACGCCTGTGGCGAACTCAAATGAATGTGGCTTAAGAATAAACATAATTTAAAATTGTAATATTGAATTTTTCAATTGTTTTTATTCAGTTGTACTCAAAGTATTTATAAGGAGTCAGTGGTCAGCCGGGTAATTGTAATCTGAAAGGAAAAACAGAAAATTAATTTATATTGCAGATCAAAGAATGCTTGCAAAGTATCTAACAATTATTTATATATCAGTTGGGGAAAGAAGATAAAACAGCATGGTGTTAATTACTCAGGCCTTAACTCCCAAAAGGGAATTTTCATCATATTAAAGACATACGACTAATAATGTACTATGGTATTCCTTCTTACCTCTTCAAAGCTGTCCTGGATATCGAAAAAGGCAAATAGATATAGCCAGCTGCAAATATAGTTTGTAAATTATTAACAATTTGTTGGATTAAGCATGGAAAGCTATTTTTTTAAATTTGATCAGACAGGGAGACTTGACCGCATGGTTTTTAATGGGTTCTACTCAGAAGAGGGAATCCTGAATAAGGATAGTTCATCAGGCAATATATAGTCTATGCTACAAATATCTAGTAAACTTACCTTTCTGATAAGTCAAACTTCACTCCAAAAGCTGCATATCGAAGGCAAAGCGCAGTTAGAGCTGTAAATAAAGAAAATTCATTTAGTTTCGCCTAAAATATATACATTAAATAATATAATTTAGGATTGTGTTCAGACAGGGAGACTTGACCGCATGGTTTTTAATGGGTTCTACTCAGAAGAGGGAATCCTGAATAAGGATAGTTCATCAGATAAAAAAAATGATTGAATTTCAATATCAATTAAACATACCTTGAGGCTTTGAGTAAGTGCACTAAAATTAACATCGAGTCAGCGCATCCACAACTGCAAATTGGAAAGTTGAAATTATAGTTTGAATTTAGTTAACTTATTCTTAACTTATAAATTGTTATATATCAGCTTCAAAAGTTTGTAACATGTTTGTTTCTAATGAACTATACTAAGAAGTATACATCATGAAGAGTTTTCCAAGTTTTTGTTCAATATATGGCAAAATATAGACATACCTTGGCGCAGACTATGTAAGAAGAGGCCCTTCTAGAGAGTTCCATTCCCGGATGTACTGCAAGTAAAGAATGGCATAGATTAGATACAAGTCAGGGTTAGATTTTATTGTAAATTTTAATTGAATGTTTTTATCAGTATCCTTTTGGTTTAATTTGATTGGTTACACAGCATGGTTGTCAGATTAAAATTATCATCAAGATGAAGCCTTATAACAAAAAACCAAGTCAATTTGAGTATTTACCTCTATATTAAGCTCTATGTTTTTTTCCACACATATAAGCGGCCACTGAAAATCCTGATAAGTAAAAGAAAGAGCTCATTTAGTTATTACGAAATTAATAAACGTCTTAGTAAATGTTTTATATGCATTTGTCAGTTATATTTCTCCGCATTTTCTACTCAGTAGAACGAAAGTTATTATAGATAAAGTGTTCATCATTTAAGAAAATGATTAACAGAGTCTGTAAAAAACAAACTGAAACATACCTTAGCTTAACGTGCCACAGGAATATTAATTTACTGTATGCATCTTTGCAGAACTGAAATTGAAAAATACCAGGAATTAGTTATATTATTTCGAGTTTACACCATCTTTGAATTGCGTTTTTAATTCAGTTGCAAATAATGCAGCCATGGGTTTATAATCACAAAAATCATACGGTAATTACTTTCATCATTTCTAAAACACAATTTAAATATTTCTAAATTTTTGGTTTACTTACTTTTTAGTGGTTGTCAATGATGCCATTCAGCATTCAACTGCTTTTGAAGTCCTAAAAAAGAGACGTCTTAATTAGTAACATAGTTCGTCACGATTAGCATTTGCTTTACAATAATTTATCAGTTGCAAATAATGCAGCCATGGGGTTTTTAATCACAGAAATCGTACGGTAATTACATTTCATCATTTGAATATAATTTAATTATATGTTCGCCTAATATAACTTACCATGCATCAATTAAGTTTCTTGTTTCAAGAGTTTAGTTTGTGGTCCAAGAAATCTGAAAAGAGGGGAGAAAGGGTTAGACTTTGGCTACCATTATACCAATCAATTCTATTTAAATTGTAATTTTTCAGAATCCTTTTGGTTTAATTTTAAGTTATAAATCAACAGCACTTTGTTCAGATTGAACTTATCATCAGGGAGCACACTAATTTAAGACAATTTGACATTTATTTACCTATGGGATTTCCATTGCAGTAACTGGCTTGCGACCACGTGCGTACAGCATTGTCTGTAACAATGATATAAAACTTATGTGAGGAAGTTTTCAAAGTCAAGTCATATTTACAAACTTATTTTTATTATTATCAGTATCCTTTTGGTTTAATTTTTAGTTAAGAGACAACACAGCATTTTGTTCAGATTGAACTTATCATCATTAGACATTTGGATAAATTCAACAATTTCATTTTAAGACTTACCTTTTATTCACATACCGGCTTCTGAGCACGTGTGCGTGCAACAAAATGTGGCAGCTGCAATAAATTGAAATCAGATACATTAGTATGTAAAGCGCTTAAAATGTACAGAAATAATTGCTATAAAACAATCAGTTGGCCGTTCTTATTCTTTCTACAAGGTAAGAACGCTAGAAACCCTTTTGCAAAGGCACTAGCATTCGACTCTTCAGAAAAAGAACATTCATCAATACATAAAAATTATGCTCGAAGTAAATACGCCGCTTACCATATTTCCATTTAAATTTCAAGCAAAGCAAATTAATGCTTATGTTATTGTATAGATCACATATTCATAAATATTTTAGATGAACAAAAATTGTAGAAAAACTTCCGATGCAGCAAATAATTACTGATTACGAAGAACAGACAACTCAATCCCTAAAAAAGCGAACAGGAAATGAGCGACACTCAACAGCAGTGTGACCAAGTTCATTAAGCATTAAAACAAATAAAAAATACCAGAGGCATTTATTAACATTTCACTGAAAGAACTAGTGGAAGTTACGATTGTTTCATTTAACAGGGTGTGGAAATGTTATTATAACAGTCCGCTAAGCACTGTTAAAAGACCCACTCAATCGTGAGTGCGCTCACATATCTGTTTACGAATTCTCTTTGTGTGTTTCCTATTCAGTCAGGTATATACCAAACACAAGAGAAATTCAGATCAAACGTAATAAGAAATAACTAAGTAACAATAGAAAGAAAAAACATTGTAATTCGTATTAAAAATGACGACTTTATTAAATTTAGCATAGCTCATTGAATGCCTTTACAACAATATATCAAGTACAATACACATATTTTATAAAATTTATATCGACTTTTGTACAATCGAGAATATTTGCATGCAGAGAGACTCCGTTTCACATATATTATTGTTTTTCAACCTAAAAGGCATATAATTTTTGTTTTCCATTAAAAATTTCAATAAAATCTATCACAATATGAGAATTTCAGGATGTGGTATTGCTCGATTGTGATAAGATTATAAAAAGTTGTTTTCTGAGTCATCGAGCACAACCATTTCCTGATGCTTAATATATTGTTAAATATATCGTATATAGACATTTTTTTGTTTGCTGATTTATAAAATTATTATTATTTTTTTTTTTTTTAAGCTTAAGATTGTTCTTAGATTTTAGATACAATTACATATAAAAATATATTATGATTATTATGTTATAAAAAATTCGAATTTGTTACGGACGGACAACATCTTAAATGATAAACATAAACATATAAAATGCTGATTCTGCTTTAAAATACATGCAAGCAAGTATAAATTTATTTTAATGCTTAGTCTAAAAATTTTACTTTACATTTAAGGCCCTAAATATAGGCATATAAATTGATTGTTATATGTGTATATTTTTGTTTGTTTTTGTTTTAAGGCGTGTTCTATAATTATTTGTGCGTTATTTCATTCAATTTATTTTAAGGGCTGCTGTGTCAAGGGATCTCAGTTCGTACGAAACAGCCTCATTTATGTTTGACCGCAGAACCAAACGTTAAATAATCGTTTTGGGTTGCTTAAATCTAGATTGTATTATATAATATTACAAAAATACATTCTCTTATATTCAATTCCTTATTGAGCTTTATGTTAGATACAATTTATATTGCATTGCTTAGCCACAAAAACAGAAAGTTTATTATTAAATAGCATATTGTTGCATGCACATGGAGAAACTATAAAGAAAATAGAAAAACTTTCAGTCTAACAAAATACTTGTACAGAAAAATAATCGTCTGAATTTCGAGAAAAATATTTGATTCATGGGTGGGTTCAATATTCTTGGGCATGACCAAAAACTTTTGTTCAATAAAACATAATAGCCAATTTTTTGTGTAGCCCGATTCAGCTTCCTACATGTGATATGCAATTCGTTTAAGCTCTAAGTTTTGCACTTACAAATTATACTATCAAATAAACATAAACAGACGTGTCGTCGCGCATTCAGACAATGTTAAATTAATGTTATTGCCATTACTATCTGTGTGCTGTAGCACACGACGCTACGCTTAAGCGATAAATTAAACTAAACCTTGACAAAAAAAAGAAGGTAACTAAATATAAGCACAGCAGTTTCGGATGCGCCAAGACGCGTTTCAAACGCGCCAATTAAAAACTGCTGATACGTCCAATCGGGGGGCGGGGCAATACTACAACTAACATCAACATAAACAACGAAAATTCGACTAATTTTGTGGTAAACTGGCCATCAAAAAAACTGATGATGTTTCCCTACTCATATATAAGTGCGCTTCACTTTTGTCAGAGTGGACGTCTTGCAAGGCAGCTCCTTTTCCAAATGTTCTGTGGAGTTTTTGCATTCGTGACTGCGATCTTTTTCAAGATCGAGATTCGGTGTTTTCTGTGTCGTGGTATATGGATTCGAATTGATTAGCAAATTAATGTCCTTGCCGCTATTCTGATGCTTGAATTGACTGCGATGCAAGCAAAGAGAGAGACAGAAAGAAATGTATATGTTTAGTATTTGCATATAGTTTGCAGCAAAGTTAGTTCTTACATCGGCTTGCCAAAGTGATTGTGGTGGCTGGCATCCAAGCGGGTTTGATTGCACCACTGCTTTATTTTGATGCCCATTATACTACCCAAAAAGAATGCCATAAACGACACGACAGCAATGATAATAATTGTGTTGTCTGCCAAGGTAGAAGCCTTGTGCACCTCATTGACAACAGCGATTGATTTCTGGGGATCTGCAAAGAGGAGAGAACGGTGAAGTGAGAAATTGGAGGCCATATTTGACTCTTTCACTTACCATGCAGATTGGTCATAACTTGCTCCGGATCCACGGATGCCTGCGGTATTTTGTTCTCATCAATGTAGTCATTAAGCGTAAAGTCACCACCGTTGCCCGTTGGCTGTTGCTCCAGGCTGGGTTGCACCTCTGCAGGCGTACCACTCACACTGGCATAGTGCAGTTTTTGCACCTCCTCCATTTGGGAGGGGGCCATGGTGACAATGACGGGATCTGCGGCTGTTTTCGGACACAAGAACGCAGCGGCCTTTTTGGTTGTATTCAGACTCTGCAGATAGGTTTTGGTGCCGAACTTGTGTTGACTGGCGGCCAGATTCTTGCACTCGTGAGTCTGCAGATCCCAGGCACAGTTCGGGTCCTGCAGGCTGAGGCAGCCCAGACAGTCCACAATCAATGAGCAGTGATGCAGGGGCACCGTTACCAGCCGTCCATCGCTGACCACGACGAGCGTGTTCTTCTTGGAAGAGATAACCAACTCGCGGACAGGTGTGCCCAGCGGCAGCACTTGCATTTCAGAGATGACCACCGTACGCAAGCGATCGACGCTGCTGTTCTGATGCGATGTCACGATGTTGATAAACTTGGTCACCTTGCCGTCATCGGTGCCACTGTAGATGACATCGTAATGGTTGCCATTCAATGCACGCACATGCGGGTCCACCGCAATGGACGTCAGCCGGTGGTGCAAATCGACCTTGGTGAGCAGCGGGCGGCCATGCACAGCAGGCACAGCGCTCTCCATTAGCGGATGATTCTTAATGAAGTTCACTGCAATGCTTGTCAGAGTGCGAGAGTCCTCCACACACTGGCCGGGCCGTGGCTTAGGCACCTGCGTTTGCTCCACCGGCAGCCAGTGCGATTGGGAGTCCTTCTGCGATTTAAAGGCCCCATCAAAGGCAGCCAATATGTCATCCACGCGATAGGCACAGACCGCCGAGCCGGATATGGCGTTCACCGGTGTGGTAAACACTGCGTAAACCAACGCATTGGGGCCGCTCTCCACAACCGGACTTATAGCCTCTGTTTGGGTAAATATAATGATGTCATATCAATCTGTGCAGAGTGGGCGTATTAGCATTTCAGCACTTACGTATCTCATCAAAGTAGAATGGAAACTCGCCCGGCACCGAGCAGTTGAGTCGTGTTTTCAGGAATGATGTCCAGCTCTTGGCATGATTGTAGGGTCCACCGCGATCGTTCTTGCAGACGCGACCCACCCGGGAATAGACCGCCTTGCCAAAGTTCATATACTCCATGGACAGTTCACGGAAGAAGAACAGCACAAAGCCGTTGCGTTCGATGGCGCCCACAAAGTCTGGCTGATTGAGCTGCTTGAGATCGTATTGCTCGGTGCGCAGATTTTCGCGATAGATCAATGGATCTCCGCCAGAGAAATCGGCAACCGTGGCGCTATACAGCTGCCCATCGGCAAACACATAGGTGCTGTTGTGGGCGGGACTGTACGGACAGAGACCCTGAGCCTCCACATCTCGCGTTATCTCGTACGGCATGCTGTTGCCGCTGCCCGCTGCCGCACTCGCCTCAGATCCCTCTGCCGCCTGATCCACGGTGGTGTAGTGACGACAGCGCGGCTTGTACGAATTGGTGCCGCAGAGCAGAATTTGTCCATTGGGCAGTCGGGCGAACACACGCAAATAGTTGTGACAATCCCATTCGTGTTTGCCCTTCAGCACGCACAGCTCACGATCGGCGCCCGAGCTGGGCCACTCCAGTCGGCTGATCTCCTTCAGTCCCCGCAGCGTGATATTGTAGATGACGTCCCTGCGAAGAGACGATAATCAAATTATTTACGTAATTGCCACGCCTGCCAGTCGTGTCACGTCTGTGCATATGTGTGCAGCCTGCTAATTTAGCTAATTGCTAACCAAGCCAAAATAAATGAGCCGCACACACACACACACACACACTTACACACACACATACAGTCAGCCGTCATCAGTTTGTCAGGGTTATTTTTGCGCAAATAATTGGAACTTGGAAACATTGAATCAAGTACTTAAGCATGCAATTGCGTTTTAATTGTCATCATTCCATCTATGCGGAGATGCTCGGGCTAGATATCTAAAGACAACCAGCTGGAACCTGCCTCAGTGCTTCGCTAGCCACAGACTCATTTCCTCAAATATGTCTTGGCCTTGGCGTTAAGATTTATGCAAACATTGTATCTTAAATGTATATTTTTTGTTAATAGCAAAAAGCTTTTATCTAATGTTGGCTAATTGAATTACAAATATAACAGCAGTGGCAAAAAAATAAAAAAAAAATTAATAAAAAATTTAGTTGTAGTACTTAAACTGAAACAATTTCTTACTAATTCAAATGTCTATATTTAGTTAGTAAGCCACTAAATTTATTTGTACTGCTATTTTTACGACCGCAGCGTTTTATGGATATGCTTTAAGCTGCTACTAAACTCAAACTCTTTAATTACCCACATAATAATTAATCAAATTCATGTTTATTTATATAAATCTTGCTCTTTTTTTAACATTTTGCTGCCTGAATCTGGTTAATTGCACTTTAGCATGTTTCATTTCAAGTGAATGCTGAATAGAATTATACGTAAATAAACATTTTGGCCGGCTGATATATACATACGTGATTCCAGGAAAGCAAATGAGAAATGCAAGATTTGCACTTGACTAGCAAAACACACACACACTGGCATATACATACACACACACATACATGAATAAATATATTGGGTATATCGATATACAGATAAATTAACACATTTTTCAACAATAGTTGCTCGGAAAAGAGCGAGAAGAAAACACATTCGTAATGCCAATGGCGCGTTAATTATTCCGCGAATCGAGCATTGTTTCTAGTTGCCTTTTTTTTTTTCTTTTTATTTATAAATATTTAATTTAGCTCGTGCCAATAAAAATGAGTGCTTTCGCATGCAGCTCAGGTAGATGCTAATTCGTATATGGCAAGGCGAGAGTGAGGGAGGGAGGGAGGTAGGCAGGCCTTCAGGCCAAGTCCATATACAGCCATATCAATTAAAATAGGGCATCATCCGCTGTACTTACTTGGCACCCACGAGAATGCTCTCATCATTGTGATCCAAAATCTTATAATAGTCCGTTGTGTTGCCAAAGAAGCTGGCCGTCACTTTGTCTGGCTCTGCAAATCAAAATGAAAGTCAATTAATATATGAATTATTTTTATTGCCAGTGCCATGAGGGAGGGAAAGCTGCAAGCTTTTAGGGCCTAAAGAGCCATATATAATTATAATTAGAAGACGGGAAAAATATGGTTTCAGCAGCTGTGCTAAGAGCTAAAATCTGAGCCAACTTGAGGAGAATAAACTAAAAATTTAATTGACTTTAATTTTAATTTAAGTTATAAGACTTTTTAAGATTGATTTGTAGAACTCTATGTTCTGATTGACGAAAGAAAAGCTCTACTATTTATTATCAATTTAATTTAATTTATTATACTATTTTAAGAATTTCCCAAATCACAAATTTTTTTCCCTACCATTGGAAACGAAGATTGTGAGAAACGTAAGCAAGTGAGCTGCAAAGTTGAGCTGCCATTTGATTTCATTAGAATAAATGGCCGTAATTAGATGGCCCATTTTGCATGTTGCTTCAGAGGAAACGCTAATTTGTTGCAAGCATTGCGAAAAATTGGGCGCGATAAGCCAGCTCAGCCGAATGCTGATAAACGAGCGGCAGAGCCAAAGACATACAGAAACAAAGAAAGAGAATAAAACAGCAAAACAAACAACAAGTGGCACAAATAAACAGCAATAATACAAAAGTGGAAGTGCATACATATATGTATGTGTGGATGTGTGGAAGAGGCAGAGTTACAATGTAATTGTAATTGTTGACGAACTTGGAACTTACTTGCTTGTAAATCGGGCCGCACATCGGGCATCCAAGCACCGACAGCCGCAATGCAGAGCCAAAGCCAGATGCATGCACCCAACTTGACATCTGTTGCGGTGCTGCCACAGCCCCTGTGTGGATGATATCTGCTCCGGTCAGTAATTAGCATTGTTGCTGCCACAGTTGTTGACGTTGCACGCTGAAGGTCTCTTGACGTGTTCTTTAGCTCGGCGCTGCGCCCTGACAGCACTTGCTGGAATTAAAGTCTTTTCAATTGACGTAGCGCACTTGAAATTCTGTTGAGCCTGGCTTTTTCTTTACAGCTCGTTCTTTTTTTCTATCTCTTTTTTTGTGTAGTGCTGAATTCTGATGATTCAGCAGCGTTTGCCACTCTCGCTTGGGTGGTGCAGCTGCTACACTCACAGACTAAGTGACTCGCTAGCTGGCTGGCTGGCTGGCTGATGGCTGATGGCTGCTGGTGCCAATGGGGCTGGCCGGGCCTGGCCTGACTGGTTTTAATCACTGCAGTTTGTCATTCTGATTGCTGCCATATTCTCGTGCCAGTTGCCTCTGTAGTTGCTGCAGTTGTTGCTCATTTACTAGCATAGCTCTTGCACTCGGTTCTCTGTAGCTCTGTATTATAAATTTCACTGCGTCGTTCTTCTTCGTCTCTTGTTGTTGATTTCTTTATTTATATATTTATTTTTTGTTTGCTTGTTTGTTTTCTCAATGCTATTAGTTGATGTGCTCAAAAGAAGAAAACGCAAAACCTGCAATCAGATGAAAAAGATTGTTGGTTAATTCCAAGTAGTTTTTTTTTTTTTTTTTTGCTTTAGCGGTATGCCTGGAATTTCACTAGACCTGATTGCTGGCTGTGCTCAATTTGTATGCAATATTGGGCTAATAGGCCTCCATTAGTTTCCTGCTAACTACGCTTTTATGTGATACTTCAGGTAGGTCAGTTATTTCACCTACTAAGGTTTTTGCATTGTTCATAATAAAATGTGTATTTTCATCCAATAACCACTAGTAAAGCTTAAAATATAATTATAATATATTTGACACAGCTTATCTTATAGTAATATTATTTATGCCTAACCAACTGCTCGACTTCAATATATAATTGTTTTTGACTTTTGTAGATTATAATATCAGTAGTTTCCACAACTGATATAATTATCTTATTATAGTTTCGATTTTTACTCTCTATCGCCTATTATTCATATTTATAATTTTTTTTTTTTACTACTTTTTATTATTATATAATTATTTATAGTTTTCACTTCAGTGTTGAATATTATTACCAAATGGAAACATTAATTTCACTTGTGTAACATTCAAACTTGTTTCGGCGCATTTGTTAATGCGATTGTTTGCAAATTCTTCACACACTTTTCACACTTTCTACGAAAACGCTTTAAAATCGTCCAAGCCGAACCGCGCGTTAGGCCAACTCGTCGAGCACTGAAACTGAGCGAACACAACAAAAAATTGCCAACTGAGCGAACACAGCAAACAGAATAACGCAAAAAACAACAACAACGACAGAGGCAGCGGCTGCAGTAGCTATGGCAAAGCAACAACAATACAGCTTACGCCTACACACTCGCGAGCATAGTTTGAGAGCCGCTTTAAGCTATAGCCGAGCACAGTTTTAGCAGCACTGCACTTAGCGCTCTCAATATACGTCTCCCGCTCTCTGTCTCGCTCACACTCATACCGATTATTTGCTTCGGTGCACCACCCTTAACGTGTCACGCACCGTTTCATGGCGTCCTGTGGCTCAGCGGCATTTTGTATGAATCATAGTTTTGTGAGTTTTTCCTGGTTTTGTTGGAAATCACGTGCAGTATTTTCCGTTGATTTTCCTTGTCAGCATTTGGTGTCTAATCAGTTAGATAGACAGAGGCTCTCAATATATCAGAACGTGTTGTCCTGCAAATGCTGTTCATCACACGTTCACACACACGCACACACACACACAGACACACACGAACACTCACACGTAATTTCCATGTGTGGGCCTCAGGTTTTTTCCTTTCTTTTTATGACGATGGCAGGGGAAAAGGTGGGAAAAGTCTGCTACAGTTTCTCACGCCTCGCCGTCCGTCACACTTGGACAAGTTTTGGCTCTGCGAGGGGCGATGCTGATGGTAGATGATCTTCAATAAATTGCTTTATTGGCCAATTGAAGGTCACACTTGTTGGCTTGTCTTCTTGTTGTTTTGGTCAATGAATTTGTGTTGTGTCTGCTGCTGGTATCGTTTTACCAGCCCGAAGGTTTGCAGGTCGAGTGACCCGTCTGACTCTTGGCCCATTCGATGTCTCGGTTTTGTAATATGTGCGGCTAATGTTGAAAATATAGGGGTCCACAATTAACCTTAAGAATTGTAGAAACTGTATGCGAGGTACGTTTAACAGATCTGCTATATATTTGTTTCTCAATGGAATGATTTCGGTTTGAATGTCTTAATAAGACCTTACAAAGATCGGTAATCTGAAAATTTCATTAAGTTTTAGTGGAAAACATTCATATCAGAGTTGCTTTGAACAATAGTTGCCCTATCTATCTATCTTGTATGTCTAATAACAACAATAGACACATTAACGGACCCATGCAAAGTTTTATAAAGATAGACGTCAGGTCTATAAAATATACCTACCTATAAACATATGTATATATAATATATATGCCTAAAAAAGTTATATATGTGTATATTTATTTATCTTTTTTTCAGCTATTTGTCTCTACTCTTGCACATTTCTACACTGTATTACAATACCGTCTTCTTTATTATGAGTATTATATGAAGATATAATAGAAATGATTGAAGCTTCAAGGCTTTTTTCTTTTAATCGGAAAACAAAACAGACCGTCGATAAATCAGTTATATGAGAAAGGTTAAATTTTATAGCTTGCCTGACATATTTGTTTAAAAAATAATAACAACAACAACAACAACTACTACTACTACTACTACTACTATATCGCACAGCTGAAATGGGAACAGCTGAATAAATTACTGAGGGCATTTAGTCTAGGAGCTATCAGCAGCCAACTTTCTTTAGTTATATATGGAAAACAGCTCAGTCAAATGTATTATTTTCTTGAGCTGCCCTCCGCATGCATACATAAAACATTTATATATGAATAAGTATTAAATGTTTTATGTGGTTTTTGTTTTTTTGTTTTTCGTTGTTTTTTTGTTAAGCTCTAAAATTTCATAAGCCACATTTAGTTCAATGCCAGGAAGTGCGTTCCGCTTTCGACAGACCAGTTACAAAATGCTGATTCTACGACTATTTATGTGCTACTAATTAATTAGCTCAAATGTCAGTTAGAATCTATCTATCGGTCACTCGGTTGTGGTGTGTGTGTGTGTGTGTGTGTGTGTGTGTCTCAGTCTGCGTACAGCTGCCGCTCGCTTGACTCGTTTCACACTTTCCCGGTTTTTCTTTGCTGATAAGCAAGCTGGGTGTTTGGCCTGTGTTCGTCTTCATCTTTTTCTACGTCTATTTGTTGATGCACACAGATAAGCAGCTTGATCAAGATAACGGTGAAATGTATGTCACGTCTGACGCTCTATGCGGCTCCGGCTGCTGCTGCTGCATTTTCTTCGGGCAACGCTGTGGGAAGCGTGAGCGTGTTAATAGATAAATCGGTCGAGCGCTCTTCCAGTACGTGCTCCACAATTAAAATTGATTTCTGCCTATGAATATTAGATATAGCCAAATGTAGCACCACGAGGCACTCATATATAACATATATATGTACATATATGTATACATATACCCATATATTAGCTGGAAACCTGATCATAGAGCTGCTACTACCACCATGCAACCTGTTTGGCAAGTGGGCGTCCAGCTAGTCAATACAATAAGGCAAAAGCTAACAGGTGCTGCCACCTGCCTTATAGAGAGATTCAGCAGAGCCCGTAGACTGACTGACTGGGCGATGTCTGTTTCTGTTTCTGGTTTCAGTTCTGGTTCTGCTTCTGAAGCTGTTTTGCAATCTTTAAGATTTTGCATATTTCATGCGATGTTTTGTAATCTACAGTAAACGATCTAAATGGGTATCATCAGAGTCTAGCCAAAGCCGTGACTGTTGGCAGATATACCCTGTAAACCTACTAATTGTTATGGTAGTACTTTGATACTTTAAAATTCTTTATACATTTTTCTTTGTCTTAGTTTCTTGGTATAAGTTACAATACTCTATATTATGATCATACAATCTGACGATCAAATAGACGTATTAATAGAGCCGCAATAAAGTTCATTCGGTAAACAAATAATATGGGTATACCATAATATAGCTTGATACTGTAGAGAACTTCGTTTTGATTATTTATCGACTTCAGTTTCACAACAACCAAAGTCGAACGTGTTGTAAAGCTCATATTTATTGTTATCACATATTATATATACATATGTATATATGTTTATAGTCTGTTGATTGTCTGAATTTATATCAATGACTGATTAATTCAATACAGCTAAAGACCGCTTTGTTGAAGTTGTTTTTGCTTTACATTAATTATATTTAATGGCTTTTCTATTCGCTTGAAAGAAGTATATTCAGTATTGTCTATCTACATTGAACTCAGAGAGGCTTGAAATTTGATGTATAAACAGTTATAGTTTAATAGGCTTTTTTTTACTATATAATAAAATACTTAAATATTATCATAAAATATTCTAAACGTATAGATATGATGAAGTTCTAGTATAATAAAATGCCTCTCTCGGTATACCATATCTAAAATGTAGACCATTTATGATCTCATTTAATGATAAGACCAAAACAGAAGTCGTAAAAAGGTGGGAAACTAAATATGCCCTAATAAATAACGTCTGGCTTGACTTGGCTCGACGGCTCTTGTTGTTTAGTGTAGGAGTATAATGCAGTCGGTTTCACATGAGTGCAACATTCTTTTACTTGCTTTAGTTCTGGCTTCTCCTTATCATTAGTTCAGTTCAATGCACTTTCGAGTCTTCACTTTGCTTTTCACATCACTTATCCACGGAACAATCGTGGGGACAGACGGCTTTACTTCCGATTTGAGCCCAACTCCTACATGATTCAGATACACACACACGCACACACACATACACTCATTGATATGTATATTGTGTATCGTAGTTAAACCAGTTTAATTAAGAAGCGCTACTCAGTTGGGTTTCAGCGGAAGCGTAGATGATTCAGAAGCGCCTGCCATTCAAAGTGTAACTAACAAACAAATGAGCGCTTAATAATTTGAACAACAAAATAGAGCTCTTAATACGTATAAGGCGCGACAAGTTTTTCATTCACAAAATAAGTATATTTATATATATATACTCATAATAGTAGTATAGCTAATAGCGCGTAAAACGAGCGTGGGAGTTTCTATTGATGAAGTTTCTTGTTTTCTGTTTTCAGTTGTCAGTTTTCAAGCGCGTTTATAAATCAAACAAACAATATCACATATTTACACAGTTGCATTCACGCACACACACTCACACAGATGCATTTAAGTATCTCTCAAAATGCGTGAGAAAGAGAGGAACGGGGGAAGTTGGATTTTTTTGAGGTTAAGTGGGACACTGAGCGTTCCACTTTGGGCTGCTGCCGTTTTTGACACTTTGACTCGAAGTCGAATTTGTTGTTGGTTTTTCTTTCTCTTGGCTTGGGCGTTGCTGTTCTTGCCACAGTTCTTTGCATTTCAATTTGAGCAGGACAGTTTACCGTTAGCTTTCGATATGCACTTTAGCTTCCACTTCCACTCCATCCACTCGATCCAACTTATTGTAGAACGACGCGAATTGATTATGCTGCTAATTTATTAGATTTTCTACTCAAAGCAAAGACAGCTAACTCGTTTCGCTGCTGCTGCTGCCTTTTACAGTTCTTAGCCAGACACTAACACTTGGGCCACCGCCTCGACCACTGTTCAGAGTGAGGGGCAACAAGTCCACAAATTCACCTGTAGCTGTGTAGCGAGTCGTTTAGTTTGTTGTTTTTTATTTTATCTCTCTCTGTCTCTTTTCATCTTATTCTTTTGCTTCTGTTCGAATTGGCTGCTTGGCCACCACTTTAGCACTTGGCTAGCTGCTGCTTCGCCATCGTCTACTACTTGCTGTGCTGTTTACAGCACGCATACACACTCACACACTCACACTCACGCGCGCTTTTACAATTTATGTATTTTCTTGTATTACTCGTTTTTAAGCTTATGCTGCTTCATGTTTGGTTTGTTTAGATGTGTGTATACATGTGTGTGCTGCTGCTGCTGGTTGTTGTTGTATGTGCATAAATTAAAAGAGAGAAAAACACACGTCTGTACACAATAAAAACCTGTTTGTTGCTTGACTCTAGGTGTGGGCAAACGCAACGCGGCGCGGCGCGGGGGTTGGTACGCTTGAGTTGGCTTGTAGTTTTTTTTGTATAGTAAACGCAACAGTAATCACATTAGCTTTGATTTTAAATATAAATTTTACACATAAAATTCACAATATATTAATTTTTTATGATATGAATGCATTTGATGCAAGCCTTAGCCATCACTAAACTCACCAAAATTCATAAAAAATGATCAAATTAAGCGAAAAACACGAACTACAAAAATTATACTCTTTACACTACGGCGGCCATTTTGCTGTGAGTTGTTTGGTATACACCTAGTGATGATAGCGACGGCTCGACAGCATATCGACATCGATAGCGAGTCTGAACAGAGTTAGCATGCCTATAGCTGCAATCGAATATATGGTCTCACTAAATGTTAACGATATATCATCGATATTGTTAGCCCAGCCACCCCCGCAGAGAAACATACGAAACGATAATGAGAAGTGTAAAGTTATTTACCTTAAAATGAATCCATTCAATTTATAAAGTGTAGGGCACTTGAACATAAACACGAATATTTCATAACCAAAATGACGTCAAAGTAAGTGCATTCATTAATAAAAAGATATAATACAAAAACTGCGGTGAATTTTTAGTGCGTGGGTATGTGTGTATGCAAGTGCCTTTGACTTTGTGTACGTGTATTTGTTGTGTTGCTGATGTGTATGTGAGGGTATTCCACTGTGTTTGTTTTGAGCTGCAGTCTCTACACAAATACAAAGATACGGCATTATGCCAAGAAGAAACCAATAATAAGCTGCTGATAAGCATACCAAAGGGTAGGCTTGTAAAGTGGGTGTGCATGTGTGTGCATTATAAGAACGAACGGTATTCAGCAAAAGTATAAGAACAGATACTATAAAATTATGTATGTATATATATTATATACAAGTCAGATTATCATCTCTAAAGGCATGGTAGACTGACTATATTTATTGCTAAATATAGTTATGAATATTTTGCTCGAGACCCCTTATTTGACACTGAATTCACTATATAAATTAAATTGGCGTAACACGTAATCGAAGATAATTAATTATGTACTTGAAATGGCTAAGTAAATACGGCAGCATTTCCAGGGTCGTAACGTCACGTGTCAATATTTCAAAAATTGCTTGTAAGCCATTCAATTGTAGTTTCTAACGAGCACCTCTTGAGTTCGGGTTCAATTTGACAAGATGAGTTATTCATCAAAAGCTTGGCGAGCTATTCTGATGAATAATACCTCGGTGGGAGGATACGAAGCCATATCATTAGGTTTTGATTTGTTTTTTACTTATTTTGCTAACTCATAGCTAAGAGCGATTCGAAACTCGTTTTCGCAGCTTTCAGTCTTTAAAATATGAGAAGCTGCGGTCGAGAAAGTCAGTTGCCATTGTGGCATGTGCAAAAGGGGCACAATGTTTAAAACGGTGAGTTAGCGGCCAATCTTTACTCTTTCCGGGATTAATATTCCAATTTGCATCGTACATAGTTCTTTGTGGCATTGGTAGTCCATGCAGCGCTTGCGGCACCAACCACAATTGTGCCGAGCATCAAAAGCGATAATGGCTTTCAGCTGGAGCCTCATAATGATCAATATACGTTGAGGTATGGCTCAATTTAAATATAATCGATATTTCTAATCGATGGAATCGATTGTTTAGCATACGACATCCGGATGGCAAAAGTTGGCGCGAAGAGACGGTGCAACTGACTCCAGCAGGTGTGCCGGAAGTTAAAGGCATAATCAATCAGGCTTTTGATGATCGAGGCGCCACCTTGTTGGTTACCTACGAGGCGGGGGCTAATGGATATGTGGCCAAGTATAGATATACTAGCAATAGCCAACCCGAAAGACCGATATATGGAATACTTTTAAGTTCAACTCTTCTAAAGGTAGCAGCCGGTTGAAAGTTTTGTATAGCGCTTTACTTAATAAATGAATATGAATATGTAGTCTGCTCATTTATAGAAATGAATAAGCCTAAGTAATATTTCTTGAGCCGGAATAAATTCGTACAATGAATATCGCAAAGGATAAAAATCATTATAATGTATATTATATATGCATATGCTACTATTTTATGCCTTAGTGTATATATTTCTTAGAGCCACGACTTATCTCTGATCTTGTTTTAGGTACTTGTGCACGTATAGAACATTATATTTTGTCAGATGCCTAAAAGTATGCTAGAATAACTGGCAAATAACCACTCAAATTTACCTACGCTGAATTTCAAATACCCTCACACATGCTGAAGCTTACCGCAATAAATTTCAATCTCTTTCTCTCTGTCTCCTATCACGCTAGCTGATAAGCACATATCGATATTAGTTTGGCGATTGAATTTGAATTGTGTTGGTTGTGCTATCGATTACACTTGCCCCTCAAAACAGTTTAGTGGCATTCAAATAATTAACGCTTGATTTGGCATGCAAACTGATATTCATATACATTAGTTAGATCGTAAATTAACGGCGTAGTAGACAGCAATTTCACCTCACGTCACCTTAGCCACTACCTCCCCACCTGCTCGGTTCGTTGTGCGAAGCGTGAGCAAAATATCAAACAATGCTGCGCGGCTGTTTGGCACCTCATATCATATTTATCAGCCAGTCGGCTGGCAATTCAGTTGACTTTCTGTGGCACTCGTGTATTGACCGACTTATCATCTACGTGGTGCGGGAGCCGATAAGCCGCCACGATGCAGCTTTTGGCATGAATTATCCAGCAATTGCTTGAGTTTCTCTTCCCCTCTCTCTTTGTACTCTGGCAAAATGTTTAAAGAGTGGCGGAAACCGAATTACAAACGCTGGCAGCATCATCAGCAGCAGCAGAAAAAACAAACGCTACGGCAGCTGCAGCGCCGAATGCTTGACAGGTGCCACTGGCAGTGACTCTCCAACTGTAAGAGTGGTTTTCATACTTGATCAATTCTTCTACTATCCCCACAGAGAGACGATGATTGTGTTTGTGTATGACACAGAGTGTCTGAAGGACGAGGCAGATGATCCAATTGCCGCGGTGCTCTACTTCCATCCCAGCTGGGTATCGGACACACAGAAAGTAGCCCTATGTGGCCAGCTAATGGGCACCTCGTATTTCCTCAAAGATTGCTTCTTCAAGCCTCGGATTCTGGCCTTGCAGAATGGCAAATTCGTGCTCAAGGAGTTTGGCCGCTTCACTTTGGTATGTCCGGCACAAATGTCCAGAAATTACATTTCTCATTCATTTATTTGCTCTCTTCCTGCGTTCTCCAGGCCGTGGGCACTGATCGCAATATTGGGGACGAATTGCTGCAGCATCGGGCGAATCTGTTGAGCTCACTTCTAAAGTTCTTCCATCGGGACTTGCAGTCGCTGCACGATCAGTATGCACAGCCCGCCCAGCAGCACAACCGGAATCTCAACGAGAAGCTGTATCACATATTTGAGACATATCTACCCATGCTTCAACGCAACGGCAACACCTTCCAGAATGTGCCAAAGTTGCGTATGCCCAAGGTGAGTGGCCGAATGTGTTTACCAAACTTCATAAATCATTTCAAAAACCCGCCCACAGACCGCCAGCCATATCTACCTGGAGGCCATACAGACTCTGCAAAGCTGTCAGCAAACAAAGGGAATTCTTGGCGGTGCCATTCTCTACCACAACAAGTGAGTGTCTCGGTAAACAACTTTTCAGCCTTGCTAATCTCTCTCTCTCCCCGTCAATCCCAGAGTGGTTGCCTCTCAGCTCGGAGATGTGGTGACGAAACAATTGGTGCTTACCGATCCGCGTCATGTGCGCACAACGGCCGAGCAGCTGAACATGCAACAGTTTCACATACCGAACGGCGTGCAAATGCTGGTCGTCTATGTGGAGCAGGAGCAGTATCGCAAGTTGGTCACGGAGGCACAGCGTGCGCAGAATCTTCAGACGACAACCACGCAGCTGGGCCAAGGGTCACTTCCATTCCAATATGCGAAGCGTAAACTGAAGCGCGATAAGTCGCTTATCTTCACCCATATACCTGAGGAGGAGCAGGCGACGTCGACGTCGGAAACGGCGGAGCTGCCGACGGCTAGGCCGAAGTCGATGCGGCCAACCCACTTGCCATTGCGCTTGAAGAGCTTGCACAGCAAGGAGCTACCCGAGTCTGGCATAGCTTCCATCAATTTCGATGAAACGGACTCCTATCCCGAGTTCATTGGCCGGACTAGCGTCTGCAATACGCCAATGACAGAGAACAAGGTGCTGCCGGTTGCTAGTGTTATGTCTATCTGCGCCAATCCCGAGGACGAGGATGCTGATGCACATAACTCGAATGGCAAGGTGGCAACAGGAACCGCCTCGTCGTCGCGTCGTAACTCGCTCAAGCAAGATGTGGAGAAGTTCTTTCAGAACTTCATCAGCAATCCGCACAAACAGCTGACGCGTCGCAAATCCTCAGCCGATTTGCAGGATGCTTTGCGTGCCATTTCCAAGAAATTGGGTCACATCACACAAGGCTTCAAGACCGATGAGAATCGCAATGGCAACGGTCACGCCGATGGCAGCTCCGATGCATCTCCCGACTACATTGAGAACGATGAGCGCAGCAGCTCACGTACGATTAGTGATCCCACCTATCCGGTTTTCAATGCCAACGGTCAGCAGATATCACGTAGCCTGTTCCAACAGTTTCTTGAGCAGTATCGCAAGCTGTGGGGCGTGGCCAGCGAACAGGCCGCACAGGATGCCGAGCTGGCGGCGCTCATTGCCGAATTTCAGGAGTTCAACATGGAAATACAAAAGCTGGATGAGCACATGAGACAGCAGGCCGCCGAGGCATCGGCCTCGGAGGCCACTGAAGCAGCCGATCGTAATCTCAATATAACAGCAAAGACGCCGTCAGATAAACGGGCCATGTGTCTGCCTCTGAAGTCAGCGGGTGAGTGCGGCAATGTGGAGACAATTGTTGCCCAGCGTCGTAATGGAGGCGCTGGCGTCCCCCTGACACCGCTCATGGCTAAGCTCTCTGTGCTGGCGCTCAACGAGACCACGCCCATTGAGATACAGACGCCGCTGACGAGCAGTAAAGGATTTCCGCGTCGCAGCTCGCTCAAGTGCGAAGATGCCGTCGATGCTCTCGCCGCATTCTCCAATGCGCAGCCAGCTGCAGCAACGTCTTCGACGGATGGTCTGCAGCGCACGGAGCTCTATGTGTGCGGGCAGCAGAACATGACATTGTTGCTGCTAATGGAAGAGGGCTCCTGCTTTCAGCAGAACATAGTACAGAAAATGGTGAGCTGTCCAGCTGATATTTAAGCTGATCCTTATCTAATAATTCATTTCGCTTTGCAGTTTGACATTTGCGTAGCGAAATTTCCGCACATGGAATCTCAATTGAATCAAACGCTCAACGTTAATGTGGAGGGCGATAAGCGCGATTGTGGCAACTATAGCTTCATGTGCATCGATGCCAAGTGGGATGCACTGCAGCGCAATGGGCCCTGGAATCCGCTGGAGCTAAATACGCTGGAGAGCATGCACTGCGATCTGAAGCAACGGAGCGAACAACTCACCGATTTAATACTTCGGTAAGCTAGTGGAAACATTAAATAAAATATAAATATTGAATTTGGATTTATCTTTATAGCTCCCATGACTCGGTTTTTTATGGCTACAAGTGCGGGCGCACCGAGTTCTTCTACAAGGAGCCCACACATCAAATCAATGGGATACCACCGCCCTCGGATCCCATTGGCAACATTCAAATGCGCGCCAAATCGCGTCTGGAACGTGATCATTCCTACATGCTCTTGTAGATTACGGATTAACCATATGCATAAACAAAACAAACAACAAAATACAAATTACAAAATACTCGCATGCTTAGCCAAAAAAGATGAAAAACAAAAAACAAAAAACACATAAATGTCCAGATCTAATGTGGATGCTGCTATGCAACCATAAAGCCAATTTAATGCCATCCGTTCTAACTGTAACTTACTTTGCCATCTCAGTCTGTGTTTGCATTGCGTAAGGACAAAGCATATTTTAATTAACATTTATATGTGAATGCAAACGCGGCTTTTAGCTGAAATTTGAATAGTTTTTAAATTATTGTTTTTTTACATTTCAAAAAGTACAAAAGCTTATTTGTTTCTTCTTTTTATACATACATATATATTTATCACATTGCCAGCAAATGTTAATTAATTATAATTCGATTCTGTTGCAAAATGTTTGTTATTTCGTTTTCAATATTATATTTTAGTTGTAGAAACATACATATATAGATATTTGTATACGTTATTTTGCAAACGAATCTTAGTGCCAATTTAAATTCAAAAGCCGTCAATGTGTATAGAAATTGCTAAGTAATACTTATATATATATATTATATTGTATGTGTGTATATTTAACGGAGTTGCAGCAATTAGGAAACCTGTGCAATATACAAATATTATGCGATTTTATGTTAACTTTAGTCCAAATCACATTACGAATACAAGTAAAGAGCACAATTTGTGCAATATACATACATACATATAAATATCAATGATATCAGATCACGATCTTTATTATGGGACGTGCATGAGTTTTAAAGATGAAAATAAATTAAATTAAATTTAAAATTCCCCCCAAATACTGGATTATCATTTTCTGTGCATATACAGTCGAGTCTCGATAATTCGCACCGCACTAAATCGAAAATCACGATAAATCGAACAAAAATTGTATCCTAGGAAGGAATTCATTCTCTCAGAGTCAGTGTCAATTCTCCTGTGTCACTTGCCAGTAAAAATCAAGAGAAATTCTCATATTTGCTTATTATCAAATATCAAGAAAAAAATTAATTTTTTTTTAGAAAATAACTATTATCAAATATCTGAGATAAATTAATTTTTTTTTTCGAAAATAAAATGGTGAGTGTGAACATTTTGGGAAATTTCATGTGCTACTGTTGAAAGATCTTTTGCATTTGATTAACCTTCTACAGCCGCAACAAAGGGAACAACTAACGCTTCGCATCAAGCTGCCCTCTTCAATCCAACCGAATTTTGTGCCTCCGGCGGGTAAGGCAGGGGTGTACACTAATAAGATACACCATTTTAGACTGTATCTTCTGGAAGAGTTGCCGCATCATGACTTCTCATTGCCTTTCATGGAGCCGGTCGACACAAAGCTCCTCAAGGTGCCCAGCTATTATGCAGTCATCGAGAATCCCATGGATATGGGGACCATCATTAAGCGAGTTACGCATAATTACTACCATAACGTCAATGAGCTGGTTTACGACGTCCGACTTGTGATTAGCAATTGCTTCAAATTCAATATGCCTGGCTCCCTTGTCTATCGCAACGGGCAAGAGTTGGAAGAGCTATTCATGGAGGTGTACGACAGGATGCCGCAGGGTGCCGAGGTGCCTTTAAGTAAGGAGGTGGCGGAAAAGTCTCTGATGAAGCATCAATGTCGATGTCGATTGAGGAAGGTGCGGGAGGAAACCGACGAGCTGGAACAGGATGCACAAGAGCTCTTTGCCGAAAAATGGTTGCCGATGGTTGAAGCCTTGAACAATGAGAATCTCAAGACCCTGGAAGACTTTGATGCACGGCTGCACAACATCCTCAAGTATTGCAAGGAACATAACAAGCGTATTCAGGGCACATACGATTACGAATCCAGTCAAATTCGTGAAGAAAAGGGTTACAAAGGTGCTCATAATGCATATGATGAGCTTTATGACAGTCTGCGCGAGTGCCGGATGCCGCCGTTTGATTGGGAGGATGGTTTGATCGATACCCTCAATGATACGATCAAAAGCCTCCAGAAGAATCTGACTAATTCTCGTCGTCGTGTGAAGCAGAAGGAGAAGCTTGGCTACTGTGAGCGTCTCTTGCCGATTTTGATCAACGCCCAGATAATCTCTGAAGGTCTCTGCTCGCAAACTTATATGCCAGACTCTTCCGAAGAAGACGAACCTACATCCGATCCGAATACCATTGACCCCATAGAACGTGAGCTCATTCGGAAGCAGTTTAGTGAGCTCGATACCGAGGCCAAGTACGATATAATGCACATCATTGAGCAGTCCGAACTTTCTGATGAGCGCGCCTACTTTTTGCCGAAGTTTAGCCAGAAGACAATGTTACTGGTAAAGAAAGCTATAAAGGGCTATCAGATGCATCTGAATACGGAAGTGCTGGCACTGTATGACTCAGAAAGCCAAGCCAATGCATGTGAGGGCTTCACTTTGCCGCCAGTACCTAAACCTTTGTGTAATGTATCCGAGGACTATGAAAACATGTCCGATATGTCAAATAATTCTGACACCTTGGGGAACACGTATCGTTACTCCGATAGTAGTAGCGAGTAGTAGTAGTAAATAAAAGAATCTTACCTAATAAATAATCTATTATTGGTTCACTATGTTTATCGAAAAATGATTGATTTATTTCGCTTTCATTTCAAAGTTTTCTGTGTAGTGATTTTTTCCATTGACTTATTGTTTATTTTACTATTTGTTCTTATCAAAATATTCATATTTTTCTGCTTGTTTCGGATGATAATGTCGTTCATGCATATAGGGCCTATGATAATATTAATAATTAAAATTGTTATCTTATGGTACCACAATGAAATAATTCTCAAGCGTTTTCTTTGTCCAACTATGCGTATCTCTAAGGTCTTGCTTAATTTGCGAACGAAACTAATTATTTAATTGTAAGCATATTAGATAAATCACACAACAATCTTTGCTGCACTTTGCACTCTCACTAACTTCGTTGTAGGCTGCTAAAAACTATATGGATTACATCTAGTTATATATGTAAGTAAATAGTATATAATAATATATATGTAGGTGTGTGTGTGTGTGTAGTATGATTAACATTCTGGCGTTTGTTTGTTTGTTTTTTTTTCTTCAATTTAGCACATTTGACTACTAAGCTTAGTAATTAACCCGTTGCTGCCGTTGATTTAGGTTCTAATATCTGACCAACTATGCCACAATATGACTATTCTTGTTCAGATCAGTAAGTAACTCGGCATTCAAATCCTCCCCCTCCAGCAAATCGCCATTGAGTGAATGCGGAATGCTCGTGGACAGCACCATGCCACGCCCACCGCCGACACTGCCGCCACCTGCGCTGCTTGTGCCTATGGATATGTCATCCGGAGGCGAATTGCGACGGCGTTCGCGCTCGCGCACTATATGCGGCGCCTCGTTAAACTCGTCTAGCTCATCCATGCCTGACAAGGGGAAAACCATATGAGTCGATTATAGGGATCGATCTAATCTATGCACTTACCCGCATATTTGGTGCCCGCGAGCAATAGATATTGCCCGGCACGATTGGGCCACAGCAGTCCGGTCATTACACAGTAGGCCATGCAGTCGGCCGAGTTGGTGATGCCCTGCAGCAGCTTGTACCGCCACATGGGGCTCACCTGCAACGCCACAATGGCCACAATGGGCAGGTAGATGAACCACACCAAGCTGGAGGCGCCCAAATGCAATAGAAAGTCCAGCTTCTTGCTGGAGTGCTCATACTTCATTGTATTACGCAACTCATAGAGAAACCACATCATGAACGAAGTTCTGTTGAGTACTATAGATTATAAACAACCGATTTTAAATAGAAATCGTTTTGATTAGCAACCCACCGCAGTATCAAAACAATCCAGCCTGGCCAGCTCTGGTACTCATCGCTATCGGATATGATGTCCACTTCCGTCTGAAACAGAATCCATTTTAATAATAAGAAACATATTCGAATGCATTTCTCGGAGTTTACCCGATCCCATATGTAGAGAAATATGTGGAACGCACAATATGGCACCCAGATCGACATCAATATGATCCAGCCGGTGCGGCTGATTTGCTGCCGCGTCACCGCCCAGCCCTTGGCCAGCAGCAATAGAATCAACATGAATGTGGTGCGGCTGAGTATGTCCAGAACATCGCCAGCCGCCTGCATATTGGGTTCTCCGACCCCATTGGCCGCATATCGAATCAGATGTGCCGTAATCAAAGCCAAGCTCACAAATTCACTGACCAGGCTGAGCGTGAACAGCTTGGTCACCGGATGCTTCTGGCGACGCACAGCATAGATTTGCATGGGCAGCAGCACAATGTAGACCAACATAAAGATGAGATACATTTCCAGCAGATTCTGCTGATCGTACGGATACTGATAGGTCAGCGGATGTGCGGCCGAGTTATTCGGATGCACATTCACCAAGTTGATGTCGTACTGCAGAGTAGTGAGCAGGCTGCTGCTCTGATTGCTCAGACGGGCGAAGTTCTCGTGGGCATGCCACTCACACGTGCTGCGATTGCGATAACATGCCACCAATGCCACATACCAAAAGCTGCAAAAGAGAGAGAGAGAGAGAGAGAGAGAGGACATTGAGACAAGCAATGGGAAATTCGATATACTTTCAAGTGCTGATTAAAATGAATCAGCAATCTCACTCTTTGTGTTTTATAGATAAATAAATAACAAACTGAAACAGAGAAAACAATCTCATTGCTATTAAAAAAGTAGCTGCGGACATATCTAGAATGATTGTTTGATAAGCTGTCGTCGCTTATCAGCCAATTGATAATGGCTAATATCTAGGCTTTCTACCCACCGTGGCTCCGCCTCCAAGTCTATAACGTAGGTAAACTGATGTCCGCTAATGACATTCGACGGTGCATCTTCGTCGATGCACAGCTTATTGTGCGGGCAGGGCACGCGACGTAGGAAGTCCCGTTTACCCTGGGGATTGCAATCCGGATCGTAGACAACGTGCTGCAGGCGTGCGAACATGCGCGAGCAGGCACTTTCCCTATTGCGAAAACTGCGATTGCTGTAGAAGTCGACAAACATGGACTTGTCCAGCACAACGAGCGTGACGGGCGCACTGTATTTGTCCGGAGAGGTCACATTGCCGAATATATAGCCATAGGACTCACGACTGCGCGGAGTGGGCAGATCGGCCTTCTGAAAGCCAAATTTGATGAGGAACTGAAAAAAGTCGGCCGTGTGGAACTCGCCGCTGATGTGTGTCGTCGACGCCGGCGGTGTGTGCAGCGCAAGCATCACCAATAGCACCAGCCATTGTATGTTATGGGAGGCGGGGGGTGGTACTGCTGCTGCTGCTGCTGCTTGTGGTGTAGCTGATAATGATGCTGCGTACATTGCAGACCTTATCACTGTTTTTGTTTTTATGCTGCCAGCGTTGCGAGCGAGTGTTGCTTTTTCATCAGCTGCTGTCGTGGCACCTGAAGTGCAATTACACTGCCAAGGTGGCGCACTTTTGTGCATTCTGTGCGAATTTGTTAGCTAGTTTTGTTTGTGGAAACTTCCACTTTGCTCAGTTTTGCTCTGTTTGTCTTCTTCTTTGTCAATTGTTTCGCGAAAGTGGACAGCACGCCAACATGTTAAGTTGTGGCCACCCAGAAAAACATAACATTGGCGAAAATGTTAACGGCAACGCGGACGCTTTCAAGACATTGGCTTTTAATTTGATATATCGAATTATGTATATTATAAAATAAAGTTTTTTAAACTACAATTGAACTGTGTAGATTTGTTAAGTTTCGTATAAATGTACGTAATTGATTAGTTGAGGCACACAATTTAAATTAATAGATCCATAACAGAACAGAAAAGAAGTTTGAAGTAACGATAATGTTAATGTTAATAACAGTTTGATAAGACGGCGAAAATATAGTGTTGCTGTGCTTAGAATTTAGAAACAGTTGATTTTTAGTTTTCGTTAAGTGACATCTATGCTTCGAATTACTGCAGTTGTAGCGAGTTGAGCCAATTTATTTTGTGCGAGGGTAGATGTGGAATGAGCCATAGATGGCGTTTTGTGCACACAAGAAATATAATCGCACAATTTAACGTCTTTAAGGTTGAAGCTCCTTTTTAGTTTTATAAATTCCAAATTGCTGTCGTAATATGCGATTATCAAACAATAAGGGTCATCAGTAGAGTGATGTATTGCACCCTCTTGAATGGCCGCATTAGCCACAGGCAAACACCTCTCCTCCTCCAGTTCCATCACCTCCATTTCCTCGCTGGCAATTCAACAATAAATTTCAATAATTCTAAAATTTATGCGGAAAGAGAATGATGCTACCCTTTGGCGTTTATGCAATGCCAACTTCAAAGTCTGCAGTGTCCGGAATTGCCGCTTCCTCTCCCTCATCTCTCGCCCCCTCTCAATGCTCTTCTTTGCAGCGGCCAATAAGCGGGCATCCCCCTTTTCCATAAATATATGAATGTGTATATGTATGTACATATATGTATATGTATAATGCATGCGTCGGTGGCGACAATCCCCACATGGATTGCGGTTGCCATTGATGCTGCGGAAGTTCTGTCAAGGTGCAAAAGAGCTTTGCACGTTGACAATTCCTTTGAGCTTTGATTGCTGTAAAGGGAGCGTGAAGGGTTTGATTTTGTTCTGAATAAAAAAAAACATAAAAAAATATTAAAATCTGTTAAAATACAGAATATTCTATTGTGATTCCATGCTGTACGGCTTAAGGGTGGCTCCGGCTGGCTACGTGTTTCTCTTGTTGTCCAAATAGTACTGGAGTTCTTTGCGCATCTTAAATTCATTATTGATGACGAGGCGAAAAGAATTGTGAATTGCGAACGAAAAGTTAACTCTCCCATCGCATTGTTGACAGCTACAATTCGGGTTCATTCATATGTGCGAAATGTGTAACAACAAAAGTCGTGAGAAATGTGTAACGAGGGCCGTTTCCAGAGTTGGCCTCGTTAGCAAAAACTATTTATTGCAAATGTTTCATGGGACCCGAGAAACAAAATAAACAATTCAATGAGCAGACTACAAAAATATTAAATACGAAATGTGACTGGGCTGTTGTTATACCCTGTACTTGTTGTGAATGATGAAAGGGGGTGGATTGGTTTGGCTGATGAGAGATAATCATCATAATGATAATCTGATATAGTATATGGAATATTTGATAGATAATGAGCTAATAAAGATGATAATTATGATGATGAACTAATACGATTTATTTGAAATATATCTATGCTGTTTCAAGGTACTTTCTAGTCGAGCAATACCGACTGTAGCTCTGCTAGTCCTTATTGTTGTCGTAGGGATTTCCAATATAAATCGACAAGGTTAGCAGAAAAGAGAAAAATACGCCTAATTTGTTGACGAAGTCCACTAACTTCAGACCCAATGGCAGACAATGACAGAGACGCAGACAGACAGACAGAAAGAGAGTGAGTGAGAGAGAGAGAGAGTTCATTGAAATGCCAAACGACGAGCGGCGCGATGCCCATAGACAGATTGAATGGGGTCAGCATTAGAGCTAGCTAAGGGGGCTCAGTCGCAGATATTTGTCGACCTTTGCGAAAATCTATTTTTATTACTGATTGCCAAATGTAGTTGTATTTATAAATAATAATATTCGTATTCATTTGTACTCCAGCCTAATTGCAAAACATGCGTCGCACCAAACGGGCTGTAAAAAAGTAAATGATTTCCGTAAAGCTCAAGGCGCTGCAGCCCAAGAAGAAGCCAACCAAACCGCCAATATAGACTGTTGTGAAAAAAGAAACATAAAAGAAAAAAAAAAACGAGTTAGTCTTTAATTCAAATAGGTAGTTGGGGAAATATTTGTAAGACTTACCCAAAACATCAGCAAAGGAGAAGAGAACATCGCGACGTAGCTGCATTTTCGGGTAATCAATAATGCCCCATTGTAGATTAGCGCCCAGAAACCAGACGCGGGACCTCTAAAAGGCAGAGAGAGGGGGGGAAGAGTCGGATAAATAGAGTAGCATTTGAAATGGTAACATCAGCATAACAAGTCAAGTAAACTGAAATTATTATTAAATGTAAAAACTTTCGCTGCACACTGTGCAAAAAAAAAAGAAAAGTTAAACAAAAAACTTTTCAGCGCTTTTTGCCGAAGCGGCCTGAAACAGAAATAATTGCATATTTCAAGGCGTTCGCTGGCAAAACAACTTTTGTGCTTATTATTTTTTACGGTCTCGGTCAACAATTTCAATGCTTGTTCACGGCAAAATGGCCAAAACCTTAGCCAGAGCTAAGAGCAGCAGACGTTGCCGGCAAACGAGCATCGCGCTCCTGCTTTAATGACCGCTAGATGGCGCCTATGCTGCAAACACTGTTAAATTTCATTTTGAAATACTAATGAAAAATACTAAAAAAAATACATTGGAATGAGGCTCAAAGAGAGCTGTTGCAGAAGTGGGATATTAAGAGGATATCATTTAAAATAATTAAATATATATTAAAAATATATATATATATATATGTATATAAGTAAGACCTAATAGTGCCAAGGGGCTTTATTATTGAGTTTTTTTTTTCATGTTTTACTACTTACATAAGACTGCACGAAGAAATTGGAATCATCACAGTTGGCCAAGCAATTGCAATTGATTTTGTATTTATCCGACTTTAGTGAGATTATCTCGCCTATAAAATAGAATGGAAAATGGTTAGAACTATAAGTGTTCTAAGCGAATGCACAACATATATAAGGCCGGTCACGTAAATGCTTAAATATTTCTTGATGAAATTTCTGCCATCGATTCGAAATGAAGCCAAATATTTGCATGTGCGATGAGGATTATCAAAAAATGCTCACGTTTAATTTTGACCAAGCAGCCGATGCCCTCCAAACCGCATATTGGCAAACGGCGGCCATTGCGCACTGAAAGAGACAGAATGAGTGTGTGAGAGAGAGAGAGCGAGACGGCAGTCTGTCGTGAAACTTCAAGTGGAACTATTTAAACATTTTATGAGAAAAATGCAGAGCGACAACAACGATAACGACGTCAACGTTGACACATAAAAGTTAAACTTAATGGGACCAATTAAGTGCAACTATGTGAACGAGAACGTGAACAGGAAGAGGAACAGGAACGGGAACAGGAACGGGAACAGGAACGGGAACGGGAAGAGGAATGATGATAAATATGAGCGTGATGACAAACTCAAAATTATAATTACACCAAAAAATTAACAATTGAATAAAATGTTGCGTGTTTGGTAGGAAAGGCGCGACTAGAAAATACCCTAAGCTAGTTTTAGTTTTTGTTTGCATAAATGAAGCAAGTTAATTAAAGTTTGTTTAAGCATATATTAAATTTTAAATGTATTTGAATTAATTTTGTTTATGTATAAATAAAATAAAATTGTATAACTATTTATTTACATTTCTAAAGAAAAATAAAAGTAATAAAAAATAAAATAAAAATATTTTCTATAGTTTCTGGCTACAAATCTCGAATGAAAATATTGACAAGCCTATATATTAAATTGTATCCATTTAATGCACAAAACCAATATGCCCATTTCGACAAGAGGAATGAGTAATCTACTTACAAATATTGCGGTAAAAGTGCGGCACACAGCCGCAAACGCGCAGAGCGAAGAACATGCGGCACTCGGAGAGGCACAGGCCAAAACTGTAAATGGGCACCGTTTGCATCTCGTCGGCCTCATACTGAAAGCGGCATTTGCGCTGCTTCGTGTTAAAGCTGCTCGAGGAGACGAATATGAGAATATATAGATATGTAAATGCAGTTTGGGGTCGTGCATGCTCACGCTCTGGCATCCTCGTTCGTGTAGATCTCCAGCGCAATTAGCTCCACCGTTGTATAGTCGCTCTCGGGAAAGGTGTAGCGCTGCTTCGATATGCTCGGCACATCGCCAGCGCCGTGAAAGTAAACATCGTAGGCAGTCGATAGATTGATGATCTGTGCATAGATCTCGCCATCGAGGGGATGCACTGTGACACGATCGCCATGATCCAAAAGGCTCCAATCGCCAGAGCGCCAATATCTTTCAGAATATAATAGATATTACATACAATAATATAATATAATATAATATAATATAATATAATATAATATAATATAATATAAAATAATATAATATAATATCATATAATATAATATTATATTATATAATATAATATAATATAATATTTTTGGGCATGTAAACTGAGACCTTTTAGATAAAAGACAGATAAAGGAGGACAGCTAAAGGAACACATTGTTCTGAAATCAACATTTCTAAATGATCTTTAAATGCTGAAATGTCGCATTGACTAATTGAAGATCCCTAAGGAAAAGCCCCAACAAAGTCACACTTCGAAAATTAAAGGATTATCTATTTAAACTGCAGGAACAGGACCTAAACCATTTTGTTTCCTCACTCACTTGTAGGTATTGTAGCGTGCCACAAGTGAGTTGACGGAGTGGCAAATGCCAAACTCCGTTTGCGTCTCATAGATGAACATTTTGACAGCGGCGCCGCTGCTGATTTCCGGCTCGAAGGGCCATTTCAGCTCATAGAGCAAGCTCAAGTAGTCGCTGCTGTCGATGCCGTACGACTTGTTCAATGGCAGAGTCTCCAAGTTGTCGTATGTGAGACTCGCAAGTTTGATAATAAAATCCCGGAAGAACTCCTTATCATCCTCGTCCACGAACTTCTCGCTGTGCGCCCTATGCGCGATGAGACAGAAGTGCATATTAAATAAATATATATATGTATATTCGATATATATTCAGGCTTACTCTATGTAGTCCTCCAGCTTGATGTCATCGATGCGCTTGTGCGGACACACGGTGAGCGATGGAAAACTGGTGTTCCACACCAGCTTATTGCGATCCATTGAGATGACCATGGGCGAGGTCTGGAAACGTTGCCAAGTGCGTTGGCTCAGCGAGATGATGCTGAACAATGCCACGCAGATGAAGGCGAACCAGAGCATGCTAAAAGAAATCAACGAACAAAAAATACGAAAATGATATATGTATGTCGTATAGAGTCCCCTGGAAATGATTGAAAATGGGGTATGTGAGTTGTGTGAACTCTATTGTAGAAGTTAAGGTAGACAAATGTTGATGGTACGTGAAGTTTTAAGAGAATCTAGGAGAGCTGCTCTATTATACAATGATCTATAAATTATTTATTATATATTATCTATGTATGCATAAGATCTGTCTAATATACAAGTTATATGTTCATATTTCTTTCATAGATAAATAAATATATAAATAATCTATACAGATCACAAATATTTCAAGTTTTAATCTCATATCATATAATTTTACATGAAAGTTTCATAGCAATCAGCTTTAGATGTTCTCTCTGTGAATATTTCATAGAGGTAAGTACTTTCAAGTAGTGCTACCTCTAGTCTTATCTGCATTTGTATATATTTATCCTAAGTAAAATCCCCTGTAAACCTCTCCAGTTTGAGCTTGCATCCAGGGTAGCTCCTAGACCTGCATTTGAGTTCCAATCTTTCGTTTTTTTTTATTTTTTGTGTACATACTGTGAATGCACATAAAAATCTATTGCGTGTAAATTTTTGTAAGCATCAGTCGAAATATGCGACAGAGAAGAATTATGGCCAAGTTAGGGAAGAGTCAATGAACGAGAGGCGACGCTGGCGACGCAGTGGCAACCCTTTAGCAGGCGCCCGCCCCATTTTGATGTTATGTTTGGCTGCAAGTGCGACCGACGGCAGCCAAAATGGACGCAGCACCAAGACACACGCACACACAGATCAAGAGAGAGACAGAGAGACAGAGAGAGAGAGAGAGAGAGAGATAGAGAGAGAGAGTGTGGACATAACAAGTCTGACAAAAGCCGGCAAATCCTTGAAACATCTCCCTTTCGCTTTGCCAGTGCCGCACCGCACAATGATGACATTTTGACGCCAGCAATGGCTCATAAAGCCTTCAGCACTGTCAACACACACTAACACACACACACACACACACATGTATATACATGCATAAGTGTGTGGGCACTTCATTGCTGTAACAGCTACTTGGCTTTTAATTTTCAAACAGTTCGCCATGAAAATGCTACGAATTTTCCGCTACTGCACCGAATCATTTCTAATTTGAAATTGTCTGGGAAATTCGCCACTTGAATGGCGTGGTTGGAAAGGTTTTCCTAGCTGGCTGGAAAGGGGTATATGGAGTATGTACTATATTTGAAATTGGGAATTAAATAGTATTTAAGTAATAATATCCCATTTAGATAGAGAAATTTTAAATAAGTAATATTAATATTTGTTTTTAATTTTAAAAATAAATAAATAAATAAACAAAAATAAATTTAAAAATTATGGAACAATAAAGGATTTTTAAAAATTACTTTATTTTTTTGTTATGATTAACAAATAAATTGATTGATTTAATGAATATAGAATTCGGAATTCTTCAGGTTCATAGAATAAAAATAAACCAAAAATAAATAAATAAAATAAATCCAAAAAATTAATAAATTAACTATTACAGACAAAACTAATTATATGACATATTTTTCAATAATTAATTTACTTTATTGAAAAAATATAAATAAATAAAAAGAAATAATTAAATAGATGAATTAAAAAATATTTTAAAAAATTAAGGTTATTTGACTCATTTTTAAATAATTAACTATAATTTATTAAACAAAAAATTAATACATTAAAATTAAACAAAGAAAATAAAAAAAATATAATAATAAATATATATTGTATATATATATTAAAAATAAATAAATAATAAATAAATAAAAAGCAATTAATATTAAATTAATTTTGTAGTACATGCTATGTCCATGAGACTTAATTAGTTTCCATATAAATATAAATATATTAATATTTAATATATATTATATATATAATATATATTATTAATATAATAATATTATTAATATATATATAATATATTATTAATATATATTATTATATATTAATAATTTTTTGCATCCATACAAGTTTTTAATATAGGTTAATTAAAATATTATTTTATTTTACTATGTATTTTTTTGGTATTTAAATGAAGCAGCACAACTTCGTATAGGATATCTGCTAGCCACGCATACTCCAAATAAATATACCTAACTCTGCGCCTTGTTCCTTTTTTTTATGACAAGAGCTGGAATTGTTGGTGCTTTTATGGTTTCAGAGAATGTCTGCGTGCTAAAATTGTTTGGACATCATATAACGTCAGTCTCGCCTCATCTGTCTGGCTGACAGCCCGGCTGTCTCTCTGTCAGCCAGAGATTTGCTTTGTTTCATCAACTCGCGCCACTCATATGAATAAAATTTGTGCGTGAATGCGGCAAGGGAGGGGAACTCTTAAAGTGTGGGAGAGAGTGTACAAAAAAAGGGAATAATAGAAATGTATACGTAATATATGGATGCAGATGTATAGAGATATATTAAGAGAAAGGCCTTAAGTTATATAAAACTAGCTAGATTTTAATTCTAAAAAAAAAAAAATAGTCAAAGAAATATTTATTATTATTATTATAGAGGAGCAATCCCACATCAAGAAATTAGGGTTATCAGCTCTTAAGTTATTAGACTTTAGCTGAAAGCTAAGACACATTCGTCTTTTAGAACTCCTCTCTGCCCTTATATATTTAAGTCTATTCCTCTCATATCCCCGCCGTAGGTTCAATAGCTCTCAGACATAAGTAAACTATTTTTGTTTGCATTTAAGCCATTGTTGAACTGAAATGCCACAAAAAAAAAAAAAATAGAAAAAAAGTAGAAAAAAAAAACGGAATGCATTTACCAATACTTTTGCCACATTTGGCAACCTCTCCACAAACGGCATCCGCATTGCACATGCATTTGCGTATTTTGCATTCGCAGTTCGTTCTCTGATTCCGGCTGCGGATTATGCAGTCGCATGACTCCCCCCAGGGCTCCCCCCCTCTCCCAGTTTCCCATTGCTTCGCTCGAAATTGAGGTTATCACATGTCAGCAGCAGCAGCACAGACTCAAGCGATTTATGCATATTTCACCTGAAATATTTCCACTGCAAGACTTAAGCCCCCCTTTCACAGTTATTTAAATCAAAAATATTATGCGTTACACATTTCTTTGAATGCTTCGCCACGCAGCGCTAAATAGGTGAAGGATTTCTATTTTTTTTTTCTTTTTTTAGTTTTCCTGTTTGCTGTTAAGTTGAGCTTATAATATATATTTTTTTATATTTGTATGCAATAATAATAATAATTTTAATGATTTTACTAATGCAATAAAAATATAATAAAAACTAAATACTAAAATACTAAAGTTGATTTTTCTTAATTTTAAAATATTTTAAAATTAAAATATTTTATTATTAGTTGAGCTTATAATATTTTTTTGTTTTTTATTTGTATGCAATAATAATAATAATTTTAATGATTTTACTAATGCAATAAAAATATAATAAAAACTAAATACTTTATTAAAATCAACTAAAGTTGCTTTTTCTTCATTTTAAAATATTTTAAAATTAAAATATTTTATTATTAGTTGAGCTTATAATATTTATTTTGTTTTATTTGTATGCAATAATAATAATAATTTTAATGATTTTACTAATGCAATAAAAATATAATAAAAACTAAATAATTTATTAAAATCAACTAAAGTTGCTTTTTCTTCACTTTAAAATATTTAATTACCCTTGGAGTAGAGTATATATGACAGTCAGTTATACCCTGCCTGCCTTAATCTATCCTAATTTCTGGGCTTTTCTTTTGCCGTCCAATGCGAATAAATCAATCTGAAGTGCAGAAATAAAAATGGGCATGAATAAATAAATTTGTGGGCAGCACAAATCATTTAGTCGCGTGGCGTTAGGGGGAGCGGGGTGGGGCTGCTGGTTGGGGATATATGGTATTAATTAGAGCCGAGCTGAGCTGAGTTGAGTTTTGCGTGCTGCACACCAGCTCTTAGCTTGCAGGGGGTGGGGGGAAAGGCACCACCTGTCACTCTCTCCCGGGCAGGAAACTAACACTGAAATTGTAACGGAGCTTTTGCCAGAGGGGCCAGGGTAGATTTGGTTAAAGTCTGGGCTATGTTATCCACTAATTAACCCTCAGCTGCTGGCTGACTGTGGTCCATTTTCGTTATGCCAACATTTGCCACATGCCCAGCTCCCAGCTGCCACACCCACCTGCCCTCGCCTCGAGTGCCGTATGGAATGGAGTGTGTTACCAATTTAAGCCTTGCCAGGCAAGCCACGTGTAATCCTGTTTGTCATGTCATGTCAGTTTTCAGGATTTATTGCATTGCCGCTTCGCTCGCACCAAATACAACAAATACAAATTCCAGCAGCACAAAAAAAAAAAATATTACTTCCCCGCCTCACGCCCACCAGCCCGAAAGATGTGTATGTCTAATTTTATGCAGTCGAATGTGTGTGTGTGTGCGTGTGTGTGTTGGCCCGTCAGAGAGTTCTTCTAGGAACACGCACTGCTGCCGTTGGGTTAGCCGGGCATATGGCAGCGAGATCGGAATTATAATCGGCTGCACGTGCAACGTGCCACAATTTAAGCCCTTCACTTGAAGGCCTGAAGCCTAGCAATCGAAAGCGCCCGCAACGAAATGTTAAACTCGGCTGAAAGTTTCTGCTCTGAGATTTTAGTTTTCTGGCCTTTAGTTTAATTTCATTAGGAAATTTATTGGACGAAAGTGCTTGGCAGTGTAAGAAAGCAAACAGCGAAATAGAGATGGAGGGAGAGTGAGAGGGAGGGAGGGAGAGGAAGGGAGGTAGCTCAATTGTGGGCCTAATTAAAAAAGTTTGTTAGCTTTTACTTTTTTTTTTTTTAAAGGGCAAAGAGATTGAGGAAAATGTAGAAAAATCAGCAAGTACAAATGTTTAGGTAGTAACTTATTCAGTTCCCATTGCCGCATAGCAATGCGTTTTCTGACCGAGTTCTGCCAAGGTATAGCCAGGACTCGGAGTGAATGCTGGGATAGGGAATGTTTGTCTACTGGAAGTAGCATTGATGAAGCGTCTGAAACTAGAGAGTGACTGTCTTTCTATACAACTTGGACTTTATATTATATTCTATGTTATTTGATTTCTACTTTATTTCATTGAGTACATTGAGCATTGAGGCACCATCAGAAGCTAGAGGCTGACGACCTTTAAATACAGTTTTCACTGCTTGATTATTTTCTATGTTAGCACATTTCCTTTACTTTTAGCATTTACAATTTAATTGTTTACAATTTAATTTTTTTGTCTAACTTTATTTATAGTTTTGGTTTGTTTATTTATTTATTATTTTTTATACCCTGAACCCATTGAAAATGGGAAATCAGGGTATAATGGTTTTGTTAAAATGTATGTAACAGGCAGAAGGAGGCGTGGCAGACCCCACAAAGTATATATATTCTTGATCAGGGCGACGAGCTGAGTCGATTTAGCCCTGTCCGTCTGTCTGTCCGTCCGTCTGTCCGTATGTTTGAACGCGTCGATTTCAGAAGATATAAGAGCTAGAGACTTCAACTTTTTTTTAAAATGTCCGTATATATCACGCGGATATCGAGTTTATCACTAAAAAACGATAACTCATTCCGATACTTTTTTATCGATAAAAAACCTTATCGAAGATCAGTTAAAAAATTATATCTCCTACATCTTTCAAGCTACAGTCTCCAAATTTAAAATGTATATTAAGACGCATGTCATACAATTTCGGTTTTTGTTAAAATTTACCCCCCACCCCTAAATCCACCCCCTCACCCTCATCTTTGTAAAAGTCGTATATCAAATACTAGAGACTTGTGATTCGGTATACACATACATTTTAACATTATGATTACGTTCTGAAAGTTTCATTACGATCGTACGTCTAGAAATTAAATTATTCAACAAATAAGTTCTCCTAATATTGCCAACACTGCAGCGCAACCCAAGCGAAATCGCCTGTATATGTGAGTGTGTGTGTGTGCGTGTATTTGTTTGCATGAGTGCGTGTGTGGGTGCTAATTATTATTGAAATATCAGTTGCTTGTAGGGTTCAGGGGATCTCGTAGTCGAGCAGTCTCGACTAGAGCTTTCTTACTTGTTTATAAATAAAATTCTTTATTAATAATTATTATTATTTTTTATTTACTATTGTTTTTTTTCTATTACTCTTTTATTTCTTTATATTTATATTTTTGTTTGTTTATTTATTTATTATTTTTTATAAATAAAATTCTTTATTATTATTGTTTATTGATTAAATTATTTCATTTAATTAATTCTTTGTTATTAATTATTATTATTATTTTGTATTTCATTTGATAATTTATTTCTATTATTCTATTACTAGAGGCTGGCGGCCTTTAAATATAGTTTTCACTGCTTTTTTATTTTTCATGTTAGTACCTTTCTTTTTCTTTTAGAATGTACAGTTTAATTATTTCAATTTAATTTTTTTTTATATATTTTAATTTCTATTTTGTTGTTGTTTATTTCTATATTATTATTTATAAATAAAATTCTTTATTATTATTATTAGTTAATTTAATTACTTAATTTAATTAATTCTTTATTATTTGTTATTATTTATTTCTTTTGATTGTCTTTTTTTCTATTACTCTTTTATTTCTTAAAGTATAATTTGGATTTCCTATATTTTTATCCATTTTATTTTCTCTTGTTTGAATGAATATAAATATTTTCTAATATTTAATATCCCTATATTTCTTTTGATTATTTATTTCTATTATTCTTTTATTGTTTTTTTAAGTATAATTTGGACTTCTTATATTTTTATTTATCTTATTTTCTTTTCTTTAAATGAATATAGATTTCATATTTAATATTTTAATATTTAGTATCCCTATAATGGCACTACCGACCAATATCGATAGTAGGATACTTTCCATACTTCCTAAACTCTGACTATAGAAGATATTATGAGTTGAGCAAAGCTCAATGTAGTTGTTACGTGCAGCCATAATAACTATTATATAACTATTATAACTAACTTAATTATAACCTAAGCCCAGATGAATTTCACTACTCTAAATGGAAGATTCAAACATGAATTGAATTTAATGAAATTGAAGCGCCCTTTCAGTTCCATTGCCTCCACTACAAAGCCAGCAGAGCCTCTCGTCTATAGCTTCACTGCGTCACACGCAGCAGGAGACCCCGATGAGGCACTGAATCACAGCTAGAGCAAGACAATCGAAACACAGCTGGACTCTACATAAACTCACCGTTCCAGGAAATTCAAACCGAACTTGGCCAAATAGATGAAGCCATGTATCGAGGATCCCTGCAGAAATTCTATGATGAAGGCCTGCAGCTTGGCTAGATAGGGCAGTGGAGCCACCTGCTGCTCCTGCTGCTCCTCTTTGAGCGTCGCCTCCGCCTCCGCTTTGATGGCCGGCGGCTGCCAGAGCGGCGGTCGGCGAAAGCTGCGTATGCTGTACGGCTTGCGGCGATTGAGCGATGCATCATGCCCCTCACTAGCCTGCGCTGCTGGCTTTTCCAGCTGGCGTTCTTTGGCTGCCCGCCGTTGGTCGGCTCGCTGCGCTGTGCCCGGAAAGAGCAGCAGACCCGGACCCACACGAGAGCCTGATCTCAGTGGCGTGCTCTTCAGCTGCTGCTGCACCAGCGAGGCGGTGGATGCTGTGCGCGAGTCTTCGCTGTCTGTCCAACTTGTCGTTGTGCTCGGACTCAAGCTTTGCTTCTCTTCCTGCGGCATACTAATGTGGGCGTGGTCTGGGCTGCTCTGGTATGCTCTGATAAGTGAGGGAAAATCTGTAAGAGAAGAGGGGAAAATTGTTAGTATAAATACTTTTAGCTAAAGGAGTTAAGCAGATTATAGATTATTAATTTAGCTTATAAAGTTTTGCATTATATTTAAGTGTAATCGGCTCAACGATTCTTCGTGTATTCTTATACAGCTGCAAAAAATAAAATAGCACCACTTGTTTTTTTTTTTTTTTTTTAGCTTTTTAAGATATTTTTTAAATATATAAAAACGTTACATTACCTCAAAGATGGTAATTTTTAGTTTTTGCAATAACTAATTGTTATTTATTATTATATTTATATACATATATATTATTATATATATAGAGGAGAACTTCTTAGACTTTGCATTTGCAAGTGGTGCTATTTTATTTTTCGCAGCTATATGACTTTATAAACATAATCAATAATTCATAATCTGCTTAACTTCCTTCATCATCATATGTATATAAGATAAAGATATAAGAGCTGTTTCTTAAAGTTTTTTGTTCTCTTTTAAATTAAAATTTAAATATATATATGTATAAATATACTCGTATTGTATGTTAGATATATAATAAGCACAAGAGCAGAGTTTTTCCAGATTTTTTGTTTGTTTGTATTACTATTTTGTAAATATTTAATTAACATATATTTTGTATATATATGATAGGAGTAGATTTTACAGAGCTTCTTTATTTATATTTAATTAATTTAAATATTGAATGATGGAAGAAGATATATGATAGGCGTATAAGAGCTTCACTTTCCATTTTTTCGTGTTTACTATTTTATGAAAATTTAATTAGGTCGATATATATATAGCAGGCATAAATGAGATTTTTTTTTCCATTTTTTTTTCTTTAGTAACAAATTTTCAAATATTAAATAAGTATATAGTCAAGTTGTTTGTACAAAGCTTCATATTTGTTTGTGAAGATATTGTGTGAATTTATATAGTAGATATATGATAGGCATATAGTTGCTAGGTTTTAAATTTTTTTTTTATTAATATATTTGTTAATATTGACTAAATATATACATACATATATATTTTCTAGAGTTTTTCTTCATAAACTTTTATTTAAACACTGAAATAAATATGTAAATATTTAATAAACATAAATAGTAGATAGGCATATAAGAACTGCAACTCTTTTTTTTTTTTGTATTTCAATTTTTTAATTATTATTTTAATTTATTTTTTTTTAATATATATAAATCTAGTTTTACATATTCCCCAAGACTTGCACAAATTTAAGTCATAATAAAAGTACTTAATATATTTTTAAAGTCAATAAAAACAGATTTTGTTGTACTTGAGCTGGGCACATAAAACTACAGATTAAGCTGACATATTAACACATATTATAGAATATACATATATTTATAATTATATTTATATTAAAAATAAAAAAAAAACAAGTCGGCTATTTACTGGTCTATATTATTATGCATAGATTGCTGTTGCCCGTTCGATTCGCTTAAATTATTTACAATTCACAATTTGCAATTTGCTCTGCTTTATTCGCATAAAGCGTTTATTATACGATTCAGTAGGCTGTCTCTCTCTCTCTCTCTCTCCCTCTCTCTCTCTCTGTCTCTCTCTCTCTTTCTCGATATGTATATACCCTTCGTTAAGCATAAAAACGTCGTTTTAAATATGTTTTCCTGACGCAACAACAATAAATTATTATTGCAATTTTTTTAATGCGATGTAAATTATGTCGCTGCAGCTGTGTGCGTACTCACAGTGTGCGTGTGTGTGTGTGGGTGTAATTTGTATAAAGCCATTGAAATGGCAATCAATATGAAGCACTGGACACTGAAGCACATATACATATATAGGTAAATACATATGTATGTATATGTATGCATGTGTATAGATGGATAGATTGTATATAAACCTCAACAGACAACTGCCATCAGAAATGAGGCATTAAAGTTGGGCATAATTTGGTTAAGATTACATTTACGCAGCTGCCCTATGAATGGAGACCCAACGAGCTGAGCCGACCCGAGAGAGATTGAATGAGCTTATATATACCTATATATGTATGTATGTGTGTATGTATGTATTATAATAATGCGTTAATTGTGTACAATATGGCACAGCATAAACTCTCTTTATTTCAAATTATAAAGTAGGCGATCAAATTTTTGACACACACGAAATCAGTCGAAAATTATTATTAAATCAGTTTTATTTCGGGCAACTGAAGAGAATTTGAAGTAAAGTAGAATCTGGTAAATTTTCAAAAAATAAAGCAGCGCAGAATATTTTTATCAAACAGAAATCAGATCGAGAATTGCAATTAACAATTTTTCATTTTCATTTTAATTTCATATAATTAAAAGAAAAGATATAGGTCAACTTTAAAGTCTTCAAGCAACCTATACCAAATAATTTTAACAAACATAAAATCCATCGAGAAGACAATTACAATTAAAAGTTTCCTCTCTTTTTTGTTGAATTTTTCCAATAATTTTTCATTTTAATTCAAAGGTAAGTTTTCACGATCTCCGCGCAGTTCCATTCAAAACTCCCATTGCAGCTCCACTTGAGAGGATGAGCATGGTCGACCATCGCTTGTATTTGTGCAGCAAGTGCTGCCGGCGCTGCCTGTGGAGCGAGCTGTCCGCCCAGGAGCATCGCTGCGCACGCTGCCGGCTGCCGTTGCAGGCGTGCGCGATCTGTGATCGCCGCTTCGAGCCGCGCGATCGCTCGGAGCTCTACTGCAAGCGCTGTGACTTCCATTTGGTCAAGCAGGTCTCGAATACGCCGCCGCCAGTGCTGGACCTGGATCTGGATACGGAATCGGAGCCGGAAACGGAAGATGAAGCGGTAACGGAACCGGAACCGGAACTAATTGAACCGCCACGCGATCGCTCGATGGCACAGCGCTGGAGGGACATCAAGTCGGCAGCGGGCATCAAAGATGATCCATGATTGCTCGAGTGATGTCCAGGCTAGGGTATTATTTCCTGTACCCCATTGTTCCGTGAAATGCTCCACAGAAATATACATATGTATATAGCACTGGTATGATCACACTGCAATCCCTGCTCCATTTGGGCAACTTACATGCGGTTGAGTGTGGGTGCATTAAGACCGCCAGCTCATTATAATCAGTTTGTAGCATCCAGATTGGGGTCACATTATTGGGACTGTGATGGGCTTCGATGGGTCGCCGCTTGTAACATCAAAAGGCTCTGCGCCCAGTACACAGTCCTTAAAATGGATTAAAATTTCATTTAAATTTGCATTTAAATGAGCGCAGCGCACTCAAAGTAAATGCCCTCACTTAAGCACAGGACAAAGGGCTGACCAGACCCAGACCCAGACATCCAGACACTGAGACATGCAGACAGAACTCGAGAGTGCGATAGGTCCAGCTTGCCACATGGGCAACATTAAAAGCTCTTTGTTTTTTCTTTTGTTTTTTTCAGTGTATTCTTTTCTCTTTTCTTTTTGTTTTTTTTTTTTTTTACGCAACATTTCTACTGGCAGCTGCAGTTTCAGTTGATTACCTTTGGCAGCTGATAGGATAGGCGAGGCGTGGGCTTAAGCGAGCGATCTGCTACAGCTCCAGCTCCTGCTGCTCCTGCTGCTGCTGCATTTTAATGGGTATTACTTAAATATGTATATTTTACAATTAAATAAACGATTTTTATGCTCTTATGGCGCCCAGTTCCAATTTCAGCTGCTGTCCGGCCACCACTGGAATCCTCTCAGGTGGACCAGCCCAGTTCAGTTCAGTCCACTCCCAGACATGGACTCGTGTGCATTTTCCGCTTTGCGTGTTAATTAAATTGCAAAACTGCCTTAAGGACATTTTAATTGGCCTTCACTTTGTGGCACACTCCATTTATGCTGTGCACCAGTTGCAGTTAGTCCCATTCCCAACTTTCAGCTGCAATAGCTTCCTGTCTGTTAACCAATTCACTATATTTTTGTTATCGATATATTTGCTATGTGTCTAAATGCATTGAATATGGTTTTTCTTTCATATATATAAAGTTATTTTAATTTATATTATATCATACACATAATTATTAGTCATTGCTAATTGTTTGGCAATGTACATTAGTTATCGATAATTTTGTAGTGCTTGCAAATCGAAGAGAAGCTGTTTTTTCTTAGCTTTTACTGCATCATAAGTGGATTAGTTTAATTAAAATATCTATTTCAATTGAGAGAAATCTACCAGAAATAAATAAATTTGTTATCGATAAATTTGAAATTGGTATTAATGGTAAACTGAGTTTAGAAGCAATTTTAGTTAATTAGAAATACAAATTTGAGGCTTCAATATAAACAAAATATTACGATATATGTATAATATAGATTATATATATAATATATGTATGTCGCGCACCGATTTTTAATATTCGGATATACGTAAAATTTTTTTATGGCTGTCGGCAGCATAATCTATTTTGAAAATTTATAACGCTATTCATTAGTAAATTCCGAATATAGTTAACAAATAATAGCTTACTTACTGCAATTTATCGACTTAATTGATATCGATAAGCGCGCAAATCGAAAGAAAACTTATTGTATTATTCACTGCATCTGTGCATGTGACACATTGGACATACCATAGCTAGCTCATAGTCTATCCTGCTGCACATAGCCTTTCGATATCTTCTCCAATCTCCATAAATATTTGTTATCGATATATTGATTACTCCCGCAATTCAATCAAGTTTCCTGTGCCTTCAATGTGTATTATGAATGTATTTGGAAACGATTTCAGTTGGCTTCTCGTTCACATTGTCCTTGTCGTTGTCCGTCCGTCCCTCGTTTTGTCTGTTGGCGAAATAACAAATTTTCCAATTTGTTTCTTGATTTATTTTCACGCCAATTTCTTGGCGTTCGCCTCCGACGACGCTGCTGACATTTGTTTATTTATTTGCTTTCATGTTTTGTCTGCCGTCGTTTTCTCTGCATTTGCTGCTGCTGCTGCTGTTGCTGCTCCTCCTCCTGCTGCTCCTGCTCTTCCTGCTGCTGCTGGTTGCGTGAAATCACGAATGAATGAATGACTGCCCTGGCAGCCACCATGAATATTCATGGGCCATGCCACTATGAACAACAGCGGCTACAACAATAACTACAATAACTACAACAACAGCATCATCAGCCTCGGCAGCATTAGCAATAACAACAACAACAACAAGAACAAGATGCAACTAACTCAGCTTGCATTTCCGCTCTATGCGCCAACAATTCGCAGCGCCATTTCGCTGTCCATAGCAGCAGAAGCAGCAGCAGCAGGAGCAGCAGCAGCAGGAGCAGCAGCAGCAGGAGCAGAAACAGCAGCAGCAACAGCAGCAGCAGCTGTAGCTCAGCATCGTGGTTTGACTGCCCTTTGTGAGCGGGTATATTAAATGTGTTATTGTCTATGTACTGAAAAATTATTGATATATGAGAACAGCATAGCTTTCCCTAGGCTTCTTTTTGGTTATAGCTAGAGAGTCACTACCTCAAGGAGTGCCGAAATTTATTAGCAAATTATTTCGTATTAAAAGTAATTAATTGTTTATATATATTTTTTTAATCCAACTTTTATATATTCATATTTTTTTTATTATGTATTTTTATTATGTACTAATTATTGATTTGTTTTATAATTTATATATATTTTTTTTAGTATACTTTGTATTTTTATGTATATACATATATATACATATATCTAAACATCCTTTTAATATATTTTTTTTATTCCTTTTTTTTAATATTGATTTATTATTATTTATTTATGTTTTTTTTTTTTTAAATTATTTTTTAATATTGATTTATTATTATTTATTTATGTTTTAGTATATTTAGTTTTAATAAATTTTAATAATTTTGTAAAAATAATTTTAATATTTCATATTATTTTAAATTTTATATGATTATGTATTTAAACAAATTTTTGTTGTTTATTTATTTATTTATAGTTTTCATTTATTGCTTAATATTAAGTTTTATTCTTACTTAAATAGAAAAGAAAAAACATTTCATAGTTATTCTATAATTATATTAGTAAATCTTGTTTTCATTCTAATTTTTTTCCTCTTTAGTTCAATATTTATTTATTATTATATTATTATTATTAATTTTATATATTATTTAGATTTATGTTTTGATCGTTATATATTATTATTATTATTATCCCTTTTCTTTTGCAAGCACATTCACACTTCGACTTTTTGTGATTGGCCATCTTTACTTTCTTCTTCTTCTTTTTGTTCTGTTGAGTATTCGCTGTGCGCAGCTGTTTCTTGGCGAGATGCTGCAAATGGCCTGACTGCTTGTTGCTGTTATTGTGGCCATTGTTTCAGTCAACATTTTGTGGTTAAGTGAGGACCCCCACCTCCCCTCCCCTTCACCCTATCTGTGTGTGTGTGTGTGTGTGCAACAGTTTCTTGCAGGCCGCACAAAAGTAGGCAATGCTTTGCGCCTCGCATCGAACAGGAAATTTAATTAAAAGCGCTTTGTCCACGATATCAAATATAGGATATATATGTATATATATACTTATATATATATATGTATATATGTATAAGTAGTAGAGACCACAACTTACAGCGACTGAAGCTGGTTGCCTGCCGTTCGTTCACTGCCAAGTTTTTACACTGCCGTCCACTGCGCTCGGCTGAGCTAACGAACTGTGACTACAATCAGCGCACTGCCTGCACTTGACTTTAGTACATTTTGGCTAGCCAACGGCCAATGGCCAATGGGCAATGGCCCAATGTTGTGATTTTTAGCCCACATTTTGGGTCGCCTCATGAGAAACATGTCAGCTGCTGCTGCTCCTGCTGCCGGCCTCCGACTTCTGTTGATTGCTCCGGAACAATCGCAAAGGCATATTGTCTGACACACACACACAGACACACTCACACACATAGACACACACACACACACAGACCACTACGAACTGCGATGCTTGCAACGATTCAGAATCTATTGATTTTCAGCGCTAATTACTATTGAATAAGAGTGTGTGTGTGTGTGTCTGTGTCTGTCTGTCTGTCTGTCTGTGTGGCATTGTACTGGCGTAACAGCTGAGAGACCACTTGTTTCCTAATTGTAGCTTTCCGATAAGATTACTGCACGATTTTTTGTTTGGCCAGGACTAATCGTTTTGACCAAAGGTTTATGGCCTTAAATATGAGTTAAGGTGGTTGAATTGTGGCTGTGATGTGAACAATGTAATTTTTTTTACCTTATTCATACCTGAACGGTAGGCTAGATATAATAACTATTTATATTTTTTATTATAACAGACAATTGATAATCAAAATTATAAGTTTTTGTGTAGAAGTTACATATATGTGTATATATTTAAATTAATATGTCTTTTAATTAGATTGCAATAATTTATTGTTCAATTTCTCTACTTTTAATTTCACATAACGATTCAGAGATTCTCATTCTGGGCATCAATTAACTCATAACTAATCTTGGCCTGAAATAGGTCAACATAGCAAAGCTAAATAATATTTCATTTGCTACATTCAGAAATGCAAAGAAAGAAATGTCTAAATGGGTTTGGCCGACTGCTAGATGCCCTGTATAGCTACGTTAGCTTATCTATATAATATGTATAATAAGCCGATATATCCTTCATAAGTTTAGCTTCCAATGACAAAGCTGCAGCTGATCCATATTCACAAGCCTCTAATACCTAGGAGAATTTCTCCCAGCTATATCCAATTATTAAACCAAAAAAACCTCTATAGATGCTCATAAAGAGCATCGGGCAGTAGCAGGGGAAAAAAACCGCTTTTGCCTTTTGGCAAATCGAGCAAACTTTGTAGACCATTAGAGAGTCGTCCTTGTTACTTTAACTTCTGCTACGGCTAGAGCCCCTCAGCTCCTTCTCCTGCTCCTCCTCCTCCTCCTCCTTCTCTTCTGTGTGTTCCGCTGGCAATGCTATGTAATCTTTGATTTTGCATGAGCAGATTTTATAGGGCAGGTCCAGACGCGCGCTCTCTCTCTCTCTCTCTCGGTCTCTTGGCGCTGCGGCCAGTGTTAGGGCGCTGCAGCTGTATAAATTTTACATTTGTTTCCTTTCAATTTAACAATGTGTACTTTTCGTATTGTTTTGCTTTATAGAGCAGCTCGCGAATCGGGCAGCCAGGAAACGGAGACGGAGACGGGTACGGGTACGGGGCGTGGCTCTTGAGGGTTGCCAGCCATTTTTCACGCGAGCCAAGCTCTGGGTGAATGCTCACTTCATCGCCTGATTTCGCAATATTTATGATTAGCAATTTATTATTCATCATTTTCGAGTGCGCAAACAAAGCGCCAACTCAAGCAGTAGTCGGGAAAAATCGAATGATGTTCCGCAATAAGTCTTCAACCACGGGCCAAAACTCTGAGTGGGTCGGTGGCGGTTGGGCTGGGTGATTGGGTGGTTTTCGTGTACCGCCATTAACTTGCACTTAATTTGATTAACTGAAAGCCGATGTTTACATGCGCTGCATGCCAGCAAATCTATCAAAAATGTGTAGAATACTGGAGCAAGCGAATTGCGGCCGGGCGAGCTGAATTGATGGCTGCAGTGTCTGCCTTGAGCATCAGGAGCAGGCTTAGTGTGTGACTTGTGTAAATAATCCGCCATCTTTCTATATTATATTTATATGTATAGCTGTGCATTAATGGGCGTGTTACACAATGGGGGAAATAAAATATATACGTTTTGAAAAGCAGCCACTTGAAATTGAAGTATTTGTTTCGGTTGCTTCACTAACCTGTAATCATTGCTGACAGCATATGCTAATATATATATATGGTTGCATATATAAACGAAAGTTACATCCGATCAGCGCGGCAGTCAAGCATGCTCTCTTGCTCACTCTTATTTTACTTTCAGCTAAACTTAAGCCTCGCAGATTGAACTGATTGCATTGCAGCTCAGGATGAGAGTAAGCAGTACAGACATAGACACACATTAAATGTAACTTCCACACACTTACACATCTAAACTGTTAGCGTAGCCTGCAGAAGTGTGTAAATTTTCTCTCAGAGTATAACAACTTTGCTCTCTCGCTTTTTTTAAATCCTCGTTGCTTGAATATTACCACACACACACTAATACGCACTTTGCATATCGACGACAAAAAGCTTCGCCAAACCTGTGCTCACACTAATACATTTACATAGGCTTTATGTAAGCTCTCTCTACTCTCTCCTTCTCTGTTAGGCTGCTTCAATACTAAGAGCTTGCATATTGACGACGAATCGCGCACGTTTACTTACACTAATACACATTTACACACTTCGCTCTGTGCTCTCAGCTAATACACGCTCGCGCTCTCACTGCTTGAATATCGCCGAATATATCGTTTGGCTAGCCCATACTTGCACTAATACATTTACATATTTTGCTCAGACTATGCAACTTATATTGCTCTCTCTCTTTTTTGCAATCTTAGTTGCGAATTAAGAGGAGAGAGAATGAATGGATGAATTTATATTATTAAAAAAAAACTAAATGTATATGTGAGAGTTAGTTAAATTTATTTTCTTAATCAAGATCAAATTAATGCAATTTGGAATGTACTTTTATAGAGTAATAAAAATAATTTCTATACTAATTTCGTTGCTCATATTCTCCACATACATTTACCATTGTTTCAATTATTTTCCCTCGCATGTGAGCAATAACGCAATTCATTACGTATCGAACCCATTACGGGTTTTTGCATTAGTGAATAGCTATAAATTACTGCTGCCATTATTGGAGAACATAAATACATATAATATATACGTATGTATATATATATTACCGGGCGACACTTTGCATTCGATTTAAAATTATTTGCAATTATATTAAAATGTTAATGGCCGCAAGGCGAAACGCTTCAATGTCTCTGCGGGCTATTTACACATTCCAATAAATTTCTGGCCCAAAACGAATTTTCGAACATTTGGCGAGAGTTTTACATATTTGTTTCTTCCTCCACTTCCACCACCTCTCGCCTCTTTTACATTCTTTTTTTTTTCGCTTACGAGCGCATTATTGGGCTTGGGTATGGCGCTCAGTTGGCACTTGAAAATAGAGCAATATCCACTTGCATATGTCGCGCGGACAGTTTAAGAATGAGTCGACGCCATAAATATTATTGATGGGCGGGGCAACGCCCACCAGACGATGATTGCGGAAAGCGGATGTAAAACCTTGGCAATGACAGTTTCGGGTGCCGTCTGTTATGCAAATGTCGTCGTATGCCAGCGTCTGCTGTACTCGCGCTGCCTGCTCTGACTGTGTTGTGTGTGTGTGTGTGTGTGTGTGTGAGTGAGTGAATTCATTGTGCATGTGTGAGTAAGTGTGTGTTTCTTTGCGTGTGTGTGTGTGTGTGTGTGTGTATCGACGCCTGTTTATATGCAAATCTTTTTTTTCGGTCGCGCCTGGTTTGGCTTTCGCTTTGCTTTCTTTCGCTGCAGCGCCGCCTGTTTTATTTCTTGCATTAAATTAACATCAATAAAATGTGTCGTTTGTATTTTTCCCTTCTGTCTGTCTGTCCACCCTGCCTACACGGACTCTGCTCCCTTTTGCTGCACTTCTCTAGGCCATAATTCGTAGCTAATGCCAACATGTGCTGCCATTTGTCCATGGAGGTTGAATGACATTAGCTATTCTATAGAGAGGCAGTTATCTATGTTTATCACAAAATACATGTATATAAAATTCACACTCTTTCCTCAAACAAAGTAAGCTATACTATATAATACACAAAAGAAAAGTATACAAAAAAAAATTAAAAATAAATAAAAAACAATTGCAAAAAAATAAATAAAAACCAAAAAACATAAAAAAAAAGAACCATCATGAGTTATAATCAGTTTCAATTGATGCCAACACACTCAGTGCGTTTGCATGAGATCGATCTAACGTTGCGGCCCAAAACCGAGTATATCAACCTACCCGTATTGGGTCTCTATATTGTTGGCGGCATGCTGCTCGCCTTCAGCCTCTGCTCAGTGGTTTGTATCCTCATTATGGTATGCTGCGGTGGCTTGATTTTTGGCCCAAGCAATGATGCAATGTTATAGCATTGTAATGCCACCCGAGAACTGCAATTATCGTTTTGTGCTCTAGTTTTGATATTGAAAAATGTAGAAAAGATTCATTTTTTAATAACAAAATCAGAGTGCAAAATGTAATGCGGAATATGGTTGGGAATAAGGTGAGTTATGGTACTATATACAAAAGAGTCTCTTTAATCTATACTATCCGATTCCTAAACAGGCAGAAGATACATGGGAACATGATAGAGTGAAACTGATGGAAGCTATACTGGAAGAGCGTGAAAGGCAGAAGAGAAGAGAGATAGATAAAACAAATGAGAAACAGAAATAGAAAGAGTGAGAGCATAGTTAGTCAAGTTGTATGCACATTGTATGAATGTGTATGTGTGTGAAATAATGTCAAAACATGTTTAGAAAAGATAATAAAAGTATCAAAATTTGTTGTAGAAATCGCCAAAGTGTGTTTACTCTAAAGAGTAACTGAGTTGGTAAAGATTTGAGTAGTTGATAGTTGGTGTAGAACTAAGAGGAGATCTTGTAAAATAGATTGAATCAGTCTTAATGAGCTCATTGTATTGTTTATTGCAGTAGAGTAGTTACAGTTTATCTAAAGTTTTAATCTGCTGAGAATGAATTCATGACCCATGAGCGAAAGTTCAAATGCCTCTATAATCCTTTAACACTTACAAATAATAAATCAACTTGCCTAATATACTAACTAATGCAAGCAACATTTCAACTAAAGGCAAGTTGAAGTTTTACTACAAATTAATAAATAAATACATGCATTGCCTAATGCTCGTAAATACAACAAAGATTAAACGAAAACTCATGCAATGCGAAAGCTGGGCGGCTTTCCTTTCGATGGGGGGCGTGGCGGTGCTGCTGAGCTAACAAATCAACATGGTCATGAAATATTAATATTAATGCACAAATATTGAAAGAAAGTCTGCATGCGAGACCGTGAGCAGGAGCAGCAGGAGCAGGAGGAGCTGGGGCAAGTTCCTAAAGGCGATTCGCAAATGCTTCTATACCTAAGTGAAATGCTAAAAGATTGATGACTCGGCGTCTTTGTGTATGGGTGTGTGTGTGTGTATTGGCCGGACACTCGTGTGTGCGTGCTTATAAGAATTTATGGCAATGTGTGTGTACGTGTGTGCGAGGGCAGCGCTGCGTATACGCAATATTTTTATTTATGTATTATGAATCAATGCGAGTAGCGTGCTAAGGCTTTGTGCACTGGCCATGGCTATGAATTTTAGGGCAGTCAGCTTGTCAGTTTGGCATAAAAAAGTATATTTATATAAAGTATGTATGTGTGTGAGTGTGTGTCTGTGAGTGTGTATTGCCCACTAAAACAAAAGGATAACAATAACTTTCGAGCAGGAGGCGGCGGTTGGCAGCGCAATTTTTACGAAAGGTCTATGTGGGGGCGGATTATGCGTTTGCTGGGCGTTGGATTTTGGCTTATAAATAAGCTCACTTACAGCACTGCGCATAGAGCGCGCCCATAAAAATTGCATGAAAATGAAAGACATCTACACACACACACACGCACAACAATCATAGACAGAGGCCGAACCCTGTGCATTCCAGCTATAACTGGGCCAAAAAAAAAGAGAAAAAAACCTACATAAGTGCGTATGTTTTTTTCCATCTTCCTCTTCCTCTTTTTTACGTAAAAAATTATACTATTACAATCAAGTTTACGAGGGCTATTCGGTCGCATTGCTTGAGTGCCAATGAATATGATGATGGCCGGGCAATGATCAGCCGTTTAGATGATGATGATGATTGTGTTGGCTTTCTCTTCTCTTCCGGATATAAAATCAACGCAAATGGTAGACATGGTGGGTGTCTGTGTGTGAGTGCGAGTGTGTGTGTGTGTGTGTAGACAACGAAATATTATCGTCAGAAGTTGGCATAGGTTAAAATGTTTGAAAGCGTTCAAGCTGGGAATACAGCTCTGTACACGATTTACTATAGACTGAGTGGGTGGATGTACATAGATTAGTATCTGAACTTAGGAAGAACTTGTCAGTATATATCTTATAATTAAGAGCTTGTTATATTAAATTTATATATAGGAAAGAGTAAGGAAATGTGATTAAAATATATATATTTTATATAGATAAATTTGCTAAGCTTATAAATTGATTTTTAAACATAAACAACTTTTATAATGATAAACAAAATAAGAACAAATTAGAAATAAATATAAATATAATACGAAATATAATAACGAGATATCAACTTTAATTATGCATATATAAAATTGACTTATACTTCCTAACTATTTATGTATGTGTTCTACCTCTACTACAAGCCCCATTGAATATAGACAACTTCCACTCTTCTCTTCTCTTATCTTCGATTAACACTTAAGCCCTCAATTCTCTCGCTAGCCCCCAGAAGGCTTGCCTTTACAGCTTAGTGACGTCACAGAGCTAAGCGCTCTGCCTTTTGGCATCTTGACATTGATGATTCCCCAGATTTGCTGCAGCTGCAGTTGAGCCGAAATGATTTTGCTGTTGCATGGGGCTATTACATTCCTTGCAGCTGTAAACTTTTGCTTACCCTGCCAATTGCACTCTGTGTTCTCCTTTTATGCTCGCGCCCAACTACAACATTTCGTGCTTTCTTTATGCATTCGCTCACAGCCAAACGCACTCTCAACACCCAACAACATGAGCAGCAAAGGAACATTTTGCTAGCTGCACTCAAATGGCTCTTTTTTTGTACTATACTCCCCTCGACATAAGTCCAGATGGAAAGTGCGGAGGCAGAGAGAGAGAGAGAGGGGCAGGCAGGTAAAAACTGCTCCAGCTAAAAGGGTTGCCAACAACTGCAACAACAGCAACAACGAAGGCAGCAGCAACAACAACAGCAACAACATTCAAAACGAAACTTTGAAAATCGACAAGCGGGGCTTTTGACTGCCGCTCAGCTTTTTGCCTCTTGACGTCGCTCTCCCACGGCCTCTGCTTCTCCCTCTTTCTCTTTCTGGCACCCACTACATAGTGTAGTTTTTTTTTTCGCGAGCTTCGGCCACTTTTTTGCGCCACAAAACTTTACACTTTGACATGCAGCCACGTGTACGACTATGTTTGTGAGTGTGAGTGGGAGCGTGAGAGCGGCTCTGTGAGTGTGAGTGTGTGTTTGTGAGTTGAATGCGAATTCGTTTGAGCGCTTTGCCTGACATTCGCTTTGAATGCAGGCAATGGGCAGCGCTTTGCCATTGCCTAACAAACTAATGCCAAATGCCTCAAATAGTTCGTGATTAACAGGATGTCACAAAGCTTTTTCATTTTGTTGCTTTTCAGAAGTGGAAGCTTTTATGGTATTGCGAAATATGTTATGCAGAAAGGGATTATATTTGATTTAAATATGCAGGTATATATTATTAATATTAATTTATTAATATTATTATATTAACTTGCTGAATTCGAATTTTCAGATATTTTGGAAAGTAAAATAGGTAATATTTATTGAATTAATTCCAACATCTAAGCCAATAACAACTAATTTTTATGCTTAGTTCTTATATCTTATATAAGTACGTATTAAATTTTTTATATATAAAATTAAATTAATTTTGTAATTTTTTTAATTGAATAAAAAACTAATAAATTACTGCCTTGCATTATATAAAAAAATAATTCAATTAGCTTTATCTTGAATGAAATTGATTTAAAATCAAATTTATAAAAAAACACGCTTGACATATATTTAATATAAATATTTCTGAAGCTAATAGAATGGCCTGAAGCAGCAGTTAAATTTAAACTACAAAGCTTAATAATACCCTTTATTCTAATCAAGCTCCGTTATCCATTATTTAATTTATGACATACTCATCAATTTGCCTACAGGCTTGTACACTTATTAACAACTCAAATATATTGTTTAACGCATTTCGATTCAATTGTTTTCGATATGCATTGTAAATGTAGGCTTTATCCATTAAGCAGTTGGTCGGGGCTGCCATTAGGGCACAAATACAGTCATAATCATCAGCAAATGCTCTACCTTTCTCTCTCTCTCCACAAAGCAAACACACACACGCTCGCATATGCAAAGCTTCACATAATGCACACACACACGTGCGAACACTTGAAAATCTTTCAGCTCGCATGAATATTTTAAAAACTCGCTCAGAACTTATTCAAATTATGATAATGATGGGAACGGCGAGTGCTTGGCAAATTGTGCATGTGTGTGTGTGTATGTTTGCGTTTGTGTGCTTGTGTTTTGGAGAGGGTTGAGGCTCGCTCTTGCCACGCTTCTTCACTCTTCACACTCTCTTTGCCTGAATGTCAGTGTGCGTGTGTTTGTGTGTGTGAGTGAAGCGCTAACGAGCGCAGGTACTTGGGCGACCCAGGCACAAGTCCCAGCTCGCAATTCCCATCTAGTTCCCGTAATGCATTTCATTAATTTGTATACAATTCCCTTCTTTTCTTTCTTATTTTTGCGAATCATCAGAGAGATGTATGTGTGTGTATAGGTGTGTGTGTGTGTGTTTGGCAGTTTATGAGCACTTTTTGTGAGTGGATCGCCATCGGCATCATTAGAAGTCACTTCACGACAAAACTCTGCCCTCGAGAAGGAGTTGAGAGTGCTCCACTTGACTTTGAGCTCCTTAATTTCTGTATTCAGCATTCTGTTCTGGTTTTTGGTAAGCTATTGAGTAAATATAGAAAAATGTGTGATTTACATGTTTTAGTCTTTATTTGAAATTGTTATTTTATATCAAAAAATTTATTTTATTGATAGATTTGTATATTGAGAATTTCCTTTATACACTGTTAAATTAGTTGCAAGAGATTCTGATTTATAGAATATTAATAAGCAATATCTCTTAGCCAAAAATTATATAAAAAGGCTTTTAATAATTTTCATAATATATATTATATATTATTTTTCAATATTTTTACCATAAGCATGCTCTGCACATAGTTTCTTCAGTATTTCAGTAAAATTTTTAGATATATGTGTGTTGAAAAATTCCATAAAAATCGGGATGGATGCTTACAAGGAGAGCAGAACTGAGTATTACCGGCCAACTGTGCTCCCAGATCAGATAGCAGATGATTCGATTGAGAGTGGAACAGCGATTCTGATCGTCCTGGCGGTCGTTTGCCTTTTCATTGGCTTCTGCTGTCTGATCTTCATGATTGGCATCTTCTGTGGCCAGAACTGTTGCAACACCAACGACGCGTACAGGTAACAGTTAGAGCAGGTGAGTGAAGATCTCAACTGACTAGGAGTTCAATAATTATTGCTATACATTCAGCAGCAGGGAGCGTCAATTGGGAGCATGAAATTCCAACAGATGTAGTAGGTTTTGCTCAGAAATGTATGCCAACAGTTATAGCTAAAAGTATGTGTCAATTTTAAATCCTATAAATTATAAATATTGCCTTAAACGGAAGTGTTGTTGGCTTCATAATAATCGCTATACCATTGTTAGCTGAAAGTCTTGGCGGAGCTATCTGAGCCGTCTCATGGCTCCATTGTGACAAATGCGAAACAGTTGGCTGAAACAGTTCTCGGACAGATGCGACTGCAAGAGTCTTAAATGCACTCAGCACTTTGTCAGCTCGCAGACAGCTGAGATGCAGCATCCATTTCGCCTTGGCCAGTGGCTGCAGTCTATATGGTCTAGAGTCATATACTTGAGTATGACATGAGCTTTACATCTCTTTCGGGCTTAGCAGGAGGCAGTGGTGGGGGGGTGTTTGCTGTCTGTCTGCAGAAGCATAAAAAGTATCACTTTACTTCTGCCAGCCTGAGCTGATGTTTTCTTCTCGCCTTCTTCTTGTTGTTTTGTCTAAATTTCGTTGCTTCCATATTCAGTTTTATAATTTTTGCTCACAAGTTTTTGTGGTGCATGAAAAAGTTTTCATTGCCACAGGAAAAACTTCAAACTTCTTTTTTGTTTTTTTACGTTTTTTATGCTCTGGCAGAGTTTTGGCAGAGTGCATGTGCACTTAGAGTGTGTGGATATAGATTTATATATATGTAAGTATTTATTTTTATATATGCATACATAATTCTGTCCTTCAAGCTCTTCTTCTACTCATCTATTTTAGCTTTCCTTAAAAGGACTTTTGCTAAATTCATTTTGTCTATTTCTAAGTCTATTTGTTCAATTTGATTTGATCCATCAACCTGTCTTATAGCTTACCCGATCGATATAATTGGGTTTTCTTATCAAAGCTACGTAGCTTACATTTATTTATATTTTTCATTAAGATAATGTAAAGTATTGCAGATCTATAAATAATTTTTATTCATTGAAAAATATAAATATTAGTCAATATAGTATAATATAATATATAATCATATATCTAAGATGTAAAATTGGATGTTCCCTATGAGAATTAATAGAGAGAGATTCGAAATTTCCATTCTTATTTAAAAATAAAAAGATACCATAATAATAATTATTTTTTTTTTAATAATGATATATTTAAATACATTTCCAATCATAACAGAATATCCACAAAAAAATATATTAAAAATTAAAAATATAAATAATAATATATTGGTATATACTCCCCATTAAAACTCTCTTTATCAAACCAATATACCAAAACTAGTTTTTTACAGGGTATACAAAAGTAATTTATTGCGCATTAAGTAGATTACTGTTATTGTTTTTCGCATTTCATGATGAGCACATTAAAGATGACGCAGAGCTAATGTGTGCCCGATATCTTATGCCTAGAAATAAATTATAATATCTCTTATTCGGAAAGGTGCTTAAGTGGTATCAACCTGGCTTAGGCTACCTGCCCAGCCAGCCAACGAATTCTCGAAATTTCTCCAGTTTCCGCTGTCCGCCCCGTGCGGAGACCTGCTGCCATCGCTGCTCCACAATCAGACGCTCCTCCTCGTCGAGGGTGTTCATATATCGCTTGAGCTTCTTGCCAAAGGATTTGAGCAACTGCGTCGAGCGCATTTGGATCGTGCGCTTCCAGCGATCGAAGCCCGTGCGCTGCAGACAGAGGGAAATCAATTGCACCTCAATGCTCGATGTCTTCTCGGCGGCATCGGCGTCCAGGTAGATGTCCACGATTTCGTAGAACAATTGCAGCGCTGCCGCTGTGTAGTTTCGCTCGTGCCGGAGGAACACCTCGAAGCTGTTCAGGTAGCTGAGTATGATGGGATTCTGTGAGTCCAGCACGAGCAGATCGTCGACCACGCTGTCCACCAGCTCTGTGGCATGCTCCATCGCACGCTTCGTGATGGCAGCCAAACTGTGCTCCGCTTGGGCTGTCAAGCGGCTGCGCCCGAGATCTCCATAGCTGGCCACCAGAGGGAGCTGTGGAGCAACAGATTCGTCAATGGCACAAACTTTTGATCTACGCACAGTTGACAGCTTACGGGCGATAGCAGGAGAAGCAGCCAGCCGTACTGGATGAGTGGATGACTCCGGGTGTTCATGGTGTTCACGGTGACACCTTGACAGTTGTTTGCCAACTGAACGTCTCAGAAACGGGCCACGACCACATGGCCAGGCAGATAGCCTTATCATGGGCCAGATAGATAGTCTTATCCATGCTAACGAATTGCCTACAGCTTGACATGACGCTGACACACGCCACGCCCATGTCGACTGATAATGTCCCATTGATAATGGGAAAATGTGAATTCAAATGCCTGTAATTCATTCGATTTGAATAATCAAGAAATAGATAAAACAAAGAATGCGCAAAATGAGTGAAAATTAACATTTGAAGTTGTTGTTGATTGACTTGATTAGTGATTAAGTATAGATGTATGATAAAGGTTTCTGATCTTGAGCTGGGAACTACAATTGTTGTAGAAAAAGAAGAGAATTTTAATTTGTAGTTGGCAAGTTGTCTGAAGAATAAAAATATGAATGGATAGATTGTTTCAATAAATATTATAAATAAAAAATCATATAAATTATAAAGGAACTTCCGTATTTCTACAGAAATATTGCTACTCATCTATTATATCAACATATATTAACTGTTTCTCACATAACTTTCTATAAAGCTAATATATTCTACATAGGCACACACCCTAAAAAGGTAAAGATTATTTTTAAAAATATTATACATCAGTTCAGAGCATCAACAATAAACATTATTATGAATGTCTTAAACTCAGTGTAAATAAAAACAAGTAAGAAGACTCTAGTCGAGACTGCTCGACTAGGAGATACCCTGAACCCTCCAAGCTGATATTCTTATCATTCTGCACTTCTTTTATGCACGCACACACACTTACACATGCACCCACCCTCACGCGCCCGCGCTCTGCTTGGGCTGCGCTGCAGTGTGGGCAATAGTATGAGAATTTACTTGGTGAATAACTTCTTTTGTCAACATACGATATTAATGAAATTTTCTGGGCGTAATTATATGGTCAAAATGTGTGTACATTCCGAAGCACAAGTCTCTACTACTTGAAATGCGTTTTTTACAAATTGGGGGCGAAGGGGGCGTGGCATCCAAAATCTGTTGATTACAAAATGTTTGTATTCATTATCTGTATATACACAGTAAATCTGAAGTCTCTACGTCTAATAGTACCCCGATGAGGCTCAAAAAACAAAATCAATTTTTCGATTATTCTCGATAAAAAAGTTATCGGATGAGTTATCGAAAAAATAAAGCAAACTCGTACTGCGTATGGTATACACGAGTATGCACACAAAATTTCAGCTCTCTAGCTCTTATATCTTCTGAGATCTCGGCGTTCATACGGACGGACGGACGGACGGACGGACGGACGGACGGACGGACGGACGGACGGACAGACGGACAGGGCTATATCAACTCAGCTCGTCGTGCTGATCAAGAATATATATACTTTATGGGGTCTGCGATGATTCCTTCTGCCTGTTACATACTTTTACACAAAAACATTATACCCTGATTTCCCATTTTCAATGGGTTCAGGGTATAATAATACCAAAGAATATTTCTTATCTGATTGGCAAAGACTAAAACTCTTTATATAGTTTGGATAAATATCATAACACAAAATACGCAGCTGACCGTAGCTTAAATTTGGGGCATGGAAAATTGATGTGGCGCAACTAATTCAAATGGCGCTGAAAGGAAAGCTGAGGATGCTCTTTAACAAAAAACAAAATCCAAGGGGATGACAAAAACTACGCAGTCGGGTGAGCGGAAACGGTTGCGGATAAAATTAATAATGGCCAAATAAAAGTTCTCTGCCTCACTCGAGTGCTAATGGAGCTGGCGGTGTGGGCGAGGCGGGGCGGGCGGGGTTATTGCGCCGGCGGGCAAACGGCGTGTGTGACAAACGTCGCAATCGTATGTGGGTCAGTGGCATATGATGAAAATTGGTGGCATCATCAACTTCGCAAATGGCGAATAAAAAGCGGTATTACTGGCCTTTTTGCACTGTCTGGATTTTTTCAATGGCTGCAATTGAGAGTTTTGAGAGGCGGCAAATCCCAGCGCTCGCCTCGCATTACCCGCGTTCGGCTGCACTTAAAACTTTGATAAGCCAAGCTGACTGCCATTGTTCGTTCGGGCAGACAGAAAAAATAAAATCTGCAATCATCCGGCTATAAATGAAAAAGCTGCTCTGCTACTTATTTCGATGGAGCTTCATTGATAACTTTGCTCCACATAGAATACTTATATACATATACATTTCTTGTTTGCCTAATTAGCTTTTGCTGTAAATTTCATACAAAAAACTTTAAAGCCGCGCACCGAAAACCACCTTGGAGCACGGCAGTCGAGCATTAACTAAATCGGCGAACTAGGCTTGCGCGCCTGCTAAGCTGACTCCCTCTCTCTTCTCTTCAAAGCAGCTGAGGACGAGAGTAAGCAGCGCAGCCATAGACATACAATAAGTGTGACTTGCATGCTCACACTTTTACATCTCACGCACTCACACATCTGAATCGACTTTTTCGTTCGGCTATATTGTCAGTATACACACATACTCGCATGCAACTAATATTGTGCTCATTAATACTTATGCATTACAATTGTCTCTCAAAGTTCGTGCTCACACTAATACATGTACACACCTCGCTCAAATCAAGCTCCTCATACTCTCGCCTTCTCTGTTCTGCTCCTTAAATACTAAGCTTGCATATCGGCGACCAAATAGCTCTCGCCTACTCGCACTAGTACACATTTAGACACCTCGCTCTGTGATCGCAGCTTATGTTATGCTCGCGTTGTTTAATGCTTACTGCTTGAATATTGCCGAATAAACTGTGCGGCTAGTCTCTTCTTCCATTAATACATTTACATATTTCGCTGAGTATGCAATTTATATTACTCTCTCCCTCTTTCAATTGTAGTTTCTTGAATATCGGTGATGAACTCATTCGCATCTACTCACACCAATACAAAGCTAGACACCGCTCAGAGTACTTATATTTTAATGTATTGGAGTCCTTTAACGAAAATGTACAGAAGATAATACTAGTCGTTTTACAGCTAATAATCGGCATGTAATCAAGTATCTACTGCTAAACAATTACGTCCACAGAGACACACATATATAATGCATGTACATATAACTCTCAGAACTCTCACAACAGATTTATGCCAGAAATATATGGCTAAGCAATAAGCAACTCAGGCCCTGTCAATCGCAGCTGAAGGGAAACATGAAGAGGGCTGCGGAGAAGAAGAAGACGAAGGAGAAACACAAGTGTTGTAAATTCTATCCTGCCCCTTCTTCAGCGCGTATTCAATACCACCCTTGGAGCCACTCGGCGCTCGCATGCAAATTTCAATAACTTATATTCGTAACCCTTCCGCCAACTGACACTGAATATCAAATATGAGGCAAGGCGCAGACGAAGTACGAAAATTATTTGCATACTTTCTGGGGATGCTTGGCGCAAAAAAAAGTGAAAAACAAGAAAAACTTCAACGAAACAAAGGCTACAGAATATAAGCAACAAGAAGAGTTAATACTAAAAGCTGACGAAGGCAAAATACTCTTACACACATAGCCTTTTGTGTATCTGTATCTGTATCTGTATCTGTATCTGTATCTGTATCTGTATCTGTATCTGTATCTGTATCTGTATCTGTATCTGTATCTGTATCTGTATCTGTATCTGTATCTGTATCTGTATCTGTATCTGTATCTGTATCTGTATCTGTATCTGTATCTGTATCTGTATCTGTATCTGTATCTGTATCTGTATCTGTATCTGTATCTGTATCTGTATCTGTATCTGTATCTGTATCTGTATCTGTATCTGTATCTGTATCTGTATCTGTATCTGTATCTGTATCTGTATCTGTATCTGTATCTGTATCTGTATCTGTATCTGTATCTGTATCTGTATCTGTATCTGTATCTGTATCTGTATCTGTATCTGTATCTGTATCTGTATCTGTATCTGTATCTGTATCTGTATCTGTATCTGTATCTGTATCTGTATCTGTATCTGTATCTGTATCTGTATCTGTATCTGTATCTGTATCTGTATCTGTATCTGTATCTGTATCTGTATCTGTATCTGTATCTGTATCTGTATCTGTATCTGTATCTGTATCTGTATCTGTATCTGTATCTGTATCTGTATCTGTATCTGTATCTGTATCTGTATCTGTATCTGTATCTGTATCTGTATCTGTATCTGTATCTGTATCTGTATCTGTATCTGTATCTGTATCTGTATCTGTATCTGTATCTGTATCTGTATCTGTATCTGTATCTGTATCTGTATCTGTATCTGTATCTGTATCTGTATCTGTATCTGTATCTGTATCTGTATCTGTATCTGTATCTGTATCTGTATCTGTATCTGTATCTGTATCTGTATCTGTATCTGTATCTGTATCTGTATCTGTATCTGTATCTGTATCTGTATCTGTATCTGTATCTGTATCTGTATCTGTATCTGTATCTGTATCTGTATCTGTATCTGTATCTGTATCTGTATCTGTATCTGTATCTGTATCTGTATCTGTATCTGTATCTGTATCTGTATCTGTATCTGTATCTGTATCTGTATCTGTATCTGTATCTGTATCTGTATCTGTATCTGTATCTGTATCTGTATCTGTATCTGTATCTGTATCTGTATCTGTATCTGTATCTGTATCTGTATCTGTATCTGTATCTGTATCTGTATCTGTATCTGTATCTGTATCTGTATCTGTATCTGTATCTGTATCTGTATCTGTATCTGTATCTGTATCTGTATCTGTATCTGTATCTGTATCTGTATCTGTATCTGTATCTGTATCTGTATCTGTATCTGTATCTGTATCTGTATCTGTATCTGTATCTGTATCTGTATCTGTATCTGTATCTGTATCTGTATCTGTATCTGTATCTGTTAGTCTGTATCTGTATTCTGTATCTGTATCTGTATCTTTATCTGTATCTGTATCTGTATCTGTATCTTGTATCTGTATCTGTATCTGTATCTGTATCTGTATCTGTATCTGTATCTGTATCTGTATCTGTAATCTGTATCTGTATCTGTATCTGTATCGGTTGTATCTGTATCTGTATCTGTATCTGTATCTGTATCTGTATCTGTATCTGTATCTTTAGTCTGTATCTGTATCTGTATCTGTATCGTGTATCTGTATCTGTATCTGTATCTGTATCTGTATCTGTATCTGTATCTGTATCTGTATCTGTATCTGTATCTGTAGCTTATCTGTTCTGGATCTGTATCTGTATCGTATCTGTATCTGTATCTGTATCTGTATCTGTATCTGTATCTGTATCTGTATCTGTATCTGTATCTGTATCTGTATCTGTATCTGTATCTGTATCTGTATCTGTATCTTGTATCTGTAGCTGTATCTGTATCTGTATCTGTATCTGTATCTGTACTGTATCCTGTATCTGTATCGGTATCTGTATCTGTATCTGTATCTGTATCTGTATCTGTATCTGTATCTGTATCTGTATCTGTATCTGTATCTGTATCTGTATCTGTATCTGTATCTGTATCTGTATCTGTATCTGTATCTGTATCTGTATCTGTATCTGTATCTGTATCTGTATCTGTATCTGTATCTGTATCTGTATCTGTATCTGTATCTGTATCTGTATCTGTATCTGTATCTGTATCTGTATCTGTATCTGTATCTGTATCTGTATCTGTATCTGTATCTGTATCTGTATCTGTATCTGTATCTGTATCTGTATCTGTATCTGTATCTGTATCTGTATCTGTATCTGTATCTGTATCTGTATCTGTATCTGTATCTGTATCTGTATCTGTATCTGTATCTGTATCTGTATCTGTATCTGTATCTGTATCTGTATCTGTATCTGTATCTGTATCTGTATCTGTATCTGTATCTGTATCTGTATCTGTATCTGTATCTGTATCTGTATCTGTATCTGTATCTGTATCTGTATCTGTATCTGTATCTGTATCTGTATCTGTATCTGTATCTGTATCTGTATCTGTATCTGTATCTGTATCTGTATCTGTATCTGTATCTGTATCTGTATCTGTATCTGTATCTGTATCTGTATCTGTATCTGTATCTGTATCTGTATCTGTATCTGTATCTGTATCTGTATCTGTATCTGTATCTGTATCTGTATCTGTATCTGTATCTGTATCTGTATCTGTATCTGTATCTGTATCTGTATCTGTATCTGTATCTGTATCTGTATCTGTATCTGTATCTGTATCTGTATCTGTATCTGTATCTGTATCTGTATCTGTATCTGTATCTGTATCTGTATCTGTATCTGTATCTGTATCTGTATCTGTATCTGTATCTGTATCTGTATCTGTATCTGTATCTGTATCTGTATCTGTATCTGTATCTGTATCTGTATCTGTATCTGTATCTGTATCTGTATCTGTATCTGTATCTGTATCTGTATCTGTATCTGTATCTGTATCTGTATCTGTATCTGTATCTGTATCTGTATCTGTATCTGTATCTGTATCTGTATCTGTATCTGTATCTGTATCTGTATCTGTATCTGTATCTGTATCTGTATCTGTATCTGTATCTGTATCTGTATCTGTATCTGTATCTGTATCTGTATCTGTATCTGTATCTGTATCTGTATCTGTATCTGTATCTGTATCTGTATCTGTATCTGTATCTGTATCTGTATCTGTATCTGTATCTGTATCTGTATCTGTATCTGTATCTGTATCTGTATCTGTATCTGTATCTGTATCTGTATCTGTATCTGTATCTGTATCTGTATCTGTATCTGTATCTGTATCTGTATCTGTATCTGTATCTGTATCTGTATCTGTATCTGTATCTGTATCTGTATCTGTATCTGTATCTGTATCTGTATCTGTATCTGTATCTGTATCTGTATCTGTATCTGTATCTGTATCTGTATCTGTATCTGTATCTGTATCTGTATCTGTATCTGTATCTGTATCTGTATCTGTATCTGTATCTGTATCTGTATTTGTCATCATATGCAACTTCCAAATCAATAGACTCTACAATAGAGTGTCTTAAGCAGTGGGAGCCACATGTGGCGCACTTTCGGTTTAGTATGAAAAAAGCTAAAAACAAGCCGTTACATGCTTCCGGGTGGGTGCAAACAGAACAGCCAGCCACTCCCACTTGCTCCAACCCACTCCATCCCCGCGTGGTAGTAACCACAGCACGCAAACGAACAGAAACGAAACGAGTTTATTTATTGCATTTGCAAATTTTACACAACATTTTGCAGTCGATGGTTTCGCTTCTGTGAAAGGTGTAACTCGAGTTTATCGCTGAAAAATATTTCCCCCCACCTTTGGCAGAAATTGATTCGGTTTATGTATGTGGAAAGCAAACTTTGCGAGGCATTTGTAACACGAAGCGGCAAGTTCAATGAAGCCAAAGGTGTTTGCTTGTTACGCCGCTCCCACCGCACCCCGGCCCCAAATTCCAATTTACGTGCTCGCATTGGTGTTAGTGATTGCCACTGGGTTCAAGGGCCGTGGGACGGGGTCTGCGCGGAGCTGTGGGCTGAGATGCAACCGTTTGCCAGGCAGGCAAATTGATGTGCAAATATTTCCATAAATTTATTTTCTATATCGCCAAGTTTTGGGTGTCATGTTTGGAAACATACAAAAAATTTGCACAACTTATTTGAGCATCCCGACAAAGTCCTCTCTCACTCTCTGGCTCTCGCTCACGCACACACAAACATCATCTCTCTCTATTTTTCTCCATTTCTCTCTCTGATGCTGTCATGAGTTTGAAATTTGATTTTTGCGACAGGCAAAACTTTTTTGGGGGCTCATGCAGAGTATTTCAAAAATTTGTACATTTCCCTATAAATTTACAATGCCATAAAAAATGTGATCAATCTTATATTATTTATAAGGGCGCAAATCAAACAACATACATGTGTAGAAATCTGGAATATATAAGACACAGTTTTAGATTATACTCGAGGTGATCGTTTGATTATGTTAAATTTTTAAAATGCCAAATTTCGGCTTGGCAATATATATTTTATTTATGGGTATTAAAAAAACGAAATGGTTTAGGTTATTTGATTACAAAATTTAACCATAAACCGGTATCGAGCCCTGAACGCGTTTACACTGGGTAGTGTTATGACTGTTACGAACTTAGAATCACTAACATGAAATACAGCTATAGCAATCAAAGCTGGAATGCTCGCGCTGTCGTCGCTCGTAACATGTTGGAAGCTCGCACACAAAGTTCTGGGTTCGATTCTCGTTCATGTCTCTTTTATAAATAGAATAGATAAGGTGTGTAGTGTACGGCGTGTAAATTTGTATACTCTCTAAATATACTACTAAATATAATACGCGTATGTGTAAACAAAAACAAGCAACAGTGTTGAAACCAAGATTTTTGTTATTTATTTTTTCATTTTCTTATTTTAAATTTTTTATTGCGTTGTTTTGTTATACTTAAATAAGCGTTTAAAGGCAACTGTAACTAATATGCATGAAAGCCATTTAACATATAAATTATTTATATACCAATTTATAATTTACTTACTTTTATTTGTCAAACTTTAAAAATTATAAAAAAAGTTTAAGTTTTAAAAATATAAAATAATAAATTAAAAAAAAATAAAAAAATTCCAGCATATTTTTACCTCAGATGGGACTCGAACCCACAATCCTCGGCTTAGGAGGCCGATGCCTTATCCATTAGGCCACTGAGGCAGTGAACAGTTTCGCAGCTAAAAGCGAATATAAATACAGGGCGTAAAAGCGAAAACTTGCCAGTCGATGCAGACGTTAATATATATACATATATAGATGGAACGAAATTCTGTTTTAGCCCAACAATAGAACGGATAGCACAGCTGTTTATGGATGACAAACAAATTATTTACCTGTGCTTATTTCAATAATTGTTGTGCCTCGGATGCGGGCCAACAGCTGGGCACACAATTGGACGCAGCGTTGAGTGAGACGTTGAAAGGCCGTTGGGCAATATTTACTTAACAGCAACAAGAATGCGGCACAGTCTGTATAGATGTACATACATACATATATCATATGATAAATCAACGTCACTTAGCGTTCATTGGTAATTCACTTTGAGAACTCCCAGAAACCAAAATGTCAACGCCAACAGTGTGCGGCCGCTTCAGTCAGCCATGAAGACAGAGAGACAGAGACAGAGAGATATGGGAGGAGACAGAGGAAGAGAATGGTAGGGAACTGCTTCACACACGAAGACATATCATTTATATCAATTTAAATAACGACCTTTCAATGCTGCCGAGAGCAAAGCAGGAAAAATCCCTTAATCAAATGCTTAAAAAGCTCAACAAAACACCTTTTGTGTGAGGGAAAGTGGAAAATGTCCTTTGACTGACCAAAGGCGGGCAGCAAGGACCCTCACACCCACACCCATACACACACTCGCACACACACACACCCTCGTATTGGCTTAGATGGATGGTCCGACGAGCTATTGACAGTTGTAAGCCATAAACCACAGAAAATTGGGCATTATATTAGTTAAGATGCTGTCAAGCTGAAAGATATCGCATGCTTCAGGCTTACTGATTCGGGGGGCGAGCGGCCAGTGGCAGCAACAGCTAACAGTGAGCCCAAACGTAGCCGCAGCCGCAGCCGTAGCCGCAGCACAGACATATCGTTCTCAACGAAAGATACATAGAGCGCGGTATCCGTTTCCGTATTTGTATCTCTAACTGTATCTGTATCTGTGGCCCAATACACACCGTTTGACAGGCGACGCAGGGCGGAAATCGAAATAGAAAACAGAAAACGCCAGCGAACCTGAGACCGAACCCTAACTCCAACCCGACGCCGGAACAAACACTGAGTGGCCAGCGGGCAAGTAGATAAGCAAAACGCATTCATCTTACTGAATGAGAAGTCCACAGACGACGCACTGGCTGACTGGCTGGCTGGTTTAGTAGCTGGCTGGCCTAGGCAACACTAAGACCAAACAAAAGTTGTCCAGGCGTGGTCAAGAGCTATGCGAGCATTAAAAGCTTTAAGATATTTCATCTGCTTGTTAAATCTGACAGCAGCTGATGCAGCAGGAGCAGGAGCAGCAGCAGCAGTGGTAGCAGGAGCAGAAGGAAATACATCAGCAGCCGGAGGAGTAGCAGCAGGAGGAGCCGCATCAGCAGCAGCAGGAGGAGCCGCATCAGCAGCAGGAGCAGCGCCAGAAGGAGCAGTGGTAGCAGGAGGAGAAGTATCAGCAGCAGGAGCAGGAGCAGTAGCAGAAGGTGCTGCAGCCGCATCTATTTGTATGCTCTGACAAAATAAGTAGAAGAAGTAGAAAAAAAAAACAAGCAAATATATTTAACAAATCATCATAATGAAATATAAATCAAACATAAACATAAAAACTTCGCTAATTTTCTCTTCGACAAAGTAACTAGAAATCCTCTAAATATTTTCTTTATTTCCTCAGAGTATTTCCTTTAAGTGTTTCCTCTTTACTTCAAAGCATTTCCTCCCAGTAGTTCCTCTGAGTAATACTTGTAAGTATTTCTTATAAGTATTTCCTCTAAACGTTTAACATAATTCTTTTCTCCAAGTATGTCCTCCAAGTCTCGAATGCTCAGCTGATCGATTATTCTTCTACTCCTATGTACTAGAGCTTCTGCACTCGTTTTCTTTCTCTCCTTCTCTCTCTTTCTGTATCTTTCTTACCTCACTTTTTGACTACTCCATCTCAAAGCTAGATCCCTTTGAAATGGGCTAGATCTTGCCTGAAATTGGCCAAGTTGGCTACACTGAAAGGGATATCTCTCACTTTGGCCTTGTACAAATCATAGTTTGCTTTCCTTCTTCTTCTTCTACGGAGCCACCTCTCACATTTGAAATGTTCTTTATTTGTTTTTGGCAAAATTCATCGCTGTGTCTTTTTGGCCACTCTTGGCGTTATCTTTGGCCACACTTTTATTGGTCTCTTTATTTGGCATGCCACCGCTATAATTCACAACAAAAAAGCCCGAGATAAGCGGAAACTGTTTGCGGTTGCCCTGCGAGTGCATGCGAATTAGTTTCACTCGCCCTCTTTGAGTGGGGGAAGGCGCCCGGGACGAAGGACCGACAGGCGGGCTGCCAGCAGGATTTGCTGGATATGCTGGATATGCGAACCAACACTTTGCCTTCGTTCGGCTTTAAATGAACGAATTTTCGCCAAGCCAAGCCCTAAACTGAGCAAATGGGCTTACTAGCTGCGACTGTAACTGATTTGTTTGGCTAAAATGGGAGCAAAATTTGTGGAAATATTTGTGTTGTGAAACTGATAATGAAATACATTGTATTACTAAATGTATATGCCTAATTAGTGTAGATATTTCTAGAGATTGAGCTAGACTTATATATTGTTCCTATAAAAATTAAGTTTCATTGCTTACATTTTGCTGAAACTTGCAAAAAGTCTTTTATTTACACTTTTAAATATTATTATCTACTTATTAATTAGTAAATTTATTTCTTTTATAAATTTTTTTTAAATTCAATTAATATACAAAATTAGATCGTAGTTATTAAACCAATTTAGTTAAAAAATTATTCCAGATAATTAATAAATTTTGTTCTAACTTACATATCATTTCGATTTCATACCATTCATTTATAGAGAACATTTCCTAACCAATACTTAGACTGTAGTTTTTCTTAGATTTGCCAAATCCAAATACCAAATCTGAGACTAGAATAGTATTACATTTTATTTGGGGTCCTGTTTCAAAAGGCCAAATTACAAAATTTTAGTTTTATTCCGATAAAAAAGTAAACAAAACTATGCAAAAATATACAAAATTATGTTTTTATTCCTATGAAATAAATAAGGTAAAATTATGCAATACAGAATAAAATTTGAAGTCTTGAAAAAATAAGTAAAGAAAATTGTGCAATAAAAAATACATTTTAATTTTTGTTTTATTTAAAATTTAAAAACAATCAACAAATTTATTTAATCAGAAATACAAAATTAAAGTTTTATTAAATTATAGTTTTAGCTAAAATTAAAAAATATTTAGTTAGGTATACAAAATTAGGGTTTTATAGCCTTAGTAAAAAAAGTCCAAAAATTTTTAAATTAAATATACAAAATTTTAGTTTTATCCCTGTAAAAAAAATAAGTAAAGAAAATTATGCAATAAACTATAAAGTACTTAAGTTTTATCTATAAAGTAAAGAAAATTGTGCAATAAAATATATAACATTTTAATTTTTGTTTATTTTGTTTTATTTAAAATTTAAAAACAATCAACAAATTGATTAAATCAAAAATACAAAATTAAAGTGTTATTAAATTATAGTTTTAGTTAAAATTAAAAAATATTTAATGAAATATACAAAATTAGGGTTTTATAGCTTAAGAAAAAAGAAGTCTTCAAAATAATGTTATTAAATAAACAAAATTTTAATTTTTATACCTATAAAAAAATAAGTAAAGAAAATTATGCAATAAACTATAAAGTACTAAAGTTTTATCTATATAAACAAATACATAAATAAATAGCGCTAGGAGAAATAGTCCGTCTGTTCTTCCGTCTCGCTTCAATCAATTAATTGTCATACGCAATAATTCGCTGTGCTCGATTGGCTGGCGAAATTGGCAATTCAATTGGCGCAATTTCATTTAGTCGTTGGCGCATCTTTTAGCCAAATTCGTGCCATTAAAATGTTTATGCGTGGCAGCAGCACTTGAATTAATAGCCGTGCAGTTCTAGGCAAGAGGAGCTATATATATGTACATATGTGTGTGTGTGTGTGTTTACAGCTGAAAGTATCTGTATCTGAGGCTGTGTAGCTGTATCTGTGGAAGACAGCCGGCAGCCGTTAGCACCTCTAACAAATATCTTTGGCAATTAAAATGCTGCCACGGCCGTAACTCAAATGTTGCCTCGTCCGACTGACAGTTATTTACGGCTCGCAAATGGTGGCTCAAACGGCCGTGGCGTCGCGTCTTTGGGGCTGCATTTAATGGCCTCCGCTCATTCATGGATTTCCTCAACATTTCCTGCACTTTATGACTTATTGAGTAGCCAAAGTAGAAAAAAACGAAAAGAAAGTATACGAAAATTGTTGAGAAGAAATTGGAGCAAAACGTTTTCGCGTTTTGTTGGCCTGTGTCGAATATGCATTATGACAATATTAATTGGCCGACATTAGTTTCACGCCAGCACCAGGTGTGGGATGACTGTGTGTGTGTGTGTGTGTGCGTGTGTGTGAGTGTGTGTGCGTGTGTGTGTGTGTGGCACAGTCAAACAAATTGCGCTGCAATCATTCAAGGCTCACACTCTCCCTCAATCTCTCTCTCTCTCTCTCTCTCTCTCTCACTCTCTGTGTCGCCCTGTCTCTTTCTCGCAGCTCTACTACTCCCTTTGTGGAGCATCCCTTGTCGGGTTGAATAACTCGATGAGTGCGGCAGGGCACAACGAAAGTGAATGAGAATTGCAAGCGAAGCAAACTGGGCGAGACTCGAGCCTCGTCACAGGCCTCGAGCATGTTAATTATTTAGAGAGCATGCAGATTTATTTACTAAACTGTTGAGCTTACCTCCATCCCTTACCCTCTCTCTCTCACTCTCTTTGTTGCCATTGTTTGCGCTTTTGTTGAGGTGTGTTTGTTGTGCCAAGTTTTTCGTAATACCCTGCCCGGGGTTAGCTCAACATTTTCATTTCATTTGCTCTGGCAAGCTGAGGACACACATTTCGGGTTTTATTGCTTTTTTTTCCCTTATGATGATTTCTGAATTTGTTTTGTTTTCTAGTATGTTACTGGGGGTGAGATGCTCCGATTGTAATATTTAGTAATGGACTGAAGATTTCCCACGCATTCACTTGATTTGTTCCCTTAAAAATTTTCATTAATTGCTGTTTACATTTTTTCATATATTTTGAAATTAATATTTTATTCAAAATTCATACGATAAGTAATCATCTATAATTTAATGAAATGAATATAGAGTAAAGCCTTGTTAATAAAATTTATGAAAGAGGCTAGAGACATAATAAGAAACTATGTAATACAGTCGAGTCTCGATAATTTTTACCCCGGTAAATAGAAAACCGCGATAGCTTGAAAAAATCGCTCCCCTTGAAACAATCGTATTCGATAATTATCGATAGTCTGAATATCTGTGTAAATCGAAGAAGAACCTATGTGAGACAGTCGAGTCTCGATAGCCGCTTTCGATAGTTCTCGATGGCTTAATTTCTGTGTAAGCAAAATAAATGGATTTACGTGCCATTTCGAATTATCAACTCCAAAAGCTGGAAAATCTTTTGAAATTGTTTCAATTAAATACTTCAATAATACACATTTATTAAGGAAGGGCTTATAAAGTCAGAGCATTCTATATTCCCTATCCTCCATCAATTTCCTGGCATTTTAGAATTTCGTATGCTGCCCTCTGCCTGCACTGTCCTCGCAGCACTCGCTTTTATTTGTTCGTAAGTACGTGTTGGCCCCAAGGCAATGCGTCAAGCGAGCTGCAGAGAGAGCTGCATAGAGCCCGAGAGCAGTCGCAGATATTACAAATACTCGAGCTCCGAATGAAGATATATTTGTATGTCTGTATATACTTTGTATAAATTCTGTTACATTTAGCATTGTTAATAATAATTTTAGCTCTGTTGCGACTCCTTCACAATATTTGCTGACCCAGTTACTGTCCTGGCTTTTATATATGGTTTTTACTGTTGTTTGCTGTGCCCACATATCAGTTGTGTTGTGTTTGTTCTGCGCTCACTGTGAGTATGTGTGTGTGTGTGTGTGTGTGGGGTAGGCGTTTCAAGTTTCAGCGCTGGGATTTATGCCATTTCTGGCGCAGTTTATTTCTGTTTCTGAAAATATATCTGGCCACTTCTTAAGCAAAACAAGTCCATTATTTGCTTAACATGGCTTTCTTAGTTGTAGTTGTTATTGTTGTGTTTTTTTTTCTTTTTCTGTCGCACAGAAATGTCACACAATAGCACTACAAATGTACTACAAAAGCTGGTCCACCCTAAAGCTCTCTGATTTATTACGCCAACATATTGCTCGACTGGTGCTGCTTCTTCTTTCTTTCTGCTCCATCAGCTGCTGCGGCTGCTTAGCGTAGTTAACAACATTTTTGATGGCAATTTGGCAGCCTCAATTAATACAGTTATTTGATTGCTACAATGTTACGGCTGAAATACTGAAATAGACATTTTATGAAATCCCAATAAATTAAGGCATTAACATTGTCTATAGAAACATATATTACCTCATATCATATGAATATAATATATCTCTCTTTCTCTCTCTCTGTTTATAACAGCTCATAAATAGCAAATTTTAGGCAATTGCAATTTTTATCTATGCCTGAAAGCAATTTGAAACACAGAGGAAAGTAAAAAGTGTAAATCTGTATTTATATATGTATGTAAATATGTGTGTATGTATATAGAATGCATTCTACATCATTTGAATCATGGGTTTACCAGCTAATTGCAAGGCCTAGGGTATGTCTTAGTCTGGCACTTCCTACAAGAGCATTTTTACTCCTTAGGTATTCAATCAAGCTCTCAGATGATTCATTTAAAAATATCCCTATGAATCATTAAATGTTTGTGGTCCATAACTCACAACTTCTGACTGAACTTATTCCCAGATTTTTCCCATCATACTTACTCTCTCCCTTTCTCGCTCTCTCTGCAATGTAAAGATAATCCTCTTAAGCTACTGCAAATCAAAGCTTTATTTATGTTTTTTTTTTTTTATTTTTTTTTTACTTTTTATTTTTATTCTTGCATCATCGTTTTCCTCAGTCTTCGTATAAGAAATAACATTTTGTTTTTATTTTTCATTTGCATTTGTGTATTGTGAATTTAGTTGTTGCCGCAATTTCCAGTGTCTATCAGATACATACATACATACATATATATATTTGTATATATATGAATTCAATTAAATACTTTAGCATATATTATTTATATATTTTTTTATACACACATTTGATGTTATTTTTTTTTTACTTTAATTTAATTTAAAAATTTCGGAATCAAACAAATGCGAATTCAAATTGCATTTGTTTAGCTCTTTGCTCTTCGCTCTTGACTTGCATTGCTGTAATTTCAATATTTTCTCTGTTTTGTTTCATTTGTATTGTTTTATTATTTTCATACGTTTGTTTTGTTTAACTATTTGAATTTGTTATGCAAATGAACGTTGCAGCTGGGCCTCTTCTATTTGCTTTGCTGTTCAGCCGTGAAAGAACTGAAAATAATATCGAATTTCATTGCTCAAAAATTGCTTGTAAATTTGTTTTTCTCTTAGCATTTTTTTTTTCAATATTTATTTCTTGTTAAATATACATTTTTGCGCTTGACTAACTTTAAATGTAAGCATAAATTATGTACAAAATATAGGCAAAATAAGCTAAAGTTTGTGCTTGAGTAGAGAGACTTTTAATGTATAAATTTCATATTAAATATAATTTTATGTTTAGTTTTATTTTCATATTTATATTTCTAGTTATTTACAAATCAATTTTGATTACGTTTTAGGCCAACTTTGAGTTTTGAGCGCTGCTCGACAAATAAAAAATTGAATTTCGCTTAAATTTACACTTTTCTTTTATATATTGTCATCTTATTTTGTGTGTGTTTTATATATAATTATGTCTATATATGAATTTGTAATTTAGTTAATTCTCGAATTGGCTTTTTCAAGTAACTCAGCTTTTGCTCATAGCTCGCTAATAACTGTTGACCTTTTGTTTCTTTCACTCACACATTGAGAAGGAACTTAACGAAAGTTTAAGCTCAACCGTTTGAGTCGCTTTGCAAAAAGCTCGTTCGCGATCGGCCCAATAGTTATTTTGTTTCTTTTACTTCGCTCTAGCTTTGCATCCATGTGTATGTGAATGTGAAGACGATTTGCATTGAGCTTTTGAGCTATTTCGCTCTAGCTCTGCATCCATGTGCATGTGAATGTGAAGACGATTTGCATTGAGCTTTTGAGCTTTTTCTTCACTAAACGATGTTCGTGAAAAGAGAGTCCACGAATAGTAACCGAAAACAACAAAGAAATGAACCGTAGGCTCTTGCTAAGAGCGAGAACATAAAGAGTAAATTGGGAACAGTTATTTGCGAGCTAAGCTCTTGCGCTCTTTTAAGTTTGGATTATATTGAATAATGGACTGTTTGCTTGGTCCCCTTAGCCTTGTTACTTGTTGAGCTCTCGTCAAAGTACAAATTTTGAATAAAAATAATAATAATAAATAGTTAACTTAGTTATTGTTGCACTCTTCACACTGCAAACTGTTTTGTGTCATTTATGTTTATTAAATTCAGTTAAATGCTCTTATTAACTAATGCTAGACTAATGCTGAATGCCATTAACTATGAGTGGATTTTTCTCTTGCTTAACTTTCAGATAGTGTGTGTGAGAGATAGAGGGAGGGAGACAGAGAATAAGAGAAATATAACTATTGCTATTTTTATGTTAATATTTCTTTGCTTTTCTTCAACTTATCAGCTAATATGACATATTTGTAATTTTTTATTTGTAATTCTTTATTCATTTTTCCTTTCTTTAGTACTAATAATATTATTATAGTATGCTGCTATACACGTAGATATATCCCTTGTTTCATTTGACGCTTGTTAAACTTTTTGTTGCGAGTTATCAAATTCTCCGAAAATGCCCAACTCAAACTCAAATTCGAACTGAAAAGAACCGAAGGATACCTAAACATAAAACTGCCGCTGCTGCTGCTGCTGCTGCTGCTGCTGCTGCTGCTGCTGCTGTGAATATCCCTGTTTTCAAAAGTGATCGATCGCCTTGCTCGGGCACTGCGCATAGCTGCGATAGTTGTTGTTGGTCAGCCCCAGGCCCAGGCCCACCAGCTCAATGCCCAGATCCAACTGCTGCTGCTGCTGCTGCTGCTGCTGCTTTTGCTGCTGTTGTTTCTGGTTGCCAGCAACGCCGCGTCCACGTCATACGTAGACCACGTGCGGCTTGCTGTTGGCGGCGCCAGCGTTGGCATTGCCAGCTGCTGTCACCGCGGTGCTGCCCTGGAGTGCGGCCGCCTGCTTCAGCTTGGTCATGGTGTGCGTGTCCGGGTATTCGTAGTGATCGAAGCGCTCGTAGAGATGCTCCGGCTCGTCGTCCGCCTCCTTGACGGGCAGCTCCCAGGGCTTCAGCGCCCGATACTCGTTGGCAATCGTCTGCGCCGCCAGATAGCGCTCCAGCTCCAGCTTGTCCAGCTGCGGCAGCGTCGTCTGCTGGTACTCGTGCCCGCTGTGGCCCTGCAGCGGCATGGCCTGGTGGTAGTGATGATGCGCCTGCAGCGTTTGCGCATGATGCGGATAGTTGAGCGTCATACCGAGGCCGCCGGGCCCCGAGCCGCCCAGGGTCATGCTCATGCCCGCGCCACCGCCCAGCGGCTGGTGGTGGCCCTGCAGGATGCGGTCGTGCACGTTGATGATGCTCTTGCTGGTGCGCAGCGGACCGCGCTCGTGCAGCAGCTTGCGCCGGCGCTTCACGAAGCGCAGATAGTAGAGCACACTGATGCCGATCATGAGCACCAGGAGGCTGGTGATCACCGCACAGACGACGGTCACGATGTGCGCCGGGCAGGTGATCTCGCCCTCGCTCATTGTCAGCAGCTGGCGGCGGGTGCGAACGCCGTCCCGCCAAATGTCGCAGCCGATCTGCTGTTTGTCCATGCGCAAATAGTTGGAGCTGCTGCTGGAGCTGGCGCTGGCGGCGGCCTCCAGTCGCTGCTCATACGCGCTCGGCTCGGTGGTCTGCAGGGCGTTCGCAATATGCTGCTCGGCTATGTAGGCAGCCAGGGCGGAGACCCCATCGTCGGCCTTGAGTGTGGTGTCGTCCTCCTGCTCCCGCACCAGCGATGCCTCCTTGGCCAGTGCGGCCACAGCGCCGCCCTGAGCATGCTCCAGCGCGGGCTCTGTGCCCTCAAAGTTGCCTGTGACCAGGCGCCACAGCCAGAGCAGCGAGCAGTTGCACTGCAGCGGATTATCGCCCAGATAGAGCTTCTGCAGCTGATCCACTGGGAACTGGGCCGAGTAGAGCGTCTGCAGGCTGTTGCTCTGCATGTACACCTCCAGAATGTTCGGATTGCCCTGGAACAGCCGCATGGGTATGTCACTCAATTGCGGATTGAAGTTCAGATGGAGCGTCTGTAAATGCGTGTTGTCCACAAAAGCTCTGCAAGAGAGAGAGAATGGAGTGAAATGTGCGAGATTAGAGATTGTCTTCTTTAAGAGTTTGTTATATAGTTAGCTAAATATTTGGTTAAATTTTTTATTATATTTGTTTTTTATTAATTGAAAATTTATTTATTTTATTAAACACATTTTCTGCTACACCTAGTTGTAAATAAGTGTATTTTAATCAAAATCACGAAAAAAAACTCAATGGAAGTCAAGAGAGCTCGATAAAGATCGGTCTTGCCGACCGATTGGTGGAGCTAAACGAAGCAAAAAGAGTTCTACATTGGTATTGGTATGTAAGCGCTGAACACACCGATTGTGTGCATGTGAATGTAATGCAATGAGCTTTTGAGTAATTAGTTTACGCAGTGTGCGAGCACCAAACGTTTCTCTTCCTACGCGAAGTTCGTATAAAGAGCGTCGCACGAATATATCAACTCAAGGCGCTCAAGAGAAAACAAATTCGAAAATAACTGAAGGCTCAGGCTCACAGCGAAAGCGCGAGCGAGAGCGAGTGAGCATGATTCGTTCAGTATATTTCGGAGTGTAAAAGAGCAAGTTATAGCAGTCCAAATTTAAACCATTTTAATTATCATTATAATGTTATATATTAATTATAAAAGCTTCATGGTATGATATCTATTTTTTCTAATTTAAAATCTTATGTTAAAGCTAAAATTCTTGACGGATTTAAGACAACCTAACGACATGTGCAGAGCGTATACGCTGTCAAGCACACACACACACACACACGCACACAAAGATATGCTGAGCTGTTGTCAAGGCAACACACACACACACACACACACACACACACACACACACACACACACACACACACACACACACACACACACACACACACACACACACACATGTATAAGTAATATAGTTTGTGGATATAGGAGTCTGTTCTTGCTGGTTGTTCATTTTAATTATGCAGAATGCTATGCATCAACGTTAAACTTAAATGCCAGGCAATGAAATACATGAATAGACACACACATACACACACACACACACACACACGCATACACACATACGCTTGCAGTCTGAGGCAGTGCTCTCGTTAGCCCTTTATCCACATGGCGTCGTCTTAAGCGACGTGGATTTATTTAGCCTGCGTCTATTGCAACCTAATAATAGCAAGCGGCAAGAGGAAGAGTGAGAGAGAGAGAGAAAAGAAACAGCTCCCATGCTGCATGTGGCACGTTGCAAGCAAGCTCCGTGAAGCGTTGCCGTAAATCCCTGCCAAGTTAAGTCAACGTCGCAAAGTCGCTGACTGCACTTCTTGCCGTCGCTGGCAGGCAGCAGGCAGCAGGCAGCCGGCAGTGCATTACCTACGCCCCCATGCCACACCCACCACCACCGTCAGGCAGGCGCAGCATGAAATAAGTGCAACGTGGCGTATGAGCAACTTAGCAACTTCAGGCGACGACTCGCGCTGACACACACAGCGAATTTGTCGCTCTTAAGCGACATACAATTTAGTACCATTTTTTTTTTCTCCCACTCTTCTCCTTTCTGGTTTCATTTCCATTTACACTAGCCAACAACAGTGCGTTTGATTCGATTTGATGCGAGCTCTTAAGTTGCATTTCGTGTTAAATGAACGCATTTATACGAACTGTGCGCTCCCTTGATGAACCTTCGCGCATTGATTTGATAAGTGGCAACGCTTTGTAGCCATCTCACTTACACTCCACCTCGCGCTCGCTCTCCCTTTTTCGCACTGTGCAACCCATTTGTACCACTGATTGCAACCAGTTGGGCTCACACATGTTGGCGCTGATGCATTTTTCACTTTGAATGCAATTTCCATTGCGGTTAAATTCGTTGTAGTTGCAATTGGGATTATATTAAATTTGATTTAAGTATAGATTTTATGCATTTTCAAGTAGGTATTGAAGACTTGGTAAACAGCTTGAGTTGGTTTATGTTCTCTTTAGCTGGAGTTGATGATAAATTTTAAAGCTAAAATATTTGTAGAAATACATAATTATCATTATATATTATATATATGATATATGTATATTATATAGCTGAGAATACATTAATATTCTTATATCTCATTTAACATTCATTCTATTGCCCATTCTCATCAGCCATAAATCGAACTTAAATTATGCACCAGCTCTTTGTAAAATAGACATGCAAAAACTCTTAACCAGATAAAGACCCCATACTATTATTGTCCTTCAAGGACAACACATGCAGGCGCAGCGCGCGCTCAACTTTCTAGACAAAACAAATGAGGCTCTAGCTCTCGCTCTGGCTCTGGCTCTGGCTCTGGCGCTGCTGAACGTTCAATTTCATGGCAAGTTAAACATTCAGAAACTTCAATTGCAGGCGCTTCAAAATGTTTGCCATTATCTGCACAGAGTCGAGGAAAAGTTCACTCGAGCAATTTGGCGAGTCGCGGCTAAGAACACAAATTCAATTATTTGTGCAAATATTATGCAAATAACTATTACCAGGCCGTCGAAGAAACACTTGGCCGCAAACGAAAAAAAAGAAAATAAAAAAGTAAAGAAAAAGAAAGAGAAAAACGTGACATTGGCGGCAATTTCTAGTGGGATTGGAGGGATTGCAGCTAGCTGAGTTGGGGGCAGCAGCAGCAGCAGCAGCAACTGGAGTCGATTCCACAGGTCGCTGCTACCTGCTGTTGAGCGCTCTTTAAATGCCGCTTTGGCGACGCCCCAGGCCAACAACAACAACAACAACAAAATGAGAAGCTTGCCGCGAGGAAAAAAACATTTGAGCTTGAGTTTGTTTCCCTTGCGACTGCCAATGACAGCGGCAGCAGCAGCAACAACAACTTCAGCAACAGCAGCAGCAACAACAACAGCAACAACAAAAACTTCAGCAACAACAACCACAACAACAACAACAACATCAGCCTTTTTGCTGTTCACCGCTCAGATTCAAACTTTATTTTGTATAACGTTCCTTTATTTTCATTTGTAGACATGGCTGCGGCAATATCTGACATACCCTAGAAAAAGTTGGCATCAAGTTGCATTCCGTGTAGATATGCTCTAAGAAACAACGATTAGTTTGTTAGCTAAAACTAGCCAAAAAGTAGCTGAGGAAAAGTTTTACGTTTTTTTAGCTTTGCAAGTTTCTTTCTAATATAATATATAATAATATAAAATATAAAAATTTATAATAAAAATATATAAAAATTATATATTTTTATAATTTATATTTTTTATAATATAAAATAGAAAGCCGTGCATATTTACTGTTATTTAATAATTTCTTACATTATATTTATTTTATTTTTAGATTTTTTCTTTATGAAGTATTTAGCAATTGCTTTGAAGGCAAGTTTTACTTTTTTTTAGCTTTTGCAAAGTTTTTTCCAAATATTTTAAATTTATTTATATTATTTTTTATTACTATTTATTATTATTATTATTTTTTATAATATAGTGTCAAGCAGAGCATATATAAAATTTGTTTTAAAGTATTTTATTTGATTTTTATTTTTTCCTTACAAAGGATTTAGCAATCGCTTTTCCGTTTATTTCTTTTTAGCTTTTGCAAGTTTTTTTTATTCCAAAATATTTTTAATAAATTTATTTCTTGTATTTAATTCACTCAAAAAAAAAAAAAAAAAAAAAAAAAAAAAAAAAAAAAACAGTGCAAATGTAGCTTTTTTTTATAAGTATTTCTTCATTGTATTTATTTGATTTTGCTTTCTTTCTTTATGAAGTATTTAGCAATCGATTTTTTTAATATATTTTTATTTACTTAATACTCAGTCAATATTTCTTTGCCTCAGTTCTTCTTTCCCACTTTTTCTTCTCCAATTCTTCTTCTCCAATATTTCCAACAGATCAACTGCTTTACAGGGTATTTGTCAGTCTTTCTGGCTAGTCTAAACTCCTGCAGTTGTTTTTATATATGTGCATATATTGTGTTTTTTTTTTAGCTACTGCCAGCGTCAAGCGTGCGGAAACGGAAATGGTTGCGAGTGTGTGTGAGTGTGTGTATGTGAGGGTGTGTATAAGTATGTGCATAGTCGAAAATGTTGAAGTTGGTGTTTTTTTTTGGCCAGCTCATATGCAAATTGTTTTGTGTGTGTGTGTGTGTGTGACGCCAGAATTGGAATTGCTGAAAATCGGATTGAAATGTTTGCTGTCCATGTTCGTGGGGCTCAGTCACGTTTACCGATGGCGAGCAGCAAAAGGCAGACAGATAGCCAAAGAGACAGAGGGAGAGGGAGAGGGAGAGAGAGGGAGTGAGAGAGACCTCAGTCAGACGCGCAGTTATTACGGCCATAGTCAAGCAACTGATGAACAGTCAATCAGTTTGTCAAACAGTTTGTCAGTCCAGTCAGAGCAGTCAATCAAAGGATATGTTGTGGCAATGCCATATAGTTTTTGAATTTGGCATATGCCTGTCTGCACCTCTCTACCTCTCTCTCTCTCCCACTCACTCTGTGTAAATCCGTTCTATTCAGTTGATTGACATTTTTACTACAATAAATTGAGAGAGATATGACAGTTGATAGCGCCCGCAGGGAAACCGTTTGAGCCACGAGACTTGGCCGTTGATTTATTGAGTGCTGGCTGGGAATGTGCTTAAAGAGTTGGCTTAAAGCGTTCAAGGCATATCACGCCCAGGCAATTATTAACTAATTGGCACACACACACACACACACGCGCACGCACACAGAGACACACATGTCTTTTGAGCTGTGGCCCGCGACAAATTATCAAATGATATGCCTAAAGCATTTGTTAATGGCATTTTAAACGTTTTTAAATTGCGCATACGCCCCGTTGAGCCTCTCATTTTCACAACTCCAATGACGGGCACAAAGCATACATATTAAGCGTATGTTTAATGTATATTCCATTCCAGCAGGCGTCTCAGCACCTCAATGACAGTGCACAAATGAGGCAAGGACTGCGATAACTGAACAGCAAGGACTCTAGTCAGGCAGTTAGCTAGGCATAAAGAATTGGGTATGCTGAGCTAATTAAGTTGCAATTTATGTAATTTAAAGTTGCCAGCGATTAACTGTAAAATTGTTTAGGGTGCTCAGGTGCGCCAGCGTTGTTATTGTTGTTGTTGTTGTTGTTGCTTTGCTTGCATAATTCATAATTGTCTTGAAATTCAAGTGCAATGCAGTGAGCGATGGCAGTTACCCAGCAGGACATGCATATGCATAATGTAAAGAGCTCACTCTCACTCCCACTCACTCTCTCTCCCTCTCTCTCTCCCTCTCTCTCACTCTGATCTGCTGTCTCTATGAGCATGCAAATAAGCTTTGCGCAAAACACTGGCATAAGTATAAACACACGCATAATAGCTACTCACGAGGCTGCCTTGAAATATTTCCCGGCTCATAATTTATGGAAAAATTGCCGGTTTGCCCAGAAATTGCTAAGGAGGTAGAAGAGATAGAGAGAGAGAGGGAGGGCGGGTACAGCTGTTAGGCAGGCAGCAGCATGTTTATGTTTTCCTGTTTCCGTAATTTCTTCCTGCTTTCATTTTGCAGCTGCTATTGTTGTTGTTGTTGTTGTTGTTGTGGCTGCCACTTTTTTCTTGCCACTGCTGCGCCTCTCACACTCACTTACAAAATATGCTGATAAACGTGAAATTATGCATTGCATACTTTTGTGAGCTGCAGCAGGAGCAGGAGCAGGAGTAGTAGCAGCAGCTGCTGCTGCTTTAACGCGCCTCCTGCTCAAGGGGAGCACAGGTCAAGGGTTTACCTGTTAACTTACACTCATTTCGCTTTTGCAGTATTTTTTTTAGTATTTTTTGTTATTGTATTTCCATTGCTGCTGTCCGATGAAGAGCTCTCTTTGTATTCCTCATATTAGACTTACACATACATTTGTATATGCAGGGCTTATCGGGTTATTTAAAGGGTCTTCCCGTTATTTATGGACTAATCATGTGTCACGTTTTGATAAAGTGATAAAGGTGCCAATTTTTCATTTCAAATAATCGTCCGTCTTTAGATTAGACATCAATTTACTGGTAATCAGGGTTATTTATTTATTTAGTTTCTCGACTGATAAGCACCTCGACTCATTGCATTTCTTATAAATAGAATGTTTCGTATTGCGTTCGATTTAGTTTGAAGTTAGATATGAGGACAGTGATTGCAATTTTGGCGCTTGTTGGGCTGAGTGGGGCTCTCTCCTATACGGACGTGCTGGAGGCGGAGTGGGAGACGTATAAGCTGGACTATGAGAAGGTCTATGAGAGCAAGGAGGAGGAGCTGCTGCGCAAGCTCATCTTCTTCGACAACAAGAAGCAGATCGATAGGCACAATCAGCGCTACAGGCTGAACAAAGAGAGCTACGAAATGGGCGTGAATCAGTTTACGGACATGCTGGACAAGGAGTTCGATAGCCTGATGCTGGGCAGCATGAACCTAACGGACTTGACATTCGACACGGATCTGGTATATACGCCAGACGAGGCCAAGGCGCTGCCCACGGAGATTGATTGGCGGACTAAGGGCGCCGTCACGCCCGTGAAGGATCAGGGCAAGTGCGGCTCATGCTGGGCCTTCTCCGCAACGGGCACCCTGGAGAGCATGAACTTCCTGAAGACGGGGAAGCTCGTCTCGCTCTCCGAGCAGAACCTGGTGGACTGCTCAACTATCCGCTATTTCAATAGGGGCTGCGAGGGTGGAATGCCGTCTCGAGCACTGAAATACGTGCTGGACAATGGGGGAATCGACACGGAACTCTCCTACACCTACGAGGCCAAGCAGCTCTCCTGTCGCTACGATCCACTTCACATTGGCGCCCAGATCACTGGCGTGGTCAAAGTGGCGAGGGGCGAGCCCCACCTGGCCGTGGCAGTCGCCGCGAAGGGCCCCATTTCCGTGGCCATCCATGCGAGCAAGAATTTCCGAAACTATAAAAACGGCGTGCTGGACGATAGGCAATGCAACAAGCAGGCCAATCACGCCGTGCTCGTGGTGGGCTATGGCCACGATCGACAGGGCGGCGACTTTTGGCTGGTGAAGAACTCCTATGGCGCCAGCTGGGGCGAGGCCGGCTACATACGCATGTCCCGCAACAAGGACAACCAGTGCGGTATTGCCAGCACTGCCGTTTATCCACTCGTCTAGCTGCTAGCCCTATTCAGTTCGTTTCAGTTCAGTTATTCAAATTCGATCAACTCTATTCAAATCGCCTCTGCAATTGACGTGAGTGGCGCTCGTTGAGCTGAACGAGCTGATGGGGCAAACAATGCATTAAAAATGAGACAATTATGTAATTAACAATCAGTGCTTGACATTTGCATATGTAATTGTTTTTTGTGGCAACTAGAAAAATATGACAGATAACTCTGCAGAAGTATCTGGTCTATTAAAAAGCCTTTAACTATTATGTAAACAGTGTTTTCTTTTGTTTTGTTATTCTATTAATTTATATAGAGTGTGTCGTAAATATATATAATGAATGTACAGAAAAGAGAAAGAATATATAATATTATTTATTCTAAATTTAATCTGAAAAAAGTTATTTGCATATATTTTTATTTCTGCTAAGAAATTATATGCCATTACTGTTGAGCTGTGGAGATTTTAAGGCTTTCTTTATATACATTTTTTTTTAAATAACTAAAATAAATTAGGGTTCATTTATATATATATATATAGACTCATATGAATATAAAGAATTTTAAATATACCAAATATACATATTAAAATATATTAAAATAATATATAAAATATAAAAATATATTAAATATACAAAAATTATATTTTTTTTAAATTTAATATACTTTTTATATATTTTATAATTTATAATTTAAAATACTTTTTATCTATTTTAATATATAATATAAATATATATTTTCTACAAGTGCATTTATTAAAATACTTTGCATAAAATATAGTATAGACTGTCATATGAATGTAAAGAACTTTAAATAGTTGAAAGGAAATATATTAAAATAAATACAAAAATATATCATTAAGTTTTAATATATTTTTAATATATTTTAATATATTTTCTATATAATGTGTTATATATTCCACTACATATATAAGAATCAGATATTGATATACTCAAATACAGCTGCGAAAAATAAAATAGCACCACTTGCCTAATACAAAGTTTAGGAACTTCTCCTAGGTACATTTATCATTGTATAGATCTACTTTTTGCTTTAATGTAAGCAGAAAACAAACATTTTCACAAAAATATTCATCGCTTTTATATATTTCAAAACAATTCTAAAAAAAAGTCGAAACAATATATATTCCACTACATATGTGTATATAAAAATCAATTATTGATATACTCATATATATACTTACATATATATACTTACATATACACAATACTTTTTCATATTCCACAACATTAAACAGCAAATCTATTTACTCCCCTAACTACAACAACTCTTTTCTATTTCGAATTTCTCTGTGATTTAACTACAAATATCATGAAGCATTGCTCCATAAGCTCCCACAGCTGCCCGTCTGCCCAGGCGATTACAACCCCAAAAAGCGGCCACAAAACAAATGTCGTCTGTGCCCCAAGCCGTGGCGCAATGCAAATCGCATTACAACTCAGCCACACGCCAAATGAGGGAAACGAGAGAAATGAGCCAAATGAAGTTTGTTCGCTCGGAATGCATAAATTTGAAAACAATTAGATTCAATGACTAACCGCAGTAGGAGGCGGGCCGGGCAACACCTTTCGGGTTAGCCCGACCCGAACCCGGACCCGGACTCAAGTGTTAATGTTGCAAATGACTTTTGGCTATTAAGTCATACAGCGGCTTCCAGAAGAGATGAGCGCAGCTCACAAAAATGTTCACTTAATATTCCCTTTGATATGAACAGCAGGAGTTGGGGCCAGCTTCCTGCTGCTGCTGCTCCTGCTGCTGCTGCTGCTACTGTTGTTATGATACAGGTATGGTACTACATGAAGTTGGGCTCTTTACTTTTGCCCTGATACGTGTCGCTGCCTAATGAATTTTGCGTACGCGCGCTGATTGTTCGGGGTGTAAGGTTTTTGTAATGAGACAATCTCAGAGGAGCAGCAGCAGGAGGAGGAGCAGCAGCAGGAGCAACAACACATGTGCAACTCACAGTTAGCGAAATGTATCTGCCATAAACTTTGCTATCAACATGTCGCCATCGTCGCACGTTTGGGGTGCGTTTCCATTAACGCATTTGCATAAATATTTACATACATGTATACGGTTAGAGCAGGTGGGGAGGTGGGGGGTTGGAGAGTTGGCATGCCCCATTCAATCTTTTATGCAACGCCCGGCCGAAACTTTAAAATGTTGCGCTATTTCCGTTTGCTCCCCCCATCCCACACACTCACACGTTTTTCTTTTGTTTGCGAAAGGGTGTCTAACAATTTGTCTGGCACCCCTCTGGCAGAGCCAGTGACTTGTTTATGCTGTCTGTCGCAAACAGTCAACCCTCGCTGGAGTCAACCCAAACGAACGACTGGCTACAGTCTTAAACTAGTGAAATATAATTTCCTGCTTGTTGTGCACATTCTTAATCTACGGAAGGAAACGGGAATAAAGTCGAATCATGTGTTGGCTACAGAAATTCGTGATTGGCTACGAAATCAAAGTGAATGCGTGCAGGCATCCAATGAGAAAGCTGTTGTTAACAGCTCTGATTGGAAATACTAGTTACATCAATAATAAAATTCATTCATTTACATGTATGATTACTCAAGTTCAGCTGGAATTAGGGCTCTGTAGAGAACTGCTGATTGTCTAATTGGAAATGGTAAGCTAACACTAAAGTTGAGACTGCAGTTGGATTGAGCAGAGAGCTACTGCTAACTGCAACTCTGTTAATCTACAGTTGGGTTCTGCAGAGAGCTGCTGCTAACATGCATGATTGAGAATGTTTAACTGCAACTCTGTTAGCCTACAGTTGCGTTCTGTAGAGAGCTGCTGCTAACATGCATGATTGAGAATGTTTAATTGCAACTCTGTTAGTCTACAGCATTCTGCAGAGAACTGCTGTTGACATGACTGATTGGAAAAGTTTGATTCTACAAAGAGTTGCGATCATGTCAAATTGGAAACATGCGCTGACTATGACGCTGGATTTAATAAAGAACTATTGCCAACATGTCTGATTGGAAATGTTGGCAATTGCAAATAATTCCGCAAAGAGCTGCTGTTAACATGTTCGATATGAATATGCTAACCATTCAATTGATTGGAAATTCTTCAGAAAGCTGTTATTATTATGCCAGATTAGCTCAAAGTAAAGTACTGAGCTTTAAGCTCAGAGAGACAGAGAGAGAGAGACCTGTAGTCAAACATCTCTGATTGGAAATATTTAGCTACAACTATGGCTGACTTTTCTGTTAATGCTTGCCTGTTATTATATATTTGCTGATGCCTCTACAGAACAGCCTAAATCTCAACTTCACCTTTTCCTTTCAAGCATATGCATGCAAAATAATTTTGTCTACCAGAAAATGGGCCACAGTCCTTTCACCCTCATCCACCCACTTCAGCCTGAAAAGTCGAGGTTTAAAATTCAAATTTTCATATATTAGCATAAGATTTTGTGGCAATAGCCCCCCTAAAAAAAAAGCCAGACAAACGCAGAATTTAGTTTTCAAATAAGCAAAACATGAGTGTGTGTGTGTGTGTGTGACAGTCAGTGCGTGCGTGTGTGTATGTGTAAGTAGTATGTAAATTTGAGTTAGGCAACAATTTGTCAGACAACGAACAATGGCAAGAGGCAAGCGGCAACAGTTGGGCAACAGGACTCGAACTGAAATCAAACAAAAGCTAAAGCTAAAGCAAAGGCAAAAGCAATTACAAGACTTGTGCGACAGGGGGCGGGGCGTGGCCATGTCTGTGGCAAGAGAATCAAACGAAATTACAAAATTAAACTGATTTAATGGCATTGGCAGCTGCTCAGCTCGGGATCCATTTACATGCTTCGCTCTCCGAACATTTTCTCTCATATCAATATTATTTCTATGCTCGCCTGGAAGGCGAGATGGGGAGGGTAGAGGTGGTACACAGATGTCTGATTGACAAGCAAGTCGAGACGCTAGCACAGACAGAGGCTCGCTCGTTCAATGATGATTTGATATGAAAATTGCCTGGAATTATTGAATTAACATATGCTCGAATTGAGCTCAAGCATTTCAATGTCTGCCTCAGCTCAGAGCTGGGCAGGGGTTGGGTAGAGGCAATGCCAATTTGACTTTGTGATTGTGTGTGTGTGTGTGTGTGTGAGGGAGTGTGTCTGTGTGTATGTGATGGCATCTTATTACCAAAGCGTATTAGACATGATTGATTGCATTGAGCAATAATGATTTGTAGCCGAGGCATGTTTAAGTGTCTCCCTCTATATGTGCTTGAGCTTCTGTGTGTGTGTGTGTGTGAGTGAGTGTCTGTGTGTGAGGGGGCGCGCTTAGGTCACGTGCAAGTGTGTGAAAGTGAATTGCATGACTGACTGCCTTGCCAGCTTATTTTCGAGAGCAGCTGTAAACGTATGAGGGTATAGCAAATCACATTGCACGCTTTGTGCCCCAACTATTGAGCCTATTGAGCCACATGATTATGCTGGCCAAAAGAAAAAAAAAAAAAAATTGCATACTTTAAGCGCTGTTAGAGGTTGCGGTTAAGGCTATCAAGTGAAAGTGCAGAGCAGGTTAAATTCAGGGTTTAGGTTCAATAGAATTCAATTAATTATCATATAAGAAGATTCATGTGTTATTTTTATCTGTATGTAATGCGCACTATATTGTATACATGTATGTATAAGCAACATTCTTAACATTATTCATTGATAATGTTAAAGCCAAGCCTGCTTACAGTTTCCTAACTCTGTTAAATTTTTTAGTAATGGCTTCCTACTGTTGCAGCTGTATTAGTGAGCGATTGACCTCTCGCGATCGTGTGCCTTTTAACAGTGCACTGTAGTGCTGAGCGCTTGTATGTATATTGCTCTTTGTTTTGCATGTATTAATTTTCACTCCAAAATGGGACGTGACAGAGAGAGATAGCTGTCACTGTTAAACGACTCAATCAATGATAGTTACTGCTGCACATAGTGTTGGATGGGAGTGAGAGCGAGAGGGCTACGCTTCGGACATGCTCGCTTTTATTTCGTTGAACGAAGTGAGTGCGAAGAGGGATGAGAATTGTGAGAAGGTTCTCAGTGCACAGCAGCCAATGGGAAAGCACTATTATGTTTTTGACATTGAAAGCGATTAAGGTGACTCAGATTCGATTTATGTATGTGCTTCATGTTAATAGGCTTTGAATTACCAACTGGAATGCGCATATCACAGCTAAACTCTTTGGCTTCTTAAATATTTATCTCCATATTTCTATTAAATATTGATTTATTTAGTTTTAACACATTTTAAATTTATTCAAAGAAAATCAGGATCATCCCCTTTAAGTACACAGTTAAGAAAATGTCGGTCGATTCAGTGTCTGTCAGGTTCGGGCTTATAATCAAGAGGTTATCTCGCAGCTCAAGAAGTTTCCCTTAATGCTTTACAAAAATAAAGTTCTCCGAGTGTCGAGAAAGTTGTCTATGATGCTGCAAGGGACACGGCTGTAATTGTGATGCGCCACATATAGATTTGTTGTTTCAGTGAATTACTCTCACTTTGGGCAAACTGTTTGCAATTGTCCACATTGCTGATTTTTCGTTTTCAGCTGCTGGGCAACTGTTTGCTGTGTCTACATTTCATGGCGCTGACCCAGTTAGCAGCCGTAAAGAGCACACATACATACATATAAACAGTCGAGAGTTGCTTAAGTATCACTGTAACTTTCTAAGACTGAGAGAGAGAGGGGGTGGCTTGGGGCGAGGGTGTAGCTTTTTAGACGAACTTTCACTTGGCTCAATGGCAAACTTACCTCGAATCGATGCGCTGCAAATAGTCCAGGCGGCTCAAGTGCAATTCGCGTAAATGAAACAAGTTTAAAAATGCTACAGCTGGCAAGTGGGCGAAACGATTGCCGCCCAGGTTCAAATAAGTGAGATTTGAAAGTTTCGAGAGCTGCTGGGTGGGCACCATCTGCAATGAGAGAGAGAGAGAGAGAGAGAGAAAGAGAGCTTTAGAGCTGTAGAATGAAAGAATGGCGAACAAAAATCATTTAATTTCAAGCGTTTAAACAAAGTGAAATGGCAGCATCGGGGCCAAGCTTATAAAATGTTAATGCCATCCACTCAAATCTGAAAGCGTTCTACGGCTGCACTTGATAGTTGCCACTAAGCTCCTCCTTGCACCCCTCCTTAGACCAAAGCGATTTGTTTCGCGCTGCTTTGAGGGCAACTCCGGCTGTTGTTCAACAATAAAATGTGAAACACTTAAAAAGCGCAGCTTTTGGCACCGGCTGCAGCTGCGGCGGCGTCAGCGGAAACGGAAACGTCATGTACGTCATGTACATCCGTGCGCCATTTTCTGATGTCTGGCCAAATCGCTTTGTTAACCGTCTGTGTGTGTGTGTGTGTGTGTGTGTGGGTTGGCAATACAATCAATCTTGCAGCGAATTTGTTAGAGCCCCAAACGATACGTACATGAAAGAGTGTTCTAGTCGAGATTGCTCGACTAGCAGATACCCTGAGTTCTGCTAAAAACTGAAATGAAAATCATTCTTCTCTGTTCTGCATACATCACAAATAATAATAATTTCATAATCAATATACACTCTATGCCACGCCTGTTACATACATTTTCCCAAAATCAGAATTCCCTGATTTCCCATTTGCTATGAAAAGTCACGGCAAAAGGTTTCCCTTTTTTTTTTTGGCACAGCTCTTGCCTCTGCTCCAATGGCTCATAAAAATCAAGTGTAGCTGCAGCCCCTGTAGCCCTAGTAGCCCCGCTGCCGCGCCCATTCGACGCTCGCATGCAGTCGCTAGCGTGTCGGAAGCGACGTGCCAAGCGTCCGGACACGTGAAACGCCTGCGATAACCTAATGAACTGCGTAGCAACTGGAGGGGAGGGCGCCGGCACCCCGAAGGCCTCTGTCAAACTCATAAGCCAAAACCAAAAGGAGAAACAGAAGCAAAGAAGGAGAACAAATTAAACGTATTACGCATACGCAATGTAGGCCAAGCGCTGCAATTGTTTAACCTAATGGCAATTTTCAGCTCGTTCCATTTTTTGTTGTTGTTTCTTTTTTTTTTTTGTAACCCTTTGCTCAGTGTTTGCCCAGCACTCAAAGGGGCAGAGAGGTGAAGAGAGAGTAAGCAAAGCAAGAGGCGGGTGGGCGGGCTGGCCAGTTCGTTTGCCAGCGCAGCGCAGCGTGAAAAAGAGAGGGCGAGAAAAATATATGAGGCTGTGGCAGAGACTGGGGCAGAGGCAGAGGCAGAGGCCGAGGTAAAGTGGCATAAAAGAAAGCAAAATTATATTGACTTTGATTTCTCAAATTAATTTCCCTTTTCGCTTTGAGTTAACGGTTTACCTTCAGCTGCTGCTGATCCAATTTTTTATTGAATACAAAAGTTTGCAAATTTAACTTAAAGCGCTAAGGCATCTCCCATTTTGGACTTTAGTTTGTGTAAGAGAAATTTCAGCTTTAGAGCCGGAAATATTTTGCGCAAATAACTCGGAAGTATTTTCTTATGTAAATATGAAAATTGTGCAGAGCCAAATAATTTGATTGTATGCAAATTCCGAAATGCATGCATTCCCCCGATATTTTTGCAATTAACTGACACGAATGCTGAATGCAATAATATTTATGCGCAATATGCAAAATCAAAGTTAACAACTTAAATCACAATAAATCGAACAACAACAACAACAACGAAAAACAACAACAGCGCGCATATTTTTGTTTAAGCTACAAAATATTGAAAATTACACAACCGTTATTGCCCAGCACTTCTGTTAACACTGGAAATTGCTGGAAAATATTGAAAATCAAATTATTGCAAAGGCGCCTGACCCCAGACAAAGCAAACAAAGCGTTATTTATTGCAGCCCGATCTTTTGTGTTTGAATGTGGCGCTTGCTTTGAAATTAATTTTCAATTTTCGTAGTTCTGTCTATATCCATTGATAAGCAGCGAACCAAGAGCATAAAGAATAAATTTATTTGTATTTTTGCTGAGCGCTCATATTAGAATTTTGGCATTATTTTAAAGAATTTCCGAATTGGCAATTGCTTCAGATATTGTTTATTTTTATATTTAATATTTCATATTTATATTAAAATTGAAATTTATTTAACAAATGACAAGCAATATCAATAGCAATATTTAATATATATTAAAATAAATATTTAATATTTAATATATATTAAATTAATTAATAACAATATTTAATATATATTAAAATTAATTTAATATGTGGCAAGCAATATTAATTTTATTATTTTATATGTATTATCATTCATTTAATGTATGGCAAGCAATGCATTAATTGTATGTTAATTTATACAAATAATATAGCATTTATATAATTAATAAAATAAATTATATATTAATTTATTATATTAATAAAAAAACAACGTAAGTACATAATTTAGTGCCTTCTTCGTGCTATTATTAAATATTTTCTTTACATTTATCAAGGTATAGTATATATTATTTTAATTTTTCTATTTTTCTCTTTTACTCTCCTTCAAATAAAATAAAACTAAGCTCTGCATAATTTCATTAAATATAAAAAAAAAAAATTGTTGAGCAAAAACCTACAAGAATCGGCCGCTAAAAATAATCAGGACAGCGAATAATTTGTTAACTTAATAACTAATTTAATAACTACCAATTTGTTTTAAATAATTATATAAATTTATTTTTCAAATTAAAAACAAAACAAATTTTTCTGAAAAACATATTTTTTTATGTGAAAATGTATATATTTAAAAAAATAAAAAAAATAATGTTATTATTTAATTATTTATATAATTTATATATTTTATTATTTATATATTTATAATTATTTATTTACCAAAACTTGGCAATTCTGAATAGCAAATTTTTTGTTTTCCTGATTATTTATTTATTTATATATATGCATATGTATTTTTTTTTTTTTTTAAATTCAAAAGAGCATTCACTTTAGTTTAATATTTATTATATTAAAAATATACATATATAAAAGGCAAACTAATATGCACTTTGACTCTCAAAGAGCTGCATGCACTCTGCTAACTTTGTAATTGGTAAAGGCTAAACTTTAGTTCCTGCTTGCAGATATTGAGCCCCGGTTGCCGAGTACCTGATATTGCCTTCGGACTGCATAGCTGAGTGCATTTTTATGCACCATGTAATCACAGACTCTCTAGTTGTTGCCTTAGCTGCTGCTGCTATTGCTGTTGTTGTTGTTGTTGCTTTGTTTTATGCAAACTGGCATCGACTGGAGCTTTGGGATGAAAAACAACAGGCAACATGGCCGCAGTCTGACGAATACATTGCGCACCTTGCTAGCTGCACGTCTAGCTAACTGTCTGGCCTGCATACACACACACACACACAGTCAACCACACACAGACAGTCGCACACATATATATATTTATGGTCGTTAAAAAGGGATAAAGGATACTGAAGCGCTAAGCACCAAATGCCTGGCATGGCCGAAGCTAAGCAGGTGGAGCTACAACTCCTGCCACTACTCCTGCTACTCCTGCTCCTGCTGCTGCTGCTGCGCGTAGTCAACGGCAACGGACAGAAGAATTTATGGCGCTTGGAATCAGTTCGAAACTACTTAAAATACCTTTTGGCATTTTGCAGCTGAAATATATGGGGTCTGGCCGTGTGCACTCTACTCCGTACGGGCAATACCTAATACTGTGACCGTGTGCAGCAAACTATGCAATGGCATGCAGCGCTCTGTCCGTGCAGCTGCACTTGCCACCAACACCACCCCATCAGCCCAGCCCACTAGCCAGTTGAGTGGTACGAAAAAAATTCATTTGACTGCTTTTTGGAGCTGCTCATCTTGAGCTCTGCATGGCGTCGTTTGTTTTTGGTCGCTGTAGCATGTTTTTGGTATTTACTAAACTGCATTCCATTGTTGCTTCTAATACTACTCTGTCTGTCTCTTTCCCCTGCCTAGCTGCTTGCTTGTTCTTTTATTATGCGCAGACATGGTCCCAGTTCTTATAGAGCAGCCATAAGCATAGGTTCCACTCAGGTGTGTGCCTGATCCCCTTACGTATTCCATTTGCCTGCTCTATGATATTGTTGTGTGCATCTTCGAAATTCCCCTGCAGATTAGCATGATTATGCATGTCAGTCTGTCTGGGCTGCGGGCTAAACTTGACAAGTTTTTTTTGGCACAATGAACTTTATGCAAAAAAAAATCATTTTAAATTAAATTTATATCTTATTATATAATATAGATATTATATAAAATAAATTTGTATTAAATAAGTGAACACATTTATTATGTGGTATGCCTGATCTGTAAATTAACAGACTGTAAAATCCTAAAAAGTAACAAAATTAATGCTTAGTGAAGAAAAACAACAAAAAACTGTTAGATCTAATTTGAAATGAAATTTCTGAATATCAAGAAGAAAATTAAATTAATTTGATCATTATTACTATTACTATTGTAAAACGTGTTGCAAAAGTATAAAATTGATATAAAGACTTTCTATTATATCAATTATAAAAAACTTTAGTTAAAAATAAATTATATACACATATAGGAGTAATATTTATTCAGTTTGTATTATTTTATATTTGGTTTCTAATTTTTCAAGTTTTTTTTCCGGTTTATAAATAATATTCGTTAGCTATGTTAAAAATACTATATTGATATATACCTTATAGAAAAGAATTTTTTTTCAATCTACAATTTAGCATTTAAGTTTTTTTAATTTCAATTAATATGATATATTTTATAGACGTTTGCAGTTGAATAATAACAAACCAAATATTAATATTACTCACTCTACATATACATATTATATCACAAAAATATAATTTGGTTTTTATAATAATATTTATATAAAAACTAATATATATTTATATTATTATTAATATTTTTATTATATTTTATGAAGTGGGGAATCTGTACAATAAATTTGTACTTTAAATTTCTTGTTTTAATTTTTATTATTATTATTTGTTCATCTTACATATATTAATTATTTATGCATCTGTCTTCCTGCTAATACTCCTCAATTTCAATCTTTAGAAGTTCAAGATTCATCTACATAGATTACACTTTAAATTTGACCAAACTCTTGCCCTTACATCACTTGCGTGTAGCACACTTTTCAGAGTTGCAGCAAGTAAGTATGTGTGTGTGTACGTGTGTGTGTGTGTGGTGAAAAAAGCAACAAATGTTTCTCACTCAACTATGAACGACGTTTAAGCTGCTTGAAAACAACTCGCTCTGTGGCTGTGGCAAAGCAAACTTAAAGTGTGGCTGGACCCCACCCCCCAAAAAAAAGGGGGAACTGTAACAGGAAAGTGGGCGTGTCGTTGAGGATAGAGGCAGCATTTAACGAACGCAAAATGTCGACGAATGGCCGTGGGCCCTGAGCAAAGTGTATACGCAACAGAAATCAGCACGGCACGGACATGTTTGCATGCATAAATAGCAAAGGACATGGGCAAAGGACGCACCATATACGACTCTGTGCGTGTGTGTGTGTGTGTGTGTATGAAGTTCTAAGCACACTTACACAGGCGCAGCGACAGCAACTACAACAACAACAAGTTATGGTTATTAATTTTGCGTATGCAGCAGGCAGCTGGCAGGAGGCAGCAGCAGGCAGGAAGGACGAGCTTAAGCTGCCGTCCATGTCGTAGCAGGACATGGGCGACTGCTGCAATCCGCTTTGCAAAGTGTTGGTCACAGGATTTACTACGCAAGCAACAGAGCAAAGTGTCTGATTTATGTGTGTGAGTGTGTTTGTGTGTCTGTGTGTGTGAGCCCTAAAAGGCAGCCGCAATATTTTAGCTGTTGGCCAAGTGGATATATGTATGTAGGTATGTATGTATATAAGAGAATGTGCCAAGCGCCCGTTTCATGCTAAATTATTTTATCTAACAAGTATACGACATGTTGCCGCATGTTGTTTATGGCCCCACACTCACCGTCAAATTGTTATCCGATAGGTCCAAGTGCTTGAGCGAGATGAGACCCTCGAAGGCGCCCACATCCAGTTCGCTCATCACATTGCCCCGCACGCTGAGGGCGAGCAGCTCCTTGAGGCCCTCGAAGCTATCGTTGCGCACAAATTCCACCAGATTATCGGACATGTCCAGGCTCTTGAGCGCATGCAGATGCCACAGATTGCTGGCCGGCACATCCAATAGCCGATTGTTGCGAAACACGAGCACCTCCAGCGACATCATGCCCTTGAAGCAGTTATCCTCCAGGCTCACAATATTGTTGTTGGTCAGGTCGAGCTCCACCAGCGCCGCCAGATCGCCCAGCGCCGTCGGATGCACGGTCTCGATGCGATTGTAGCTGAGATCCAGCAGCAGCAGATTGGTCAGGCCCTTGAAGGCATGCTTATGCAGTGCACTGACCAGATTCCTGCTCAGGTTGAGGGTGCGCAGCTCCGTCTGGTATTCGAAATTCTTGGAGCCCAGCGTTTCGATGATGTTCTGCGAGAGATCCAGCACCTCCAGTTTCATGTAGAAGGGCAGCGTGAATTCCAGATTACGTATGCGATTCAGTGTTAGATTTATGTACTTTGTTTCCGGATTGAGCTGAATGGGCACATCCTCCAGTGCGGCGTCCACGCACAGGGCGCGACTGTTTGCATCGCCGCCCAGGCACTGACACTTTGAGGGGCAGAAGGCATCGATGCGGCCAGGTAACAGCAGCAGCAGCAGCAGGAACAGGAGCTGGAGCAGGGGCAGAGTTGCCGTAGTGCGACTGCCCAGAGATGGAGGCTTGCTGTCCTGTCGCCACTTTGTGTGTGAGTTAAATTTGTTGCAGTTGTTGTTGTTGTACCTGTTCCTGTTGCTGTTGTTGTTGTTGTTGTGTGTGTCGGTTTCCATTTTGTGGACTGTTCGATTGCGCCTTGTTGTTGTTGCTGTTGTTGTCTCGCTTCTAGTTGCTGCTGTAGATGCTGCTGTTGCTTGAGGTGGAGAATCACCAGTTATTGGACGTCATGGCTGACACAGAGTGCTGTGTGTGCAAGGCAGAGAGAGAGAGAGATAAAAGATATTAGTTAATTAATTTATATACACACAATCTCTGGCTTAAGCTCTATCTTATTAAGAGTTAAGAGTATTATAGGACTTTATAAATATGCATTGGAGATATTCTTTAAAGTACATTTATGCTGCAGCCTATGCCAAGTCTAAGATGCTTTGCATAAAATAACTTCTTTTTTCCATTTTACTCTACACACATTAGCAAAAACTGCCGACATTTGTGCGCTGTGAACGCCGCCATAAAATGCAGCAGAGCTAACTCAACTCAATATCATTTTCATTTCCCAGTTAGCTGAACGCTCGCCGTCTGGAAACTCAGCAACTTTCTGTGCGAGTTGTCAGCACTTTTGGTCGTTCAAACGAGTTTTGACTTGTGCTTTGGCTCAGGTTATGAAATATTAGCGAGCAACTTATGCGCATAAATCTTGCGGCGTGTCTAACAAAAAATAAACTGAAAATAAGTAAAATTGCGAGTGTGTTAAATAAACTGGCAGCAGCCGCAAAAGTTTCGTTGCACAGATACCACAGAAAAAAAGAAGAAAACGAGAAACTCTTTAAGGGCGCAGATTTCCATATTAAATGTAATATAAATATTTATTATGGTACAAGATAATTGCCAAGTTTTGAAGTTTAAAAAAGTGTTGCATACCTTCCGGCTGAGCGCTTTAAATTCAAGCATTTGCTTGGTTCATTTTCTATTGCCTACTTTTGGGCTGATCATTTAAATATTTGCCCTTTGGCCAACACGCAATTAAGTAATTAACAAATTACTGGCAGACAATTTATTGGCTGTCTGTTTGTCTGTCTGTTACTCTGCCATTTGCATATGTCGAGCGCAAACACACACACACACACCCACTCACCCTCCGTCTCATTAAAGAAATCCCCTCAAGCACACGCCAGCAATTTGCACAATGCTCTTAACTAGCTGTAAAACAAATAATAAAAGCAGCGCAAACTTTTGAGGTTTCATTCTGTCAACAAAAGTTGAAGCCTCACACTCACATCACACACACACACACATACACACACCAACTACTTTTGCTCTCTTTAGCAAATTTTCTTTGTTTTATTTTTTTATTTTTTTTTTGGCTCGTGTGGCTGCGCAGTTTTTGGATCATATTTTACGCTTCAATAAAATTTGGTGAAAAACAAGAAAAGGCAAGCAGCGTCAACTAACCAACCAATCGCGCCTCCACCACTCGACTCGAGTGAGGGCTGGGGGCTAGGGGCTGTTTGTCAACCTCCCTGGCCCACAGCGGCAACGGCAAAAAAAAGTGAAAATTGTGAAAAATTCACTCCTGTGTGAATTATTAAGTTTCACATGGCCAATGTTATTGTTGTTGTTGTCGCTCCTGTTGCTTTTTGTAACATTGTGTGCGTGTGTGTGTTTGTGTTTTTGTGTGTTTGTCACGTGTGTGTGTGTGTGCGCGCTTGTTTGTTTGTATAAAAAAAATAAAGCAAAAGGCACACAAAGTTTTTAATAAACTTTCGCACGCCAGCCTCACTTGACTATAGTCAAGTCCCAGTCGACGGCCTCCACTACCTCGCCCGCTACCGCTCCTACTCCTGCCCTTTGAGCGCCTGCTCCTCTCCATCAACTTTCGTCGCGTACATATACCCTAAGTGGGGGCGTGGCACTGCCAGGGCACACAAATATGATTTCATTGTGGCAAATATTTTGATAGTACGCCATCGCTTGCGGTTGCACGAGCCGGAGCTGTGGAGCCGTAGCCTAGGGTAGTTAAGAACTGGCCCGAGCCATCCAAATTGGAGCGACCTAGCTGAGAGCAGGCGCCGTCAAAGGGCAACAACTTTTCAAAATTGTTGTTTTTGTTGCACTTTCGGCGCCCACTTTTCATTCTGTGGTAGTTTTAATGGGGCCAACATCATCGAAGTTGGTTCTTAATAGGCTTATAAAATGCTTAAATATGTACGTCAACTGAAAGGTGTATGTAAGCCGGCGAGTGACTGGCAATGTATGCGTGTATGTGTACGTGTGTGTGTGTGTGTGTGTGTGTGTGTGAAACTGAAGAAAAGTGCTTAAGTCGACTTATTTCATAATTGAGATATAAATCAAGCTGCTGCTTATAGTTGTAAAAGAAGAGTTGCGAGTGGCATAAGAGCGAAGGGATATACATTGCTGATAATAATGAGAGTTTAAGTTTGCTAAGGAGAACCTACATAAATACTTTTTGGATATAGAAATGAAAATTCGACTATAAGTGACTAATTCTTGTTTATTCTTGTTTGCTCCTTATTTATTTATGGTAGATATTTATCATTAAATATTATTTATATTTATTCTAAGCTAATTTATGTTCGTCTATTGGAATAAGAATAAACATTTTTTAGCTCATCAGTAGCAGAATTTAATATCGATATATATTAATAACTCATTAGTAAGCTGTAGTTGATATCGATATATCAATAGCTCAACCATAGCATCTAACTCTTAAGAACTAAAGACTTCAAGTAGAGCACGGTAGCATTTCAATAAAGCTTACCAAAAATATAGAAGTATTGGAGCTACAGTTTTTCTGTGAGTTGAAGAACAGAGACTGTGACTAAGCCTCTCAGTAAGAGTGGTGTGGTGCTAGAAGCTCTTCTAGTAGTTCAAGCTCTTAAAAGTTGTGGTACATACCATATTAAACATTTTAAACCTGTGCAAATATCACCAAAACCCAAACAAAGGTTGCTCGCTCAACGAAATTCATAGACCTCTCTCTCTCTCTCTCTCTCTCTCCCTCTCTCTCTCTTTCACTCGCTCTCCAACTCATTCTCATGTAGCTCGTGTCATAAGTCTTATCCCAATCCGGCATTCATTAACTTTATGGCGGCATCTTAACCAAAAATTCAAATGCTTTGCCACGCCCACATGGCAACTTCTACCCGGTTTTATATAAGCTTCATTTAATTAAATTGACATTGTTTGCTTGCCTTTTTTTTTCGTCAATTTATTTTAATACAAGCGTGACTGTGAGAGTACCTGGAACCGAAAGTCTAACTGAGGTAGATAGAGAGGGCCCTGGCGCTGGGAACGGGACGTGCAGTTAAATGTCATAAAAATGGAAAATAATAGCAACTGCCGACAAGGAAGCAGCATCAAATGCTGATAATGGAAAAGAACCTACACCAGCAGCAGGAGTAGGAGCACGAGCAGGAGCTGGAGCAGCAGCAGCTCCCATTCCAAGACTCTTGCCACGCATAAAACTTTGCACATAAATTTCAAACCAACCATTGAGATGAGTCTGGGAATGAGAGCTGAGCGAGCAGGGGACGGGCGACTCTGCGTTGACTCTAAGGCCACAAATGGTAAGCGGGTGAGGTCAGGGTTCAGGTTCAGGTTCAGGTTAAGGCTATGGAGGAAGCGAGCAAGCGTAACAATCAAAGGTGAAAAACTTTGCAAACTATGCGAAAGCAAACAGGCAAAAAGTCAATATTAATATTCACTTAGCAAAGGTCCAACCAGCGAGAGGGAGAGGGAGAGGCAGAGGGAGAGGGAGGGCGCACCAGAGCTGGGGCAATGGGTGGGATATGCTGACAATGGCCAGGCAAATGCCAAGCAAATTGAAAATGCGACGAAAAACGTGAGACGCGCCAACTTTTCCACCTCAACGTGCCCGAGTGCGTTTATTTTTATCAAGATTAGCATTTGGCTCGTCTGTCAGCCAGCCAGCCAGCCACTCCTCCTCCTCCTCCTGCTCCGCCCTGGCCAACTCTCGCACGGATCTCAGTTATTGAATAGGCAAACAGAAAAGGCAACGTCGTCGACATGGAGCACAGACAATGCTGCAGATTCTTTGCCTCGATTCCCCAACTCGAATCGCTTTGAAGTGCGGCACGCACAAATTGTCCCACTCTAACAATATCTCTCTCTCTCTCTCTCTCTCTCTCTCTCTCTCTCTCTCTCGCTCTCTCTCTCTCCCTCTCTCTGCGCGTCAAAGATGAATTGTTGATGTCGCCGCTGTCACCAGGCGGCAGTTCTCCATTTGCCGTCTCCTGCTCCTGCTGCCGGCCTGCTCTGCTTGGACCATATAATTGAGTGTCTGCAAAACTTTCAAGTGCCTCCGCTGTGGCAATTTGGCAAAAGCCTTTGCCACAAAATGTTGCCGCACGCATAATTAATGCAATTGTTGGCACAGCCGACACAGCCGTAGACAGAGCTCTGTTGTTGTTGTTGTTGTTTGTTTCGTTGCGTTCTGCTTAGAACTGTTCAGCTGGTCAGCTGCCGGCAAGCGAACGGCCCCCACAAATTGTGGGCGTGGCGGTCACTTTGTCAGCCTGACAGAGCTAAACGCAAAATTGTGTTCTTTTCGGAGACTTTGTCGCATGTTGCATGTCTCTGCATTCCACAGAGCATAAAATGCTTTTAAACATTTTTATTTGTCATTTAAATTTTAGAGGTGACTTTAACTATTTAAGCATATTTTTTGATATGAATTGAAGCCATATTCTGAATCGGTAGGTATTTAAAATATTATGACAATAATTTTTCAAGCTTAAAGAAACCTTTGTGGTGCTTCAGTTTGTATTTAAGATTTACTTGAAATTTGTTGCTCATTTTTAATTTTTATTTATTTTTTATTCATTTTTTATCTTTATTTAATTTTTAAAAATTTTTTAACTTTAATTTTAATTATTTTTTAATTTTAAATTTATTTTTAAAATTAGAATTTGTTTTTTTAATATTTTTTGTTTTATTATATTGCAATTTATTTGAAATAATTCTATATAACATTTAAATAATTATTATGTTGACCAGTGATGCTTGATTGGTTTCTGAGAATATTTTGAGATGGGTTGAATAGTTTAAAGCCCCAAATTTCTTTAAATCTTATCTACCTAAAAAATATAATTTATATATATATATAAATTTATTATATATTATATATCAATATCTCATATAAATGACATTCACCAAAACAAATTTAATTAACGTACGATTCAAGTCCTCTAAGTTTTATATCCAATTTAATTCCCGATAAACCACTTCCTGTTATATTATATAGTTTAACCATAAAGATAACAACATGTTAGCATACACACATTTCCGTATCTATTAATTGCGTTTGAAGTATTAGATATGGCCAGCACTTCAGTTAATCGTTAGCCTTTCACGAGCATTTTGGCCAACTTTACACTTAATATGTCACATTTTCCCTCTCCCTCTCTCCCCCTCCCTCGCTCTGTCTCAACTCTTCAGCAAACACACGCTAGATAAAGCCGAAAACTTTATTTGACCATAACCCAGGCACAACATAATAATAAAAACCAGTTGAGCATCTCTTCCATTTAGTGCAGTAAAGCTCCAGCAACAACAGCTGAAAAGCAGAAAGAATGAGCGACAAAAACTGCAAACTGCAAACTGCATATAAAGATAAAATATTTTCATTTGCCAGGCAGTCGCCACTGTTGCCGCCTCCTGCTCATCCCTCTTCCTGCTGCTGCTGCTGCTGCTGCTGCTGCTGCTGCTGCTGTGGGCCGTGCTGCTCGGTCATCCATCCATTGTGCACTTAATGCAATTGTCGCATTATTTTTGGGCTCCGCCACTTGGCGATCCTCATACAGAGCGGGGCGATATATATTTTTAAATACCTAGTTCGCAGTTTTTGTGTCTATTTTATGGTGTTTGGGGTTTTTATTTTGCCGCATGGCGTCTGCTGCGCTCGTTGCCTGCTGCAGGCAGCACGTTGCACGTTGTCTGTCTGTCTGTCCGTCTGTCTGCATCTGCTGCTGCGTCTGCCACGGCGTCTGCAACAGCGAGACAGCTCGAGATATTCCACTAGTTCTTGTTGTTGTTGTTGTTGTTTTGGTGCCGCTTATTAAGCCATTTGAAAAGGCGCTGCCGCAGTTTGCGCTTGTCTACCCTCTCTCTATCTCTCTCTCTGCGTTTTTTTATTCTATTTATTTTTTTCTGTGTTGCAAATCAACTGAAGCACACCACAACAACAACAACAACAACTGGCAATGGATGGGAAAGCAGACAGAAACTGACATAAAAAATTAAATATAATTTCGTTCTTGGACGCTGGCACATGTGCGCAAAGTTTACCATTTTCCCAGGCAGCTTCAACTTTCTTGGCTAATACCTCAACAGCGAGTCTAAAACATTTGCTAGTATATATATTGCCTAATTTAATTTTAATGAATGTTAGCTTACAACTTAGCTTAATTTGGCAATGCATAAATATAAAAGAAAATAAAAAGAACCTATAAATGAATTTATATTAAAATAATAAGTTAAATTAAATTAAAATAAAATTAAACCATAAATAAAAATTAAAAAAGTTAATAAATAAATATATATGAAAAAATTATTTTGAGTTGAGACAAATAAACTGCGAAATAATATAAAAAAGGAAAGGTTACCCGAATTCCAATTAAAAATACAAAGTAAAAACTAAATAAATAAAGTAAAATATTTATAAAGACTTACAATAAAATAAAATATATAAGGAACTAAAAAGATAAAAAATATATATAATAAATACAGTAAATTAAATACAGAAACGGTTAATAGAAGTTGTTACAACATAAATAAAAAATAAAGTAAAATAATAGATCAAATTGGTATGTAAATAAATACAAAATAAATTTTGGCTAAAAATAAAATTTAAATATTAATTTAAAAAGAATAAAAACATAACAGTAATAAGATAAAAATAAAATTAAAGCAATAATAAATAATATAGTTATTAAAGAAATATTAGGTAATAATCTGCAATAATAATAAGCAATAATAAAATAATATATTATTTGTTATATAAAAAATAGTTTTTGTAAAGAATTAAATATTAATAAGCACTTTAATTACTTTTGCATTTAATCCAATTTCATATCGAAATACGTTTAAATACTGTCAACACATTGCTGTTGGCCTGCTGCAGCTCGCCATATCGCTCATACATCACGTTGTACGCCAGTGAATAATATCGATTTTCACTGGCAGCCTTAAAAAAAAAAAAGGAGTCGAGTACAACGCACTTTGCGTTTTGGCTGCTGCCAAATGGCAGCAACAGGAACAACAAAAGAGGAAGAAGAAAAAAGAAATACCTACAACAAAATAAAAGTCTGCCGGCAGAGTGTGAGAGGGAGGGAAAAAACTTTGGGCCACTGGCACAATAATTTGGCACGCAAACCTTTTTTTCGGACGCCAAGGCAAACATTTTCCTGCAGCTAGGGTTGAGGCCGCTGCCGCAAGCCATGGCAAAGGCGTACACGGGGTACCGAGGCTGAAGTTCGGGGACTGTGCTTTTTAGGCAGCCGTAGGGCGCGTGAATAAGAAATGAAGTGAAATACGTTGTGCAGCTAGTGGCGTCCATTAAAAATTCGCCAAAAAGCCAACACGGAGCCAGGCACTGGGACACAATGGCGCCGGGCGACTTCAGCTGGAGCTTGCTCCAAGCAAAGCAACAAAGCAGATTTTGGCCACTGGTTCAGTGTACTCCGCATATTTGCTCTGCGGATAACGTATAACAATTAGAGTGCTCACTGTTCATTTTTATGAAATCTCCCAAGAGAGAGGAAGAGAAAGCGGGAGATAGAGCGAGAGCTTAGCTCTAATATCATGTGTGTGTGTGTGCCAATTAAATATTTAGCTAGATTTTCGTTTTTAATTTATTTCGAAAGGGTTTTGTGGCACCACCACCACGAACCACCGTCGTTGTCGTTATGCAAATGTGCCACTATGAAATGGGTCAAAGTTTAATATGTGAGTGTGTGTGTGGGTGTGGGTGTGAGAGGGGGGCGTGTTCAAGCAGCTCTACTTATTTACGAGCAGACCAGCAACATTTTTTTCGGCATATTAAAGTATTTTGCACGGCCAACGTGCTTGGCATGCTAATATGAGAGAGAGAGAGAGAGAGAGAGAGAGAGAAAGAAAGAAAGAGAGAGAGAGAACTAGCAGCTAGAAATATATATAGATCCATGGCAATACGTTCCATTGGCTTGTGCAACAGTTAACATAAGCAAAGTGAGGAATTAAATAATAAATAATAACACTATAAGCCTCAAATTTGTTTTGCATATACAGCACTGTCCAGCTGAATAGGTTTGACGTTTTACAAAATTAAAAAAAAAATTTTTTTCTTAAACTTTAAACTCGAAATCTATTCTATTGCATATATAAATAAAAAAAAAAAAACAATTTAAAAAATAATAATAAAAATAAAAATAATAATAAATAAATAAGAATTATACAAATAAATAATATTTATTTATTTTAAATAAATAAAAAAGAATTATACAAATAAATAATAAATAAATAAATAAAAAATTAAATAAATAAATAAATAAATAAATATATGTATATATAAATAAATAAGAATCAAATAAGTAAGAAATGAATACATAAATAATACGTAAATGTAACAATTAAATGATTAAAAATCAAAATAAAAATATCAATATAGATATGTAAATAACTAAAGAATATTAAAATTTATATTTTTATGATTTTTATTATTTTTTATCAATATATTTACATTTTTAATTTAATTTTCTATTTTATTTTCTACCAATATTAAATAACTAAGTATACTGTATTTAAAAAATAATTATATAAATATTATAAAGCAAACTTCAAGGAATTCATTAGCTTAAACAATGAAATGCAGCAAAATGATATATAAAATACTATTTAATATTTCTTAAAAATTGCATTAAATATTTGTTATCAAGTAAACGCCTTGAATAATAACTCGATTGTTTTGCAAAGCGAGTAAAAATAGAAATATGATAAATAAATTAAGAAAATTTAGACCAGATTCTTTAAATCTATTCAAATGAACGGCGCTGTTCATACATAAATATATGTATATATTAATTTTCTTATACACCAATATATTTAGCTCTTACATCATTTCTCTGTGACTAAATCAAAGGGTTGAAAAACACACTCAGAAATTAAGAATAAAATAAATAAACCAAATGCCTGCCATTGTTTGGCAATGTCACTAAATATTTTGTTCGAAATTCAACGGACAGGAACATAAATTAATTTAACAAATGAACAAACTGAATGAAGAGCGCTCAGCAATCCCAGGAATTTAACCTGGACACATAAATTTTCGTCGAGAAGTGTAACAAATGCTCATTAATATGCCAGACACATATTGCGGGTGGCAGCAGGCCCTGCCGCTGGCCCCACATGGGGGTGGAGTGGGCAGCCTTCAGTGGAATGCGAAGGGGGAGGGGGGCACAGTGCGACGCGCAGCTGAATATAAAATTTATTAATTGGCAGCTAAATAAGTCGCAAGAATTTACACGTTAATAATTTTATTAGCAAGCTGTTGCAAGTGGGCGCCGCTGCGGGCGTAGGGGCGTGGCTGTGACAGCTGCACGCAGACACTTTCAAATTCCACTTTGTCAAAGAAAAAATATATATATGAAAAACAAAATGTGGAAATCATAAAAAATGTGAAATATGTTGCCAAAAAGGGGGCATCACAGCAGCTTTTGCTAATGTCCACAGCTTGTGGGCGTGGTTGCTGTTTGAACTTGTGCTCGAAACAAACGAAAATTGTTAAATAAAATGTATAAAATGTACATAAAACATGCACAAACTATTTTTAAAACACTCGCCGGACAGATGTTTCCCCAATGGCCGTGGAATCAATAAATTATAATCATAGCAAGCAGGAGACGGCACTGCTGCGGCAGGAGGCGGACGCAGAGGCGATGCCCAAAAATTAAAGCAATGCGCGACTGCTACAGCTCTGCCGCTGCCCCCGCTGCTGCTGCTGTTCATTTCCAGCTGTTGAACACAATTTAAGTTAAGTGTTTTACTTTTAAGGCACCACGCCCACACATTGGCAGGGCAGCAAAGTCAAATGCGAGCGAGATGGAAGAGAGTGTGTAAAAGAGAGAAAGCAAAATTCATTGCCTTTTAATTGCAGTTGGCAGTTGATACGAACAATTCTCAACTGACTGTATATGTGCGTCTGTATGTGTATGTGTGTGTTTGTGTGTGAGGCGAATCCCGACCTTTCCCCATACATAAATTTCACTGTTAATTGAATGCAGGCACTTGAAAAATGGCCAGACTATTGGAGCTGACTGGGCCAATGGCAACCTGTTGAGTCCGCTGAGTGATTTATGGAACTTTTAGCCCCAAAAGAATCGACAATGAGAACTGTGCAGTGGAGACAATTTTTGGGGACACTTTTGGGGACACTTTGTGCAGTGTAAGATAAAACTATTGAGAAGAAGAAAAAATAGAACTGAAAAATAAAAGAAATTGGTATTGAATGGAATGTTAGAAAAATAGACAGATATAAGTTAAGGGAGAGAGAGAGGGAGAGAGATTGTGTTGAGACTCTAGAAATTTTCAAAGGATATACATACATATATGTATATGTAAGAAATATTCTTAGAAATTAAAAAAGTGCATGGCTTGTATAAGCTTAGACTAGATGATGCTTAAGCCAAATTATACTTCTAGATTCAAGCTAAAATAAAAATATATAAATATATAGAATATATTTATAGATAATTCATTGCAATTCCCTTAGCTTAGGTGTTATTTTCCTCAATTGGAAAAACAACAAAGCTGCCGTTAACGACATTTTCCCGAGAAATGTCTGCCTAAATAACTAGGGAGCAGCAAATCAATAAATTGCTTGCCCATCCAAGTGAAACTGGAGAGAATAGAAGCAAAAATAAGTAGAGAAAATATCTAAAATAAAAATAACTCGCACAAAATCAATGAAAATCAATGAGGTGCCTATAAAGTGTCCTCAGCGTGGATAAAGCGCAATCGATGGCCGCATATTTTGGCAGTATTCGTTTTTTGTATTTTTAAAAATGGCCAAACGCGGCTGCTTGACAACGAGCCCTGAATAGGGAAGCACACACACATGGGTTATTGCAATTCATGTATTTGCCTTTCTTTTTGTCGGATAATTGAATTATATTTACGCATAAAATTTATTTATTCACGAAGTGAAGCCGCAGCACGTAAAAGTAATTTAAATTCATTTAGTCGCCCTGGCGACGGCTAGACAGCTGCAATAGCTCGTTCTTATACCCCAAGAGTATTGGCAGGGCAGGGACTGTCAGAGACTGCCATATGGACAGACTGGCCAAAGATCAGAGCATTTAGTTGAACTAAAGCTGAGCTGAGGCAGAACTAAACAGATCTCTGCCTGGGAAATGTGAGGGTATATATAGCTCCAACAAACACTTGTTGCACTTCTCTGCCTGCTTATGTCATATGGAATCCCTTTTAACTAACTGGCAGAGCTTTGAGCTGTCAGGGGAAGTACAAATAGGTGAGCAGCATCTGCCAGATTTTTGCGCTTTTCAGTTGAACTAAATAGTAGAGCTCTTCGGTTTTTGCTCTCATTTGGCAAAGTCCTGCGGAAATGGCAGAAGAGAAGCTCTGACGCCCTGGTCTCTGCCTCGTTGAGCGCATTTCCGTGTTGCATTAAAATCGTATTACTTTATATATAGATATGTATATGTATTTTTTTGCGGGCACAGGAAATTTGATGGCAATTGCTTTAAACTAGCCAAAGCACAGCAAGAGCTCATCAAATTGCTCTTATCTGTGTGATTTCCGTAGCCTAATTGCATTCCAAGTGAGACCTGTGGCTTGGCATGAAATGGAATGTGGAATGGTGTGGAGTGCAGTGGAATGGAATGGAAATGAAATCAACTCACCTTGTACTTGGGCATGTATTTGTGCTGCTCTGGGAATAATGCTGCAAAGAGAGAGTTGAGGAAAACTAGGTTAGCAGTGTTAATTGAATACATGAAAAGAAAGAGAGGGGAGAGAGAGAGAGAGAGCTGTCCCAGCTACGTTTAGTTTAAAGACAAATTGCATATGCAAACAGGATCTAGATCTATTTAGGTCTTTGGACTCAGGAAACAGCCATATCAAAAGGTTATCAGTTTTCTGTGTTTTTCTGTTCTGATTGGCGCGTCACTTATGCATGGCATAGCAGAGGTAACTAAACATATGTGGCTGCTTGTTGGCTGACTTACTTAGCAGCTACTTATGTACGTGGCGAGCTGCTGCTGCTGCTGCCTGTCAGCAAAGTTTTCAGCGCTGTCAGCCAAGGCAACAACTCAACTGGCTGAGTTGCATGTGCAACGTGCCACGTGCAACGCGATGGCTGATAAGCGACACACGCACACATGGGTGTCCATGAAGGGCTGCAACAACAACAGCAATAACGATAACTAACGGACATGCATCAATGAGAGTTGCTCAAGTAGTTGGAGCAAAGGTCGAAGCTGAACTGAGCTGAACTTTGTTAATAAAAATAAGAACTAGTGCAGTTGAACTAGTTCCGTAAGTGCAGCCCTCGCTGTGGCTTGCCATAAACTAAATCTGCAGTCCTTTCTTCAACCGTTTTTGTGTTTCACCTGTCAAACTTTGCCATAAGAACTAAATTTGCATTTTCAATGCACGCACACTCACGCACTAATCGGCGAATCAAATGCCAAGTGGCTGTCATTAGTTAGTTAGTTGGGCCAAGCAGAACTCCACATCTTCAGTTCAGTTCTGGGCCTTGACAGTTTTGGTTTCCGTTTTAATTTTCTTTGCGTGTGTGTCTCGAGGTCGAGCTACGCAATATAAATTACTCATACGCCATGTCGTCGCCACGATTCAAATCAGCCATGTGCAGCATTTAAGCCAACTGTATCAGCGAGCTGGCCACAAAATCACAGCTGAGCTCGAGAGCGGCCAATGTGGCGTATACTTGATCTTGTTACACACAGATAAATGTCAATTTATTTGCCACACTCCAAAACACTAAGCCGATGGATGGGTGGCCTTCAGCCAGCTAACTGTGTGGCTTCTCGTCTCTCACTCACTCACTCACTCTCTCTCTCTCTCTCTCTCTCTCTATCTATCTCTCTTTCTCTGTCTGTTTGTGTGGGCGAGCTGTAATCGATAAGCAGCGAGGCTTGACGCAGCTTGACTTGACTGAGGGACTTGCTGCCACTTGGAAATTCCATTTAAATACAGTGCTCGCCCTTCGCTCTCTCCCTCTCCCACTCCTCCTCCCTCTCTCTGTCTATATCAGCTATCAAATTATGTTGAAATTTATGCGCCACAGCAATATTTTTAATGAGCATTCCACTAATTAATAATTGCCGCTTATTACAGTTGCGCTGCTCAAATGGCAGCTGATTCCATTTAAATGTTGTTTATTAAAGACTTAATTTAGCAATTTCTAATGCTTAAAGATATTTTCCTTTTTTTTTTTGTGGAAAATCTCTGTCAATGGCACAAAAGACTCATTTGTTCTCGCTTTGCAGCTCTCTTTATCACTCTTTATTGCAATTGCTTAGCCCGCCGTCTCCTGCCAACTGGTCTGGCCATTGTCTGGCATTTCTAAAACGCAGCTCAGGTGCATTTTACACGCTTTTACGTATTTTATGTTTAAGCGGAAGCATAAAAGCCCCGCCAGAGCAAATCCAAATGCTACATCATTTTCAGCTGGCCGCAAATAAAAAGCAACGCAAAGGCCATGAAAATTGAAAATGAAAGTTAAATTGCAAACAAAAAAGGGAATATGAAAGGCAGAGAGAGAGAGAGAGAGAGAGGGACAGTGAGAGAGAGAAAGTATTACTTATTTTTATGCTGCCCTTTTATATTGGTCGGGTATGTCGCGTACCGCAGACGATTTCGTTTTGCTTTTCTGGTCACAGCTGGATGCTGGACCCTTCGCAGCCGCCCCGCCTCGCCGCCCTTCGCCCTTCGCCACACACTCAGTCAATAACATCAATAGACGGCAAATAAAAATCGCCCCTTTTCATGTGGGTGTGGACACTGGAGGTGCCCAAATTTTTCGATTTGCGCTTTGTTTGCTGGCTATATTGTTGCCATTTAAGCCAATGTCTGGGCTGGCCAAGAGGGGCCGTCGAAACCAAATAAAATGAAAGCCAAAACCAGCCACGCAGCAAAAATGCTGAACAGCAGCAGGAGCAGGAGCAGCGTCAGTTGCTGTTAACGGCTGATGGGCAAAGGCTAAAGGAGTAGTAGCAGCAGTCCATAGGTCCGCTGGGCCGTGGTCCAGCCAACTATTAATATTGAAACTGTGATTGCTGCTAAATCCTTTCACGCTTTTGTTTTTCTTTCAATTTCAATGCCAGTCACAGGTCTAGCGGAAACGGAAATCGCTGCCCTAACGAGCAGCTGCCGTCAAAGCCAAAGCCAAAGCCAGAGCCAGAGCCAAAGTCAAAGTCAGCAGACAGTTTTTGATTGTTTGACGTCTGGTCTGGGCTGCTGTGTTTCGGTTTCAGTCTCTGTTTGTTTTATTTCCATCTCTTCATTGTCTTTTCTACTTTTTTTTTGGTTAGATTGCGGCATAGCCAATTATTTTAGACAAGTAATTGCTAGAGAGCAGCGCCACGGCATTTGTAGAGCAGACAAATTGTTTGGGGAGCTGGTCCCTTAGCCAGTTAGAGCTGGCATAGCTTCAGTCGCGTCTCGGCTGCGTTTTCCCATCGGCCAAGCGCCATAACTCTGGCTACCAATAAATTATTGTTTTCTGGCCCGTGGGTAATATGAGCTCTGCTCTGCCCTGCCCCTGCTCTGCTCTCGATGGGCGCCAATGTATTTGCTTACCCGGGGCCAACAAGAGCTTGACATGCAGAAGCCGCTTAAGCGCACCCCGCAACGTATTGGATTACAGTCTTCACTCCTTCAGCGCGACACAGTCACAATTGCACTTCGGCCCGGATAGCGGCTTATAGCCGTCATGCGAGACACTTGAGAAAATCGTAATGCGGGGGCGAAACTTTAGAACTTTCGGTGGCAAATATATATACAATATGTGTATATGTACATATATGTCTATATGTATACATGTATAAATATTTTTTAGAAGACGCGGAAGTGGCAACACACTGAACTGCTTGAGCGGCTCATTTGCAGTGATTTACTTAAATGAAGCGAATGCTAAGAGGCTATCAAGTGGTCTCTATTAGCGTTGACAGCCTTAAGTATGAAGCGCTAATAACTTACAGTGCCTTGAAGCAGTTAGCTGACACACCAAAGGGATACTCTGGGGAGAGTAGCAATAGGGAGATGTGGTTGAAGTGTAAGTATATTATAAGTCACTTATGTTTAGCTATTACTATCTATGTATAATATAATATATTTATATTTTGAATTGCATATACTACTCCTATTTCAGATGATATTACAAAATAATAAAATAAATATTAAAATTTATTTAATATATATATATATATATATATATATATGTATATTTTAAATTAAATTTAATTTTAATATTGAATAAACTACTCACATTCCAGTTAATAATATAAAATAGTAAAATTAATATTAAAATTAATTTTAAAAATATATATTAAATTTAATATGTATTAAATACAGATAAAATGAAAAATATAATATATTATTATCATAAATAAAATATATATACAAAAATATGCATATTTATATTTATAATAATAAATATATAATATATATATATTAAATTAAATAAATAAAAAAAGGAAATAAATAAGTAAATAATATTTATATTTATTATTATTATTTTTTATTTATTTGTATTTATTTTTCTGCTATATATATGTCAATATTTTAATATATTTCATATATAAAAATCAATAAATATTTAATTTCGATTTTTGTTTTATATTTATATTTTATTTATTATATTATTGGATTTTTATAAAATTTTAATTAATTCTAATACTTTATTATAGGTGTAAATAAACTCAACGATAAATAAGTAAATATTTTTCTTGAGCATACAAATAGTTTTATAGATATATTCTATATAAATAATCTAAATTTGGTTTTACTTGAGCTGATAGTTTTCTCAAGAATTTCGAATATATATTTTTCAATTAAAACTTTTTCCTCTGATATTTATAATCAGTTCATCATCAAATCATTAAATGTAATACTATTTCTGAGTGGGAGAGATATATAATCTCTCTTCTGATTGCATCAGTATAAAAATCAATCGACTTTTACTACAACAACTAAATTAGTTACCTTTATTTTGTTTACAATATACAACTTATTTTATGCTCTATATTAACAGATGTTTAAATTGAGTTTATTATCGGTTTTCGGAACTGATCTACCTAATTTCCTAGCCGGGCACACTCAGCTCCAACTGAGCTCTGGCCAGCTGCAGTAATAAATGAGCGTTGTCTTGTTTCAAGACAGTTGACAACTTGTTTGTATAATTGGATTAAATGTTAAGTTTTAATTTTTTGAATTAAGAGCAACTGTCTTTTAATTAGCCAACGAAGCGAAACGAAACGAGCCAAAGAGAAACTCATTAGCAGCGACGTCAACAGTTCAGTTCGAAAAAAAAAATAAAATAAAATCAAGGTGCAATCAGCGGCCTACACACTCTCAGGCCCCATTTATTGGGCAATTGTAGTGCCACTAATGAAACTATTTATAGCCGTGACAAACGACAAAGTGCTAAAATTCAAGAAGAAGACAAAAACGAAAGCAACAAGATGTAAAACAAGTTAAGAGTTCAGGCCAGTTCAGGCCCGTTCCTCAGTTCGTGTAGCTGCTGCAGTTTTAATTTGAAGATGCGGCCAGCGTTGGACGTTGAGTTTTAACAGCTCATTAACATTCGCTACACGGCAGCCGACATGACAGGCAGCGTGTAGGGCGGGAGGGGGAGGCGGGGCGACGGCGGCTGGCCGACGACATTTTTGACGTTTGCCCGAGCGCAACGCATCATTCAGAAGCTGCTTAAGAGCCCACTCCAGCGCCAAATGCTGCCCAAATGTATATACGCTGACGGTGCTAAGAAGCGGCGCGCGCATTTAAAAGCCCAAAGTATCTGGCCTGTCAGGCTGTCAGGCTGACAGACAGCGCGGCACTCAGCAGCAGCGCTCAATCAGCAGCGTTGGCCACGTCAAGTCAAAATGTTGTGGCAAGCAACGAGTGGAGCAGGAGACGGAGAGGTGCTAGCCAGTGGAGAGCTCTTGTGGGCGAGTGGCTTATCACAAAACAGCAATCGACAGGGCAACAGCAGCAGCAGCAGGAGTAGGAGAAGCAGCAGCAGCAGCAGCAGCAGCAGCAGCAGGAGTTGCAGCGTCACAGAACCTAATGAAGTGTCTCAAAGTAGCTGTTAATAAATATTCTGAGAGTGGCAATACGAAAAGTCGCGCAAGGGGCAATTGATGTATATATATATTTTTTTTTTTTGCCAGCATCAAAGTTTTTATGCGTTTAAAGCAAAAAAAAAAAAAAAAAAAACAAAATAGCCATAGAGTTGGCAACAAAATGCCAAAAGCTTGTTAGCGGGAAAACGCTGCAGAAAAGCCATTTGCATTTCGGCTGCGACCTGAGCAGCGCACATCAATCAACCGCCACTCGGCAGCATTAAAATGGTAATTTAAAACCGCGAGAGAGCAAAGTACTCAAGCTCCGACTGCAGCTCCAACTCCAGCTTCAGTCAAACTGCAAGCTCGGACAGAAACTCATCATGTCGACGTTTTAATGATTGGCCGCCGGGCTTCAGCAGCGATGCAAATGGCAAAGCGCAGCTACCCGAGCGTTGCTCAGTCCATAATCTGGAGCCCTGGATTGCCGACGGCCAAGCTCAGGCAGGCCGGGCCGTAAATCAAGGTTGCAACACCTAGCCCAATGCTCAGATGTCTCCCTGTCTCTCTGTCTCTCTCTCACACACTCTCTGGGGGCCGGGGCGAGAACACGGTAAAGTGTTTTGAGAAATGTCACCCGTGGGGCGTTTTTGTCATTTCAAAAGTGTTCAATCAACTGTCAGCAGTGACGGCAGCAAACATCTGGCAAGAGCAGGGCCTGCTGCCTCGGCCAGCCCCCACCTGCCACAGATTGAATATCTATCGACATCAGCTCAAAGGCTAAAAAGTAACCCGAGACAAGAGGCGATAACTCAACTGGAAATTACGGTTATTTATTAAACAATCGAAATGCAGTTAGCTCGACTAGACAGGCATAAAATGTAGCATAATCTAGCATGTGGCTGCATGTATTTCATTCGCACACTTTTACTTTCAGCAGGAATCTGTCTCACAGTCCCCGAGCGACAGCAGACCGTATGCATTTCCTGTGTGCTTTACACTTCGACTTCCGTTTCTATTTTATGTCTTCGTAGGTGTGAAGTGAATGCTGTGTAGGCGCCTGGCAGCAGCCGTCTCCTGCTCGCTTGCTCGCCCGCCTGCCCTTTGGCCTTTCTCTGACGCCTCTGCATATATGCAGCTTGCACCCTTGCCACTTGCCACTTGCCACTTGACTTGCGGCGTCTGGCTGACAGGCAACAACTACAACAACAACGACTATGGCAGCAACAACATCATCTCTTCATATTTTTCTTTTGGGCGTTGACATGATTGCTTATAAATGCAATTTTGTATATCATATCAGCAGCAGCAGCAACAACAGCAACAACATCTGGGCGGAGTATCTGTCTCTTGCTTTTAGCATTATGTATTTTTTATTGCTTTTGATTATTATTATTATTACAAACAGATTTGAATGCACTTCAGAATGTCAAGCCACGCCCAGGCTGAGTTTTGGCCATGGCAAAATTGGGAATAAATAAAAAAAAGTTATCATAGATTTATGTTTCATTTTACTGCTTTACTTTAAGCTACAGCTTAAATTTCGCTTTGAGGCAGCAGCAGGGTGTATATATATATATATACAGTATAGTATATATGTATGTATATATATTTGTGTTATGCGCTCACGGCACACGCTGAAAATGCTAATGACCCACATAGTCATTAACTTGGCTGCGATAAGCGATGCTAAATACACGCGCAGAAAATACCAAAAAAAAGTATATACATGTATATATATAAATTTGTATGAAAAAATTAAGAAATTTTCCGTATAGGCGAGAGGGAGAGAGAGAGGTAGAGAGAGAGGTTGGTATAGAGTGTCAGAGCACTGGGAAATGAACAGAAACATCATAACTTTGACGGCACGCAGCGGGCACAGGGCGTGCCAGTGGCTCCAGTGGCTCCAGTCGCTGGCCCTCGACGGACAACTGACAGCGGCTCATCAAATTGCGAACAGGCGTTGCAGGAAATTAAATAATTTTGTGTAATGTAAAAAAAAAGCAGGAAAAACGAAAAACAACAAGTAAGAAAGCTCTAGTCGAGACTGCTCGACTACGAGATCCCCTGAACCCTACAAGCAACTGATATTTCAAAAATAATTAGCAAACACACACGCACACACACACACACACGCATACATACAAATACACGCACACACACACGCATACAAACAAACACACGCACACACACACTCACATATACAGGCGATTGCGCTTGGGTTGCGCTGCAGTGTTGGCAATATAATGAAAACTTATTTGTTGAATAATTTAATTTCTAGACGTACGATCGTAATGAAACTTTCAGAACGTAATCATAATGTTAAAATGTATGTGTATACCGAAGCTCAAGTCTCTAGTATTTGATATACGACTTTTACAAAGATGAGGGTGAGGGGGTGGATTTAGGTGTGGGGGGTAAATTTTAACAAAAACCGAAATTGTATAAAATTCATCTTAATATACATTTTAAATTTGGAGACTCTAGCTTGAAAGATGTAGGAGATATAATTATTTAAGTGATCTTCGATAAGGTTTTTTATCGATAAAAAAATATCGGAATGAGTTATCGTTTTTTAGTGATAAACTTGATCTGCGCGTGATATTTACAGACATTTTAAAAAAAAGTTGAAGTCTCTAGCTCTTATATCTTCTGAAATCGACGCGTTCATACATACGGACGGACGGACGGACGGACGGACGGACGGACGGACGGACGGACAGACAGACGGACAGGGCTAAATCGACTCAGCTTGTCGTCCTGATCAAGAATATATATACTTTGTGGGGTCTGCCACGCCTCCTTCTGCCTGTTACATACTTTTAACAAAACCATTATACCCTGATTTCCCATTTTCAATGGGTTCAGGGTATAAAAAGGAAAACGAAAAAGGAAAAAAAGCAGCGAAAGTTTGTTGTATTTAGGAATGAGCTGCGTTAATGTTAATGCATTTGCAGACACTGCGTGGCAGTAGCAAAAGGCAGCTGAAATAAATGAGTGGCAAGGAAAAGCACAGACATGCACACACGCTTACACGCACACACACACACACGCACATAAAATGGGTGCGTTGAAAATGAGGCAAACACTCAAAATGATTGTTATCATCCACAAACAAAATGGATGTGCGTGAGTGTGAGTGAGTGTGTGTGTGTGTGTGTTAGTGTGTGTGTGTGTATGTGTGCGCGCTTTAATATTTTTTCGCTCTGTTTTGGTTTGCCAATTTCTTTGCCACGCCCCAGAAAGCACATAAAACAAGAAAATTATAGCAAATAAATTGAAGCGAGTGTTTTTATATATATAAATATATGTAGAAAAATGCAAAAAAAATTTATATATATATATATATATACATACATATATATATAAATATTTTTTTATTTTTATTTATGTTTCCTTATTTTGCTCAGTGCAAATGTGCGCACATTTCAATTGAAATGGCAAACACGAATGCGACTCGCAGCTTTCATTGTTGTTGTTGTCGTTGTTGTTGCTGTTGTTGCCACTGCAGAGTCACCTGTGTTGGTGTGGCATGTAGGTGAACTGCTGCGTCTGCCGCATATTTGATTTATATTGCCATTTACACTTGCTCGCTATTGTTATTGTCAGCAAAAGGAGAAAAGGAAAAAATATATATAAATAAAAAAATAAAGAGGAAACACAAATATTCGAGTTTATTTAGCGCTACAAATGGCTAACAGTCTTTAAGCCAAAACTGCGTATAGCTCTGCATTTATAGAGCGGTGTGAAGAGCAACGTGAAATAAGCATGAATTCACAGGCAAACAAATTTAGAAAGTAAACTGCATTAAACAAATATATATATATATATATATTATAAAATAAAATTACAAATATGTTAATTTATAATACCTGAATTACTGAATTTTGTATATTTATTAGTTTACTCTTTAAATAGTTTATTATTCAATTATAATTTAATCTTTAATATGAATCAGCTCAATGCAGAACAATTTTGTAATAAATAATTACTTATAATTTATTATTAATAATTCGACAGTTGAATTCATACAAATTGAATCATTAATTATAATTTATAGTTTTTTTAAAATATTTTTAAAAATTCTTTAATATATATAATTAATTCATATATAATTATTCATTGATTTATTTATTATAGATTAAAGATTAATTCAGATATTTTTAAAATACTTTATTATTTTTAATTTGTTTTTTATTATGCACCTTTATTTATTTATATATATATATATATATATATATATATATATATATATATATATATATATATATATATATCTATATATATATATATATATATATATATATATATATATATATATATATACATATTCTAAATATATATTTATATCTTCATATTATTATTTATAGTTAATACGCCCAGCTGACATGCAATGATTGTTTTAATTAAATTTAACTAAATTTATTATAAATTTAAGGCAACCAAAAAATTTTAATTTCAAGACAAAATTGTGAAAATAATTTAAATTTAATTGATGGCAGACTGCAATTATGAGCCAGCAGTTAATTGTACTCATAGAGAGATGTGTGACCACTGGGAGCTGCCACCCGGACAGGTGAGCGAGCGAGAGCAGCCAACGGAAAGGTGACCCGGTGAAGGAGGGGCTTGGCACGCAGTGGCCCCAAATGATTTGAAAATAACAGTCGTAATTTGTTTGCCAACAGAACACAACACAACGCAAAGCCCGACGTGCGAGAGGAGCGTGAATCCGGCTGAAGTTGTCAAGGAGCATGGGTAGATGGGAATGAAGTCACATCTGGCAGGTCAGGGCTGGCAAATGATGGGGCTGACGGGGCTGATGCGAACGACAGGGCCCACTCCAGCGGGTAACGGGGCAGAGCTAAAAAGGCGCAACATATGCGCACATTTTACATGCCAACCATGCCGCAGCGACTTTGGGGAACCCATTTGGAATTGGAAGCTGCATTATGACGGCCCCGTGGAAGCCGGCGACAATTAGACAAAAGCCCGACGATGCGACGAATGGACGAGGGTTGAAGGGCTTCAATTGCATGTCATTGTCAGAGCGTCAGGGCAGCTTTGGGGCCTGGGCTGTTGCTTTGTCGGGTTTTATTATTTTCAAATTAAAATGCTTGTCCCCCAATGCCACCGACTGCTCCTCGCTGTTTATGAGCTTTGTGTGTGCAGTTTGGTCTGTGATGGTTACGGCCGTTGGCTTGGGGCATGCCTCTCTTTGGGGGCGTGCCACGCATTCGTGTGTTGTTTGCATTCGGCCACCGCCTGGCAACAAATGTGCACGTACACATTTTTAATTGATTAAATATGAGGCAGGAGCAGCACAGCACACAGAACGGAATGAGAATGAAATAATTTCAAGGATATGTGCAGACAGGGCGACTGCACCGCAGATGACAGCCCAACCGGTCTCATGAATAACAAAGTTCGTCTAGGGCATGGGGGGTTAATGGAAGTGAAAATATGTCAGCTGGCACGAAAGCAAAAGGCGTTTGGTCAAAGCGAATCAGCGGCTGAAGAGCTATAAATGGCAGAAGGAGTTGAAGCTGGGATAGGCTTAATTTTAGTTTTAGATTTTAAAGTAAAGTGAAAGTAAAGCCGTGGATCATTGCTTAAATTCTAAAATTTAATTTAAAACATTTAGCCTCGACAATTTGCATTACTTATTTATATATTATATATTATATTTTTATAAATCAGTTTTGGAATTAATTCTTATGTTATTTCAAACTTTTAAAAATTGTAAATTTATTTATAATTATTTATTATTATTTTTTTAAATATATAATATTTTCTTTAAATTATTATAACAAAATATTACACATTTAAATTTATATAAAATTATTTTTTTAATAAACCATATTTTTTAATTATGAAAATGTATTATAAAATTTAAATAATAATAATTAAACTATAATTTATTCTTAAATAAAATTGATGAACATTTTTTTTTTTTTTTTTTAATTTTAATGTATTTAATTTTGTATTTCAGTTACTAATATATTAAATATATTTTTTCCTAAAATGAATTTTTTAAAAGACTCTCTCTCTAGGTTTATCCATAAATTAATATGGATTTTGCTAAAAATTAATAATACCCATATCGGTTTCATCTACCCAGCTCAAATTTTAGTGACATCAACCAAATTAATTACAAATTATTAGTTTAAAGTTATATTTTGCATATCGATTGTTAAAATTCCATCAAAAATGATAGTAAATTTCAGCTAATATAATACAGCATAAAATTCGAACAAAGAATAGTTATGCATATTTATAATAAATTTAATATCCAAACTATCGTGCACAAAGCATTTTTTCTGAACATTTACAAAGCAATATTTTTCTGAATATTTTACCATAAAATTCGAATGATTTTAGCCTTAACAAAAATATTTGTATTGCTTTGATTCGATTCAGTTTATATAGAGTGCAAATTTACAAGTTTTTTTTGCAATTCATAAAAATTGATTTATCAAATTAAATAAGAGAAACAAAATTTGACTCATGCAATAAACCATTCGCACTCGCATACATCACAATTTGATAGCTATGCGTGCATACAATTTATTTTCGGTTCAGTTGACCCCATTTCAAAGCCAAATCTCGCCTCCCTCATCAGCTGCAACAGCTCTAAAATGTTGCCATTGCCATTGCCTGGGCAACAAATGCGCCACATCAAATGTCAATTTCAAGCAAAACGCAATTTGACAAATTTCCTAAAGCCAAAAGCAAACAAGTCCAAAATACATGCATGTAAATCCAGCCAAAGTTTGGCTCACATCAATATACGACTATTGCAACAGAGTCTATATTTAAGAGCCAACGGAATATTTACGAAATATCGCCTAATGGACAATTTTTGGCCAACAAATTTATTGTCAATGGTATAGCAATGCGAAATATTGTAATAAGAGCTGCAGGCTCAATAAACTTAAATAAAAAAAAAATGACACTTCAAGCTTAAATAAAAACGTAAATTAATAAAAATAATGAAAATTGATGCTAAATTGCTTATGATTGATCTATATTTTTAATGATCTATAACATTTATAATAAAGAAAAGATTTATAGATACTGTCGATGATTTATTATATTTATAATAGGCATTAAAAAATGGCTATAAAACCGAAGTTTTTCCCTGTTTTTTCTCATTTCTGATTTGATTTTTAAGAGCTGACAGAGAAAAAACATAAGAAATATATAAATACATTAAAAAAAAATATTTTTAAAACAATATTAAGATTCACATCGAAACAAATGTTTCTTGAGTTCCAAAATATAAAAATATAAAAATTTATAAAAACTAGTTGGTATTAAAAAATATTTTTGGGCAGTAGAAAAATATTAGTAAGAACAACTTGATCTACCCAATGACTTATAAGACTTATATACATCTTATTAAACGTTACTTAGCTAAACCTAATACATTTTGCTATTATTTATAGAGTATATACAAATACTCACACACAATATTATTTTCCTTCAACCAACTTTGACTTCCAGCTATTTTTTTTATTTTCTTAAATTTTTATTCTGTCTCTCGTGCTGTGACAAATTTTTGCACTTAGTCGTCGCACTTGTTGAGAATCGTGAGCTGCATTTAGCCGGTATTGAATTTCAATGGCTAAGAATACCAAATTTATGGCCAGCCATAAATTTCGTATGCATTCGGTAACATTATTTATATACCTTAAATGCTTCTTTTCCCTTTCTTTCTTGCTTTTTTCTTTTTTGCAGCTAGATTTATTTTTTAGCAACTCTGTCACAAGGTAAAGTAAAAGTTCCTTGCGTTTCGCTAGCTTACACGAAAATGAATCGCATTAGTTCTGGCTGAGTGATTCGACAAGCAAAGGTTCGAGTGTTTGAGTGTTTGAGGCTGCTCTTAGCCGACGGCTGCTATCTAAAGTGTCTAAAGTGTCGCTAATTTCTGTGCAAATTACACCTGAGCGTGCGTGGGCCCGCTGAGTGCGAGGGCGTCGGCTCTGCAGTCTGCGGCCTAAACTCTGGTGTGCGCGCTTTGATTGAACCTAATTAAGTTGCGAGTCGAGCTCCGCAGCGAGTCAAACAAGGTAAATTAATGAGATTACAGCAGTTATGATTGATAGACAGCTGGCATTACAAGCCAGGCTTAGAAGTCAGTTATAGAATACTTTATTACGAGCTTTAATATTTGATAATATATAAATATTTAATTTTATAATTTTTGGCCAACTGTTAAGTATTTAAACTCATTATCTTAGTGGGCAAATTTGTCCGAAATTTTGGTAAATTCAATTTCAATTACCAGTAAAATATTTGTGAAAGCATTTAAGTGAGCAAACCGCAAAAACCTCGAAAAACTTGTTTGCCTTCTAAACAAATTTAAAACCATTAACTAACCAACTTTATGCAAAATTTATGAGCAGCATTGATGTGTGCATAACTATGTGCCTGTGTGCGTGTGTGTGTGTATGTGGGTGTCTGTGTGTCCTTCATTGTTGTCATTGGGTCTGGCTCGTGCAATGCGGAAAGTATTGAGGCATTTTAAGGATTTAACGGTCGACCGCAGACCGGCCAAAACTTTCGGCATGTCTGAATAAACAAAACAAAGGACAGAGAAAACAGACCAACAAGGCAGATAGACTGAGAAAGAGAGTGGGGAAATGGGATGTCCTGGAAATAGTTAATAGAATAGGCGCAGAATGTTGCCTACAATCGATGCTCAACATAAACACTTGCCGCATGCCCCACAACTGTGCAGATAGGCTGACATTTTTGGGGCTAGCCGGCTGACCCATTGCTGCCTGTGGGTCACAACAATAAACTTGTTAATTTACACATGCACAGCTCGCATAGTTTGCTCAGGTTCTGGCTTTAGACTGCGGACAGCAGTCGAATGCCTTAAATATTTAATGATGTGAACTATAGCAGCAGACCCTGGCCACCGGCCATTCCACTTCGATTGTACAATTTCCAATAAAACCCAAAGACAGCCGCAACTCAACGAGCCCCAGTCAACTCGAGCAAACGGCCCTCGCCTGGATTGGCCCACTAAAATGAAGCCATTGTTGAGCAGCCAACAATTTGGCTATTTCGACATCGAATTATGTACATTTTAGAACGGAAACTTTTCGCTGTTTGACAACTTGTCAATTGGACTTTGGAGGCAGCTTTGGAGCGGTTGAAAATGTCACAGCAATTCACCAAAAGTATAGGCCATGAATATTACAGCTGTTGAGCCCTAGACGTTGGCCTAACCAGATTTATTGACATCATCAACAATTAAAGCACGTAAAAGGTTCTTGATTTTGTCTATAAGACACTGGCTAACTGGGCTTAGTAAATACAAAGCAGACTGTTGTTGAATAGCTATAGGAGAGCTCTATTTGATTCTCATGATAATTGAATGCCTAGGCAAATCTTTTGGTAGTAATAAAATATTTATTTAACATCTAAAAGAAATATTTAATAATTTATTTAATTATTTTAGGATACTACTAGAGTAAAAATTTATTAAAAATATTTTAATAAGATCTGAAACGTAATTTGAAAAATATTAATGCTAATTTGAATTTATTTCTTAAATATTTTTATATATATTTTAAAAATTAAAAAAAAAAAAAACATCTTAAGTATTTTTTAAATAAAATTTTAAATTTAAAAAAATCCTAAGCTCAAAAGAATAGCTTGCATTAAGTTGGTATTATCTTAATATAATCTTTTTATATATTTAAAAAAAAAAATCAATAAAAAAATCATTTATATACCAGAATATAATATTTAATTATTTACTTTGAGTTAAAAGGTTTCTGAAAATCTCAACGTATAATTTAACTTAAAATATATCGTGTCGAATATAATATATATACCATATTAGTATCAAATTTAAATAGATAGATAATTTATCAAAATTTTAATTGCAGCTTTTTCCCAAAATCCTTTCAGAATTCAATGACATATTTCAATTTCTCATCAAGATATCTTCAGTTGACTCTACTAAGCAGTCGCTCTCTCCTCTTTACTTTAATGCTGTCTCTTTCCCCGACTCCATTGGTTTATTCTGTTCTGTACTTTCCCTCCAACGTCAGATCAACTCACTTCTATTTCGATGGCTCACCAAATTAGCAGCTAAATGATAACCAGAATTTAGCATGCGGAATGCCAACCAATCAAAAGTAAATCAATAAAACTCGAAATGCCGATACAGCTCGCATGCAGAGCGAAGAATGCAATGGGAAATGGGAAACGATTTGAATAAATGCGGCCACAAATAAATCGAACGCAGGTAAACCGAATGGGTTTGCCCATAGTTCAAAACATTTTGTGGTAAATGCAAATTTATTGCAACAAAAATTTGCGTAGCAATCGAACTGCGAATCGAATGGTGGACTCGTTGCCATTTGCCATTGCTGTAGCAGTTGTTGTTGCAGTTGCAGTTGCAGTTGAAGCCGCAGCCACAATTCGCATGCATGTAAAATATGCTAAAAGTAAATCCAACTTGAATTAATGGACAGCAATCTTTGGCCAAATCTTATGCATTTTCAAATGTGCACACACACACACGTACTCCATACACTCGTGGCGGGGGCAATAAAAAGAAAAAGAGGGACAAAAAAAAATACTGAATCCATTTGCATAGCAAGCGCAGCCAGCAAGGGTAGACCACAACAGTGAACCCAACCAAAACCAGACCGAAACAGCAACTGGAGCTGCAGACGAAGCTGAAGCCGAAGCTGAAGCTGAAGCTGATCCTTAGCACAATTTATGCAAATTCAATCGCAAAGTTTAGCCGCACTTTTGGTTGCGTTTTATGATGGCTTACAGCAGATGCAAGTGTTGGCCCTGGCCATGGGAATAACTGATTGGGGGTAGCACTGGGCCACTGGATGGGATGGCAGCACGTAATGGCCATGGAATCGCTGTCAAAATTATGTTGGCCCCCAGAGGCAGCGCGTGTGTGTGTGTGTGAGCGTCAGCGCCACTATTGTCACTGATATCAAACTTTTGGCGAGCAGTGTAAGCTATACCAATTGATTGATCAGCTGCTGAAAATTGCACAAATTTATTATTTATAGTAATTATAGTATTTTTTAGTAGTTTAGTATTTTTATATATTGTTACTGATTTTATAGTTATTTCTCTTTATAAATTTGCTTTAATAATGTATATATACATATATAGTTTTTATTGCTTAATATATTGTTTTATTTATTATTTTTATATCAATAAATACATAAACTCGTCGTATTTGACTTTGACATTTCCAAGAACGTATAATTTTTAGTGTTTTTAGAATTTTTTAGGTATTTTTGTAGTGTTTTTTGCGCTACTATTTAATTTATTCTTATATATTTATAAAAAAAAATATTGTATTATTATTATTTTTTTTTTTTTTTATTTTTATAAAATTTAATAAATATTAACCGAATATTATATTTTATATAATAAATATTTTACAATTTTGTATGATTGTAAAAATATTACCCATTGTTTAGATATAGGATTATTTTATTAATTTATTTTATTTCAATTATCATAAATATTGTTCAAACCAAAAATTTGCATGACAGTGTGAACAAAATCAATTGCTCGATTTGTTCATCAGTTTTTGCCATACATATTTTATGAAACTCATTTGGCTTACACTGATTACACTTGAATGCCGCACGAATTTAATCCAATTTCAGTTGCCGCCTGGCTTAAAGTTCTACTTATGACACATGCTTGGGACTAAGTGCTGCATGCGAGGCGTATGTATGCTCTATGCCTTATGCCTTAAGGGCAACAACTCGCCAGACCGCAAAAAACTCATTCATATGTTACTTAACATTCAATTGCCTTCAATTCAGAAAGCGTTCGCAGACGCAGACAGCGACAACAACAACAACAACAACAACAACAACAACAGCTCCACAAATCAACACCCACACACACGATTCACATCACACAAGCTGAATCACTGCCATACATATATATATATAGATACATATGTATATAGAAGAGATTTGTATGTCGGGTAGCATGTGGCTGGACTTGGATGAAGTCGCTGGGTGATAATCACAACTAATGCGACCGCTTTTCCGACTGCCTTAGTTACTTTGCTTCGTGTCTGTGTGTGTGTGTTTGTGTGTGCGGCGGCAGCTTTTCACGTATTTGACTTGGGCTCAGGCACAGATTTGGCTCAAGAGGCGCTGTCGGAGAGCAACTGAATGAGACTTTGCTGTCAGCCAGAACTAAGCAATCCCAATTGAAAAGAAAGTCAAGCCGAGCACACACAAGCAATAAAATTAGAAAGCAAAAGCATTGTTTCGCAAGCTGAAGTTAGCATTAGAAACGCACGAAGAACATTAAAAGAACCAAATTTGAATCAAATTTGTAAAATTATGAAAATATTTTAAAGAAATCGACTTTTATTTCATGTAAATTATTAAGTTACTTGAGAGCTTAAAAAAGTTATTTATTCTTTTGAAACGAACTCATTCAACAGTTGAACTACATAAATTAAAAGCTTTAAAAATTGTAAACGACTTTAGAAAAATTTGTTAAAGATCTCTTTGCTTTTCGTTTAGCTCGTAAAATATATGAAAACTTCAATAGTTTCTTAAATAGTTGAAGTTTGCCATTTTTATTTGACAGCTGCTCTGTTAACAGTTACCAAGAGAACTCTTTCGGTCTCTCGACAGGCGAAGCGATGTGCAAGCTTTCAGTTTGCAATGCTAACTGTAACTGTTATGTGCCTTCTCTATTTGCGTCCCTGTCTCTCTCACTCTTTTATGCACACGCTCATACAGATGTACATTTGGTTCTTCTACCTCCTCTTCTTTTTCGTCGTCGTCGCGTCTTCGTGCGCCTTCCAATGCCACTTTCGCTGACACTGACATTTAAAAGCATTGACTGCCGCAGCAGCAGCAGCAGCAGCAGAAGCTAACGACTGTCAATAACTGCTTTGCCAACCTTTTGTAAGTGCTGAAGGAACAGCCGTAAAATAGTTGGCAACGCGACAACAAGAGCAGCAATCTTACACATGATTGGCTGACGTTAGCTGAGCAGACCAAATGCATAAGGAAGAGAGAGGGAGAGGGAGAGCTTGCTGTTAAGCGCTAACAGCAAATGTACAACTGTAGACAGTGTGCGAGTGGGAGAGGGAGAGATAGAGCAGCAGCAGCCGCAACAGGCAAATAGTTCTTTAAACTTAAACAATTTGAATGGGCCCTCAAGATTTGAGTTTGGTTTGTTATTCTCTCGCTCGCCCTGTGTGTGGCCTCTTAAAGGCTTTCCAGTGTTTGAGATCTTGCAATCGACGGCTACTGTTGCGCCTTATCGCGCTGGGCAGACACATTTAATTTCGGAAACATCATAAATCGATTAACATTTCGAAATTCCAGACGCCGCAGCATCATTAACAGCCGCAAACTTTCCGACAGCCATTAGACCCTTTTCAAAGACTAGCTCAACGTGGCCCAAGGCGCTAATTTGACTTTTTGTAACTGTGTGGCAGCAGCAGCCGGAGCAGCCTCAACTGCTTCAACTGCTTCTCATCTGACAGTTGGCTTAGCCGCACGGCCTGCATCCGACAGCTACTTTTAACGGCACCCCAACGAAAAAAAGCAACGCTCGAGCCAGATACCATTTCAATGTCTGCCTGTCATATCTGACATTTTGCGCTAATGCATTTGAATAGGCGTTCGTAACTGGGCTAACGTTTCTGGCCAAGGCACCAAGCAGCAGTGGGCAGACAGGCAAATCAGACAGCCAACAGTCAGTCAAATAGTCACGCAGCGCATCAGTGTAACAGTTTAACAGTTGCTCATTTTGTCAATCTTTCAGCGCCGCAAGTGATTTGCCTTAGTAATAAATAATTAAAGTTTCTTGACTTTGTGTCTGCGGTTGATTTCCATGCCTTGGCGAACAAGCCACAAACAGCTAGTAACGGTGTCTGTATTGTTGCAATAGTTAAGGAGTCTGTCTTCCGCACCCCCACTCCCCCTCTCTCTATCACTCTCTCACTTATTTTATGGCAAAACAGCAAAGTTGCCTCAAGCTGTTGTGGCAACATGAATCCGTGCATCACTACGCGTCTCGGATTGTCTGGGGCTGGAAGTTGGGAAATTCGAGCAGTTTACTGTTATAGATATAGATGGATATTTTCTGCCTTTGCTAAAAACTCATATAAATATTTGGAAAACACTTAATCGACTCTGGCTGGCCCCACCTTTTTGTCAGCCAATTTATGGTTTGACTGCTCACATCACAACATGTCACACACCTGGCCTGGCCCGGCCTGGCCGACGCCCACAAGTCGATTAGATAGATACGCAGCCGTAGCAAATTTATGTTGATTTTATTTCCAAATGCAATCATAATTTATGCAAATCACTTGAAAACTATTCAAACTCACTTTTCCATATCGCTGGAGCAAATCGTGCGATTTATGCGACACCTGCAGCGAGCCAAACATACCTGCAAAGAGATATCAAGAGATCCAATTAAATAATTTACAATTTATAATGCAAGTCCATATATATATATATATGCATATGCGTGTGTGTGTGTGGCAATTAATTTTTATGGTTCCGCCATGTGAGGCAAAGCTAATTTTCATAATTTTAATACATAGGTTTATGGCTTTAATGAGCAGGCCTCTAAAGACTGAGCGAATGGCGGCGCCCACCCGGCGTATGAGCGATGTTTGGTTGCATTTTCGTAAATGCGTCGCCGCGTGAACCACACCGAGAGCGGTGTGAGCGAGTGACAGAGTGTGAGGACCACCAACTGCGCAACAAGCTGGCTGCATGCGGCACATAAATTTTGCCGGCCCATGCTCAACTCATTTGCATGACAAAGTTGGCCAAAAAAAAAACAAACAAAGAGAGGGTGAGTGAGAGAGAGGGAGGGGGGGAGGGTAAAGGCAACTCCACGCTTCAGCTGTCCAACAGACAAGCCGAGCCGTGCCCCAGCGCACATTGTGGGCGTGTTAATTATCCACTAATGTTGCCTGTTTAAAGCACAGCATTGGGCCTGAACTTTGACACATGTACGCGACGCTGTGCCCCGTGTACAGTTATAGTACATGTGTCTCTAATGCGCTGCACTCGCACACACACACACACACACGGTGACGCGCCCACTTGGCCTCCATTTGCGGCTTTCAGCGAGCGTCACTGATTCCCGTAGCTCTGCTCTGGCCCTTTTATTAATGATCTGGGTGCAGCTTAAGGCCAGACATGAGACCCAGACAGAGAGACAGAGCGAGAGAGAGAGAGTGAGACACAACATGTCTCTCTTGCACGATCTGTGGCTAATTGATTTTCTGTCCGTCGAGTGCCAAAAAAAAAAAAAAAAACAGTTGCGGGAGGTCGCCGGATAATGAGACGAAATACATTTGAAAGTTGCACAATATAAATTGACGAACTCTGCTGTCATTAGCGCCAACATTTGTTATTGGGGCACGTTTTCTAATTACGCATGTAATACATCGCATAATTACGAGCAGTCAAAGCGCTCGTCAGTCAGTCCGTAAGTCACTCCCCGAAGCGAAAGTGAATTGCGAGCAGCTGACAGCCTCAGCTCAGAGTCGTGGGCGTGGCGAATCTGCCAAAAGATGCTGGAGCAGGGCTTTTGAGAAACTACGGGTTGACTGATAATTAAAACAGTTATATTAGCTACTTATGTGCTTGACGGGGTTTGGCATATGCTTTATACTTTCATCTACATATTGTCAAGGGCAGGCGCTTCTCTTGCAGAGGAAGTTGGTGAAATTACCATCTCAGTTGGTTTTTGTTGAAATAGTTGTTGTAATATGATTTTATAATATTGTTTTTATTAATTTAATTGATTAGCTTTCAGCCTGAAGAACGCTGAAGTGGGATTTGTTATTCCCTGATTTTATTATATTATTTTTATAATTTATTTAGATTTATATTAGTATATTATTTTTATAATTTATTTATATTTATATTTATAAGAGCTGCAGCCATCACTTAAAGTGATTTGTTCTTACATTGAACTATATTTTATATATTAGTTATCAATATTTTATTATATGTATTATATGATAAATATATCGGGAAATTCAAAGTGCAGTTAGTTAAATTATAGCTGCCCATATTGATACTTAAGAGGAGGGTATAGAATTTATTTAGATTTATCGCGATTTTCGATTTTTTCGGGCTACAAATTATCGTGAGTCAACAGTAATATAATAAAATATCAACAAATAATATATTAAATATCAGCCAATAGTCAATAACTTATACAAGAACTAATCATTTAAACCGATTCCAGCATCTGAACTTCTAACTGCCCTTGCACTCCCCACATGCCTGAGCACTTCTAAACCGTCTCCAATTAAAAGGCGAAACATCTTAGCTTCGGTCAGGCAATCCACTTAGAGTTCCACAAGGAGCCAGAGTCAAACTCATAATACTTTAATTACAATCTAATTATGTTTATTGCAGTTTTCAAAACCAATTTGTAATTTAGCACAAAGGAGAGGGCGCCAAGAAGAGCTTTAGGCCACCTCAAGCCATGTGGTTATGTGGCCCAGCGTTATTTGAGTAAACCATAAAAGAATCAGCCAGTTCCAGGTCCAGCTGCAAGTTACCAAACTAGCAAACACTGGAAATGGCTTCATTGATGCTGTGGCTAAGACGCATTCAAGTTTATCCAGGCCAAGTTTATGGCATGCTTTTAAGTTTTACAGCTCAAATGGACATTTGGCCAGAGCCGGCGGCTGCCCGTGCTGCTAGGACTCTGCTTTAGTTCTGCTCCGGCTCTGCTTTAGCTCTGCTGTTGGCTCTGCTGTGGTGCTGGCTCTGCTCTGGCTCTACTGCTGACTCTACCCAAGCTCTGCCCTAGCTCTGCCCTGGCTCTGCTTCAGCTCTGCTGCTGACTCTGCTCTAGCTCTGCTCTGGCTCTGCTTCAGCTCTGCCTTACCTCTGATATAGCTCTGCTGCTGGCTCTGCTGCTCTAACTCTGCTCTGCCTCTGCTTCAGCTCTGCTGCTCTGGCTCTGACCAGCATATGGCAGTTGTTGCTGATAATGTCGCATGGATAATAATGAGAAGGGCGACATTTCTCTGATAATCATAAGTATTCAGCTCGTTGAGCTTTTCTCATTACACGCTGATAGCTGCTCTCTCCCTCTCTCGCCCTCTTGCTATCTCGCTCCTAGCATCATTTACACTTTTATTCATTGTCCCTCGCACATTTCCGTTGACTTTACGCTGTGCATGATGACTTTCTGCTGCTTCTTCTTTTTCATTTAGAGTATGCTCTCTCTCTCTCCCACTCTCACTCTCTCCCACCCTCTCTCACCGTCCTTTTTATCCGTGAGAATTTCAGCACGCATTTACTTTATATTTGCGCTAATCTTCATCAGGTGCTTTTACCTTTTTCGTGTTGCCTCCAGCTTCTAGTTAAACTATCTTTATATGCTACTTGATTTTCTTTTTAATGCACTTTTCTTCTTCTTCTTCTTCTTCATTTTTTTTTTAGCAATTTTCCAGATGATTAACTTTAGTTTTCCATACATTTTAGATATGCTTCTGCAAGAGTTTATGAGGCACTGTAACGCACAGGCATTGAAAACTTGGCAATTCCCTAATAAAATGCACATTGCAGTGGCATTTATTGAGCCCCATTGGCCCATTCCAAATGTGGCACTTCATGTGGCAAGAGAGGCAGCAACAATTGCATTGCAACGGCCAAAAAGGTTCAACGCACAGCTGCGGCCAGCTAAACAAAGAAAATACATTAGACGAGCAGCAGCAGTAGACCAGGCTCTGGCTCTGGCTCTGGCCAGTTACAGAAGCCGTACAGGCCATACTGTTGGCCGCCGCTGCTGTTGGCCGTCAGCGGGTTCATGGCCAAGTTGAAGAAAACAATTTTGTGCGCGGCTGCAGACGAAAATTGCAGCCACGCAGGAAACCAACTCGAAAAATCTATTATTGAAATCTATAAAAGAGCTGAGGCGAACATTGGCCAAGCAACTTGCCCTTGCTCTCCCCGCCCCTCCCCTCCTCACCTCTCCGCTCCTCTCTGTGTTTTTTTGGACAGGTTCGCTTAAGAGCTTTATATACATTTTTAATATGGTAACAGGGGAGGGCAATGGCAACTGCAATTGGCTAACTAACTGGTCTAAAGGGTCGAGTCGGGTCGGGGCAGATGCTACGATAACAGCTACAACAACAACAACAACAATTGGCAACTATTAAAGTAGCAAATGATGTTTTTTTTTTTTTTGTTTCTGCTTTCGATATGTCTGGGAATGGGAGTTGCAACTGCTGTCCAACAAGAGGAAGCACGCGCATAGAAAATAGATTAAAATGGGAGTTTGGCGATGTTGTGGGATTGGCATAACGAAACGTAGTCGAGTCGAGCAAATCTATCAGCTTGAAAATAGCTTCAAATCTGATAAGGCGGCAAAATGCATTGAAGCAGCAACAGAAACAGAGAGAGAGAGGGAGAGAGAGAGAGAGAGAGAGAGAGATAGAAACACAGCAACAGACAGACAGCAAAGCTTCAATTGCAACTCCAGCTCCAACTTCAACTTGAGGTCCAAGTCCAAGTCCAAGGCGGACTACAGCAGCAGCAGCAGCAGCAGCTGGTTTTTCGTTTTTGTCCAACAGAGGGCGCTGTGCGCTAATGCAGTCGTCGCAAAGGAAATTGATGATGTGGATGAATGAACATTGAGCAAAGTGATTAAGATTACGTTAGAATGATAACGGGACAACCAGAGTACACAATAAATCGAAGCAAGCGAATTGCAATGAAATTGCATTCACAAAAAAAAAAAAATAAAATAAAAATAAAAGAGAAAATAAATTCGAGGACGCCTGGACTCGCAGCATTAAGCAAATGCCTCTGCCTTTCCTTTATATATATATACATCTTTTATTTTGAAGACAATTTCAATAAGGTTCAAGTGCTTTGCATTTAATCTGAGAACTTTGAGCATAGATTAAATTATGTAAAGCATAAAAATAAATGGAAATCTTATAAGGTAAAATATTTCGACTGCACATAATTCTTACATAATACATCAAAAACTGCTATATTAAGAGATTTATAGACGAAAAAGAAAACCTTGAATTGATTATTGTTGCATTATAAATCATTTCTATCATCATCTGCATATGAAAGGTAGCTCCAATGAGATATATTCAGTGACTTAATCTTTATGCGGGCATTAGCCATAGATACATTGAATGTTTCGTAACCCATCGAGTCAGATCAGTTTACATGGCCCACACAATGTGGGGGCTTTATAAAGCCTCAAACAATACAACCCGCACAACAACAACAACAACAAAGACAACAATAGAAAGAAGTTAAAGCTATATCGCAGCATCTTTTCTTCTTTTAGCTTAAGCGATTTCCCATGAAAAATCATTTGGCGCATAAATGCATACGAAAAAGAACGCTGAAAGGAAAGGCGTCTAAATCAGCACTACAAATGCGACTCATCCCTGAGACACACACACACACACACACACACACACACACACACACACACACACACACACACACACACACACACACACACACACACACACACACACACACACACACACACACACACACACACACACACACACACACACACACACACACACACACACACACACACACACACACACACACACACACACACACACACACACATACACACACGCACATTAAATTTCCAACACTTGAAGTGTGGATTTCAAGAAAGCCAATCAAAGAGTCAGCAGCAGCAGCAGGAGTAGCAGGAGTAGCGGCAGCAGCACCGTCTCCTCTCGCTCCATTACATATGCATACGCTGAACAAAAGATAAACCAAGAGCCTCTGAGACGCTGAAGACTTGGCGAGGCTTGTAGACTTCAAATGCAGCCCACATCAATACATTCGCTATCCTCACTTAAAGTCCAGCCGCATGAGTGAGAGAGTGAGTGAGTGAGTGAGTGAGTGAATGACTGACTGACTGACAGGCAGGACTTTGAGCTGTGCTGAACCGAGCTCAGCTGAGGTTTTATGCACTTTTAGTTAACGTAAATTCAGCGCATCTACATGCGCGCCTCTCTCTCTCTCACTCCCTCTCTCTATATATGTATTGTGGGTACATATATTTAACACTTGACTGCATCGCTTGACACCTAACAAGATGTGGCCGCTGCAGCTGCTCCACCTCCTGCTGCTGCTGTTGCTGCTGCCCAGAAGCCATTGTATTGGCCAGCCAAACAACTGACAGGCAATCAACACAAATCGATCAAATCGAACGGCACCATTGACGTCTGCCAAGGGTTTGCTTTGCTTTGCTTTGTTTCGAGTTGCTGTTTTTTATTATTCTTTGACTGCCCCTGGCCAATTTAGTAACCGGGTCGCCGCCCGTAGCTACGAGCGAATGACAAACATGCCGCGCTGCCACTGCCACAGCCATTGCACATTGGACATTGCAACATGCTGCATTCAGCTTGCAAATCAAATAAATCAGCGTAAATTGCATGTGAAATTAATGCAAAGCACACGAGATGCGCTCGCAAGATGCCAACGATCTCACATATTTGAACGCATCTTAATGAACTGCAACTGAGTTGGGCAAGTGTTCTTCCTGTCCCTCTTTCTCTCTCTCTCCCTCTCTTTCTTTCTTGTTTTTAATTAATCAGTTTTGCGTTGTTTGACGGACAATGTTATATACTGAATATGTAGTAGTACGACTAAAAATTGGACAAAAACAATTTGGCATGAATATTAAAATAAATTATAATTTTATTTGTATATTTGAAAAAATTATATTTCTTTAAAATATGTTTATATATATTTTAAAATTGATTATATGTATTTATTTTATTCAATTATTTGTATTTAATTTATTTTTCTTTTTAAATTATTTGATATATATATATATGTATATTTTTTTTTTTTTATATTTTATTTTATATGTTTTATATTTTATTTTTAAGGTTTTATATTTTATATTTATTATTTTATATTTTATATTTTATATTTCATATTTTATATATTTTTTATTTTATATTTTAAATTTTATATTTATATATATATATTCTATTTTATATTTTATATTTTACATTTAAATTTTTTTTATATTTTATACTTTGTATTATATATTTTATATTTTATATTCTATATCTTTATTATTTATATTTTATATTTCTGGCTGTTCACAAAAAAAGCTATCAAAAATCAATTTAACTTTTTATTTCGGTAATTTAAAAAATCATATTAAACCGTAAAAGAAGTATTAATTTTACATTTATTTACTTACAAGAATTACATTATACGAAAAGAGAGCGTATTTCAGATTCAACATTAACTAAGAGCTCACTTTTCACTTCCCTCCCAACTCTTTATCAATTATTTTTTGCTTAATTATTTTCAGTGCAGCCAAAAAGGAATATTTAATGCATGCTGAATTTTTCATTTTTCGGGCTGATTGCTGCGTGCAACAACATGTTGCAAGTTGTCTGCCGTTTAATTTATTGTTGCTCTGGCAAAAATGCTAATAAACATGTTTATTATGCGGCCGTCGACTAACAACAAGTGGAAAATGAAAACTGCGCATCGAACAAAATTCCCTTTTGCAAAAAAATACAAAAAATTCCATAATTTAATATGAACTTTGTCGTTGTTGTTGCTGTTGTTGTTGTTTGCCTTTTGTGTCCTTTGAAAGCAAGAGAAACAGAAAATAAAAAAGAGTATGTGCATTGTCGTATTTAAACGGTCTGCGTATATTTCATTGGAATTTTGATGAAATTTATATGCGTACGTGCTCAAAATTATCCAGTCAGATCAATCCTTTACTACTCGATACTCTGCCCCTGCTTCTCCTGGTGCTGCTGCTGCTGCGGCTGCTCCTTACGTGCGTTACAAATGCGCTGCTTAAATTAGACTTTAAATTGGCTAAAAATGCGGCGTAGCGAAAATGCCGCGACGTGAACCGAGAGAGACGTTGTTGCCCATCTTTGGGATAGCATCTCGGCATCTACCAGCCAAAAGTTAAGTCCATTGCCCATTGGCCACCGGCCGGCCACTGGCCATTGGCTAACAGCCGCCTTTGCGGATCGATCGTTAAATGCCTCATTGACTTTTGGTATGCGCCAAGTTTTTCTTCTGCCTTATTTTTATTGTTTTCTTCTTCTTCTGTTTTTCTCGTTTTGCTCACGTAGCTAGTTTGCCGACTGCCTTGTATATTTCAGACTGTCCACGGCATTTAGCGTAGAGCCCTGGCTAGAAACTGATTTATGTGGTTAGACAATTGTGTGGCGAGTCATAAAAGAAAAGGGTAACTGCTGACGACGATGATGATCATGTTGATAATGATGATGATGATGATGATGATGCGCCTGATGCAGCGCGACAGCCGTAAAATTTGTAAATACTTTTGGCCATTCCCCGATTGACTGTAGATAATGAATGAGCATTGCGCAAAGGAACTGAATTCACATTTGCAAATTGAACAAAGGGAAGGGGAGGGGATATAAAAATCAATTTTATTTTAGTTAGTTTGATTGAACGGCGAGTAGTATATAATGGAAATAGGCTAAGTAATAGAGCAAGGCAAGTAAAATAGTTGCTTTATAAAGATTTGCAGGAGAGTTTTCTTTAAATATTTTAAATAATTTTTTTTAGCTTTTTATTTTTAATGCTTTCTTATAATATTTACAAGATTGCATTTTATTTATTTATTTATTTTTCTTTATTTATATTATTTTTATTTATTTTTTTTTTATTTTATTTTTTTTTTATTTATTTATTTTTTTTTTATTTATTTATTTATTTATTTATTTTTTTTTTTTTTATTTATTTTTTTTATCAGAACTATTCCTTTTTGATGGCTTTCTTTTTTTAGTCAAGCCTTATATTAATAATGTGAGTTGTAAATTTGTTGTCTATGAATTACTTTAATTCTATAATTATTTTCATTTATTATTTAATATTCAATTTATTATTTTAATTTATTTTAGACTTGAAAAATTAAGTACCTTTTTTTTAAATTAATAATAACATTGAAAATAATATTTTAAAAATTATTTTCAACATTTAACTTACATTTCTATATTTATGCTAGTTGGCATATTTTCTATAAAAATAACTTTAAATATAATTTAAATAAATTATTATACTATACATATACTTATATTGCAAAAAAAAAAAAAAAAAAAATATATATATATATATATATATATATATATATTTTTTTTTTTTTTATTTATATATATATATATATATATATATATATATATATATATCTCTTGGCATATTTTCTATGCAACAGCTTTATATATATTATATAAAATATTCTACCAATTATTATTATTTCAATGCAAATCTAGCCTTATCTCAGCATAATTTCTATCCAATAACTTTATATGCTGCTTGTCTTATTATATGCCTATACTCATACTTTAATAAATATTCACCCTTAGCTCAGCTTTAAGCACAAATACTTCAAATTCTTAAAGCACAACAGTTAACAGCTTTAAATATACAATTTTCCTCAGCAACTGCCAAAAAGAAAAGAGAGCAGAAATATGGAAATTTTTTGCCGGAAAAGTTAAATAATTTCGCACATTTTAGTTCTGCGTCTGCTGCCAAGCAAATAATGTTCGCCATTTTCTCTCGACTCTGCCGCCACCTACCGCTCTTCCTCTTTCTCTTGCACCACCGCCGCCCTCTCGCAAATCTGTCTGTCAGCCACACGCTGTAGTTGGCGGCGCCCCCTTTTGTTGCGTTGCGTTGCGTTGCGTTTGCTTTATGTGTCTCACATATTTTAATTTATGACTAGAAATTTATTTAAATTAGGAACTCATTAGTTGGCAACGCCGCCGTCTGCACAGCTTCAGCTGGCTCCTGCAGCCACCTACGTCTGTGTTGGGCCCCTCCCTCGCTGGCTGCTCGGTTGGCGTCTACCTTTGTCACTGCCAACGTGTTGCCGGCTGCCGGCTGGCTGCTGGCTTGGCCCGGCTTCTCTCCATTTGCCGCCAGTTTATTACATTGTAAAGTAGCCCAAATGGGGTAAGTGGCTGCAATTGAGTCATGTGGCAGCATAAATAAAACTAAAGCCGCCACTAAGCGGCATGCAGCAATACAATTTGTTTGGCGTTTCGCTCTCGGCACACGTGCAGCGACTATTTGTATTTGTTGTAGCTAGCTCGTACTCCCAGGGCAATCCTCAAGGAATCCAATCAAACATGTCATAAATAAAATTACGGCAGCTCAATTCAAGAGCTCGAACCGTAGCCTAAATAAACACTTGAGCGAAAGCCAACAAGGAAGCAGGAAAAGTCCTCCCTCAAAAAAAAAGGAAAAGTTGCATGATAAATTAGCAGACGGCCGATGGTAAAGTGCCCAAATACTAATTTTCAATTCAAATGCAAACAAAATAATGGAAAACAAGTGAGGCCACGCATAGGCTCGACCAGAAACAAGAGGCCTCAGCAAACAAAACAAGTTGAAAAACCCAAAAAAAAAATCGAAAGAAAAACGAATAAAAACGGGAAACACAACACGCAGCCGAGGAAAAGTTTTACAAACCACAAAATTGTTGCGGTTTGAAGGAAATTTGAGCATAACACCCACACAAAAACAAAACCCAAACATTTGGGGCCGCCTCTCCTTGGCCTGTCAAGGATACTTGCGTCCTGTTTGCCTGTTTGACTTGAGTGTTTGCGATGCCCATAAAAAATTAAGCGCCATTTCAATTGTCGTCCAACTTCTCTCTCTCTCTCTCTCTCTCACACACCCTCCTTCCCCCCACTCAGCTTCTGTTGTTGTTCAACATGAATACCAGAATTTGTTGGGTTTAGTTCTTGATGTTGCGGCCATTTGCTTGGGCTGCAGCCACTTGAACAAATGAAGCAATTTGTAGGCCAGTTGAGTTAAGGCCAGCGCTCCTGATGAGCTATTGCTGCTGTGCGGCGAGCCATATTAAAGAAAAGGGCTAAATTGCTCGACTGCAATCGATTGATCAACAATTAGATTGCTTTTTTTAACTGAACGTAACTTGGCCTAAATTTGTTTGAATTTGTGTAACTCTATCGATACTATTTCTTGTGTAGCTCTCAGATATCATTTACTCTCTCTTTCTCCCTCTCTCTGTACCTCTTTTTGTATTTATTTTATTCTTATGCGTGTCTCTTTCACTTTATCTTATATCTGTTATGTTTATATAGATAAATATCGCTTTCTCTCTGTCTCTTTCTCTGTCTGCTGATCTCACTATCTCTCTCTCTCGCTTCCTCACCCTCTATTTTTCTGTTTCTGCATTCTACCTTTTGTCCTCCCATACCTTTTCGGCAGTACATGATGTTCTCTGTTGCTTTTTTCACCATTTATCAATTTACTATCCTCTTTATCTATCTCTTTCTCTCTCTGGCTCTGACTCGGTCTATCTTATTCGATCAGGTTTACTTTTCATTTCGGCTCATAAACGATCCATTTTATTCATATATCAGTCATTCGATTCTGTACTCGCTTTTTCCCCCTCTCTCTCTCTCTCTCTCTTTCTCTCTCTTTGAAAACTGGCAAAGCCAACTTCAAGTCATTTCCCTTCATTCTCCATATTTCGTATAGTTCGACTACTTACATAAATTCCATTTTCATATGCTTCCTTTAACTACTTTCAGTTAATATTATTCCACTCCTGACTCCTCTTTCTCCCTCTCTCTATCTCTCCCTCTCTCTCTCTCTCTCGCTCTCTTTATCTCTCCTTCTATCACCCATTTCCACTTCAGTTTATATTCAAACTACGTCTCAAATCTAACATATTTTCTTCAGTACCCTCCATTGATTTCACCTCAATTCGTTTCCTCATATTGCAAGCATATTGTCATTGGGAGGGGGCGTGTCTGCTGGTTGTGAGCCGCCCCCTTTTCTGCATTTAAAATGCGCCGCCGCCGTCGACAATTTAAATTTGCGCGACATCTTCTCGAATTGTTTAGCTATTTTTGGCGAGACTCGGGCGACATTCGTGCGGCTTTTCTCGCCATACTCGACGACATTTTCTCCGGTCACGTGCCACACGCAATTTGCGGCAACGGCGACGTCGACTGCGACGGCGACAGCGTCTCGTGTCTCCTTGGAGAATGTTGGATGTTGTGTGTTGTTTCATCTGCTGCTTCTTCTTCTTCTTCTTCTTCATTTTTCTTTGCTCTGCCGGTGGCAACGAGTGAAAGTATTGTGAGGCAGAAATCTTGTGGCATACTTATTAAGCCTCATTTATTGTAATATATGGTAATAATAATTTTATTAGATAAATTACCTGCAGGCTGTCGCGGTGGCTGTTGCCAAAATGTTCGCGTTGTTGTTGTTGTTGTTGTGGCAGCAGCTGCGGTCGTGTAAGAGTGTGAGTGTGTGTGTGTGTGTGCGGTTAGGTGTGAGTGTGGTACAAATTGTATATAGCAAAAGATCTTAGAATTTGAGTATTTTACTCTTGAAGACAATTAAGGTAACCTTGGGGAGAGGGGAAGTTGAAGAGGATATGTTTTACTAACTGACTGAGTGATAAGACTGAGAAGAGAGGAAATGGAGCTTCAGAGAAGCTGTTAATAATGCCAAAGATTTAATTCCATTCATAAGGAACTGCCTAAGGTTGGTCTACTCCAAATGTTGAGAATACTAATCGATAGAGCTTAAACTTATTTTTATTGCTATAAGAATCCGCAGACAAATTGTAAACTAATATAATAATAATAATAATAACAAACAAAATAATAATAATAATAATATTTTTATAATATATGCAAATAAAATATATATATAATAATAATAATAATATAAATATTGTATTAATATTGCTTTTAATACTAGTAATAATAATATTGTGTAATAATTAGTTATTTCAAAATAATAATAATTATTTCATCAATAATAATTAATAATTTCAAAAGAAAACCTTTCAAATAATAAATTGTTGCTTAAAACAACTCTAAGAAGTTAACGACGTAGATTTCTGTTTATTCTAAGTTTCTTTCATCCCATTTATTTTTACAGAGTTTTAATTTCTTTGATAGAGCATAAAAAGTTAAGAAAACGTATTTAAAAAAGCTGACAAAAAAAAAAAAACTAATATTCATACATTCAAGTCATTATTATTACTTTAATATATATACTTTTATATTTTTATTTTCATTTTATTTTATTTTATTTTTTTAATTCACCCATTCTTCCAAAATATTGTGCAACTTTAATAAGCTTAAGCTTAATTTGTGGCAAAATATTTGCAGCCTGCATACATATTAGCAGGAATTTAATCAAATATGTTGGCCATATGAATCAATATGAGCATATGCATAAAATAACTTGGATAATAATAAAACAACTACAGTTCGCATTCCATGTATTACATATGTAAGCTCTTTACTGGAATTTCTCTCTGTTTCACTCTCTCGCTCCACTCCTCTCCCTCTTGAACTCTTTTGTAGCTCACTTTTGGCTAATCTCTTGCCAAGTTTAACAGACTTCACATGCCAAATTCACATTCAGTGGATGCTGCGGCTGCTGATGCCTCTGCTAAGTCGTTTGCCCTCTGGGCCTTACCTATTTTGGGCAAATGGATTACAAAAATTAATAAGAAAATGCATTCGGTTGGCGCTTTGGCAGGCAGCATGCCAAAGTCGATGGCTTAAGCAGCAGAAAATTAGGTAGACAATGGGGCCATGAGCTAGCAGGAGCTAAGCGGACTACCAGCTGGCTGAACAGCAAAATGAAGTCAAAGTGGAGCGCTCCAAGCCAAAATGGGCAAACAGACCCAACAAGCCAACAGCCAACAGCCAACAACCGACAACCGACAGCCGACAACGGACAAGAGACAGCCGACAGCTGCGACAGAGTCAGAAAGGAGCCAAAGTTAAATGCTAAAACACAATTATATGTTAACGATTCGAACGTGTAACAGGAGTGAAGCAGGAAGCTATGGATGTCTATATATACATACAATATATACCACTGTATGTGTGTGTATGTGTAATTTTTCTAGCACAACATACGATTAACTTCAAAGGATGCCTTTGACGGCAGAAATGCGCTCAGGCAAGAAACTAAGCCAAACAGGGCAAACGAGGGCCCAAAGTCGAGTGAGAGAAACAATTCAGAATGAAATAAATAGTTGAGCCTGAGCGACAAAGCGATGCTCTACACATATACAGAGCTGCTGAGCATAATTCAAGTTGGCTAGAAAATAGCTATTATTTATTAATATAGTAAATATTCCCGGAACTCGAGCTGACTCGAGAGCAGCGTTGCGAATTGAGGCAGCCAAGCAGAAGCTAAATATATTTCGTATAATGAGAGCAGGCCCAATCGTCTCTTTGCCTGTCCCTCTCACTCTCTCTCTCTCTCTCTCTCTGTCTCTCTTCATGTCAATAGGTGGCAAAGTCGAACCACAAAAGGTTGCCTCGGCCATAGGCCACGAGCATGAGCAGCACGAGTCTCGAGTCTTGGAGACTAAACAATAGTTTGTTAAGCATGCTCAACTGCTGCCACTCCCACTCCCACGCCCTCTGTCTCCGTTCTGCCTGTGACTTGGACTTTCTCGCTTGCGCCCATAGACCCAAGACGCAGATCTAGTTCCTTTTGCCGGCTTTCGCTTGGGCTGCCTTGCGATAATGCCGTGTAGATTAGTTGGGTCAATAGCGACTTTAAAGGGAAATCAATAAATTATTATGGTTTATTAATAGATAGCCTGACTGGGCACGCTGACTTGACTCCCAAGATATGCCAACTCGTAAATTGAAAACGAGGCGTTACACAGAGAGAAAGATGTGGAATTAAAGACATAAATACGTATTTATATAGCTAAAGGCGTGCATAATTTAGAGTGAGAATTTTGAGAAATGAAAAGTTTAGAAATTTATAATTAGGGTGCTGTATGTATAAAATATATATATTATAAATTCATAATAAGCATGCTAATAATAAATAATTATAACAGAGAAATTATTATTATTAAAATAATAATAATATGACAAAAATTAAAAATAAATAATAAAACAAATAAAAATTCTTCTAACATTAGAAGAATTCTAAATAAAACAACATAAAAAATATAAGCATAAAATATAAATAAATAAAATTACATAACCTTTTTTTTCTGAACTAAAAAAAAATGTAATAATAATAACTAAATAAATGTCAATATTTACAAAAAATAAAAAACAGCAATATAATTATCAAAAATAAATTAAAGTAAAATAAAACAAATTTAAATAATTAAGTTAAATTATTAAATTTGGTTTATCTTATTTTATTTTATATTTGATATTTATTTATATATTATTATTTAAGTTTGTTTAGTTTGGAAAAAAAATATAATTTTATTTATTAATATTTTATTCTTATATTTTTCGTTCGTTCAGCATAAATTTATAATATACATTTCCAAAAAGCCTTGGTTATTAGCATAATTCCTAGCAGTGTATAACATTGCAAGCCCCTCCATAAACGCTTCACACAGCGCGATATCCAACAACAACAATAACAACAACTAGTTGAAGCTTCAACGGTTGCAAATAAAACAAACAACAAAACGCACAACGGAAACCGAGCACGAGTCAGCTAAGGGGCGTAGCCGCAGGGGGCGTTGGTCGCTTATAACAGCCAGGGACTGCGATGGGCCGGAAAGTCGCTCACACACCCACACACAAACACACAGACACACACACAGTGAGAGTCGTTGATTTGCCGGCGCTGATTAGAGGATTTGTTAATGCGCTTTTAATGCACACAAACTCAGAGCTACAGTGGCTACCATAATTTGCCTCGCCTACTGTCGCCATATCTGCTGCACTGCATCATCATCATCATCATCATGATCGGCATCATAATGAGCCCAACGACAATACAATTAATTATAAAAATTCGCAACAATTTATTTGCGTTGCTTTATTTATGTATATGAATGCTGCATGCCGCCTCCAGTTGCACGCTCAGCTCGTTGCACCCCTCTCTCCCTCTCTCCATCTCTCCTACTCCCTCACTCTGTTTTTTACCGCCAGCACTTAAGCCTAATTATGTTCGATTGTTGCCATTGTTCACGCACCTTCCTCGCCTGGCCGGGCCGCATGCGCGCGCTCTGATCGAAATCAGCAGCCAAAAGATCCAAAGGCGGCTGCGTTGGAGTTGCAGCTGTGTGAGAGAGCGAGGGGGGAAGAGTGAGTTAGGTATACCCAGAGACCGTGCCTAAAGATGCTCTGAAAACCCATTTCGAATTTGGCATTGTTTGTCGTGCTCTTGTTGTCGTTGTTGTCTGTCTTTTGGGTGTGTTGTTTTTCGGTTGCCTTTACCTTTAACGTTGCCGTTGCCGTTGTCATTGTTGTTGTTGTTGTTATTGTTGTCGGTGTGTGCTTAAATTATATGCTTTTAAAAAACGTTTAAGGATTAATTGGATTATATCGTTTTTATACCCTGAACCCATTGAAAATGGGAAATCAGGGTATAATGTTTTTGTGTAAAAGTATGTAACAGGCAGAAGGAATCATCGCAGACCCCATAAAGTATATATATTCTTGATCAGCACGACGAGCTGAGTCGATATAGCCCTGTCCGTCTGTCCGTCCGTCCGTCCGTCCGTCCGTCCGTCCGTCCGTCCGTCCGTCCGTCCGTCCGTCCGTCCGTATGAACGCCGAGATCTCAGAAGATATAAGAGCTAGAGAGCTGAAATTTTTTGTGCATACTCGTGTATACCATACGCAGTACGAGTTTGCTTTATTTTTTCGATAACTCATCCGATAACTTTTTTATCGAGAATAATCGAAAAATTGATTTTGTTTTTTGAGCCTCATCGGAGTACTAATAAACATAGAGACTTCAGATTTACTGTGTATATATATATGATAAATACAAACATTTTGTAATCAACAGATTTTGGATACCACGCCCCCTTCGCCCCCAATTCGTAAAAAACGTATTTCAAGTACTAGAGACTTGTGCTTTAGAATGTACACACATTTTGACCATATGATTACGCTCTGAAAATTTCATTAAGATTGCATGTCTACAAAAAAAGTTATTCATCAAATAAATTCTCATACTATTGCCCACACTGCAGCGCAGCCCAAGCGCAGTCGCTGCTTACTGCGCAGTTAGCAGAGCACAGGCACGTGAGGGTGGATGCATGTGTATGTATGTGTGCGTGCATAAAAGAAGTGCAGAATGATAAGAATATCAGCTTGGAGGGTTCAGGGTATCTCCTAGTCGAGCAGTCTCGACTAGAGTCTTCTTACTTGTTTTAGTTTGCTTTTTTTTATTATTTATCCGCCATTGAATTCTTAATGAGCTTTATTTAAATGAAACTGAGACAAGCTCTACACATAAATAAACTTCTATAACTGATGACAACTCCTTGTGGTTCGCTCATATAGTTCACTTATCTAAAAATCTTATTTATGTCTGCAGTTAACCAAACTAACAACTCGAACTGTAAAAATCAATTACAATCTCTAAGAGAAGACAGAGAGAGAGAGAGAGAGAGAGAGAGAGAGAGAAAGAGAGAAGGTTAGACGCAGACACTTGCCATAAATAATAAAGGCCAAAACCGGGGCAACCGAGAGTGTAAAAGGCCGCCGATAGAAATCTCTACGAGTCCCAAAAACTATTGTGACCAAACAGACATCAAACAAAGCCTGAGACCGAATACGAATACAAATCCGAGTTGGAGTTGGAGTTGGAGCCCGCACAATTTTGATTGCATTTTGATCGACAGGCCACGTTAACGATGCCCGGCCGTTGCTTTTTCTTATATACTGGACTGGGGCCGAGGCTGCTTATAAAATCATAAAGAAACACTAACAAACTCGAAAAAGCCCAGGCAAAGCCCCAAAAGCATAGCCAAAGCCATAAGCTGAAGCCGCTTAAGATGGAGCCGCAACGCAGCCGGGCAGGAGGCGGCGGCAGGGGCAAGACAATGTCGGCCAAGTGGCGGGCGGCATAATCAGATGTATTTGATGCGGCAGCCACAGTGAAGACCAGCCAGAAAGACTGAAACTGAATTGCTAGGCGAGCTCAGTGGGCTTTGAGATTTAGAGGAAATCTTTATAGCTAAGTAATAAAAAAAGAGGCTAGTTTGTTTTATTTATTTTTATTTATTTTTTTATTATTTTATTATTATTTTTTTATTATTTTTATTATTTTATAATATTGATTTTTAAATTTTTTATTTAGGGTTTCTTTCAATTTATTCTATATTTTATTTTAATTTTTAATCTAATTTTTTGTATTATTATTTTTTTTATATTAATTTTTTTTATTTTTATTTTTTTTATTGTATTTTATATTGTTAATTTAGCATTTCTTTCAATTTATTCTATATTTTATTTTATATTTTTGTAATCAAATTTTTTGTATAATTTTTATTTTATATTAATTTTTTTATATTTTTTATATTGTATTTTATTTACATTGTTTTAAAGTACATATTTTTTTTTATTATTTTCTGAATTTTCTTGTATAGTTTATTATATTTTATCGTGTGCCATTTTTTGTTATATTTATTTATTTTTTTTTAACTTTAATTTTGTTTTATATATTTTTATTAACAAATATTAAATTTTCACTCTCTCACTCTTCTTTCATCTTGAAAATATTTCAGTTCTTCTATTGGCAGACATTACTGTACCCACTTATATTGAACGCACAGCATAGCTCTTGCTTTTAAGCCAATTTTACCTGCTGGCCAAACAAAATCCAAACTAAAAGAAAAAAAAAAGAAACTATCTTAAAATCATGAATGATGCACTCAGAGCTCCCATCGAACCACTGGGAAAGGCAAAGCAAATGATTTGTGTGCATATTTTCTTAGTTTCTTTTCAAACTTTATTTATTTGGATGGAAAGGAGAGGCTGGCGATTCGTTTCATTTCATTTTGAATTTGGTACGCATCGATTTCGAGATTTTCCGATTTGAATTTGCATTTATATTAAGTTTAGTGTTTCGGGCTACAAAGGCGTCACGGACTGTAATTGCCTTGATTGATATGCATTTTGTTTCGATTTTGTCTTCTTCAAACTCTTCAGCTAGTTGCGCTCACACATGACAGGTGAAAGGCTTTCACCTGTTGTTCAGCTAGCCCAGTCCGCCTTTAGCCTTTATATATTTAAGGGAGTGTGTGAAGCCAATGCGGCATATGAATATATACTATTTATCAGTTTGAGGAAATCTCAGTCCAGAGTACGTGCTGGTAATTTTTTATGATCCTCATCAGCGTCAGACGGCTTGAAATTGGCATTGTAATCGACATCATCTTTGAGCTGCATAGCCATAACGAAATCTGAGCTAAGCAGAAAGTGAGACGCCCTCACCTCAGATCCCACCTTCTCTTCTCTCTCCTTATACTCTTCCTCGTTTCGAACCAAAACTTCTCATGCTCATCTTCTGGCACGGCCCACGGCTCGCTGCTCTTCCGTCTTATCGAACTTTAATAATCTGACAGTTTGAGTTTAAATGAGTCGTCGTCGTCGTCGTCTCTGGTTCGCTGACTAACTGCTCGCTCTCGGCTGCTGCTGCTCAATGGGTTTGCATTTAATATGACGCTTAATGCTGTTGATCCGACTTCAGTTTGACACTTTTGTGGGCAGCCCGAGTCTGACAGACAGATCGGATTGCTCCTCTGCCAGCCCAGCCAGGCTGATTGTGGCACAAGTGTCAATCAATGCCCACTAAATGTCGTCCATTGAGGAAATGGGTTTCATCCGCATCAGCCGAGGGCGTTCTATAAAGTCAATTATGGGTCATATGCGCGGCTAATGCACTTAATGCTAGCGAGATTAAGTCGTTGACTGACAATTAAAATGGCAATCGACTGCGAGATGGAAAGTATTTATCACAATGACAATCGGGAACAGAGCTAAATGTGATTTAAACAACATGAAATCGAGAATATTTCTGTATGTAATTTCTTGGGAATATCTTTGGGTGTTAGGTGATCAAGTATTTCTTTTCTTTTAATTTCAGCTAAAAGAGATCAAGGATAAGATGGAATGACAATCAGAGCTGCCAATAGGCAGATAGTTTAAGTGAGTACATAAGCTGTGAGAGTTGATTGCAGCATCAGTTTGAGCAATGCTGAGATCGTTGGATGAGATAGCAAAGAAAGGTGAGGCTGCAGGAAAATTTGAAATGGGAATTGAAAATTCCGCACAGCTACATGAAGCTCATGAGCTGCTTCATTGATCTATGCAATAATGAATCTTCATTATCTCATTGCTTCATTGTTTCATTGCTTCATTGCTTCAATCCTTTGCTGTTTCATTGCTTCATTGTTTCATTGAGGCATTCTTTCATTGTCTCATAGAACTCACTGCTGAACTGCTTTGCTGGTTCATCCATTCATTGATTCTTTGCTGCAATAATAAAACAATTCTTATCTCTTTCCTGTTTTCAAGTTTCCTAGATACCCTGCTTGATTGCTTCATTGTTTCATTAATTCATTGCTTCGTTGTTTCATAGCTTCACCGATTCATTGCTTTTCCCTTTACTGTTTCATTGCCCTATTATTTCATTGTTTCATTAATTCATTGCCGCGTTGTTTCTTAGATTCACTGGTTCATTGCTTTTCTCCTTTACTGTTTCATTATTCTATTATTTCATTGTTTCATTGTGTCTCTAATTCATTGCTTCGTCTTTTCCAAGCTTTATTGCTGCATTGCTTTTTTCCTTTTCTCCTTCATTGCCCTTCTCTTTCATTGCTTCATTGTTTCATTGTTTCATCACTTCATTGCTGCACTGCTTTACTAATTCATCGCTTCATAGACTCATTCCTTAATGCATTGTTTAATCTTTTCCTATTACCCTGCTTTCTTAATGCATTGTTTGATTGCTTCATAGTTTCACTGCTTCCTTGTTTCATTGCTTCATTTCCTATTTTCTTCGATACTTCATTGGTTCATTATTTCATTGTTCCATAGTTTCAATGCTTCATCGCTTCATTCTTTTATTGCTTCATTTTTTTATAGATTCTACGTAGATTTAGATAAGTCGCTTTAAAGCCTGTTAGAGCACACGTAAATATATTTGAATATAAACCTTTACAGCCTACGCCTTTACTCCCTCTAAGCCTACGCAAGCTCCATATATCCTCTACCTACCTCTACATACCAATCCCTATACATCCTTAAGCCCACAATAAACTGCATCAAATTGAGTTTCATATATTCGCTTACCTCAAAATATGCCCACAAATGTAATGAAATGTGAACACCCCCCGAAATGTAAGTCAGTTCACAACTTTCGCCCCACACGGAAAAAACAATAAAACTCCGAAAGTCATCAGAAAGTTGTTTGTGGAAAGTGAGCATATCAGGCCGCAAGCTAAATGCCATTTAATGAAATATGCAAATGAATTTGTATTATTATGCACCAGGGTCTGCCTACCCAGCAATCTACCTATGGATGTCTCATCAGCATAGGGCGAGCGAGCGAGCGTCTGCTATAATCAAAACAAACCTATAATTTGTTTTAACAAGTGAAACGCCCCAAGTTTCATAATTTATCCCTCACATATTGAGAGGGAGAGCGAGCAAGACTCGGCGCCAGCGTAAGAAAACTGCCAAGCAGCCGTGCTGAGGAAGCTCATGAGCTGGGCTCCCCTTCTTGAAAATGAAGTCGCAGAATTGGTGCAGACAATTTGCATTCAGTACTTTTCCCCCTAACTTCAAGGGCTTCGCGGAATTTCAGCAGGGAAAGCGAACGCTGAAGGATGCCAGACATTCTATTAGTTCATTAACTCGGTGCCACAGCGTTGCCACCTTGCTGACGGACAGACAGAGCCAACAGTCGGCAGTCATAACAATCTCATTGGCTCACCTCAAAGACAAATCAATTGATGTGACCTGCGTCTAGACAGCGTGGGCCCACGTGCCAAGAGATATTTGTGGCATAAATATTATACAATCGTAATTATAAGAAATACAGGTCCGGCACACAAGCAAGCTGTAATCTAATCAAAGAAATTATCAAGCAGTCGAGAGAGAGAAAAAACTAAAAAGTGAAAATGCAATTATTATTTCAATTAAAAATACGCAACTCTGTTGCATTGCTATGGAAACTATGCCAATGGAGGGGTACATAAAAAAGAAATATTGAATTAAATACCAGACAGTGGCAATAAAATAGATAGATACAGACAGAGACAGCGAGAGAGGGAGAGAGAGAGAGGAGGGAGATGGGGGAGCGTGCGGTCTCTGGCTGCCCAAAAAACAGCTTCATTTAAATGGCACGCAAGGGACCTCTGGACACTTCGCTGCTTGCCAAACCATTTTTCCGCTTTTCCCATTTTCATTTGCACTGCGTACGTAATGAAAAAACACAAGCAAAAATGTTGCAGTGCGGCTTTAACGACTGCACAATGCCTGTTCAGGATACGAGAAGGAAAGGGCGTACCGCAGGTAGAGCTCTTTTACATTATAGGGTATATTTTTTTCCGATTATTTGCTTTATTCGCTATATATTTTAGATTTTAGGCTCTTGAGGAGAGTATATATTTCAAATTTTAATACTTAAGGATTTTAAATAATATTTAAGAGACACCAGTTAATATATTACGAAAATCCAAACATTTTCTCAGACGACTTTACCCACAAGTATATATTCCAAATTTCAAGTCCCGAGCTTCAATAGCGGACAAACAGAAGAAAATATGACAGATGAGCTAATGGCGTGTCTATTGGCTAGTCGGACAGTCGCTCAATCGGATAGCTTTGCACTCGGACGAGTATTCCGCAAAGCCTATATGCTCATTTTCCATTCTGATTGTGCATAAAAACTTCACACACACACACACAAATACCAACAAAATGTTGAGCGCGTATTAAATAGTTGCCATTTTTTGCGCTCACTGTACGTGCGTACACTCTCCCGACTCCCTTTCTCTCTCTCTCTCTCACACACTTTTTTTCTGCCCTGCTGTCTGCGCCTTGGGGCCTGTGCTTTGCGCTCCGTTACGTATTCGGTTCATAGAAGTAAATAATTTTCAGGTTCAAGTGGCATATAATTTTTTTGGTATTTTTTTTTTTTTTTTTTTGGCCACCCACGCCGAAACTCGACAAATTGCATCCATAGGCATTTGAGTGTGTGTGTGTGTGTGTGTGTGTGTGTATTGGTGTTGGTAGTGGGGCCGCCTACATAAATAACGCCATTAAACATGTTCGGCGATGGGCAACAACGTTTCGTCCTCAGTTCCGGCTAGCCCGGTGCTCTATGCGTCCCTGAGCTCCATTTTTATCAGCCGCCCATTTCAAGTTTCTAAACAACATACTTTTTTCCCCCTCTCTCTTTCTCCCTCTCTCTCTATCTCTTCAATGGCAACAACTCCTGGCTATGTTCTGGTCTTGGCGCAGGAACTGGTCTGACTGGTGTCCTGGCTGCCTGGCTGGCTGGCTCCATTCATGTCTGCCATATATCAAACGAGCCAGCTCATGTGTCTGAGCCCTGTCGTGCGGTTGCCTGACTGCCAGCCTGTTTAGTGTCCTGGCCAAGTCCCCTGGCCCTGAATGCCCTCCACTCTCGCTCCCTCTCTATACCACTGCCCCTGCTTCTCGGCTTAATTGCCAAATGTGTTTAGGTGTGGTTTTCAGCCATGTGCCACAGCACAACATCCAAACATCCGAGCATCGCACAGCAGCTCGCTTTGCCCGCTTTGCCCCATTGTTCGCTCGGCTTCTTTTGGTATATTTTTCTGCACGTTTCGCCAGGGTAAGAGAATTAAAAATACGGCCAGAGCCAAACGGGATTGGGCATGGGCATCGGATACACGGCGTGTACCTATCACTCTCTTTCGCTCCCACTCGAGCCAAGTGGCAACGGCTATGCTATGCAACGTTCCAACAGCTGTGGCCCGTTCGCTCGTTCAATACATCGCTTGAATTTGCATGTTTGGCTGCCTCTCGAACGTTGAGCCGGGGCTGCCTATTCAAGTTTTATGGCTGCCATTTGAGAAGTATCTGTCATGGGCAAGAAGAAGAAGACTTTCTATTTGAACTGAAGCTGCGGGCATGGCATGATATTTTACTTGTAGCTAGATGAAGAGAAGCCGGAAAACTAATTTTAAGATTATAATAAAAGAATCTTTTGGGAAAATGTCCATTATTGATATTATAAATGTGGTCTTTAGATGTATACAATATAAGAATACATAGACTAGTATTTTAACATCAAATGCTTTCACGGCTTTATAAAGGAATTACATGAACCACAGCTAGAAAAGGAAAAATACTTGATAAACTTTTCAGTTTTCTACCGAATTCGAAGAAGGCAAAATACTTGAACAACTTTTCTGTTATCTATAGAACTTGAAGAAGGAAAAATACTTGATCAACTTTTTAGTTATCTATAGAACTTGAAGAAAGATTTGATTTATATCTTATAATATAATATAATAATAATACAATTTTAATATATGATATAATGAATCTATTAAATCTCTTTTCCACTTCCTTCCATACCTTTTTATAGGGTATCTGCTGGACCATGACTTACTTCATCTCAATATAGCCAGCTTCAATTCGAAATCTCTACATTTTGAAGCTTACGCAACCAACGTCCATTATTAATGCTTCCTCAATATCGAGCAGAAATTAAAAGTTTACTAAATGAAAGAGTACAACTAATTGATTTCTCGTGTCTGCGGTGCAGGGCGGTGGATGGGTGGGTTGACGAGTGGAACTACCACTAGGAAGTGCCCGAAAAACAAATTTAGCAAACACGGCGGCGGGGGGCAGGTAAAAATGTCAGCAGAAAATAAAAGGAAATACAACGCAAGTAAACCAAAGTCAACAATGGAAAAACAATGCAAATAAAAGGTTGAGGCGCGGTACGTGATAAACGCGACAATTTCGTGTCATAAACAAATTATTCGACAGAATTGCATAAAAGGAATGAGACAGCAAGTGAGAGAGAGCGAGAGAGCAGACAGATATGAAACAGTGAGCGAAGGCACACAAAGTAGCCATAATAAATGATTAAATAAGCGTAATTATCACCTTTATGCTGTGACGCCGACAGCGACAGCAGCGCCAGCAGCGACGTCGACGCCAATGCCAGTGGCGACAGCGGCGTTGACGTTGACGTTGACGTGACTACAAGGCGATGGCCCAAAAGAATGATGGCGGCACGCATAGCCTGCTATCACTCTACCGCTCCCGCTCCCTCTCTCTCTCTCTCTCTCTCTCTGCCTCTTTTTTCATGAGCGCGACATTAAAACAAATTTTATTACTTTAATTACTTTATTTACATTTCGCCAAATGGCAGCGAGCGACGTCAGCGTCATGCATTAAGCAGGATAGCGGAAGCTAACGGAGGCATGCGAAAGGCGAACGAAAAACGTGAAAGAGAACAAAAATACTAAACGAAATGATTAACTAGAAAATACCCTGTGTTTAATCAAGTAAAATATAAAAGTATATTTAAATATGAAACCTGATATATACAAATATTTATTTAATTAAATATTGATCAATTTAATTTAAATATATGTCAATAAATATATATCAAATATAAATTAAATATATATTTATTAAAAAAAATACGTGCCTTTTTTTTATTTTTAATATATGTCTACATGCATTTAATTTAAATACATTTTCAATTCAATTTGATTAAATTTATAATTATTACCATTACTTATTTATTTAAATTAATAATACGCATAAACAAAAAAAAATAAAAATTTGTTTTAAATAAATTTTTTTATTAATTTTTTGTTATATATTTTTATTTACTTATTTTTTTTAATATATTAAAATAAATATAAAATTGAATCCAATTAAATACTTGTTTATTGAACTAAAATATACAGGAATTTAATTTAAATATATTCAAATAAAAATTTGAATATATATGTATGTATATATATTTATTTAATAATTCATCTATTTAAATATGTATACATTTACATAAATAAAATATATTAAAAATCTAAATATAAACTTAACTTTTGCATATTTCAAAATGCCTAACTGCGTCAATTAAACCTCATTTCTCTTGTTTTTGCTTACAGGGCATTAAAAGAAACCTAAAAGAACAACAAGAAACAACAAATTCAGTTCACTTTGCCCCACTGCGAGACGTGGCACATGGGTAATTGTTGTCCTGATGAGCTGCGTCATGCAATGTGTTAAACTTGCCAGTTGGCACCAAAAAAAAAAACAAAAACAAAGCAGACAGAGAGAGAGTGAGTGAGAGACAATGGGAAAGCGACAGTTAGACCATATGAGAGTGAGTGAAATGGAACGCGCTGTAGCTGGATGAAGGCGTAATGTGCCCTTGTAACGGTACATTAACATAGTCATAATTTAATTAAAGCTTCAGGCGATTGTTGTTATTGTTGTTGCTGCTGCGACTGAGGTTAGCTGAGGCTAAGGCTAATGACAGCCCAAGATATCAGTTTCTGAAGTGAAGCAGAGTAATGTGAGCTTTTGTACTTATAGATATAAGTATATGTACGTATTTATAGACATCTACATGACAATGGACTATGCCATATTATGATGAAGAAACACCTCTATTCTACTCAGAATACCTATTCTCTGACAAGTTTTGATAACTGTACAGATTCTGTTCTATATTAAAAATTTAATATTAATTAATATTATTTATAATATATATTATATATGTTTTTTGTATTATTTATTTTATATTTAATACATATGTGAAAAGGCCTGTTCCTATCTTTCCTATTAGATTCGATCTTTATATTCCCATTCCTGCCTAAAATGTTCTTTTAAATATTCAAAAAGAATGGAATTATGCAGAATTTTTTTTTAAGGATTTGTATACATAGTATATATTCATTTTAATTTTGTTTGTTTTATTTCAACAATCTATATTTAATTTTATTTATAGTACTTACATGTATATTCTATTTTACTTAATTTAATTTAAACAAATTCCCTATATTGTTTAAAAATATTTTAAAAATTTTATGTTAAGTTCAAAGTCAAAGGGTAAGTTCATAAGTCAAGGTTAAGTCATACTCTAGCCATACAGTAGAGGATTAACTGCTGCATTAAAATATACGCTTCAATTTGACCTAAATGAAGCCAGGGAAAATATGAAAAGTCATTTTGACTTTGGCTGCGCAAATAGAAGGCGAAATAGAGCAGGAATGAAATTTCTATAGACTTGGCCAACAAACAAGCTGCAAAGGCCAACGGATGGAATTTAATCGATTGCAAAAAAAGAAAAAAAAAATTGATGACCATGTGTGATTAGGAAAATGTGTTGAAGCAGCTGGAGCTGGAGCTGGAGCTGGAGTTGGAGCTGGAGCTGGAGCTGGAGCTGGAGTAGGGAAGTGCACAGAGGAAAACATCCAATTGGACACACGCACGCAGCAAACGCGTTTTAAATGCGCTTTTAAAGACCATTAGCCAAGCTCACTTTGAATGAGCCAAGACGATGATGAAGCCAGAAAATATAAAAAACAGGTGGCAAGCTCTTTGTTTGCTGTCTCTGCTTCATCTGCTGTTGCAGCAGCATCAGTTAATTAGTTACCCGTTTGCCTTCTTTGACTACATCCTCCATTAGCTAGCAGCAGCAGCAGCATCTTCTCTTTGATGTTTTATTGATGATTTCGGTGATTAGTTCCAGAGCTATATAGCACTTCCATCTCTCTCCCTCTCTCTCTCTCTCTCTCTCTCTCTCTCTACTTCCTTGTGCGCTCAGTGCAATGCAAATACTTTTCACTCTTGGCAACAAGTTGCTTTAATTGCGATTTAATATTTGCACTACCGGCACTACCAGAGCCAGAAGGAGAGTGAGAGTCAGAGAGAAAGACGCAGCACCTTAGTCAATCATCAATCAAATTGTGCTGTGGCTGCGGCTTCTCTTGGTATTTGTATTTGTTTGCCGCTGATAGAAAAGAGATTAGAAGAGCTGCTGGGAAAATAATATCTAATCTCTTGTAGCTGTAGGCGAAAGGTGACCCAAGTGGTTTTAGCTCGATAATGAGTTGAGCTGAAAATGAGAGTCGAGGTCTATTGAGCGACTTAATTGTTTTTTAACTGTAGCATTTTCACACGCTCTTGAAGTGCGCGTATTTGGAGCTGGTGTGGGAAGAGCTTAGCAGCATAATGATTAAATAATGTGTATATAATGTAAATATAATGTATATAATATATATAGCATATATGTGATTTTATTTAATATTTATATATGATATTAGATACAAAAACTGACATATAACAACTAAGTCTATATGATTAGGTTTATCATTTCTTTATTTGAATTAAAGTTTATAGAATTTGAACACTATTAAAATATAAGAAAATTTTAAAAATGATTTTCTTTTTTTATTTATTTATAGAATATAATTAGGAATGAAATGAAAATATAATAATATTTTCAATGTTAAGGCAATAGTTGATCTCCCTAATTAAATAAAATAAAATAATAAAATAATATTATGAACAAAAGAAAAATATAACAAAAATATTCAAAGTCAATGCAACAATTAATATCATTTTTTCTACATCTATAAAACTAATCTAGAAACAAAATAAATATATAAAAAAAATTTTAAATGATAATACAATAATTGATTTCCTTTTTTGTGTAGTTAAATTATGAACAAAGAAAAACATAATCAAAATGTTAAATGTGAATGCAATAATTGATATATATATATATATATATTTTTTTTTTATTTAAAAAAATATATTACATAGAAAATAAAAATGTAATGTTATTGCATTTATTTTTTTTTTTTTTCATTTATAGAATTTTATTATGAACAAAATACAAATTTAATAAAATTTTAAAATATATACGCAACAATTTAATTCGTTTTTTTTTTATTTTCAAAATTTTTTTATAAACAAAATAAAAATATAAAAAATTTAAAATGTTATTACAATAATTTAGTTCGTGGTTTTTGTTTTTTTCAAGTGCATATTAAGCTCATATACTCTTTATATATATATCATATCTTAATATATGTTATCATACACTATATCTTTAATATATATCTTAAATCTTAATAATTTACTTGCTTAAGAAACAATAATTCAAATTATGATCAAATGAAATAATTGCTTAACAAATTAAACGAATTCTTCTATATAATTCATTATCAAATCAAAATCATTTCACACTATTATATATCAAATACAAATACATAATAAATATGTAGTTTCAACTAAATTTTATTTGCAACTAATTCAGCTTCGTCCTCCAATTGAACTGCATATTTTGTTAATTATTTTCGGCTGCTCGAAAAAATCTCTGCCAACCGCCAATTAAATGACCACAGAATATCTCTCATTGCTCATCGGTCAATGGTTAATGTACAAATACTGCCGATTCTCGTCGATTGCCACATGCAATTAATGAACTTTTCGACAAAAGCAAATTGCAAAATGCAAAATGTTGCCAATTGGTGGCAAAAATTTTGTACAAACGAAACAATTAAAACACACACACACACACGCACACACACATAACAAGGTGCGTTAATTGAGCCAAACATTTGCGTAAGCGGACAACGTCATAATCATTCTGGATCATCATCATCATCGCGATGATTGAAATATTTTGTCTCTCTCTCCCTTTTTTTCGACATTTTTCATGCGGCTTTTCGGGCGACAAAGTGGAAAGCAAATCAAACACTTGACAAGTTTATGAATATTTCATTGGTAAACTCGCGGCTTTTTCTCACTGTCTGAGGCCGTTCGAAACGCGAATGCAAATCGAATCCGAATCAATTAGGGGCGCGGGTGGGGCGTGGGGGTTGGGTGTTTGGTTGTGTGTATTGCCATTACCATATGTCATATTTCGCGTGTGTTTGGCATTTAATTGCGCGTATTTCGATTGTAGTCGGTGGCTCTGCCGCAGTTTTCAATTAAAATTTATGAATCGCACGGCCCGCCCATCCGCATGATCCCATCCGAAATAGGCCCCACTGTGCGCATAAATTATGGAAATTCATAAATGCCAACAGAGCGGCAGCTAAGCCGGGCGCAATCGGGAATTGTTTGGGGAATTTTCGAATGCAGCCGCCAAATATTTGCGCACAAATATTTGTTTCTCTTATTTGGCAATGTTAAATGCATAAATATTTGCAGCCCTTTTGCTTTGCTTTTGTCTAGTTAGTTTTTTTTTTCTGCTGCATTTCTGCAACAATTTTCAATTAATAATTGTTTTGGCATTGAGGGTATTCCCTCCACTGCATTTTTTGGGGGTGTGTTGGCTGATTTTGACATTAGGCAAATTGAAATGTAATTGTTTTGCCAGAGCCGAAAGCCGAAAGCCGTTGCCAACTCAGTTTATTTAACTGCCAATTCCCTTGCCTTAACCCCAGCTCCATCGCCCTTTCACTCTCTGCAACTCTCCCTCCCTCTCTCTCTCTCTCTCTCTCTCTCTGTGTGTGTTAATGATGCAGCCACAAAATGCCGTTTGCATATGCTGCCACTCCCATGGGTTAGCGAAAATTGAATCTGGCTGCAGCAACAGCTCCAACTCCAACTCCAGCGCCAACTGACGCCAGTCGGCAGCAGATCAAAGCGCTGCCAAAGTCAAATACATATAGCTATATATATATATACATATATACTGATATGTCTTTATAGAAATGCCATAACCAGTGCAACGTTTGCATACAGATATGCACATGCATTTGCATTGATTGCCTTTACCCTTGATGAATTTGCAGCGCATTTGAAGCTCTTCTAATTATCATTCATTTACTGGCGGTTTCTCTGGGTATATGAATATTTCGAGTAACTGTAGAACTTACATTTTCTAAGCATATATGAGCAGAAGTAGAAGTAGACCAAATTTACCTGTAAATAAAAGAATTGGAATATTTTATGTTAATATCTTGAATATATAATATTACATGTAAAAGAAAATAAAACTCAATGCTTAAAATATTTCCAAAATTTATATACACATATAATTATACTTTAATATAATAGAAAAAAAAAAAATAAATAAATAACAGAAAAAAGAACAATACAAATTATATTTTTATTTATTTTTATAGATTTTTAATTTTCAAAATTATTATTTATAATTTTGTAATATATAATAGTTTAATCAATAAAAAACAAACTTATCTTTTTTCTAAAATTTAGTTTAAAATTTAAAAGTATTATTCATTAATAAAATTGACTAAGAAAATCAAATATTTGGCTATTAAATAAATTTCTTAACTGTATTATTATTTTTTAATGTACTATAAATAAATATAAAGCTACTAATAAAACTAACATATTTTAAAATTCATTTCATTATCAATAAATCGAAATATTACATTTTAATAAATATAATATAATATAATATACAAAATATAAGCAAACACAAATAAAATATTTAAAAATATTTACTTTCTCTACTAAATATTTAAATATCTCATAAATTTGTATATATTCATATATGAATATATAGATATTATATATTCATATATGAATATATATATTTAAAAATATATAAATATATATTTAAAAATTATTCTTTGTATGAATAAAATATTTTAACATTTTTAAAATTTAAAATTATTCTTTGTATAAATAAAATATTTTAACATTTTTAAAATTTAAAATTATTCTTTGTATTAATAAAATATTTCAAATTTTTTATACTATAAATAAAACGCAATTTTTAATTTTTCTAATCAGTTTTTGGATTTCTCATTTAATTATATATATTTATTATATAAAGATATATTAATATATATTTTAAAATTTGTCTCACTTTTCCTGCCCTAACATATACCTAACTAAAAGTTCAAGGTCTTTCAAGGTTTGAACTTCTTAAGCGAAAGGCAGCATATGTATATATATATTATATATGTGTACACATATACGCACTGATACATGTACTCAAAGCCCGCCCACCCCCTACCTCCACCCACTGCTTCGCCGATAATAATAAACTAAATGCTGACCCACCACAAAGTGTGACCCTTGACCTTATCAGAGTCCTTTCGTCGTGCTGCCAAAGTGCAACTAATGTCCACAGCTGTTGCCCGCACCAACAGCGCCACGCCCTCAACTCTCCACTGGCCAGCAGCTGGCCCATCCTCCATATATTCTATAATAAAACTGCATTAAAACGTCGCACCTAATTTCAATTTAAAATGAATAATTAAAGCCACTTGGTAGCTGGCCCTAAAACGGGTGTACGAACGAAATATATAAAATTTTAGGTAATTTGTAATTTTCCATTTGTTTTTCATTTCTATTGTTTTTCTCTCGCCAGGCACCGACAAAGCGCCAAATGTAGCCATATTTCAAGCCAACTTCCAGGTGAGTGCACATTATTCATTACCAGCCAAACAGCAACCCCTCGGCGATCCTGTGCTTAGGCGTGCCGTGTTGATGTGCATGTTATTATCCATTATATGGCCGGAGAGAAGAAGCAGCAAAAAAATAAAGGGCATAACCACCCCCACACACACACATCTAAGCACACACATGTGAGTTGCTGTTGTTGTTGTTCTTCACGTTGCCTTTTTAAGCATTATTAATTGTCTGCCATGTTTGCTCCTGCCACAGGACATATGACTGCCTTCCTCTCCCTCTCTCTCCCTCTCTCTCTTGGCACAGTTGGATTTGTCTGCTGTCAGGTAGCATTTGGATACGTATCTAATTTGGAAATTCATATTTTGTTTACTCAGCTGCGGCCAATGGGCCAAACCTGTAGCTAATCTATTTCTATTTAGCCAGATTTTATGGCTGAGTGAACTAATTTTTTGTTGCCTGTGTAATTTGCCAGAAAATTATTCCAGTTGGCGCGGAGAAGGTGAAAGTTCTAATGAGGGGAGGTTGGGGCTAAACTAAGATAGAGAAAGAAAGAAAGAGAGTGAAAGAGAGAGATATTATCTAGCGAACTTTGACCTCGAATTGTTGTGGATTTGCCTAGTAATGAGAGGAGGTTAGGGCTAAACTAAAATAGAGAGAGATAGGGAGAGATAGAGAGAGAGAGAGAGACAGAGATATCATCCAACGAACTTTGACCTCGACTTGTTGTAGATTTGCCTAGTAAGACGTCAAGTTCAAGTTGAGCTTCTCCTGCTGGCCTATGTTCACCTGCAATTTTTTGTTGTTCTCCCTTGAACTCTTTCGACAAATGCAATGTCACGTCCAGCTGGCTGCGCTTCCACGGGGCATGGCAACGCTCCCCACCCCAAAATACCAGCCCACTGCACTCGAAAATTGAACTTTCGGTCACAATTTGCATTTGCCACAAACAACAGACAAAGGAAAAACGGCAAAAAGCAAATGAAAATCGAAAACTAATGTCAGAAAAGTGCGCCACCGCAGGCCACAGAAAACCGAAAACAAAGGCACAAATTACACACGAGTCGAAGTCGAATATAGAGAGAAGGTTCAGAGCAGAGTTCGAGTCTGGCTTACTAGAGCTCTGTCTCTCTCTCTCTCTCTCTTTCTCTCTGGGCGATTTACTGGTTCAATTAGCTGGAAACGTTGATGTTTGCCCGCTATGAGCTGGCCCATAGCTGCAGGCCGGCTTTAGACCGATTTTCACAGAACATTCACAGAAAAACCAAGCGAAAATACAGACGAAAACAGCAAAGCAAAAAATATAACCCGACTAATAAGTACCCTATATATAGGGGCTAAGAAATGTTCAATAACTGCAATGGGAATCATGGCGAAGAAAATTAAGGGAACAGTTGAGCCGGAATAGCAAACTTATCTGATCATAATAGGAATTTCTTGTAAAGGGAACTTCTAGGAGAAGTGCAATACAATTTTCTTTGTTTTCCATTTATTTGATTCTTAAACCAAGATGACTTTCTCAGACCTTCAAACAACAACTAGACTTGCAAGGAAAAATAATCAATAATTCCTTTTGATAATGAAAACTTCCATTTCAATTTAGGGACTGGAATTCACATATGAATCAATATACTTTAATCTCCCTAGCGAAAGGAGAGTTAATGCATAAATGAATATATTTAAATCCTCAACAACAACATAGATCTTAAGCTTAAATTATACTCAGCAAACCTGAGTTGATTATATGATATAATCCATATAAATAGTAATATTGTACTTCGATGTGATAGCCAGAATTTGTATGCTAAAACTGCCCAACTATGTACCTACAAATCTGCTATATTCCATGTTATTTCAATGTTATATTCATGTTATAGTCAAACAATCTTCAACTTGACGTTACAAACTGCCACACTAAATCATAATACCCTCATGCGCATCTTGTAATGAGAAAGCCAAAGAGATAAAGAAACGTCTTGAAGCGAGGATCGCAGCGGTCAGCTTCAATTGGGCATAATTCGCTTATTTTATGCATGCAGCGGCTGAGATTACTGAGATCATAGCTCGAGCCAGTCCATAAGTTAAGATGTTTATTTCGTTTGTGCTTCGACTCGAGCTCGATCTTCGAACGGGCTCATAACTTAACTCTCCAATAGCCAGAATTAACTAACTCCCCGACTATCGACAGGCCACTATTCGAATCTGGGCTCTTGTGGGCTTGTTTTGACATGCTAATTGAGACACTTTGTGGTCTGGAATTTACGAGTTCTGATAGAGCGGTTCAAGCTCTTAAGATCAATTTTTGAATGAATAACAGCACGAAACAAGTGGAGCATATCAAATGAGCTTAGATTGAGCTACTTAGCCCGTGGTAGGCCGCAGCAACGACTGCGAACTTCTGTTCGACTCGCTGGCTACTGGGTTGGAGAGGGGGTGTTGCACGACAAACCCGTTTAGCTCTATGGCAACCTATGCTGCGTGGGTTAAACGACGAGGGTGCTAGCCGTTTCTATGATAAGTACAGGGATTTGGGGACTTTAACTATCCTCTGAGATGGTGCTGGTAAAGGCATTCCATATCTCTTCACATCTTGGCAACTTATATAACACACAGAATGATGCCATATCGGGACATTTCTTCAATTTAGTTAGTCGAGATCCTCCATAGGCTAACACCCTCAATTTCCTATCGAAATAATGGATCTGCTGGGTCGATAACCCGAATCTCCATTTTCAATAAGTAAAACTATGCAAATGTTATTGTTTTTTGCTCACATTGCATTTCTCTTAGTTGAGCTCATTAGCACTTTGAGAAAGAGAGAGAGCTGAGACCTAAAGCCCCCCCACTCCGTCTTTATCGTAATGCCCATATTCGAACCAGGTCTCTGTCGGTTGTTTTGACATGCTAAGTGAGACACTTTGCGGTCTGGAATTTATGAGCTCCGATAGAGCAGCTCGCGCAGCTCTTAAGATACCCCGTTTCTCTCCCTACCCTGTTCGGATCGTGCCTTAACGCTTTATTTATGCGATGAGCTTTCAGGCAGTTGTTGACGCATCGATGCGATTGCGAGTTACTCCGAATGTCTCAATCATCGCATGCGACTGTAGCTCACTTCTCCCAATGAATGATCGGACCTATGAAGACTTAGGAGACGCAGTCATTAAATAACCGGGCAATAAACGACCTAGTGTTAATTATTTCGCTATCGTTAGCTAAGCTCACAGCTTCCAATGTGGGTTAAGCAATTATTAAATTTAGCGTCTGGGCGACAAAGTACGAAACCGTATATATTGTTGACAAATACTTAGTCCAGTGAAATGCAAAGTCATGATATCTAAAGCCAGTGGAGCGTATCAAAGGGGGTCTACCTACTATAGAGACAATCGAAATTATTGTTAAATATTGTTATGAAACTATCGTATATTTTATTTACCTAAAGTAGTGCTAGGAACTTGTGGATATATAATATTTAGCGTTTTCTATGTACAAAATCCCCCCTTATATTAATTATATGATGACTAAGCCCCTGGTTTGATATATACAAAGGCATATTTAGTATAATTTACAACAGGTTTTATATAATTTTAAGCTAAAGCTCAAATGCGAGCGAGTGAAAGTCAAAAGGCGAGGGAGGATGACGGAGAGGTAGGGATATGATATGATATCAGAGAACATGCTCAAGTTCAAACAAAGAAGCTTCAATTGCATTGTGGCGAGCTCATATCAAAGTTTTAATTAAACAAAGCGACATAAAGAGAGATAGAGAGTATATATATATCATATAATATATATACATATATACCCACTCATATAGCTTTGTTTGGGTAGATTTAGGTATGCGTTGCCCGCGCTAGTCAACTGGAAAATATGAGAGATAGAGAGTATATATATATATCATATAATATACATACATATATACCCACTCATATAGCTTTGTTTGGGTAGATTTAGGTATGCGTTGCCCGCGCTAGTCAACTGGAAAATATGAAATTAGCGTAATTTCACTCACTGTAGATTGAACGAGTTAGCACATGGAAATGGGGGAAGAGCGACAGAGAGAGAGAGAGAGAGAGGAAAACAAAGAGACGCAAATAGAGAGCGCGGGAGAATCGAAGCATTCAGTTCAGTCTACTGCGAACAGTCGATCATGTCGCTGTGGTGGCTAACGCTCGGACTTCTGTTCGCTTTGGTGGCGCTGGTCTGTGTCTTGCTGCACCGCAGCTACAGCTACTGGGCGCGCGAGGGGGTGCTGCACGAGAAACCCGTTTGGTTCTATGGCAACCTGCGCAGCGTGGGTCAGACGACGACGGTGCTGGAGCCGTTCCGCCGCTTCTACGAGAAGTACAAGGGGCAGGCGCCATTTGGGGGCTTTTACTTTGCGCTGCGCGGCGCTGCGGTGCTGCTGGACCTGGAGCTGGTGAAGCTGGTGATGGTGAAGGAGTTCCAGAACTTCTCACATCGTGGCAACTACTATAATGCACAGGATGATCCCATATCGGCGCATCTGTTCAATTTGGATGGCCAGGAGTGGCGCGAGATGCGCAATAAACTGACGCCCACGTTCACCTCGTTCAAGATGCACCAGATGCTGCCCACGGTGGTTAAGATCTCCGAGCGATTTGTGCAGGTGGTGCGCGAAAAGGTGGAGGCCTTCGAGCACGCCGATGAATCACCTTTGGAGGTGAAGGATCTGCTCGCTCGCTTCACCATGGACATCATCGGCAGCTGCGCCTTTGGCCTGGACTGCAACAGCCTCAACGATCCCAATGTGGAGTTTTGCCGCCTGGGCCAGAAGGTGTTCACCCAACGCCGTCACGGCCGTCTGGCCTTCGCCCTGCTGCAGACCTTTCCCAACCTGGCCAAGCGGCTGCACATCAAAATGGTGCCGGACGACGTGAGTAGCTTCTATATGCGCGTCGTACGCGAGGCCGTGGACTATCGGGATAAGCATCAGGTGCAGCGCAAGGATTTTCTCAATCTGCTGATGGAGCTGAGGAATGATCCTAACGGTGGCTTGACCTTCAATCAGCTGGCGGCACAGGCATTTGTCTTCTTCCTGGGTGGCTTTGAGACCAGCTCGAGCACAATGGGATTTTCCCTCCATTTGCTTGCCACACATCCCGAGGTGCAGGAGCGGGCCCGAGAGGAGGTGCAACAGGTGTACGAAAAGCACAAGGAGCTCAACTATGAGGCGCTGCGCGAACTCAAGTACATCAAGCAAATTGTACAGGGTGAGCCAAAGCAGAGATACTCTATAATAATATGATAATCAACTGCTTTGATTTATCGTACAGAAACTCTAAGGAAATATTCCATTGCATCCATTTTGATACGAAGAACTCTGGAGGACTTTCCCGTTCCTGGCTCAAATTATGTACTTAAGGCCGGCACGCCTGTGGTCATACCGGTTGATGCCATACACCACGATCCGGATATTTATCCGGAGCCAGAAAAATTCGATCCCGACCGCTTCACACCCGAAGCCATCGAGGCGCGTCACTCAGCCGCCTGGCTTGGCTTCGGCGCCGGGCCGCGTAACTGCATTGGACTGCGCTTCGGCGAGATGCAGACCTTGGTGGGTCTGGCGGTGCTGCTCAAGAACTTCAAGTTCTCGCCAGCCAAGGAAACCGAGATACCACTGCAACTGAATAAGACGAGCTTCTTCTTGCAATCACAGGGCGGCATTGTGCTCAATGTGCAGAAGGTCTGAATGATTATAAATTATTAATATTAATATTGTAGTATTTGATAATGTTATTAATTAATTTATTCTTTATTTTCTTTGTTATGCTGTTTATTAAAATATACATATATGTATTTACATGTTTTTCTGTGTAATCGATCTCTGAGCTCGTACTGAGAGGAAGTCGATTTGCTTATCAACGCTTCGATTCGCTACAGTTTATTGAGACATTCATTGCTAGTTTCATTATTTCCATAATTTGTGCTCAAAATGTCAGTCATATTGTGAAATATATAAATACTTGTACAGAGCCGTGCTATAAGGTATATGAGCTATATAAGTTAGGTCAAGGAAACAGCTCAAATTTGATAACTTGAAGAATCTCGTATGCTTTCAGCCTCTTTTAGAGGAAACGGTAGAGGCAGGAATACTTAGATCAGTAGACAGAGATTTGTTGAGAGATAGAAAGAGAGGCAATGAAAAAGCGATACATAGAGACTACGACAAACAGAGACAGGGAGTGGAAATAGAATATAGGAAAATGGGAGTGAGACTGTGGTTCCACTAATAGTGAGAGAGAGAGAGAAAAAAAAGAGATAGATATATGAAGAAAAGATAGAACGAGAGAAAGGTGAAGAGAGATATAGAGATCGAAAACAAGATAGAAAAACAGAGATGCATATAAAGAGAGAGGGAAGTAAGAGCTTAGACAAGGATGGTGAAAGACAGACGGAGAGAAGGAAAGAGAGTAAAGGAAATATATATGAAGAGAGAAAGATATAGAAGTTTAGACAAAGATGGAGAAAGAGGCAGATAAGCTTCGAGACAAATGTAGGACGAGAGAGGAATGAGATACATATATGTATGTAGGATAGAGCGAGGCAGTTCTAAAAATATCATTAAGTGAAAAGAGAGACTCAGAGATATGTATGCCTGCATACAGAACAGAGTCAGAGCTGGAGACAAACAGTGCTAGAGTGCCAAAGAAATCGAGTTAAGACCTAACGCAACTTTTCGACTGCTCAGCATTAATAGTTAATCCAGCAACTCCGCCCACATTCGCCCACTCGAACCTCCAGCTCACACGCCAGAACTAGAACTGTCCTCGGCTGATGAATAAATGATCAGGCACTTCAGCAGGCAGTCGCAATAGAAATGAACTAAGCCTGTCTGTCACCCAGTCGAAGGTAATAATCATGCATGCAACTTAATTAGCTATGCGACCTGTTGTCGATGGGCTCGTTGAGTTATGCCTGGCTCGAGTTGGCTCGCGTTGACTCCACAGCAGCTGCTCATGATTTTTGTCACACAATAAATTATGCAATTTCACATGCCAAAAATGAAGACACTCGCATCGGTCTGTCGCTATTGTTGCGTGTCTTTGTTCAATCATCATCAACAGCAGCAGCAACAACAACAACGACAACAACAACAATCGTTCATCCAGACAACAACAGTCACATCATGGACTTTTGCATGCCAAATGGTCGGACATCTCACTCAAAGTTTCTTCCTCTGTCTCGCTCACTCATAAATAAGTAAATAGTTTGTGCACAACATTGACTTTTATGACTGTGTGTGTGTGTGTGTGTTTATTGTTGATTGTAATGCTGATGAACCTGAATTATCACATGCTGTTTGATGGACTGCAAACACGCACAAAACTTCGGACCTGTCTTTAGGCAACACATAATTGTCCCTCTCAGTCTTGCCCAGCCCTTCCTCTTCCTCTCCCCCCCTCTCCCTCTCTCTCTCTAGCATTTTTTCTTTCTTTCAGCTCAAGAGGCTGCGGCCGTCTGTCAAGTTTGATAATCTCTCAGACACTTTGATGAAATACTCTAGCACTCTCTTTGATTCTCCGTCTCTCTCTCTCGCTCTTCCTCTTTCTCGCTCCCGCTCTCGCCTGGCATTGATAAATCGCCGCAAGTGACAAACAACAAATGCGCCCGCACAGCCGCTAGATGTCGCCACTCTGCGCTTGTCTTATCAATGTAGGCCTCAAATGTTTGCCTTTCCTCTGTTCTTGTTGTTGTTGTTGTTGTTTGTTCCATTCCGTTCATTGTTTGTCGCTGTTCCACATGTAAACGACTCGGACATTGATTAATTTCATAGTTAATTTGTCAGCATTAATCAGTATTAACTTAAATGGACAACAACACGCCTCCCCCACCACCCACGCCGCCCGAACGCTCAGGCTCCTTGACTGCATTAGGCCCTAAGCATGGGCATTAGCTGACAGTCCGATTGTTCTTTGTCTGTTTTCCTTTAATTAATTTTTGCATTGCTTTTTATACCCTGGACTCATGGCAGATGGGACGTCACGGTATAAGGAGACGTGGCAGACCCTGGAAAGTATATCGATTCTCGATCTGTAAGATAAGTTGAACTGATTTAACTCTGTTCATCTATCAGTCCGTCTATCCGTCCGGCAGAACCTATGAAAGTTAGAGATTTGAAATTTCAGTGATCCCGAAATCGAAATTCATTTATCTCTTATCCTTATATCCATCAAGCCAGATCCTCTCAATTTAGTTATATATTTCAAGTGTTCGGCTTGCAGGGCATCTTCTAGTCGGTCAGCAGCCAACAAAAGTTTTCTTGCTCCATTTTTTGTGTTCTTGTGTAATTGAACTGTTTTTACATGCATTGAAGCGTGTTGCTCAATTAATTTGTTTGGGATTTTGTTGTGTTGCTAAGTCAGGGCTTTATGATATAATTAGCTGAATGTGGGGTACTGTTATTTTTATAAATGTGAGGTAACTTTTTGTAAATCAACCTGGAAATTGTACTTAAGGGTCCATATATCCAGTTCCGGCTTTTGCTTAATTTGAGCTCCCCAAATTCCGTTAGCTTAAAACACTGTTACTTATCAGTAGAGCCCCTACCTAAAAAAAAACACTTGACAACTCTGCGTAGAGTTGCTGCTGCTGCTGCATGACTCTTTGACAGCGCAAATGTTTACACGCACACAGACACGCACTCACACACGCACACATACACACACGCACGTGCTGAGCGAAAAACCCTTTAAGCACGTTTGTAGGTTAAACAGAGCAAACATGAACGCAGCACGGACTTCCTTGCGATCTTTGCTGGCCCTAGTCCCCTCCTTCCCACTTCTCTTCCCTATCCTGTTCCCCCCAGTCAGCAACAACATTTGTTTTCTTTTTACATTCTTATGTACAAAATGGCGGCCCAGGCGCACCTGTCTGCACTTAAGCGTGAGTAATGGGGCAGACGGATGGCGAACTAATGCAACACGGCGAATTCAAGTGCCGAACATAACGGTAAACATGCTAAGCGGTTTTGCCATGGCCCCGCTGTATTAGAGCACGCCTGGCCAGCGAGGAGCGGAGAATGGAGAGTGCAGAGAGTGTAGAGTGTAGAGCAAAAAGTCAACGGGAAGTGTTTGCACAAGGCGCTGCCGCCGACAGCCAAGCACCGAGAGCGAGCGAGAGAGAGAGCGACAAACGAAGAGCGGAGTTGATAAAAATGCAAACACTTTTAGCGCTCGCTGACTGCAGTGAAAGTGAAGGAAGCAAAGCGAAGAGGGAGAGCAGAGAGCGAGGAAGAGAGGCGACCCAAAGTTACGCTTTGTCTGCCCAATTGTGGTTTACGAGCTTTGCTCAGTCTTGTCCTGTGCTTTGTCCTGCTGTCCTGCTCTCGCCCGTGCGCCTGCCAATTGACGGCTACTTGACATTTGCGCTGCTGTGTTTACACACTCAAACAGCGGAGCGCTCTCCCGCTCCCACTCCCACAACCGTTCTCCTTCATTCTACTCTCATTCAGACAGCTGCGACCAATGAAGCAGAGTGTGAATTCTTTGCTCTGGCTAGAAAAAATATTATTTTAGCGTGTGAAAAGTGTAAAGTGCTATAATGCTCGAAAAATATACTATAAAACAATTTTTGCCCCTCACTCACACACACGCACACTCACACGCTATAGTTAACTCGACTTGACTTGACTTGGACTTGTTAACGACAACTTGTCCAACTCTAGCGACAGCTCTGCAAATGTTGTTCTTCATTTTGTTTGGCTTAAGCTGATCAAGAGAGTTTTTGCAACACTTGCAAAAAATGTGAGTAGATATGTGTCTGTGTATGTGTATGTGTGTGTGTTATTTGAGCCATTTCTATAAGGCTCCATTCATTTCTTTAACATGTTGTTTACACTCGGCTTGGTTAAGTGCAATGTTCGAGAGTCGTTAAGTGTGTATGAGTATGTGTATGTATGTAGAGCTTGAATGCAACACACATACACATAAGTATCTATATGTGTATGTATAGCTGTTTGATTGAGAATGACTCTTAGCTGGAGTTGATTGAACGCGAGTTATGCTGGTTTAGTTTGTTGACTTTTATTTAACAAAAAAATAATTGAATAAATAAAATAAAATATACAAATAATATATACGTTTGTGGGATTCAATTGACTTACATATATTTTAAAAATAGTAAAACTAAGAAATATTATAACTATGAAAACTAAAGCAACTTTAACTATACCTCTCGTAATACTCTTGATGTGTCACTAGGAAATCTCGTATTAGAATAGCTCTATTAACATTTAAGCTCATTTAGCTCATGGGAAATACCAAATATACTTTGAGCATACACTAAACAGTTAATTGTGCCCATTACTAGGCGACTGTCGACTGTGTTATCTAAGAGTTAAGCCCCTCATATACCCGTTAGTCCCATATTTATTTAGCATATACTGATTTATTTGATTATTTCCCTAATAACTTTGTTCGGCTTGTGGCCACGGGGCTGGCCTTCCCGTGTGAACTTGTCAACTCTTTTGGATTTAGAGAGTGAAAATTTTACGATCGATTTCCGCTGCTTGAAACATGACCAAAACGTGTTATGAGGCTGGCATAAATGGGTCCACGGCACGGAAATTGTATAGCCATGTAGGCAGCCGCACTAAATATGAACATTAAAAACCATAAATATTAAAACATAAAAATAGCCATAAAAAGGGCGTCCCGTCGATAGCCACAAAAAACGACACACACACATACATATACATATATTTTCCCTGTATAAATTCAGTGCTGGAAAATTAATTTCTAAACAATGAAAACAGCTGGAGTTCTATTGAAATGAATACCACCCAAAGACTGTGGAGGAGTCACACACACAATTAGTCACAATTCGAGTAAAGAAAAGAAAAGCCAAATCCAAATCAGTTTTATAGGTCTGGCCGGGGTTTATCGAAATGCATTTCCATTTACAAGAATCCAGAGACGATAGCAGCTCTGGCTAGTGTATAAAAATCAATGAATAAATAAATAGAATCAGAACGAACAGCCCTGTTTTCTTCACCAAATGTGCAGCATTTTCATTCATTTGCCCCATGTTGTTCCCGCTGTGATTTATATTTATTTTGGGCTTGTTGTGTGAATTCCGTCGGCATCGGCGACAGCTAAAAGCTTTGGCGGCACACGTCTGCCCCGGCCAGTGCAGGTGCCCGACAATCGACAGGGAACACGGAACTCTTAATAAATCTGTATCGCCGACCAAATGCATTTCGAATAAATAATTACCCTAATGTCGGCCTAAATGATTGGAACACATAAAAACCAACACAAAGAATCGCTTGTTAATCGTATTTATGCGATAAGAAAATACTATTTAAATTTAGCGCAAGCAATATCGTGAACGCTCCACTGTGCGCATATGATAAGATAACATGTTTGCACTGCTCAATCTATTTATAGACATTCGTACTCACACAAACACACATACACAAACGTATACATTAGGCTAGCTGTACTTTTGTTGTTGCATGCCGTGAATATGCATTCGCTAAACTGGACGAACAAAGCAAAAACAAAAACAATTAGATTAGCACTAGTTGGCAGTTAGCTGCGGATCGCAGCACATGACTCCGTGGCGCAACGGTAGCGCGTCTGACTCCAGATCAGAAGGTTGCGTGTTCAAATCACGTCGGGGTCAACTGAGGAAAGTTTTTTTTTAATTTTTATAAAATATAAATGCATTAATTTTAATGATTTTTTTCTTTATTCACTGTTCACATTGCTTCTGTAATTATTGCAAGCATGTTTCAACAATGCCGCCTTTAACGAATTGAGCCCATATTCTAACAGTTATGATTGCTTAATTAGCGACGTTTTGTGTTTCATAACTGCAAACAATTCCAAATGTCAACAGTCACATGTACAACACATAATTACAATTACAACAATAACAACAACAACAAGAACTACAACAACTGTTAGGTCAGGGCCTGCACCGCCCGCTGCGACTATCTGTCTGTCATGTGGGCTTTCCACTCGCATTTCCACAAGCCCAGAGTGAAACATTATGTCACATCTGAAAAGTGTTAATTAGTCCGCCACACACAAATATCGACAAGGAATTTTCAATCAAAATGTCGATTTGATGAAATTTTGGCATTTCATATCTCAAATTATAAATAGGAATTTGTGGATGAAATTATAATGCTTCTGAATGTATTCGATATAGAAATGTATAAGTATATATACATATTTATATTTATACTATTTATTTGAATAAATATTGAGCATTTCGTTTGTGACAGATTAGATTAGCATTCGTTTGCTCAACTAATGTATTTGCAATAGGGGATTTTTTTTTTTTTTTTTTTTTTTTTTTTTTTTTTTTTGTATTTGCCTGAAATTAGAGAAATTCAATATTTCTGATTTATTTTTGACAGTTTAGATTGCTGTCAATAAATATTTAATTGATTTCTGATAGAATAGAAACATATACACATACATATACACAGGTCTGCATGCTTCTACATACATACTGTATGATTTCTATGACATTGATTGATGAAAACATATTGAATATGGGAGAGTTATGGTAGCACATTAAAAATTATACGGGAAACATATGTACATATGTACATATTCACATCATATACTACATGCACATACACATGTAAATTCATTAATTCCGATTTACATTAGGCATACATATGTAAAGCTTTACTCGTATTTACATTACGCACTACAAAATTTATCATTTTTAATTCCATTGCCATTAATCAGCCTGCTTAAAAAAACTTTTACCATACTGTAAACAACATTTTGTTACACATTAAAAATTCAAATTAATAATACCCCGCGAAAAGATATAAAACTTAAAAGCTTCAATTGTCTAGTCAAAGCCAAAGAACACGCCCACTTAAATATACACACAACTGGGGCGGCTCTAATAACATAGTATAAGAGTGAACAAAAAAAAAAATAACTTGAGTCGAAAAATGACAACTGAAATTTTACCCCTCCCCCTTCCCCGACTCATACTTAAAGAGCACTTGTCATGGAAAACAGTTGTAAAAATTCCCATGAGCAGCGCGCAAAACTAAAAGCGCAAATGGTCAATAGAAGTGCAGAGAGGGGCAAGGGGGTTCCAGAGGGGATGTCCCTCATATGCAGACGCATCATATTTTCTAGACGCTCATATAAACAAATAAAAACCCATTAACGAAAACCAACAACAATTTTACATTGATGTGTGCGGCCCTCTCCCTGCCTCTCTCTCTCTTTCTCACTCACTCATACACACTCTACCGCAGCTCTGCTGTGATTAACGGCGCATTGTGAAGGGTGCAAGAAAGTAGCGACGAGCAATTAACAACTACAACAGCAAACAAAACGTAGAAGAGAAAGAGTCGGAGACAGCAGCTCAAAGAGTGACACAGCGGCAGCAGCGCGGCAGAGGCTGAGCGCTCAGCATATGCATGTCTGTATTGTATGTGCGGGCGAAGCAGCAGGAGTAACAATAACAACAACAATGGAAATAGCGATAAGCAGCAGTCGCGCCGCCGACGCCACAGTCGCTGCAACTGCAGCCCATTAGATAAGCAAAGCGACGCAGTCGGTGGCCCAGCCTCGTCCCGCAGTTAATGTTAAAGGCCCAGCTGTGTTTGCTCTGCCGCAGCGAAGCGATGTAAAAATAGCACAAAACTGCAGCCACACACACACACACACACACATATGTATGTACATAGGCAGACGCACGCACTCGTGTAAGTTTTTCGTGTGAAATATTTTAATATTCGCCTACAAAACAAAATGCGAAAGAGAGGAGCACAAAGTGCTACGCAAATCCGCCGAGAGCGGAGGAGTGAGGGAGTCAAATATATTTCTTGGACAAATACTCAATCAGAGCAGCAACCGCGCTAAATATGTGGGCAACATGTTGTCAACTTGACAGAGGCGTAGATAAGGGTCAAAGGGGTTTCTTGGGCTTAACATGATAAAAATGAAAATGCTCAATTGAGTTTATACAAATACTGAACTATGATTATTTTGGCATTTATTAGTGTTTTTTTTTTTCTTTTAATTCTGCATCCCCCTGCTGGCATTTCCATGGCTCAAGGCGTTGTTGTTGCGTCAAACTAATCGAAAGAGAAGTCTTACATTCTGCTTCGCAGAATTCCCAATCGTTTTTAGCTGCTTGTCACACGCTCGTAAAATCAACGAAATGCAGGCGACTGTTGTGACACTTGGCATGACAAGGACAACAATGAAAACAACGGAACTAAGTTGCAGTTGGCGAAATGCTTAATGAGTGACAGGCCAAAGCAGAAATCTGCATCTGCGGTAGGTTTGAGCTGGAATGAAATGGAATGCGATGCCTGGAAGAGAGCGCTGAGAGAGCGGGTGTATGCGTGTGTGTGCGAATGTCTCTCTGTGTGTGTGTGTGTGTGAGTGTTGTGTTTGGTTTGATGCTTGCATATTTTGCGTCAGCCACCCTTGGGCCACCCACACAAAATGCGTTGCTTTTTGCATTTCGTGTCAGCTGTCAAAGCCAAAAGTGAAGTTTGCCTTTGTATTTTTATGTGATGCCCATCGTCGCTGAATGAGTGAGAGGGGGAGGGATAGAGTGGGCAGGGGAGCCGGCGCTGAGCCGTTGCTGCCGGGCAAAGTGTCCATTATGTTGATTTGAAAAATAAAAGCAGGGGAGACTAAGAGGAAGTGCGAGAGTGTGAGAGAGCTAGAAATTTAGTTGATTGAAAGACAGTTAGAAGCGTGCTTTGTGCTCTATCTATTGAGCCAGAGATTTGTCACAGAGCTCTGCTGAGAATGTTGCCCTGATTGCGAGGGGAGAGAGAAAGAGAGAGAGAGCACTGATTTAGCAGCTGTCAATCAAGAGACAACAAAGCCTCTTTCTGCAGAGAAGTGTGAGAGGAAAAAAAACGCAGCAGCTACTTAACTATGCACAAAAGCCAAATACGAAAGTTCTGCGATGTAATTGACTATGTGAAAGGCAAAAGAAAACAACAAAAATGTGATGAAAGGATTTTCCTGATGAAAATTTCTCAGCACATTTAGCTTTAGTATTCAAATTCCAAAGTAGTTCAAGTATTTCACTCCAATTGATCAAAAGTCATCTAGTAAATCGATACAAAAACAGACTTCATCCAAGCGGGGCTCCATCGAAATTCCAAATTGTTGCAATCCTTGGACTCGGGATTTCGCAGACTAAGGCAGACCAGCACAACAAGGGAACACTGCAACAGTTGATAAGAATATATCATATGTCATCCTATCAGCAGCACACATCTTCCATAACCACATCCACGCCCATCAATTATCTGTCCAAGGATGCCGCCGTTGGCTACTGCATGGACTATATGGTCAGAAGGAATCGTATCTTGGCTGCCAAGCAACAACAACAACAACAGCAGCAGCAGGCAGAGCAGGCGACTAGCGATGCATCGTCGGAGAGCAGCAGCTGCTTCGAGCTGCTGCCCGTCAATCTGGACGACGTAATCGCACGGCTGACCGAGTCGGGATCGAGTTTGGCGGGCAGCGGACATGTGTCGCTGGAGGAGCACGAGATCAGCGAGATTTGTGCCCAGGCGCGCGAGGTGCTGCTCAAGGAGCCGATGCTGCTCAAGCTGCGCGCCCCCATCAATATCCTGGGCGACATACACGGCCAGTTCCACAATCTGCTCAAGTACTTCAAGATGACGGGCTATCCGCCGGACACGAGCTATCTGTTCCTCGGCGACTATGTGGACCGGGGCAAGCAGTCCGTGGAGACGCTGACTCTGCTGCTGGCATTGAAGATCCGCTATCCGGACAGCATCTACCTGCTGCGCGGCAACCACGAAAGCGCCAGCCTGAACCGCATCTACGGCTTCTACGACGAGTGCAAGCGACGCTACAACAGCAAGCTGTGGCGCTGCTTCGTCGACTGCTACAGCTGCATGCCGGTCGCGGCGATCGTCGAGGACAACATCTTTTGCTGTCACGGCGGACTGAGCCCGAGCCTGGCCAGCATGGATCAGATACGCTTGATCCAGCGACCGTGCGAGATACCCGAACAGGGGCTACTCTGCGATCTGGTGTGGTCCGATCCGGATGCCCGCACCATTGGCTGGGGCCTCAACAATCGGGGCGTCAGCTACACCTTTGGCCCCGACATAGTTAGCTCGTTTCTGGAGCGGCACGGCTTCAGCCTAATCTGTCGCGCCCATCAGGTGGTCGAGGATGGCTACGAGTTCTTCGCCAACCGCCAGCTCCTCACCATCTTCTCGGCGCCCAACTATTGCGGCGAATTCGACAATGCCGGCACCATGATGTGCGTCGATCAGAATCTACTGTGCACCTTCCGCATGCAGAAGCCGATGTCCAGTAGCAAACGTTATTCCCATACGGCGCATAGTAATTTCTTCAAGCCCCTCCATTCAACGTAATACGCATATTACGTATATACATTGAATATCGTTATGTCAACTGTATTTCAGACAACAACAAAAACATTTGAATCTACTAGTCAAGGAATTCATTTGTTTACTCGTTCTTATGCAATTCCGAATACCAAATCGAAAAGTTTAGTATTGTACAGTGTTGTGTAATGGCGAAAATCACTAACATGCAGATAAAGAATCAAAATGTTATTAAAATGTTATGCTTGAAGCATGGCACGCATTAAACTGAATTGAAAATAAATTTTAGATTTTACAAAATTCATTTTGATTGAATATAGATTTTCGATCAAAATATAGCATTTTTTTTTTTTTTTTTTTTTTTTTTTAATATTAATAAATGGTATTAAAATAAATCATTTTCTTAGAGTAAATTAATTCCAGCTGGTATTAAATTAATGCTATTTATATAGAGGTATTATAATAAGAAATTATCTTCTAAATAAATGAGAATAACTGAGTCAATCCATACATCTGCTCTACATCTACTCCATATACATATATATTAAAGGCTCTGCCACGCCCCACACAATTTTACTTCACTTTCACTTATTTTAGGGCTTTGGAGTATTCAAACAATTTCAATACAAATTTAATTGCATAATTAGTTTTGTGTAAATTGTTAATGCAAAATGCTATGCAACACTGTTAATTTGTTAATCAGTGTTGCATAATTAGTTTAGTCAATAGCAATTAATGCTGTTTGAGAATGTAAAACTTTTCGCATTGACGCATTATCAACAACAAACATTTGATTAACGAAATGCATGCAATTAATATTTATTTGCTAAATTAGACAAAGACAGAGTGAGACCGGGAAGGGTCGTAATATATATAATAGCAATGAAATTATTTCAACTCCAAACGAGCATCGGATTTAACTATTTCCGGACTAATTGCAATGACTAATGAAACAAAGCAATAAAAAAACTAAGCCAAGCCGAGTTTGAGCTAAAATAATTACTAAAATGGAGAATGGATGTCACCCAAACGAGAACGAGCTGAAAAAGTGGTAAAAAATTGTGTAATATGAAGTGAAAATGTAAATTGCAAAGGGAATAATTTAATGTGCATTCGGTTATGCTAATTTCTGTGAGTGGATGAGCCGACAGATCAGCGATAAGAGCATTGAAATTGTTATTAAAATATATATATTTATATATTTTTATATGTGTGTATGTCGCGCTAAAGTAGAGCAAACGCTGTGGGAGCAATTACAAAATGCAATCACTAATCAGCACAGCAACTAATCAACAGTTAAACTAATATGATGAGAGCAGGCAGAGCGCTCGACTAGGGGAAGTATTGGAGAACCAGGCAAGGGCAGCGATTTGGAACGGGAGTAGTCGACTGTTTCATAGCCTTTGTGAGTGCTGAGATAGCTAGAGGAGATTTGGATGTTAAGCTTAACAGTGCATACTTAACAGTATATGTACAGCATATATGAAGTATATAAACAGTATTTCTTAACAGTATTTGCCAATAGCGTCTGTTAGATAAACAATGTTCTTAGTTAATTGACGTTATTTTCATGTTAACTGTATGAATTGTTTGGAATGTTAGCCTCTCTGTTAAATGAACTTTGGTTTACTCTGCTGAATGAAGCTCTTATGTGAAGTGTATGTCAAAGGTCTGTAATGTAATTTTGTATGTTAAGTGTCTGTAATGTAAGTCTTTATGTTAAGAGTATATTAATTACCTGCAATGTCAGTATTTGTGTTAAATGCATGTCAACTGCCTGTAATGTAAGTCTTTATGTTAAGAGTATTACAATTAACTGCAATGTCGGCCTTTATGTTAAGTATATGTCAACTGTCTGTTATGTAAGTCTTTATGTTAAGAGTATGTTAATTATCTGCAATGTTAGTTCTTATGTTAAGTTTATGCCAACAGTCTGTAATGTAAGTATTTATGTTAAGTGTATGTCAATTGTCTTTAATAACTAACTATGGTTAATGCTTCAATGTAATTCTTTATGTTAAGTGTATGTCAATTGTCTTTAAGATAAATCTGTATGTTAAGTGTATAACATGCTTGTCTGTAAAGCTTAAAAAGTCAGTGGAAATCGTCATTTAAGAAAACAATTACAAATTATTATAAATTATAATTCTTATATATCTGGTTTAGTCATACTGTGGTTCATATATAAGATATAAGATAGATATAAGATATAAGATATAAGATATAAGATATAAGACATAAGATATAAGATATAAGATATAAGATATAAGATATAAGATATAAGATATAAGATATAAGATATAAGATATAAGATATAAGATATAAGCTATAAATATCCTCTCCGATATAAGCTCTCAGATCTCTCCGCTATCCGCTCTCCGCTATCCTCTCCGCTCTCCGCTCTCCGCTCTCCGCTCTCCATCTCCGCTCTCGCTCTCCGCTCTCCGCTCTCCGCTCGCTCTCGCTCTCCTCCGCTCTCCGCTCTCCGCTCTCCTCTCCGCTCTCCGCTCTCCGCTCTCCGCTCTCCGCTCTCCGCTCTCCGCTCTCCGCTCTCCGCTCTCCGCTCTCCGCTCTCCGCTCCCGCTCTCCCTCTCCGCTCTCCGCTCTCCGCTCTCCGCTCTCCGCTCTCCCTCTCCGCTCTCCGCTCTCCGCTCTCCCTCTCCGCTCTCCGCTCTCCGCTCTCCGCTCCTCTCCGCTCTCCGCTCTGTATAAGATTAGATATAAGATTTGGATTTAATTAAGATATAGATATAGAGTATCTTCAGATTAAGCATCCGATTCGATATATATACTTTTATTTAATTTGGATTTTAATATCTTATTAGCATTCGATATTAACATTTAAATAAATACTAATATAATCGAAAATACCAGACATTAAATCGAAAGCCCTAGCCAACTAATATGCTCACTTCCCTCGACGAGCGCGCATAAGAAACAACAATTGGCGACACGAACATGGCTAAGAACCTGAGGGTTAGTTAAAGTCAGCTACAGAGCAGAGCACAAGGACAAGGAGTTGTCATGTTCTTGTGCCGGGTAACGACAACAGAAGCATATCAGTGGACGGGCAGCCAAAGTAAACATCAAGGCAACTGTGTCCTGTGCCCAGACAACAGGACTCGCCTCGAATCGAGTCGACCTTTGTCTGCGTCCCCCGCTCGAAGTCAATGCGCATAAATTTCGCTGCATGTCCAAATGTCTGTCCGGGCGGAGTTGGACGGCAGAAGGCGATAGATAGACGATAGATAGACGGCGACATGTAGACAGGGACATGCATAAGCTGAAATATCCACAAAACTAATCTGCAGGCGGCCGGCGAAAGGACGAGCGAGCGAGTGAAGAAAGTGCAGGCAAGGATTTACATATTAAGCCATTTTTAATTTACGACTTGGCCAGAAAAAAAAGCAGTCGAAAGGATGCCTAACCATCCACCCACACACACACACACACACACTCATATGCGCCTGGCTAAACAGCAGATAACGAACGTTGTTGTTGCTGCAGGAGCACTGAGCACAGATGGATGATAAAGGCGCCAGTCGAGCAAAAGGATAACGACAGCCGCCTTGCAACAGGGCTAAGAACTTCCTTCAACCCCAAGTGCAGTACCAAAAACAGATAAAGATAGATAGAGAGTGAGAGAGAGAGCGAGAGAGAGCATAAAATACCCAAAAAGTTACTTGAATTCCAAACCTGGACCGGGCAGGACGTGGGCGTGGCCGTGGCCCCTTGGAAGCGGAAGCAGTTCGCCAACAATGACAGTAATAAAATAAAAGTAAATCCATGCTTTGCTGCCTGTCATCTCCCTCTATCTCTCTCGCTGTCTCTTTCAGTCCTTGGCTTCTGCCAAAGTTGACATTGACGTACAGGTCCCGGAAGTGAAAACTGTGGCGTTGTTTAGCCAACTGTTTAGCTGTTTTTCATGTTACCTTCGCTCCGGCAAGAAAGTGAAAACTTTCAGAATGTTGCGAATTTGTTTGTTTGCATTCGTCACATTTTGTGCCTGCCGAAAGGTGTTCCAGTGCTTAAAGATAGACAGCTTTAAGATATGTACGCTAAAGAAATTATGAAGATATTGCTCTAAAAGTGAGGAACGTGAGATAAAAGTAGAAGGAAAATCTAATATATGGATAACACAGTAGATGGGAATGTTATCTATGTTTAAATATCATATTATAGAGAATAGAAAGTAATATCTATATTGATGTACATATATTTCTGGCATCACAAATTCTGTTATTTTTATAGAAATTAGATAGAAATCTATAGAATATATTGTATATTACAGAAAAATTTGTAAGTTCTTGATATATTTCCTTCTTAATCTTATATGAGGAATATATCTTAATATGATAGGTCACACTTAATTTAATCTTAAGTTTTCAACCTGTTATGATAGTGTTCTCCCACTATGGTTAGTGGTTCTATCTACATTTGAGAAAATTCAATTCATTCAAGATGAATTCATGAAATATGAAAATGTTGCAAAGAAATTATAAAGGACATTTTTTGTTTTCTATCCGAAACTTTCAATCTCTCATACAGTTCACAATGCTATCTAGAAAAGCCTTTCTAAAATATGGCAAACCTTTTATTTTAATTTCCAGTTCTCAAATAAGAAACCCAATTTATTTTCATCTCAAGTTGTCAATGTTTTATAGAATATCAACTATAAAAAGAAAACCTTTTACATTCATCCCAAATTCCTCGGCTCTCTAGCTCTACACACAAATGCATATCTAATATACATAATAATAAAAAACACCAAAGTCAGAGACCTGGCTAATGCTCAGTCTAAGCTCGTTTTCAGCAAATGTCTACAACAGGTGCGCAGCAGATGCCTATAGGAAAATGGCAAACAGCATAGAAGAGCCATCAATCATGGGGCTTTACAACACGAGATGAGCTTTGGCCCCGTCTGCACCGCCCACACTGGGCAGCATATGCTAACGGTAGTTAGAGGTTAGTGCCACCCCTTTTTTTATGGCAAAAGACTTACTTAGTTGCTTCAGATACCCTGGGAATGTGTCAAATGTGATGGGGTATAGTTGCATAGCGAGGGAGCTTACGAGAGTTAGGAGAGTTAAGATAAATATAGAAATACACAAGAAGTATGTTTGAAACATGCCCCGTCTATAAGAAAATTATTTTAGTTATGTCAAAGTAAATAATATATCATAATATATATAAGAAATATACCTTGTATATAAGACATATATTATTAATTAACTCTAAATATACTCCTTTATTTGAGATAAATATAAAACAGTTCTTATATATCATTCAAATATTGTGCAAAAGTATATAATTTTCACTCCACCCATTTACAGGGTATCTTTCAGCCAGCCACCTTCAGCTCCAGCTGCTTTTCTTTGTAATGCTTTTGTGGTTTTGAGGCGTCAAATGTGATGGGGCTGCACGCCGTGCTACGCTCTAAGCCACCCAGCAGGCTAAAGCCCAGCGGAAGGAAGTGTGGGACGTCTGATGAGAATGGGGATGAAGAGGATGATGATGATGAGGATGATGATGATGATGTTGGTTACTTCTTGTTGTTACTGAATTGAAAATTGTGGGGTTTTATTTTCCCCTTTAGTGTAGTTTCCTTTTCATTGGCTTTTCGGGCTGAACCGAAGAACTTTAAAGTCATTTTGTCTAACCGCAAATGGAAGCCAATGGAACTAAGTAGGTAGTATAACATGGATCTGCTTAAGCTTATTTGTACATATATATGTATATCGGGTTTACCTTATTATATTTGGGCATTGAACAGCGCACTCACCTGCAATGAAATGGAAAAAATGAAATATTATTTATTAATTAAAAGATTAGGCAGCAAAAGAGATCAGTAACTTTATTTTTGGCAAACCCTTTTCAAAAAATAAACCCAACCACAAAAAATGTAGAAGAAGAAGCAGCGAACATAACAACATAATAAACAAAAGTAACAACTCTATTAAAAATATGCCCAGCCAAATGATTTATAACATTTTTTTTGCTTACCCTCAGCGAAGGACAAAAGTGAAATTCATGCTGGAAAAAAGGCCGATAAAAAAGGAATCGAGAGAAAAGGAAATATAAAAAGCATTTTATAATGGTAGGGAATTATGCTGAACACCTTTTAGGCTTGTTTCCAATTTATTTCATTTTTTTTAGAGGAAATGATAAAAAAGTGTTTAAAATTTTTGACAGGATAAGCGGGCGCTGCGTCCATATGGCAGTGAAAAATGATTTAGTCACGGTTATTCAGCTAAATTAAGGGGGTTGAGACGGGGTCCCATAGTGGTTAATAATGACTTGTCGATTCTTTGATTGAACGGGGCAGTCAATGATAAGGGGGTGGTATATAAAAAATAATGGATTTTATACTGAATATTATTAATATGTTAGGTCAGAAATTTTTAATGTTGTATATGATAGAGGCTATAAAAATTGAAGATTAATTTTAGATAAAAGTTTCTGTAGAGAACAGATATTCTAATGCTTCTGTTTCCATGGCACTTTAAGTTCTTATGAAAATGCCTTTACAAATGGGTCAAGTACAGCTCTAGGCATTCCAAATTGAAATCTTATCAAAATATGAGCTACTTTCTCTATTCCAGGTTGGGGCAGCTGCATAAGTAACATGATTAATCAGTTAAATAAGCAAAGCCAAAGTGGGAAAGAAAACCTAAATGAAAATGAAAATGGATGAAGCTAGAGCCACAACAACAACAACAACAGCAACAACATCAGCAGCGGCAGCAGCAACAATAATAATAAACAAACTTGCAGTTATGGCTCAATAAGCCAACAAAGGCGCGTCTGTGCCTCAAATGCCATGATAAAGCATTTTCCAGCCAAAAAAAAAAAAAAAAACAACAACAGAAACCACAAACAACAATAGCCGAGCATGATGAAGAGCAGCAGCGAGAAAAGACCAAATTCAGCTAACGAGAAGAAGCTGAAGAAGGGGCAGCAGAGAACCACAAGCAAAATTGAAAAACATTTATTAGACGCCGCTAGAGTAGGAGAGAGTGAGAGAGCGATAGAGCGAGAGCCATGCGCGCATGCTAATGAAAATGAGGAACCCGTTACAAGCAGGATTACATAAGTCAGGCTCAGCAAACAAACACACACACACATCGTGCTGAATTTATGAGGGTTAATAATCGAAGCGCGATTACCCAGACAAGATAAGCGCACACAGCCTCTGCCTCAGCCTCTGCCTCTGCCTCAGCCTCTGCGTCAGCCGCAGCCTCAACCACAGTCAAAGGCGTTGCTCTCCAATCTACCTACTCAGCTGTCTCTCTCGCTTTCTTTGATACACTTTGCTCAGTGAGTGTAGAGTTTACACACACACACACGCACGCACACTCTCCCATCCTCTCCATCTCGCTCACTCGCTTGAGCCTTATCTTGACTCAGCGCAAATCAGTTCTTTTTTTTTTTTGGTGTTCTTCTTTCACTCTCTTCTTCTTAAGCCCTGCAGCAGTGACAGCGGCTGCGTATGCGGGCGTTCATGCTGCACTGCGCAAAAAAAGGGCAATCGGGGCGAGCTCAAAATTTTGATATTAATTATCCGTTGCCTATGGAAAATATGCAAAAATGATGAGCATAATTAATCATTTATGAAAGGCGTATGTGTATAAAATATTAGATAAACTTTCACTGAACTGTAAGAGTTTGATGTGGAATTAATTATATTCCAATATGGAAATGTCTTTATATGTATGTATGTATTAAATTTATACATCATTATCTACATCTATGCGCTGGACATTGATTGATGCCTTGGTTTGGCAAAGTTCAGAGTTGAGTTGTGATAAAAAAATATATAAAACTTAAAATTTAAATTTAAAAAAATTTATGCTTAATAGCATTTTCCTGCAACTATAAGTCCATGATATATTTGCTATATAAATATATTTATTTATTCATGCAGCTCACGCTTTAAGGATCTATTTGTTTTTTATTTAGCTGCCGCAATGGCGCTACCAACGCAGTTAGCAAACAGCAAAAACCGTCAACAAATCATACAAAATGCAAATCAGAGTTGAAATACGGATTGGAATTACCAAGGTATATACCACACATACATATATCATATCATATATATGTATATATATGTTGATTGAGGGGCAACAACAAAAGTCGCTAAATAATCAACATAAACGTTACGAAAAATAAAAACCGCAAACTGACCGAATGAGCTGCCCGCCAATTGGCAAACTGACAAACAAACAGACAGAGACAGAGAGGGAGAGAGAGAGGGAAGGACAGCCGGACAATCGCTAAATGCAGTTTGGCTGCAGATTAGCGCAAGTTGATTATTTGCTTTGGCTCGCAATTGTGCTCTGTGTGTTTGTGTGTGTGTGTGTGTGGTAAAGGGGCGGGAGCTGGGGGGGCGCTCACTACAGCCGCCGCATTATTATGTTAATGGCAACAAAATGCAGTCGCAGTTGCAATTGCAACTGCAACTTGGAGTCGCGCAATTCGAACGTTGAACGTGTTGTCCAAGCGGGTCGTAAATCTGCAGACACACACACAAGGCTCCAAAGCAAAGGCAAACGCCGGAGTTGGGCAAGCACGACTAGAAAATACTGTGTATAAGGGATTTTAGTATTTATATATGACATATATCTGTAAATGATATATATATATATATATTTATATATATTTAGCCAATGACTTTAAAAAGTCTTAATGTTTGCCTCTGTGTTAAAAAGTCTGATATTTATAGTAAATAATACTAATATTTTTACTATTTATACTATATAAGCTTTAGGTTTTAAGTTTCATAAATATTTACTACTATTCTTCTATATATTATTTCTATATCTTTGATATAATATATTACATGCATCATCGATATGGAAATTTGAATTTATTAATCTTCATTTTGAAATGGAGCAAATGAATCAAATAACCTGGTAGGTAAATCTAGTACAAATATAAATGCATTATTAACACTCTAATGCCTAAAAGTGTCTTCAGACCCTTAGTCTATTATTTAAAATATATTACTGAAGTGTGTTACCTTCTATCGTATATGGGGAATCTGTTTAATCACTAAGTATTTTTTATTATCGCAAAGATAGTTTAAAGGTTTTCATAAAATTTATGTTGATCTAAGCTCTTTCTTGTGGAATATACGCAGCTATAACTATAACGATAAGCAATTAAAATATAAGCTGGAGTTTCTCAAATAGTATAAAACATTATTTAATTATTTATTGTATTTTATTTTATAATTATTTGAAAAATGTTAATATTAAAATATTTTTTTGATATATAATTTACAATACGTTAAAAATATCTATTTTTTCTGTTAATAATTTCCTCACATTGACAGCATCAATTTATATTATTTCAGGTCACTTAACTTAAGCTAGACTTTTTAAAGTCATTGGCTAAATATATGTAAATATATGTATTATATTATATTATATTATATTAAAATCCATACTAACTATATAACAGCTATGCCTCATCAATCCCGAATTCCTCTCCAAAAACTAATATATCCACTTGCATGGCTTGTAATGCTCACAGGGTATGCAAAAGTAAATAAAGGCTGGCCAAACTATATGCCCCATCGCCTCTGTCCCACCCCGCCCCATCACCCTCTCCCCTTGCTGATGGAGGCCAGCATTGCATGTTGATTATTTTATTGCAATTGACAAAATGCAGGCAAATGCAGCACAAAATTCACAAATGCACAAAAAACTCCATTGTAATTGGCAGCGACGCACAGCTGCACAGCTGCGCTCTCTAAAACGTAGCCAAGACATAGTTAGCCACGCCCCCACACCCCACCAAGCCTCACCGCCCTCCCATACGCCGCTCAATATTAATGTCGCAAATTAAATTGGCGAATTACCTGACATTAATATGGGGATAAAAAATAAAAGAAAAGAAAATAAAAAGAGAAATAGTTAAATTTTTGTTGCCTGACCACGATATCGAAATAATTGCGCAAATCTCTTTGACTTTTCGGCTCTTTGTGAGTTATTTGGGAGCATTGGGGAATGCAACTGCAGCTGGAGTCTCGATGGGGGCCGTTGGACGCATAGAAATGAAGCAAATTGGAAATGAAGCTTGGACTGGAGCTCAACGTTTTTTTTTTTTTTTTGTGTATTAAATTGCTTTCACATGAGTTGATTCTCGCCGTTAAGAGATTATATTATATTATATATAAATATTATTTATATTATATTTATTATTTATATTATATTTATTATTTAGTAATACATTTATTATTTAGTAATACATTTGTTTGTCTAGTAATAATTTAATCATTTTTTATCCATTTATTTTTTGTAATATCTAAACTATGTTTTTATATTCAATATGTATTCTTAAAATTGTTTAATTTGAATTATTTATTTGACTAACAAATTAGTATTATATTTGGATTACATATATTATTAAATATTCATTTTATATTTGACTAAGAAATTTGTTTGATATTTTGAAATTTATTTATTTTTTATAATATTAATTTTTTCTTTATAAATTTTATTAAATTTTTAAAAATGTATTTTTTGTAATTTCTGATTTTGTATTGGAATATTTAGATTTGTTTGTTAAGTATATATTATTTATATTATTTAATAATAAATTTATTTGTTAAGCAATACTAATTTAATATTTTATTTAATTAAATAATTTTTTTTTATTATATTTAAAATATGTTTTTATATGCACTATTATTCAAATTGTTAAATTAAAATTTTTGTTTTATTTTTTATTTTATTTTAAATATTTCTTATTATATTTGGAAAGTATTTTAATATTATTTTTGTATTTAATTAACATATTTGGGAAATTTATATATTTTTTATAATTTTTTTCAATATTTAAGAATTTTGTTTATTAATATTACTAAATTTTAAAAATTTAAATTTTATAAATTTTGAAATTTTTTTTTTTATTTAAGAATAAAAATATATTTTTTCAAGGATTTTATTTGTTTAGTTTATTAGCTAATTGCAATAATTTCTATTGATATTTAGCAACTGATTGATAAAGTCTAAAAAGCAAATAATCCTCAGTTGAAATTGTTTGGTTAAGTTTCATAATTAAATATTACTATAAAAAAATAATCCGTTGTTTTAATAAAATTTTATGTTTATTAAAGCTCAGCTTTATATTTTCAATTTTCCAATTTTAACATATTTATTCATCCAACTCTCTCTATGCATCAGCTAAATCTCTCCAATTCAACATTTATTGCCCAAAAATTTGATAACATTTATATTTGTTTCCCAGAAGAAACATTTTTTTATTGTATTCTGTGCTTTTCATCGCACATATGTTGACAGTCGCATCAATTTCTAGCATCTATCGAGCCTATGCAGTGCTAATCGCCCGATCTCTTTAGCATTAACAAATTGCCCAGCCCTAGGGCTAGGGCTGGGAATGGAAAATTCGAAACGAAATTCGAGACTAAAACTCAATTATGCAAATCAAAAGTCGAACTAATTTGTTAGTTGTCGTCATCGTTGGGTCTATTAATGATGTTACATGGTCATAAACATGAATGCATATATATACATATATAGTTAACCTGTGGATATATGCCATATGTCATTGAAGGCTTTGTCTGTGGACGGGCCGAGGGCATAAATTAGACAGGCGACAGGTGTAGGCAGCTGTGAGAAGATTGAGATGAAGATGACTTTTCATAGATTGTGCAATGCAGAGAGAGTGAGAGAGGGAGAGAGAGAGAGGGAGAGTGAGTGAGTGAGTGAAACTCAATAGGTTTACTGTCTCTGTGGGTGGACAGAGACTGACAGAGCGGACTGTGACACACTTTGTTTAGTTTTAATGCCCAACTGACACTGATGACATATTCACCGATAAATAAGCAGAGACTCAAGTGTGTGTGTGTGTGTGTGTGTGTTGTGTCTTTCCAGGTGTTTGCCTTGCTGTTCGCTGATAAGTCACGTCCCGTTTGCAGGCAGCCTCCCGCCAGCCCCCCACCCGCCTCTAACATTAGTTTGTCCAATTAAACTGAACTTTAGACTTATTTAAAACTATTATCGGCGCAATGGCAAACCGCAGCAAACATGACCGCACACATACAACTACATGGCTGCATAATCAGTGCGAATAAATCAACTTTCAAATGCAACCGCTGGAACCACTGCAACCACTGCAACCGCTCCTGAACCACGCCAAATGCGAATGCGTTCCATGGGCCAGATATACAAAGTGGCTAATGTGGCGGCATTTGTCACCGGGCGAGCAATGGCGAAGGCAACAGCCAGAGCCACAGCGTGGCGTGTGGGTGCACCAGGAAGAAGAAGAAGAAGAAGAGGATCAGGAGATGGAGCTGCAGAAGCTGCGGCAGAAACAGGTAACCCAAAGATGGTGCTAAGCATGTGGAAATGCAGACAGAGAAGTGAGCTGTGGAGAGGGGGTATGCTAGAATTGAAGATATCCTGGATATCTTAAGAGATAACTTATGTGAGCATAGAATAAAAAATGTACTTAATTTGGAGTATATGGAATTATTTACTCTTTGCTGAAATGTATAGCGAATTTAATTGTAATAATAATAATAAATTATAATTGATATTATATAATTATAATTATAAATTATCTGTTAATATTGGTAGTATTAAATATTTATTTACATTCATATGAAATGCAATTCATAAAATTTTATGCTAATGCGTAATTATGGTTTTAAGACTAACTATAAACTATAAAGAACTCAATTTACTATGACATGAAATGAATAATTTTGATTTAAATTATATACATGTATTATTAGTAAATTTTAGTTGAAATATATATTTTAATTTTATTGAATTATATAAATGTATTATTGATAAATTTAATTGAAATATATATTTTTATTTTATTTATTTTTGTTTATCATTATTTATTTTTTTTTTTTTTTTAATATTTATATATAATATTATATATAATATATTTTTGTTACCACATATTTATATTTATTATATATCATATATGCATATTATTATATATTTATATTTATTATTATAGTTTATATATATATATTTATTTTTTATTTTATCTTAAATAAAATAATTTATAAAATAGTTATAGAAAATTCTCTAAATTTAGAATAAAATGTATTTACCTAAATATATTTATGTAAAACTAATAATAATAAAAAGAAATTTATAATTATTTATAGCTAGGTTTATATTGAAAATTTATTAATTTAATGTTCTTTAATTCTACACTTAGAAGCTGCAGAAAAAATAAAATACCTTAAGAGAAGACACTTCCTAAATTAATATATATATAAATTATATATATATTAGTTGTATTATAAACAAAATAGAGAATAAATTTATAAAATTACCTAAATTTAGTCCAAGATATATTTATATATATTTACCTAAAACTGCTAACAATAAATAGAAAATAAATTCAATGAGCTAAGCGCATATTGAAAACTCTTTAATTTTGGTTTCTCTTCAATTAAAATTAGTATTCCGATTACATATCCGGATCTTCCACACGAACAGAAGTCGCAGCTGCATTTGAAAATTCTGTGGAATTTCAGCACCTCGGCGGATTTTGAAAGGTCTTTGGGTTAGCCCTACTCACTCAGTGCGCGGCGGAAGTGCGAGAATATATAATGGAACCTATTCAGTTACTACTTAAAGACCCCCAACACGTTCTAGACTATCTGGTCTATTTACTAATGCAGCCCACACAGTCTGTCTGGCGGGTTGACAGTTCACACTAGGCAGCAGCAGGAGTAGGAGCAGGAGTAGGAGTAGCAGGAGTAGCAGGAGTAGCATTTGTCAGTTGTACTTTCTCTCTATGTGCTAAAAATACATATACAAATACAAATATCATAACAATAAGAGGTAGTCTCTCTCACTCTATCTCCCTCCCTCTCCCTCTCTCTCTCGTGCAGCCACTGACAGATGAGCGCAGGGAAAACATTTGTAGGGGCTAATCTTTAAGTGGAAATCTGTTTTACCCCATTTGAAGTGAAGCGAGGCTGTGGAAAATATTAAAAAGCAATTTCGAATCTCTCAACATATTGCCTTTCGCAGTGGAATTTCGTTTTAATTAAGCCCACTTGAGTGGAGGAAACTTAAGGTAAACTGCGTCGACTGTTTGCCCTCTATTTGTAAATATTTGTGGTGGATTTTTACACAAATTCAAGACAGCTTGACAAATGCACACACACACACACACACACACTTCTACAACTAATTACTTGCCACGCACTTGAACTAGTTTTTCATTTGCCTCAGCATGAAGTGGCTCCACAGAGAGAAGCAGAGAGAAAGAAGAGAGCTGAGGCTGAGACCTTGTCTCAGTTACATTTTGATAAGATTTAGCTATATACACATACATATACATACATATATACAAATGTATCTCTGTCTGCATGGGGTGCTCTTCATTTCTCAACAATTTCAGCATTCAAAGAATTCATTTAGAGAAAAATTGCTGCAAACGCAATGAAACTGAATCAAGTGCAAATTCCAAGAAAATCCACTCAAGAGCCACAGTTTTTACAATCTTAATTTCATAATTATGCTTAGTTGGGAGGCAAAACAAAACGGAAAAGGAAAAAAAAAAACGAGACTCGAGTGTTTATACAGTATTTGATATCAAAGAGTTTTGCATTTACTTAGCGCAAATTAATTAGAAAAAAAAAACACACACATTTTTTACTAAGCCTTTGATATTTCATATCATGATATTTTTATGCAAAGAATATTCTTTGATATAGAAGCAAAGTAAATATTTATTTACATAAAAGATCTTGAATAAATTTTAAAATATTAAAAAAGAGTGTTTTAATACTAGAAACTTATTAAAGTATTTTTGCTATAGATTCTTTATAGATTATAAATTATATAAAAATTCTTTATTATATATATAAAAATAATAAAAACAAGAAAGAAAGCTCTAGTCGAGACTGCTCGACTACGAGATCCCCTGAACCCTACAAGCAACTGATATTTCAATAATAATTAGCACCCACACACGCGCTCATGCAAACAAATACACGCACACACACACTCACATATATGTACAGGCGATTGCGCTTGGGTTGCGCTGCAGTGTTGGCAATATTAGGAGAACTTATTTGTTGAATAATTTAATTTCTAGACGTACGATCGTAATGAAACTTTCAGAATGTAATCATAATGTGTAAATGTATGTGTATACCGAAGCACAAGTCTCTAGTATTTGATATACGACTTTTACAAAGATGATGGTGAGGGGGTGGATATAGGGGCGGGGGGTAAATTTTAACAAAAACCGAAATTGTATAAAATACATCTTTATATACATTTCAAATTTGGAGACTCTAGCCTGAAAGATGTAGGAGATATAATTATTTAAGTGATCTTAGATAAGGTTTTTTATCGATAAAAAAGTATCGGAATGAGTTATCGTTTTTTAGTGATAAACTCGATATGCGCGTGATATATACGGACATTTTAAAAAAAAGTTGAAGTCTCTAGCTCTTATATCTTCTGAAATCGACGCGTTCATACATACGGACGGACGGACGGACGGACGGACGGACGGACGGACGGACGGACGGACGGACGGACAGACAGACGGACAGGGCCAAATCGACTTAGCTTGTCGCCCTGATCAAGAATATATATACTTTGTGGGGTCTGCCACGCCTCCTTCTGCCTGTTACATACTTTTAACAAAACCATTATACCCTGATTTCCCATTTTCAATGGGTTCAGGGTATAAAAATGTTTTAATACTAGAAACTTAATAAAGTATTTTGCTATAGATTCATTATAGGTTATGAATTATAAAAATAAATGAAAATAAAAAATGTTTTAATACTAGAAACTTTTGAAAGTACTTTTGCTATAGATTCAATTCCATATGAATTATGCTAAAATTGTATATTAAAACTTATATTATATAATACTTAAAGCACATATTATATTATTTACAAATGGCATAAATTTATATTATTTAATAATATATAACAATTTTTAATATTATTTAATAATATATAACAATTATTAATATTATTTAATACTATATAACAATTATTAATATTATTTAATAATTTTAGTAATATATACATATTTATATAATGCAAATACCCAATATAATATTTTTTTTATTATTATTTTTTTTATTATTATTTTTTTTTTATACCATAAACTTTATTTTTATATTATAAAAGAAAAAGAAAAAACTCGTTTCTTCACTATGTCAATTGCAATTGTTGATATTTGAATTGTTCATATAAAAATAAAAGCAGAAATTGATTATTCACATATTTAATTATCTTTTATTTACTTTTTTTATATATTTTAATTTAATTTTTTTTGTTTATTTATTTTTTACTTAATGCTCAGATATCTTTATTTGCTATATTAAACAAGCTTTAATTCTTATTTATTTATTTTATACTTGTTTATTATTATTAAAATTAACTGCTGCATTTTTTTTACAAATTGTTTTTCAACTTTAGAGCAACAGCAATAATTTACATACATATGTTTACATGAAATATGCTCCACCCTATATGTACATAGTTTTGTTTAAACAATTGTTTAACAGTTTTTTTTTGGTTCGCTTTTCAATTCCATTTTAAATTGTTGCACGTTGCAACAACAACAACAACAACAACAAAGCGTCGCGTGTCAAATATTTGTACAATTGCCAGTACATGGATTGCATTTTCACGCCGCATAATTAGACAACAGCAGCAACAACAACAACAACAACAAACAGTTTGATAACAACAACAACAACAACACGAATTTCAATTGAAATGCAACTCAGCTGCAACAGCAACGGCAGCGGCAGCAGCTGAGAAAAAAAAAACAACTTTAAATTTAATTAAATGCCAAACGCAACTCGTGCAACAACAACAACAACTGCTACAACAACAACAATAAAGATCTATGAAACAACTGTTAACGGCGTCTAACAAAATGCTAATAACATGAAGGCAGACATACATACATACATACATATATGAAAAGCCTACCGATGCGGGTGGAAGTGGGCTAGAGGGGAGCGCACACACATACATACATACATACACATATATATAGAAGTGTCTATTGTACATATAGACAGAATCGAATGAACATGCAATGCATATTCAAATCGATAATCAGCCTAGTGCAAAGCGTGACCCATTTGAAATTGCCGATAGTTGTATTTTTTTTTGGTAAGAGCTGTCGGGCCCAGACATGTCTATGAGTTGTCGAAGTGGAAAAGTACAGTTCGAAAAAAATAAGGCGTGGAACTGTTCAAACACCTCAAAGTCAAAGAGCGGGAGGCATAAAAATTGAAGAATTCCAATTAAAATTTAAGTAAAATAAATAGATGAAAATGAAGAATTCGAATTAAAATTTGGGTAAAAGAAATAAATGAAAATGAAGAATTCGAATTAAAATTTAGGTAAAATACATAAATGAAAACTGCATTAAATTCTATTATTTATATAAGTTATTGTAGATTTTTTACAATATTTTATTATTATTATTAAAAAAAAAAATAAAATCAACTTTAATAATATTGAAATTCCTTTTTTTTTACTAATTAAATATGGAAAACTGTTTTTAATATAATTATTAAAATATATATAATTTTTGTATTTATATGTAATATAGTTAATATAATATTAAATAATAAAATTATACAAATTAATTATTTAAATATTTTTGTATTATAATAGTATTTATTTACTTATTTTACCAACAGTATTTTTTTTTTACTAAATTTTGTATATTTAATTTTAAATATTTTATGCTTTTTTACAGAATAAAAAATGATTTTTTTTTTGCCACTCATTATGCTTTTGTTTTGATTTTCTGCTTAATATTTATTCACAGCCCAAACAATATTATACTAAAACTAAAAAAAGGTATACTCCATTTATTTGTAATTTATAATCATGTTTACGCAAAATTGATTCCATAAATCGTTCAAACAATGCTAAACAATAACGGTGAACACTCACCTTTTTCTATTGACTGCAAAATAAATTCTTTTTGTTTTCCTTTTCGTCGAACAAATAAATTGTTTATTTATTTATTATTTTCGTTTAGTTGTTGTGAATATATCCTGGATTATAATAAGTACATTTAATTGCTAACATTATGCACTGACACATACACATTCACACACACACACGAACACGAACAAGAGCACGCACACACACACGAACGCATAAATCTTGTGAGGTTTTAGCTTGAGTGTGTGATAGATGGAAATTAATTAAAAATTGATGAATGTGAAGCAACAAAATAATAGAATAACGGCATCCAATCACTTTTCAAATTGCATTTCTACGCACTTTCGTCACACTTGCTTTGCACTTGCTTTGTTTGCATATCGGCGCACTTGCCAAACCGTTATTCGTTTGCTGCCATTCAATCTGTGCAATTCCAATTAGAAGGCGCGACGCGTCGCTGAGCAGTCGTTCGGAGCAGAGCGAAAAGTTCGCAGGCAGCAGCCGGAGGATATTTATGATTTTATTCGACTTTTATTCTGGCACTTTACCGGCAGCTGTTTTATGGGCATTGGCAGATTAAATGTTAACAGCTATTTTTTTTTTTTCTTAAGCCTCAACACGCACTTTTCGCATTTGCATAAAGACGCGTCGCGTCGCACGTAAATACAGTTAGGAAATTTACGCAAAATGGCGTATATGCGACTACGTTGACGGCAACGAATAGAATTGTGCTCCGACCACAACCACACGCGACGAGTTTCGCTTTACAACTGGCGCCTTCCAATTGGAAGCAACACAGCCACAGCCACAGCCAGAGCCAGAGCCAGAGTCCACAGTCAAACTAAGCATAAGTAGCGGCATGCGTATGCACGAGTCGCACGGAGCATGGAGTGCGTGCGTTTGTGGGTGGCTGTGTATGGATGCTTCGGCTGCACGAGTCTGCCGTCGTTCGTGCATCGGTTCGTGCAGTGCTTCGGCTTGTCGACAACTAGAGAGCGAACATGGAAATCGCATGCGAGAAATTTGTACAAGGGGGTTTTTATACAATAATGTCTAATACAATACAATAATATTAAACCTTTTTTTTTTATTATTCATAAATATATAATTAATAATATTTTGCTATATATATTTTGTTAACATTTTTTTAATTTTTCTATTCAAAATTCTATGCATGACAACTGCCTTGAGAGCATAAATAGTCTTTGCTATAAACTTTACTCTCATTTTATAGCAACTCTCTCTCTACATATGCCGGCAGTCAACAGAACTTGTTTCTCAGCTGCTTCGCTCACTGGAAATGGAAGAGCAACTGCAAACAGCTGTTTTTTGTTTATTTCAAACACACTCTCTGTTGTTATCTGTTGTGAGTCTTGTGTTTGGTTGTGTGTGTGATAAGCACGTGTTTTTATTGTCGGCTATTGTCAGTTAGTGCGCGGGTGAGAATCGACGCCGTCGTCGCCGCTGCTGCCGTCAACGTCACTGTTACAGCGCACAGCACTGTTAACAGTGACTGTTAAACTGATTGCAGCGGCAATTTTAATTGCTGTTTAAGTCAAATGATAAAAATAGGTGAAATGCTTGTTGTCACTGGCTCAGACGAGGCAACTAATTAGCTTAGCTCCCAATTAGCAGGTAATACTCATGCATAACACACCTATGCCTAATGCCATGCCCCGTTGACCCCAACAAATGGCACGCGCAATCGTTGAAATCGGGCGCACAATCAATTAAAATTGAGTGCGAGAGAGAGAGAGGGAGAGCTAGAGAGGGAGGGGGAGATGTACATATAAAAATATTAGAAATATTTAGGCGCACATAAGAAATTTGGTTGGAGATTGATCGACTAAGATATACTCTGTAATGAGCTATGGCAATGGCACAAGCAATTGAAATTTAGTTTAAGAGCGAGAGAGAGAGAGCGAGAGAGAGAGAGAGAGAGTCAACAATATATTAAAAAATTTATAATGATCGACTTGACATACTCTGTAATAAGATAATAATATCACAGTTAAAAAGATTAATGAGCAAAATATATTTAAAAGTGATAGACTAGAAAATACCCTGTAATGAGCTATGAAAATAGCCCAATTTTAGTTTTCCTTTATTTTATTCTTCTAATTTCTGCAAATATTCACAGAAACCACATTTACAGGGTATATGTGCTAAAGGGTATGCTATACTGTCCATCTGTTTGTCTGACTGCCCTATCGACTCGGGCAAAATCAGCAAATGTGTCACACAAACTGCACGGGATTTCTGCTCCATGTAGAAAGAAACGCATTAATCTGGCTCGTTATGATTATTGCCACGCCTTCCGCCCCACGTCAAGCCGCCCGCCGTCTCGGCCAAGACATGTCGAGCCAACATATGGAAATATATGTACATATATACATATGTATATATGTATGTATGTTTGTCTATGCGCCTTGAGTAATATGCCACAAATGTCTGCCTGCTCCTGCTCCTGCTGCCCACCCGTTCCCTCCTGGGCTGACTCCAGCTCCATGGGCTCCATCGCCAGCGGCGCACGTTAAGCGAATCGTGCACACGCCCCATGACGATGATTAATTACCTTTTTGGGTGCTGCTCGTTGTTGCCGGCTGCTGCCGCTCGCTGACTCCGATGTAGCTGTATCTGTATCTGTAGCTGTAGTTGAATTTGTATCTGTATCTGTATCTGTGGCAAGTATCTGGCGCACATTTCACTTATGCACGCTTGAAGGAAACTGAACTAAAGGCTGCCGGAGCAATTGCTGTTGCGCTGGGGGGAGGTAAGAGTGTGGAGGCGGGGCGGGTAGGTGGCGTCAGCTCAACCTCAGCCCAAACGCAGCGCCGCTGATGAAGCTGTATTATTATTCATCACAAATGATTTTCGCACTCTGCAGTTTGAAGCCAAAGTTGAAGTTCAAGTTACATAATTGCTGGAAAATCTTTGGCAATCGATGGCTAGGGAATAACACTAGCAATGGAGAGCTTAGTAGTTAGACCAGGAGTGGGAATAGAGGGTATGAAGAGATGTATATCAAAACATTTGAAAACAAATCAACGCTTGAATACTTCGAATATAAATGAGCTAGGATCAGTTCCAAAGAACTTAATGCACTTATCGGAATAAAAAAATAAACAAAAATAGCAAAAAATAGTAATTAAGTAATTGTATCTATAAAAATAATTCTAAATATCAGCAATAATTTAAAAACTATCTCTACAATTTATAATTTTTATTGATTTTAGTAGGTATTAAAATAAAATAAAAACTTTAGTTCAATTCAGTTCCATGAGTTCAATCGGCTGATTCAGTTAAATGAACCAGTTAACTTTTTAATTTCTCGAAATAAATTTTTGGCTTATTTAATAATAAGTTCTATACAAGAATCTATACAACAAAAAATTCATTACAAAAAACCTGTGATATTATATAAAAAATGGAGTTGTTCTATCCAAGGATCATTAAAGTGATCTAAGAAACTAGTTCAATGATCAATGAGCTCTATGATAGTTCACATATCTTTCAAAGTAAGTTTGATTGAAGAGTTAAAAAGAGAACGGATATAGTTTCTCTGCGCTGAGTCTTTGATCATAATATTTTAATCCTTAGAATGAAAACTCAATGTTTTATATAAATTATTAAGAAAAACTATTGATCCCTATAAATAATCTAGAAGTTCTTTCCGTCACATATGACATAAACTGCTATAAAAAGTTTCGCAACTCCAACTCTAAGATTTTACACTATGCCAACCTAGTTAGCAAAGTTCCACTTCCCGGCCTTGCTCACTTCTTGACAATGAATATTTAAAGTATCGTAAGAGTATTATTTTACAATTCACTCAAATCCACATATAGAGTAGAATCAATTGCATTTGGACTAAGTCGTAGCTAAGCCTAAGATAATACTATATTTACCCATTTGTTAAAATGCATTCACTTACCCTAAAAAGGGGTTTTAGCTCTATGCCGATTGTCTCTATTCGAAGTGTATCGGGTTACGCCCGGTCTTGCCTGCACTTGCTCTTGACTCATCAGCTCCGGCAAATCGATGGACTTGAAATGTAGATGCATTCCATACGTGAAATCGAGTCGGTTTCCGAGTCGAGGGAGTTGGAAATATTTCACGGAAATACGAGACCGCATAGTCAATGAACCAAAACAAAAGGCAAGCGAACTGCAGAACAAACACGCATAGAAAAATAAATAAAAGTAAAAATACCAAAAAGAGAAAAAGAAAATGGGAGGGAGAAGGAGAGCAGAGAGAAAAGAAAAACAGAATTTTCAACAATTTGACATCTGTTTCAACAATTCCGTTGCTCCAGTCGAGTCGATGAGGCAACAAACAGCAAAAAGGACGCCACGTCACGTAGATTGACTTGTCCCCAACAGCTACAACAACAACAACAACAACAAAAAAGAGGACTCGAAAGGCAACTCGAAACTCCTTCGTTTCCTTACTTTTCACTTTTAATACTTGCTCATAAAGTAGGGCGAGTATATTGGCTTTGTCTAGCTATTCGCATGCATCAGAAGCATTCTAGGTCCATTGAAGTTGTTAAGTTTGGTATATGGAATAAAAACCTCAATGAGATTTCGGGATACAACCGTTGGAGTTGTGACGATTCAGGGATTTTCTATATCCTCTCTAAAAAACTTCTTTTTCTATTGGAGTGTGAAAATTTGAAATTTCCAAAACTGCTTTATGTAGGAAAAATACATATAAAAAAATTTAAAATAGCTCAAAACTTTTTTATGGAAACTTTCAGAGAATGCTAAAACTAAGAATCTATATATGTGTATTGGATCAAGTAGACTCGTCTATAGATTGACTGAGATAGATATATTTATATTTCTTTATATAACAAAATCTCTGACTAGACTGCTCTAGAGATTGGCTTAAACTTTTGTGAATATGCTGAGGAAAATTAAAAAAATTCTTATATTATTATAAAGAATATCACATTATTATAATTGAATCCCTTTGATCATTCCATAAGGTTAACTTAACTTTGATTCCTACTTCTAATTGCTTCAAGGCATATATTAAATCCTTTTCTCATCAAATTTTGCTGCTAAACAAAATTGAGCAAGCATCTCGTAGTCGATTCCACCCGTCTTTAGAATTTTCCTCACTTGCTTTTGAAGTCTGGCTTTGTGTGTGGATGTGACAAATGTCAAGGGTTAATGAGATCCTCGGCTATTGAAATAGAGTTGTGTTAATTATCTGCAAGAACGAAAACGGGAGTTTTAACGCTTCATTAGGCAACAAGTCTGGCCAGGCCGGTTTCGGAAAAATACATTTCAAATGCTTTTCACTCTGCACGGGGTTGCATGCGGCGAAAGTAAAACCGAAATTTCGAGTTCCTTTTGGGGTAACAAATATAGTACAGACATAGAAAATAAAATATCATATTACGCTTTAAAGGCGAATGCAATTAGTCAGATTTAGCTTGGGCGAAGATTTCTGTTTAGGTTGTGGAACAGATGTTAGTTGAACATAGAGTGCAATATTAGATGATGAAGTTTATAACTGCTTTTTAAATATAAATATTTTATTTATTAAAAATAATTTAAATAGAAAAGATATTATATATATAGAAAGGAAAATAAATAAAATTCTAAGAAGATAATATTTAAAAATTAAAAAAATTGAAAATAAGTTGATAAACCAAATATAGAAATAAATAAATAACAAATAAAGGAATACAAATATTAAAAAATATGTACATTAACAACATAACAAAAAAAAAGCACATAATAGTAAAAAATATATATATTCAAAAACACTGAAAAATAAATAAATCTACATAGAATAAATAAAATAAATATAATAAATTATAAATATATACAATAAATATATTAAAATATTATATAATAAAATATAATATAAATATAAAAATTAAAAATAAAATACAAATTAAAATAAAATTTAAAAAATAAAAATAAATATAGTGAATCATTTACAACAAATTACAATTAGTTTTGGATGTACGAAAATACAAATTTTTGGTTGAGTATTATTAAAGACTATTAATGATAATAGAACTCAAGCAAAATTACATAAAATTCCTATGTATACCTCAAATGTACATACATACTATATAGATAAGTAGGTGCTGTTTGGCTACTGTAAAGTTATTTTCCAGTCTACTTCTTATAGACGATGCTGTTTATTATAAATTATGGTTAAATTCGCTTTGCCAATCCCACAACATGAATAACATTAATTATGGCTAGGCAGACAATTAACAAAGAAATTAACTTCAATTCAGAAAAAATTAACCCGAAAAATGCGCTTTAATTATAGTAACTAAGCGAAAGTTAATCATTTATAATAATTAGCTGAAGATTTCGTGAGCTGGGCAGTGGCTGTGGTCTTGGGTATGTCAAGTGATTGATGGATTGTTGCCTGACATTGTTCACGGCTCGCTTTGATGACTCAAAGAGCGAAGAATTCATGAAACGAGTTGCTTGAAGACACAGTTCACTCACTGACTCATGAGCTACATACATACATATGTATATACAACAAATATGACAGACATACATACATATGAACATACACTTACATATACACTTTTATTGTACTTAAACCAGAAAGAGAAATCAGAGTTCAGAACAGGCTCATAAAAATGCAATTGACTTGACTCTCTGTTCGACTGGACTTTGTGCTCGAGCGGAAGTTTATAGGAAAGCAATTTGACAGCTGTCAAACGGTGAAAGAGAGCCAAATGCTGTTCATGCGGGGCTTAACAAAGAACGCGTCTTAAAATATTATATACCCATTCATTAAGTGAAGGGAGTATATTTGGTATAAGCAAGGTCTTGAAATTAGAGATACAGATACAGATACAGATACAGATACAGATACAGATACAGATACAGATACAGATACAGATACAGATACAGATACAGATACAGATACAGATACAGATACAGATACAGATACAGATACAGATACAGATACAGATACAGATACAGATACAGATACAGATACAGATACAGATACAGATACAGATACAGATACAGATACAGATACAGATACAGATACAGATACAGATACAGATACAGATACAGATACAGATACAGATACAGATACAGATACAGGTACAGGTACAGATACAGATACAGATACAGATACAGAGTATTAAGCAGTCGCTTATACCCGTTCATGCTTGTTTGTTTTTTATTGCACTCAAAACCGAAATTATTTGAAATATATGCAAACCCAAACAAACACAGACACATACAGAGATACAGACAGACACTCCCCGGCGTGTGTGTGTGTGTATGTGCCATATAAGTAGCGCCCATAAACCATAAAAACCCATAATATATGCCCACTTGACACGCATTAAAAAGGCAAAACGTTGCCGTTTTACGTATTTGTGTTTGGTTGTATATGGGACCAATGGGCGTATGGCTGTGTAATAACTGAAGCATAAAGTTAATAAGTTGAAAGTGTCTTAAAAAATTATTAAAATAGTTTTAAGTATAATTTTTTATGATATTGAGGAAGAGCAAATCAATTGATATGAGGAAAGAACTTAAGAGTTTCACTATGAAATATTGTAAATATGAATATCAAATGAAATATCAAAATATATAGGATATATAGTTTTGATTATGTATAAAAACTATTTACAAGTAAATTAATAATTGTTTCTCAAAAATGAACATGAAAGAGTATTGAAAAGTCGCTACTCGCACCCTCTACTCCATATATATTTAATATATTTCCCGGTAGATCTCCCTTACGCAAACATATTTATAATATTTTTAAAGACTGTTGGACAAAGTACGCACAAAACGTTTGGCATTCGCGCTGGCAATTTATCAAGTCGCACGAACCGAGACGACCAGTGGAGATAGAGATCGAGGACTACATTAGAGCAGTTGAGCTCATAAAGTGTCAGTGCCGCTGAGTGAGCAGCAGCTGTCACAGTCCAAAATGTCAAGCCAAATGAAATTGATCATCAATTTATTTGGGTTACGTTCCCAACTGATAAAAAACATATGTCTTTGGGTCAACTAAAAAAAAGAAACTGAACAAATAAGTTGGCTTTGGTAGAGAGTGGGAGTAATATACATATATAGATATATGCATATGGTATTACAATCTAAGATTCCAGACCATAATTCAGTTTCGATTGCAGAGAATAAAACTGAAGAGCGATCGATATGCAACGCCCTCCGCGCTGCTGTCACTTGTCTTATCTGTCCATCATTCAATGCAATCAACAAACAACCAAACAGGTGCTGCCAGCCTGAGCATTAATGGGAGCGAAGTTCACTCATTTGAGTCAATCCCTAGCATTTATAGAGCAAAGTGAGAAGTGCGATCAGTGAGCATTGAAATGTTAGTTCGACTGCATGCAGAAAATTAAGAATGAGTTGGGAGTTGGGAATGAGTTAAGATAATTATTAATATATTAATTAAATAGATAAAATGTTAGTCATAAAAAAGCCTCCATGATAATAAAAAGGATCATTATTAAAGCAATCTAGGTATTTGTTTTATACTGCAAAAGAAATAAAAAAAATACTTTAGCTTTCGACTTGGAATCCTTATATTAATCTCTGGAGCCTTAAAAAAAAACACTACTTTTAATGACAATGATAATGATTCCTACTAAAGCGATCATTAAATGAATAACCTTAATTAAGTTACGGTTCATGATAAAGAGTTTAACAAGAAAATTTTAGATTTTGACTTTGACTCCTAACATTCGAGTTGCTTTCATATTTAATATTTAGTGATGAAAAATGAAAGGAATTCATAAATCTAATAATTTTTGTGTATTAATAAATATTTACTTTGAATATATCACATCGAATATCATCTTTACATTTAATAGGGGATCTATAATAAAGGCAATTTATAAATAAATATTTCATAAAGAATACTCCGTTAAACAAAACATTTAATGATCTCCACGCTAAAACTTAGACCCAAAGATAAATGAGCACTGGCACTGCAATCCTTTTATTTTGAGGTCATCGTAGAACTTTTAACAACTGTCATTGCTGAAGAAGAAGCAGAAGAACAAATAAACTAAGCTAGAAGTGAAACTGAAAATGAAACGAAATTTCAACTCGGACTCAACGGGCGCGTCACATCATAAAAACTTTGCTCGTTTCCGCTATGCGACAAACGAACAGGGGAAAAAAATTGTAAAAGAACAAAAAAAAAAACTAAACTAAAATGAAAATGAAAACAAGAATGAGAATGAAAAAAAAAATCAGGCAAACAGGCGAAAGGAAACATTGTGAAAATCACGTGCGTGTCGCACTTTTCGTCGTCTTTTTTGTCGACTTGTGTAAATTTATTCGTCACATTCGCCCCGTTCGCGGCTTTTATTGTGCTCCGCAGTTCAAATAAGAGCGCTACATCATAACTTGGCCATAAAGTTGGGACAGACATCAAGAGCCGGCCGTCGTCAGCACTGGCCATAAAACGAAACAAGTTATAAAACTATATAGCATAGCCATATACAATGTATACGGCATTAAAACATAAGCATAAATTAGCCAAGAATTGTTCATAGTGTCTTGGATCAAAAGGACTATCAAGAAAAAAAATATTTAATATTTATAAATATATATATATGAATAATAAATATATCCAAATTATTTAATATGATTTTAACTTAGAATATTAAGTAATTTTGTATATATTTATTATTCATATATATTTATAAATTACTTAATATGATTTTAATCAAATAGTCTTACATTTTATCTAGTTTAAGTGTTCATTAAATTGAATATTTTAGTATTAAAAT